>NC_140810.1:11072500-11150000 GCF_050613455.1 Vespa mandarinia | reverse complement strand
CTTTGAACTATGTGAAAGAATATGTTTATTTTAAAGAAAAGAATTACTAAAATATAACATATAAAAGAACACAATAATATAACACAATAAAAGAACACTTATCTTACTTATTCCTCGACCATTTCGTCTTTAAGTTTCCTTGTTTTGTTTCCTTCTTTCATTGAATTTCTATATATACATATGTATGTATGTATGTATGTATGTATATATGTATATATATATATATATATATATATATATATACATATGTGTGTATGTATATGTATGTGTAATATAGTTCTCTATAAAAAATAACTTGAAATTTTACAAGGAAAGATATCCAAATTGGAAATTTAGAAAATTATGAAACTTTGTGGATATGTAGATATATATATATATATATATATATATATATATATATATATATATATGTATATGTATTACACAATTCTCTTTTGCTGTTCAAATTCACTCTAAGGAATAAAATCGATACTTGAAAATTCAGCCATTTTCCAATAATTAGCAAATTTTAAAAGATAGAAAAAAGTGACTTCTTTTACTTAGGACTATCATTTGATAAAAGATTTGTCAATTGTTCATAAAATTAACAAAAAGTTGTATTTTTTATATTACTTACATAAATATGAAGCAGTGTAATATTTTTTTTTTAATACAAATACAAAGTTTATTGTAATGTATGAATTTTGTTTATTAACAATCAAAAACTTTTGGATTTGTATCATACGTTTGCTGTTTTGTAACATTTATTATGAAATTGTACGAATCATAAATTGAAAAAATAAAATAATTCATTTAAGATTTGGTTCGCAAGCAAAAAAAAATTGAATATCCCCAAAGTTTTATAATCTTCTGAATTTAGGAATTGGTAATCCTTCCTTATTAAAACTACAAAAGAATTTTTTTCAATAGTTTAAGTTCCTTTTGTATTTTCCTAAATCTTGTTAAGAACCCTTAACATCTTAAGCCCTCCTTTTCCCTTTCCCAATTCAAATATAAGAATAACTTGCACTATCGATTTTAAGTTCCAAGATATTTTCAAATCTATATTAACGCATAATAATTCACTTAGAATATCTTATGAATACAAACAAAAACATAACGAACTAATATATTTCCTGAATTTTAACTTAATAAACAAAATAATGACTCAACGTTATTGTTTAAGATTATTGATCGTTATCTCTTATGATCGTTAAACGAAATATCGTTGCTTGTAATTAACTCGAATTTTATTTATCTAACGACCGGTTAAAATTAATGGCTCGGAACAGAAAGCTGGGGATTAGATTTAATATGAGAATATAACGTGTACAAGTGGTAAGAGACATTTTTCAGCTTACCATAAGCTTCCTCGGTTGTTAAAGTCTGTTAGAATGAATCGAGAGAGGTCATCTACTCGTATACTAATACATATAAAAGTATTTACATAGATATGTATGTATGCTGATAAAAGCTTAGTCATTAATAATCTTTGCGCAGATGTTTCTGCATTGATCTTCGTACTGTCTATGAGTCGTTTATATACAGTATTATCTGTGTATAAAAAAGGATTTACAACGTTTCTTTAGAATACCATACATTAGGATAACTTAGGTATCAACATTATTGAAATCAATGAATAAAAGAAGAAATCTTAACTACATTTGTCAGTCTCTCATTATATATCGTAAGTCGCTAAAGGAAGTTATACAGTAACAACATCGATACATGATCGATTAAAAGATTACATGTGACTTCATTCCGTCTTCTTACAGAGAAAGCAGTCGGTATAAAAAATTTTCTATGGTATCTAAATATATTGGAAAGATACAGATCAATCAAAAAATATATTAGTAAAGTCTTGCAAAAAATAAAAATTATAACACTATGGAAAATATTTATTTTCATTGAAATATTTATGATTTATATTTAAATGAGATATCAATATTTCATGTTTTAATAGAATAAAAAACATAAGTCGTGCCTTGAAAAACAAGTCTTTACATGTATCTAATAGATCAATCACGATCTTTACATGGTTATAAGACAAAGTAATAAAAAATAAATTCATCAATCCGAAGAATATTTTGATTTGACAATCACGAAAAAGTTATTGGAAAATTCATGCTAGTCTCTTTTTTATTTCATTTAATATTACAGCAGAATTTGTATGAATTTACAATTAAAACAACACAATATGTAGATATATGGGTACGCGTGCACTTTAGAGATTTTCACGTAGAAGCTACTTATCATTAAAAAACTTCTGATTTATGTTCGTAGAAGATACATACGTACTTTTCGTAGAAGATACATAGAACTATATTGGCATACAAACACGTATGCGTACGAATGTATAATACATGTGTATGTATCAAAACGACAAATCATACGGTTGCTAGATGCTTGTTTAACTTTTCCACGTGCTCAAAATGTATTTTGTATGAGATTCATAAATGAATGTAAATCATAAATGAGAACTCGAAGTAACCCTTTCATCACTGAAGTGTTGATCCAATTATGAAATTATATGTTTTAAACTTGAGGTTAACCTACGAAATGTGTCTCCTCTCTTTCTCCCCCCTCTCTCTCTGCCCCCTCTCTCTCTCCCCTCTCTCCACCACGATAATTGAAAAGTTGTCACGATTTTCTACGAAATAAAACGATTACTATTTTCGAACACTTCAGCGTGACTAAAATCTTAACTAAATTTTCGTAAATTTGCTACGAAAACATTATCTAACTATCGCAAAATAATAAAGCATAACGGAAATAATATCGCGTTTAAAGAATGCATTATAATCGCACTTCCCGTCTGAGTAAAGAATAACGGGCGAGTGACTCTGAGATAGCATCGATAAAGCCATAAAACTTTGTACCCCTTACATACATATTTCTTTGTCACTTATCCCACAACCGCATTCGTGAGATCTTTATTCGAACATACATACTATAACTTGACTATAACTTATCATTTTTACGATAGACTTACGATGGGTTAGTTTTATTATTCATAGTATTATATTATTAGAAATTATTATTTAAATTAATTTATTTATTACCTATACTTATTATTATATTATCAAAAAATATGAAGATCTAATACGTGATTAAAAAATTTCTTGCACGGTCCTTTATCAATAGATACAAATAAATCTTTCAAGTAACGATAATAAAATTGACTATTTAAAGCTATCTCACTTGAGTAATACATAGAGAAATCGATTGAATATCATACATAAATCTGATAAAGGGATTTAGTTTATCATTGCAAGATTTACTTCATTGAAATGTACGGAATGAACCATAACTCTTGAAGAGACAGATAGACAGACAGACAGACAGACCGAGAGAGAGAGAGAGAGAGAGAGAGAGAGAGAGAGAGAGAGAGAGAGAGAAAGAGAGAGATATGTAAGCTGGTCATAGTTATTACTCGAGTGCACATCTCGAACGATGGATTCTCGTAAGTTACCAGTCGGAGGATATTAACATAGCGACTCTCTATATGCAGTAATCGTGCAAGTATAACAAACTGGCCTTTCAATAGAGAGAACTAATAGCAGAACTCGACAGAGTTTGGCGACACGAGGCAGCACCTACCCTCAGGGAGTTTCTACGTACACAACATTGGTGTCTCCATAATTCATGTACCTAGGAATCGAGTATAGAGGCGTCTCGCTCTCCAACCGAATCTCAACGTAAATAATATCTTTCAACGAGTACGACGAAGCCGACGTGGCATACTCGTAAATCAACATCCGCGATACTGTCCTTGAACAGAAAGACCAACTACTATCAAAATCTTTCATACCAAGAAAGAATAACATCGTTCATAAATCATTTCTAGAACAATCAATGCAATCAATGCCATTGTGATACTTTTTTATGAATTTATGTTTATGTAGTTTTTTCAATTTGATTTTATAGATTTTTTAAAAAGAACTTCTGATCGTACTAATGCTTCAATTTGAATAGAGATACTAATTTAGAATCTGTGATATTTTGAAGTAATACAATTTTTTTTCACGACTTGACATATATAAAAAGCAAATATAGATAAATAAATATGTACTTTATAAAATAATGCTTTTTATATAATTAAATACGCTAATTAAATACATGCTTTGGAAAATTTTCAAAGTAATATTTTCTTTAAAATTTTTTCATATCCATTAGAGTGATTCTTTGAATTTTCTGTTTTTATTTATTTTTATTCCTTTTTTTTATAGATTGTTTACGGTCGCTGCAACATTAATGATTTTTGATAATCATATTAGTTAATACTAATATCAATAATGTCTTAATCTATGATTTTTTCCTATTTCATTCGATTTATTTAAACATTCTTTAAGTCTGAGAGACATATTAAATCTTAATTTAATCTTAAATCATTTAATTAATCAAATTTTACGAACAGATGATATTTAACAAAAATGAATTCATTAAAATGTAAAAATAATTCAATAAATATTTTATCCTATTAAAGGTCATCTCATATGTTTTATGTCATTGATCATACTAAAATATAACATTATATTTTCTAATAGAAACAAGTTAGCACGTTTATACAATTCTGACAGTTTATTTACCACTATTTCCATGACGCTATGAATTTATGAAATCCCTACTGGGATTTATACCACACGAATCGATCAAAATCGTGAGTATCGCGTTGACCATACATGACAAGCGAAAAATGATAATGAGTGTGCGGTTATCCGAGAGATAAATGAAAATTTATGACAAAGTCACGGAGATTCAGATGGCAACCAACCCCGTTCCCGATTGTTGTTCATGTCTATTTTACGTCCGATGGAAATGGACAAACGATGAAATTTGTGGCTGCGCGTGCTCGAATCGGCAGTCAAACGAATCAGCAGATAGGAAGGAGTTATTGCGTGACACCTATCGAATAGTTTACGCTCAAAGTTTCAACGCAGAATTTCGTTGACGGTAACGGGATACGTCGTTTGAAATGACTAGAGCGGAATCAAACGGATCGCGTTTTACCTAGCGATTGAACGATTCTTCTCTTTGTTTCTCTCTCTCTCTCTCTCTCTCTCTCTCTCTCTCTCTCTCTCTCTCTCTCTCACTCTTTCTATTTATCTATCTATCTATCTCTATCTCTCTCTTTCCTTGTCTCTTTTTTGTTCATACATTCTATTCTTTGTCCTTGTTACTCGACGAAAATTGTATGATAGAATGAATTAAAACATGAACACATTTCTGAGTACGAGCCTGATTTGAGTTGTTCATTATTTTAAAATTGTAAGTCAAACATAATCAAAATTTAGGATAAAACTTTCTTAAACCATAATTGTATTTTGGTAAAAATTTTGAGACGATCTATACAACCATATAGGACAACATTTCTTAATTTACGGATAGCGTTAAATATTCAATGGGTCCTGATATAATAGTTGTTACATTACGTCAAAGCGAGGAAAGTGATAAATTTGTAAAAAATTTCGAGAAAATTTTTACAGAATTTTCTTGCAAGTTCACGAAAATACCACAATAATATTCGTATCTTTAAAATAATATATAGCGACTCCAATTTATCAGGTTTTTCAAAATTTTATTTTATAAACGTTTGAGTAGTAGTACCATTACGAACAAATGTATTAGCCCACACGACAAAAAGGTTGAGAAAAACTGATTTATATTAAACAACAATATATTTCATTCAGTCTACAAATTTTGAATAGATTACTCTGATAAAAAAGTTATTAACTGACATTATTTTCATGTGTTTCAAAGTTTGAAATATTTCGATCATACATGTATATGGAATTTGTTATGGATTGTTTAATCTTTGAATCATTTTGATATCGAAAATCAGATCGAGTTAAAATTATTCGTAGATCTTTGTGACATGCAACATGATTTTTAATATAAATTTTAAGTCAATCCATCCAATCATTTTGATGCTAAAGTGGATAGACACGTACATAAATACATATATATATATATATATACACGCATTGATCGTACATTTCGAGTGTGATATTGGATTTTTCCGACAAGTTCTTGCATACGAGTTTTAACGAGAAATTTACCTTGACAAGACTTACGTTCACGTGCTGTCTACATAGCACTACGTTGCACTTCTCTTCTTTTAAAATTTTTTGCAAATTTGCATTCTAAATTTTAAGTAAAAAAGAAAACTATTTGTGTTAAAACTTATGAAAACATTATGTCAGAAAGAAATAATTTTATTTTCCAACGGGAGAGTATAAGTACAAAAAGAAAAGAAATACAATTGAATAAATATGTAAAAGAAATTTTATATCTTTAATCTGTTAACGAATTAATTCTTCACGATAATTTAATCTCTTTCGTTACAAAAAAATAAATAATTTATTTGCTTCTCACTTCTTTTAAAACGGCATTAAAATTTCCGATTCTTCTTCTTATGATTCATCAATTTATCTAAAGCTGCCCTTTTTCATTCATAACATTTTATTTTTAATAATAGTTATATATTTTTCTATTATATTTTAAGTTTCAATACATTGAATACCGTGGGTGTTACCGATGGTCTGCAAAATCGATTCTAATATTTTTAAGATTACTTTTGTGACATTTTGGAAACTACAAGTATACTTTCTAAGGTATAAATAATAAAGTTTCCTGTAAAAGGTATATATAATAAATTTTTTCTATATCTCATATCTACAAAAAGTTACGGAAAATATTACATAAATATATAAAATCGATTTGACACTCAACATGTTTTGATAATATTATAATATTTTCTATATAATTAAATAAATTTCACATACATTCATGTTCATTTATTGAAAATCTCCTCGATAAAAAGATTAAATTTGAACAACGACAAAATAAAAAAGCTAAGTAATTATTACGAAAACACTATGTGAATATTACAGACCACAAGAACAAATTTTTTATCAGAACAAATTCCTTGTTAAAACATGCATGCCAAGACTTGATGGATGATGTATAAGAAAAAGGAAAAATATATATGCACATTGTTTAGAACCCTCTTTCAAGTGCTCGAACAATTTTTTTGAACAATTTTCTGTTTGAAAGATATAAGTGTAAACCAGAAACAGGATTAAAGGGCCTAACGATTCCCAATCCTAGGGAGATTTCGACTAATGGGAATAAACGTGCGAGAATGTAATGTATGCGTGTAAGCACACTATAAATGACAGTAGTCGCGATACGGGCGATATAATCGTGGAAACGAGAAAATTTGTGGTCGCCGTGCGATCGGCTCGAACGTCGAGTGGCTCATACGTGTTCGACTGGCAAAAATCCGCGACCGAGCCCGCATTGCCAACGATCGTCACCAAAATTTAGCACCCGCGTCGATGAAGCACCTACCATTATCCTCAACTTCAGTTTGATACGACATTTTATTTGGGAGTTTGGTATTTTTAAAATAGTGAATAAAAGTAATAAAAAAATAAGAATCAAAAAAGTTGATTTTATTGATTCAATTCAAATTCAAATTGAAAAACGTCACATTTTGAACAAAATATATTTGTAACAATTATTGTTAACTCTGATAACTTTTATTATTAAAAATATCTTATTTATTATAGTTGTTATATTTTTTTTTATTAGTATAGTCAACCATGACGGACAATTAAGATTAAAAAAAATATTTTTGTACTTAAGCATTCACGTTATTCGTTAGATTATATGTGACGTTCTATGATTCGAAAGGTGAAATAAACATTTTTTCATTCGCTCTATCATCGATTGTTTGGGAAAGTGTAAAAAATTGCTTCAGATATCATTCATGCATCAGAAGATCGAGAAACATTGGAATTTAGGAAATAAAATTTTTTTCCATAACCAAATTTCGAATTATACTTTTATTATTTGTATTATTTATTACAGTTATAAAATTATTCATTTGAGAAAAAAAAATATTTCATATGTAATAAATAAATACTTATATATACATATACTAAATATGTATAAATTAAACTATTTTACATACATAAAAAAAATAAAAATAAATATTTTATTATTCCATTAAGATCAATTATCTTATTGTAGATTTTATTTTATAACTTCTAGCTGATGCATAATATATATAATATATAAATCGAATTTTAATATCTTTCAAAAATTGACACCACTATACTATCTTATTAAAACCACTTATCTTAAGATATACATTATGCAGAAATATCTTATTGAAAGATATTTCTATAACAACTTCTGGCTCATCTATTTATATCATTACGAAGTTAAAAATAAAAATCCGTAAAAAAAAAGAATACATCTTTTCTTATTTTTCGAGCAGCTATAAAAGAAAAAAGAAAAAAAAGAAAATAAAAGAAAATAAAAAAAGAACTAACGAACTCAAACGACCGATACGAATCGTAATTTGTTCTAAGGCTCGTTAATCCGTAAATGAGAGAAACCAGCGTATAACATCGTAGTCACGAACGTAATCGAGCGTTAAAAGTTTCGTAGCGTCTCCGTGATGAGATAGAAACGAGCAGCCACGCGCGCAAAACGGTTCAATTTGTCCAACTTGATTCTACTGCCCCTTCTTCGCGTTTGCAACGAAGCTATGCACAGCTTTCAAACCAATTTCGAACTGGGAGAAACGGGCTAGCTAGGCTGGCACAAAACGGGCACTACTATTGTTATTCAAATGATCAGAAGGAGATGAACAACCACGAGCGACGATTTTCCGGCCGAAAATGCTAATAACCTAGACGCAACGTTGGACAAATATTTGACGACCAGGACTCTCGGATTAATGCGCCGTGTTAATGCCAATTTTCGATAATTCGATAATAACGTCGTATCGTTATTACACGTTGCATTTGAATATTGTTCGAAAACTTTAAATGGCTATTTAACGATTTGATATTCTTCTTTTTTTCATAAATTCACAAATCCCATCGCTCTTTTTCTCTTATCATTTTCCCATTTCACAACATTTAAACTTATATTTTTAGTTGTACTAACCGAGCTTTCCAAGACTTTAAAGATGCTTTTTAAACTTCGGAGCGACTCTTTAAGATTTCATGATTTTAAAAACTCTCAAGAATAGTCTTTTCGCGATCAGAACAGCATTCCCTTTTCTCTCTCTCTCTCTCTCTCTCTCCCTCTCTCTCTCTCTCACTCTCTCTCTCTCTCTTAATTTCACTTCATTCACAAAAAAAGTTTTCTATTTCTTACTGGAAAGAAGAAAAGTAATTCTTGCTAAAGTAATAAATATTATAAATGTTAAAAAACAATTATCCTTTTAAAGCTCGAGAAATAACTTTTATTATAAAAGATAATAAAGATTGAAATGGATCGATAATCATATTACATATAGAATTTATGGTATCGTCTATCGTGTTAATTTTATCAGACGAATTCGTTACATAAGCTTCAATATTCAAGATTATTTAGATACCGTGATATTAAACCTAAAATTATAAAAATATATTTATAATCGATAATGTTATCGCAACATTTATATTCATTTCATTATTAATTTGATTTAAAATGTTACAAGAAATACAGTGTACGATCGTAATCCAAAGAAATCATCATTGATCTTACATCTACCATCTTTTCTTGTTCAGTTAATTTGTTAACAAACAAGAAGATCATGTTACCAAAGATTACGATGATGTGATAAAACGAGAAGTAAAAAGAGATACAGAATGAAAAAGAAAGAAAGAGAGAGGGAAAATCAGACAATCGAAACGTATGCTCCTGCGATCGTAAGTTATCGGTTAGGTATCAAGCGTAACACCTTCCGTTGTGCAATAATTTATCGAGGGTGTATCGGCGAGCACACAATGTACCAATTTGGTACATATAATACTACTCTCGCGCGCTTGAGGTAGCAATAAATACGGGGAGAGTAGTAATAAATTATGGTGCAGGTAAAGGACGATTAGAAGACAGGCTATAAATTAACGCGGATATATACTGCAGCCTACGATGCGATATCTTATATGTAGGTATATACCACGCTCGATAACCTAAGGAGTAAAATCTTTTTTCTTAATATTTCCTTTTTTCAGTAAAATATCCGATAAATAATCACTAGTAATCGAACTTTCGATCCTTATTAAAAATTATCAAATTTAATAAAATTTTATAATAGTTATATAAAAGTAATCAAATATTATTTAATATATATGCCAATTATGTATTATAATTATATTATATATTAATAATCATGCTAAATAACATGATTATATGTAATTTTAAATAAATTATTATATATAAAGATATATATATATATGTATATATATATATATATATATATACATATAGTGAACGAAACTCTTTAAAAATCTAAGATCAATATCCATCGACAAATGCTTCACAAATCTACCGATAAATTTCCAAGTAAAAACACGTTATTATCATACCCTTATTAAGTGATCATGCAAACGAAATGCCACGTTATCGCTCACATTGCGGAGATAACTGCATCTAATATGCCTACATTCTTCCAGGTGGCAGCAACTATTGGATATGCAATCGTAAAAAGTCGTGTAACACATGGTAATATTTGTTAAATAAATATGTGAAAATAGGAAAGTATCGTAGTTATTTTCTTTCAAACTATCTATTTTTTTTTTTTTTGTATTATTTTGTGAAATATGCATTTTATCGACTATAATCGATTTTATAAAAAATAAATACAAGTAATATTTAAAAATGTTTATGAATAAATAAAACGCTTGATCACTTGAATGATATATGAAAAATATTTGAGTATTCGGAAAAAAAAAGTTTCCTTCGAGCCGGATTTGAACCAGCGACCTATGGATGTCTCTCTTAAGTTTAATACCAACTACAGTCCACCGCTCTACCAACTGAGCTATCGAAGGAGTTATGAAGACGACGAAATTTAATCAATATATGTCAAATTAGATTATTCTTATTAATTTATTACATCTTGCATTTAACACACGACAAAATTCTTATATAAACAAAAATAAGTAAAATAATACTATTCTTTTATATATACCTTATAATCAAGATTTATTGAATAGATATTATTTGAAAGAGAAAATAAGCATGATTTCTAAAGAATCAAAACCTTTTTCAGTCATTGTCCTTGAATATAAATGTAAAAGTTATATTGAGCGTACTATATGAGCGCTCTCTCTTTCTTTCTTGCGGTATTAAGTACTTCCTTTGATTTTTAATGATTTCAAATTTTACGAATTTTTTCTATAATATTTCACGAATATTCATCAAATTTTACTTATTTCCTTTCTTAAATTTTATTCAACTATTGTATCGTATTATAACAAAATTCGTACATCATCACGTACTACATCACAAATTAAGAAAAGACTAAGGATATTATTATTTAAAAAATAACAAATATATAAAAATTGATATCATTTTCTCAAATAATATTAATAATTTAATTGTATAGAGAATGATATATATATTTTCTACTTGAAAAAAAATTATAAAAATAAATTCGAAGTACAGGGTTCGACGAGTATATGTATAGCATTTCATCAAGGGAAGGATAGGTACGACGTTTTCTCGAACAGCTGATCAATTCGATAACTCGTCGACTTTAAACAATGATAAATCGTCGAACTTAGAAATCATGTTGATTAAAAAGAAAATAATAGTACTAATTATGTGACAATTGTCTCGGGACATACTAAATTGGTATCTTAATTCGTAAAGATGCAAAAACGAAAGTGATAACCTAAAAAATACTCACCGGAGATGTAGGTTATTATAAAATGTCAATTAGCTTTTGTTCCAAGGCGCTGCTCGACGTCGAACTCGCGACGATCTTCAGATTGGATAGACATGAGTCAGCTCTTGATTACGTCACCTTTGTAAAACGATTCGTCGTAACTTGATGAAGCTTTGTTTACACGCACTGTTCATCGTTCTGAAAAAAAGAAACAACGTATGACACGCACGAACGGAGACATCTACATTGATCTTATACCGATTGAGAACAATGTAGAAAAAGAAAAACATGCCACCAAACGGTATATTACCGATGTGCATTTCAATTCGAAGATGGCTACAAACAAATTCCTATCGAAGAAATTTTATTCTTTAAATTCATTTAAAAATTCTTTACGATAATATATTCATTTTTTCTCTCTATATTATACAAGCTAATCCTAAAACAACTTATCTTAAGGTTTTTCTTAAAATAATGTTAATATTAATAATATTAATACTAATAATGTTAATACTATAAATACTAACAAATTATTCCATGAAAAGTTGTTTTAAAAAATGAAAGAAGCGCCATATTAAATTTGTCGATGCTAACGATCTAAAGGCAAATAAAAATTGATAAATCAGACAAAAACAAATCGCAAGTTGTGTTATTACTGTTGATAACTTAAAAGAAATATTATTGATAAAAATAGTATTATTGAATAATTTGGTTTTTGATTGTAATATATTGACAAATTTAATCTCATAAAAATCAACTGCAGAACGGAACGAATTCAAAATGTATAGTTAAATTATGATCATCGTACGAAACTCTGTTAAAAAGCAATATATTAAATAAAGAATAGAAATAAAATGTATACGAAAGCACAATATTAACAAGTGCGAAGGCAAATTAACGGAGAACATACAATCCCATACCATTTCGTTCGAAGACTCTCGAATACTGCCGAATATTATCGAATTTTTGAGCAAGATCACTTCGCTCCTCTAGCGGCACATCAACTAACGACAATGCTGTGAATTATTTTCTAAATAATCTTGTAAATATACATATTTTCAGACTCATGATATTTATTATTTTAAGAATACTAATGATATTTATTATTTTAAAATCTAATTTTATTTATATAATAAATTGTATAATTAAAAGATGCAAGCTAATATATAATTCAAACGATCAAGGATAAATTAAATTCATACGACCTCAATTAGAATCTAATGCTAATTATTTATTAAATTAGAAAAACAAGAAAAAACAAAATTTTATTTCTACAAGAATTTACATTTCTGTTTATGAAATAAAATAGATCTAATTATATTACCTGGAAATGAATCTAAATTAGATTTTCAATGTTAAAATGAATAGTCTTCGTTAATGTAAATGACGTTTATGTATAGAAGTTGTATATGTGATATACGATATTCTTTTTGCATGTAGATTCGTATTAATTTACTTTGTAATCAGTACAATGGCACAAAAAACTACTGTATTTTGTAGATTTAAAGCAATATCCTGATTATCACTATAATGCAATTTAAAACATAATTCAATAGAACATAACCTAAAATGTAATTAAATAATAGTAAAAGAGAAAGGATAACATTACAGTTTCCTCTATTTATTTATATCTCTGAATTTAATTTTGATAAAAAATGAAGTCTTCAATAAGAATTAAGAGATATGAAAGAATGAATTACATTAAGTAAAACAGGTTAGAATGTTTTTATATGATGTCTACAAACAATTTTAAATGTGCATTATTCTAAACAATGGAAGATACAATAGATCAAAACTTAGCACAAATAGATCCATTAGCAGAGCCTCTCACAAGAAAGGAAATGGAATGGTTTGAGAATAATAAACAAGTGGAATTAAACCAACAACAACCACAAACCCAATCGTCTTATTGTAAATATGAAAATAATATATATACATATACAAATATCTCTATGTCTATCTTAATAGATTTATTTTATTTTATATTACAAATTTTTGTTTGAATTAGTTCAATCTACTAATTTTACTGAGACAACAAGTAATGCACAATGGTGGAAAAATTCTCCTATTACCTCAATAGACTTACTGTCAGAACACCAAGAGATGTCATCTACAACAACCTTTCCATTACTGAGTATAAAATATTTTAAGATTGATATAATTACAGAATATTATAAATTTTATATAATCATTTTACATTCATTTGTAATGGAACGTATTTTAGATGATATACCATCACCTTCACATGTTGTACAAGAATTAGAACTTAACAATAAAAAGCCTATGAAATCTAAAGAATCGAAAACAGAAAAAAGGAATAAAAATAGTATACAACGAGCTAAACACCCAGAAAGATGGAAAGTAAATATTAAAAAGAATGCGAGATTAAGAGGAGAACAGTATGTTGGAGTTGGAGGTAATTATACATAATTGATATTATAAATTATAATGTACAAGAGAATTGATAAATTTTTTATCATACGTAGGAAAGATAGTGCCAGCTAAAACAATGGGACCACCATGCAATTGTCGTATGCATTGCAGTAAAAAAATAGACGAACAAGCACGAGAAGAATTGCATAAAGTATTTTGGAAAACATGTACATGGGAACAAAGAAAGCAATACATTGCACTTTCTGTAAAAGAATCACCAAAACAAAGAACTCGTTGTCGTGGAACTATTAAAGCAGAAGAACGTAGACAAGTTACATTTACCTACTCCTTACTTTTAAGAGGTGATTTTATAACAGTTTGTAAATGTATGTTTTTAAGTACATTCTCGGTATCTGAAAAATTCGTACGACATGCAATGGATAAAAAAAGATCTTCTCCTGGTGGTATTATTGGACCTGATCAAAGAGGAAGACATACGCCAAAGACAAAAAAAAGTGAAGCTGTTAAAGAAAGAATTCGTGAACATATCAAATCATTCCCAATAGAAAGATCAATAAATCCTAAGGACGGAAATGAAAAAAGTTATCTAGATTCTAGGTTGAGTATTGCTACAATGCATAAATCATATGTTTTAAAATGTCAGGAAGAAGGTGTTCCAGAAAGTGATATTGTAAAAGAAAGTTATTACAGAGAAATGTTTAAAACAGAATTTGATTTATGTTTTAAACGTACCAAAACAAAAGATAAAAAATTTATTCCTGATATTACTGATAGTAAAACGAAAATAGATAATTAAGATTTATATGTTTTATATAATAAAATGTTTTTTACTTTAAAAAAACATTTCATTCTTCTCTTATTATTATAATGCAAGTGCAACAAATTCATTAAAAAGATCACATACGAAAATATTTTAAGAAAAAAAATTGTTAACAAATTTATTTTTTTACCAATTTAAAAAAAGAGTAATAGTAAATACTTTAAATACTGCCAATGTAACAAATATTAGATCTCTTCCAAAATAAATCAAAATACATGTAAATAAATGTAAATAATATAATAAATACGTGCCTGCAACATCAAATAAAATTTATACTCTATTATTAAATAAGTAAAATGATCTATTAGTTTATTTTTTCTTTTTTTAATTGGCCTTAACTATAATTATAAAATTATAATAATTGTAAACAATATTGTAAGGAAAGTATATATTTGTTACATAAAATGTCTAAGTAACTAAAATCCACTTGTTATCAAATATAATAGTTGTATATTTATTATGTATAATAAAATATCTATAAACATACATTAATGAAATTATAATAATATACTGTTTTAAAAAAAATGGATGCTTTGGATGTGATACCATGAAAGTAATATATTATTCTTCCAAGGAGATTCGTTTATTTAATATTATAATCTCAATAAAACTTCTTTTATTATAAAAGATCGCAGTCTATTTTTTCTGTATAGTTCTCATAACAATTGTATAAAATTGTATATACTTCTATTTATATTACGTTATTATAATTATATTAACTTGTATAAGAGAATGTCAATGAATGCAATTAAATAAAGTATAATCTGACACATTATAACAGACGTAATCATGAAAATGATATTCATATATGAATATTTGGTAATTTTATATTTGTGCGAGTTGATAGTCAAAATAATTGTTAAAATAAATTTTATTTAGGAAAAATTCACTAAAATGGGTTTTTTTTCATAAATGTAGTATTTAGTCGCCTACGCACAATTATTTATAGGAAAAAGTCGTTTTACATTAATATGAACTATATATAAGTAATCCAAGTGCATACAAAGGAAAATTAGAAGAGAATTTAACAACCAATTTTTAATAGAAATAATAAAAGTCGTTCAATTGTAAAAAGTGTTCAAAAGTGTTGAAAAATGCCAATTGTAAAAAATTTTTAATTGAAAGAGTTCACAAAGTAAAAGGACTTCATAACTACGAATGTTAAAACTTTGATAAATCCTTAAATTGAGTTACAAGATTTATCTATACATCTCGATTGTATACATTTCTTGGTTCTCAATTTTCTAATATTGCTTAGTAATTTAACTCAATTACTACTTTGCTTTCTCCAAAATTAAATTAATTTCTTTACATCGATGCGTCGCCGCTTCTATGGCACCAATAAGCGCAGCCCTTAATCCATGTTTCTCTAACTGATGAATTGCTGTTATTGTGGATCCTACAAAAACGATATAAAACAATTTGGTATTATAGATTTTAAACGATTATTAATTTATTATGAATATTTTGATCGAAATATGATATCGATTATTTTAATTCAATCAAATTTTCAAACCTGCAGGTGAGGCTACGTCATCTTTGAGCTGACCCGGATGAATGTTTGTTTCACGAACCATAGTACCAGCACCAAGGACAGTCTGAGCCGCTAGTTTATATGCTAGATCTCTCATTAACCCCATTTTTACAGCACCATCTGCCAGAGCTTCAATCATCATGAATACCTATCGCATACGTTAACACATAATGCGCCTATCTGTTTATTACGAGTCTCATTACAATTCTGATATTGTGACTTACATATGCTGGACCAGATCCAGCTAGAGCAGTGACTGGATCTATCATGTTCTCGGATACTTCCTCGCAAAAACCGACAGCGGAAAATAATTTCTTAACAATTTCTGCCTCTTTATCTCCTGCATGTGTACCACGACTAAATACTGTAGCACCACAACCAACGAGAGCAGGTGTATTAGGCATTACTCGTATCACTGGAGTTCCTTTTGGCAAAGCCTTTATTTGTGCAAATTTTTTTATTTAATATCTATGGTATCAATTAATCTTTCGTTAATCAGTAATGATTTCTCTTTACCTTTTCTAATCTCGAAATTGGAATGCCCATAGCTATAGAAAGTAATAATTTTGAACAATTCTTTAATTCAGGTAATATCATCGGTACTACTTGCGGTTTCACGGCTAAAATTAAAATTTCGCCGTGATCGATTATAGCTGAATTATTGAATACAGTTTTTGATCCTATATCCTACAATAATAAATTATTTTTAGCTTAGAGATAAGAAAGTTAGATTAAATAAAAGACTAAGTAAATAAATATTGATGATTTAGAGAATTTTAAGCATTATAAATCTGTTCTTAATTGCGCGCATTAGAACTGTATCTCTTTATACAGGATGTTTTACTTAAAACAGATTACCTAAATATCTCCTCTGTCTGTGATAATATGAAAAATAGTTCTTATGTAATTTAAATGATTTCAAAAGATAAATGTCATTTTTTAGTGATTTTTGTCAAGGTCACTTACATAAACACGTCTTTTAACGTATTCATTCTTTCATATTTTCTGCCGTTATAAGTCATTATCTATATGTTCCTCACAATGTTCCTCACAAAAAAAATAAAGGGGTGTGAGATAAAACCTGATATATCACTGAAAATAAATTTCACACTAAATTTACAATTTTGAAATCTAAGGTCATTTCAAAATCATATTATTAAACATAGATGAACCTACGATAATGTTACCTATAATATACAACAACAAAAAATGTATATATATGTAAAAAAAAAAACATGGATTATCTTGAAAAAAAAACCATAAAAAAATGACATTTATAAAAAATGATTTTCTTCCGTTTGATTCGTCTTTTGAAAAGATTTAAATTACGTAAGAAATATTTCTTGTATTATTACATATAGAGAAGATAATTAGACTTATCTTAAATGAAACACACTATATAAATAATAAATGAACATAATATTTTGCATGAATTGAAGTGTTTATCGCGGACAAGTTTGTGATAAGCGATTGTAATGGACATTGATTCGTGAATAATAACATACATAACTGTTCATAATTCATAATGTTCATAATGTTCATAATTCTTACGTATTTCGTTTCTATGTTATTATATTAAACATTAAAAAAAAAAAAAAACAGAAAAAAGAAAAATATCAAATACCTTGAAATTTTCGATGCTGCCTACATCATTTGGAAGACAACTAGCAAGCATCATATCACCTTTACTTAAACCTATTAATACGATTATTATTATTAAAAGAATTCCAATTAAAGAGAAGATGATATTTACCAGCTCTAATAAAACCCTTGGCCAATGCTTGAGCCATTTTTCCTGCACCAAAAAAACCAATTTTAAACATCTTATCGATCTTCTTCTTTTTTTCTTCAATCCCAGCAAAATGTTGATCGCTTACTGAGAATAAAACCAAAAATATCGAAAATAAATAAAATTGGAAGTCTCTGTTTGGTCACTGATTATTTCCGGCACTGACGGTCCTATCCTACACTTTAATTAAAGAACTGTTAAAAATTGAAATATATCTTAGTCATAGATAAAACTGTCTAAAGTTTGATTTTAAATCGACGGAGAGTATGAAAGAATGACGACCACCGCACGATTGCGTTATTTACAAGTAAATCTCCTCTTCCGAGTCTTCTTCGACTTCTCATCCTCATCGCTCCCTCGACCGTCGAGATGCACTATATATTTTTTTTGTTTATATAATCGTCAAAGAGATAACGCACGAGCTTGTGTGTGAGCTTTAACACCGCACGTTTCATATAAAGTGACACGTACTTTAGTATCGTAATAAAACGTACTATAATTCGTGGTTGAACATTGTGATTTAAATACATTCTAAACGTATACCGATCGGACAAAGTACGTCATAGATGAGGTGGCCATATCCTTGAAAACGTAAATCAAGCTTCATTTGACAGATATTTCACAATAATATACATACATATCTAATTGTAAGCCATTGAGATTAGATGTAGTTACATATTTTTAAACCATATGCATCTAGTTGATTATATCGAGTTGAATAAATAGTAGAGCAATAATGAGCGATAAGAGGACTTTGAGTAATAACCTACGATAATACTTAATTCCTTACTTAATACCTTCTCAATATTGTATATATAAACATATATATATATATATGTATAGGGTGCCCAGAATAACTGGGAAATATTTGAAGAATAGTTTCAGCCCTTAAAAAAATCAAAACAATTCAAAATGAATTCATATAAATATATATATACTATCTAACTTTGTTTCCGAGTTATTGCAAATTTAATATTACAATAATTCTTTTGTTATATAGATCTGTATACAAAATGCTCATTGACAATATTAAAACTCTTTGTGAAAGAATTGAAGAAAATTTCAAACAAATCCGAGCAACATCTAAACATACGGAGGAAGTAAGAGAGCCATAGAATTATAAAAGAATCATTGATTATTACGATTAAAATCAAATCTGCTGTAACTCGAAAACAATCAAAATCAACAAATCAAACAGGATATACCTTTATATGAAATTTTCTTTTTTTGTTTAAATGTGCTGAAATACCCATAAAATATTTCCCACTTGTTCTAAGACACCCTGTACATATCGCAAAGTCAGTTAATACAATCATATAATCTTCAGATCAAAGAATAATGTTAATATCTAACATGAGATAATCTTGAATAAAAACAGAGAATAGCCTTGTCTTGATAGTGGGAAACTTTTCGACTTATTCTCTTTATATACTTGTTTACATCTTACGATTAATTCTGTTACGATAAAGAATGATATTTTGTTTATTCAAGATGTAAAGTAAATATCGAATGATCGATTAAATTCTTAGATTATAATCAATCACATTGTGACAAAAGTTTATTAAAAACAGCACATACGATATTTGGCCGGTCACTAGAAAAGAAGCGTTTACATTATCGTTTCACGTTATCGCGATATTTATATTTTGCTCGAGTTGTAAGTAATTGTTTCCTTATCTAATAATCTTACCATTTCTAACGTTTAATCGCCGTTGAACTCGGCGTGTTGCTTTAACAAACTTCATCGTTCGCAATATAATGGTCGATCTCATTTCGGCGATAGACAAAGAATTTTTATAAAATTTATTGGAAGAGATCTTTATCAGACTTATATCAAGAAGTATAGAGCAGAATTAGATCGTTGTTTGTACTGATTTATCAGGAAATTCTTTCGTAATGTCACTTTGTTCGAAACTCAAGCAATCTAAAATAACAAAGTATACTGTTAGATATCATCGACTATTAAACGGTCGATAGATAGAAATATAATATATATAATATATAATATGTATATAAATATAATATATATATAATATATAATAGAAATATAATATATATATATATATATATATATATATATATATATATATAATACTTACATTCATTAATTAGAAGTATTATATAAAAATATGTTCATTGTATAAAAGGGATTTATTTATAATGATATATATAAATACTCATATTACTTACCAATTACGTATACTGATGATATATAATAACAAATTTGTTATAAATAATGTATTGACTGCAATACGATTTACATAATCTTTAATTGAAATTAATGTACTATTAACGACTACCGATCAGAATACAAATTAATCAAATGATCAGGCTGATGTTACTTTTGATTCTGCGTGTGTTTTATTTGAACGCTTATTTATATACTCTGGTTGCATCGCTTAAAGCTTAAAGGTGACTGTTGATCGGTAATTATTTGACATAGAAAGTTACCTATGATTAGTACTACTACCGATCGGAAGTCAAATATATGTAATAATGTCTCTTCCTTTTTTAAAGATGTGTAATGCATTTATTAATCTCTTGAGAATAAAAATCATAATTAAGTATGATTAATTACGTTGAATGGTTTATAATCAGTTCTTCATCCTGTTCTATATCGTAATTTTGAGTTACGATAATATTATTATAAATGTTCCACGTACGTCATGTTTCTGTAAGAAAGATATTATATTCACATAAATAATATTCTAAGAGCATAAAGATATATCTTTAAGGATTCGGCCACCACCTAAATTAGTAATTAAATTTTTATATTTCTCTAGATGTTTTATTGCCCCTACAAAAAAAATTCCTTATAGGAAATAGAACAATTTGAAATTTTCAACAATTTCAAGAAAATTGTCATGCAGATAGCTGTTTTTAAAGCATTTCAAAGCTAAATTTGTTCTTCCGAGGATATCAAAAGGAAATTTATGGAAATAATTTGGAAAAAGTTAATACTATACCCATAATTCTTATTTCGAAAGTTTCTTTATATTAGATTTTGTTATATAAGAGGTCCTATTGTTAAATTAATATTTCTTGTATTTAATTAACAAAATAATTAATTTAATAAATGGAATAAATAATTAATTTCTCGTCTTTAAGTAAAATGGTAATTAATATAATTAAAATGTCTTATATTTAATTAATGTGATAATTTATTTAATTAATGTCTCATCTTCCATTAATATAGCAATTAATTTAATTATAATGTCTCATATTTAATTAATATAATAATTAGTTCGATTAATTTCTTTTTAATTATAATAGGATATAATTACCTGGAAGAGAAAATTTAATAACTGAGTTTCTCGTATATCATTCATTGAAACATCTGTAAATACATATACATTTAATTTTGTTTTAAACAAATATTTATCGATCATATCATAACAGATTCGCGAAGTCAGAAATATATTTTACAAAAAAAAAAGGAAACATTTACGAGCCTTAAATTACATCTTTTCATCTTTACGGTAAACTTTATACACAGTTCAAAAGTGATGCAACCATTACAGCACGAAAGTGTGCATTATCCGAGTGAAGTCAAGATTTGATTTCACAGAAGTATAAATACATAAGAATATTGGATATAATTATATAATTATATATAATTTTAGGTACTTTTACAAATTTTATATAAATATATGATTTGTCGAAAAGATTTAAATTTCTTTGTAAAAAATATTACCTTTTTGTAATCAACATTTAACAATTCGATTGGAAAATTGTAACTGATTAAAATTAATGAACTCTAATACATTACCGATATAACAATATTTTACTGTACCCTTTTTATTGTTTATCTATGCTAAAAGCTTGTTTTTATTGTCGATAGATAACACTATCACAGTCCTAGGTACAAAATTTACTCTCTTGTCGATAATTCTATAATCTACAGAAATATTTTTGCATTTTTCCACTAGATAGCAGCACAGAAGTGTAAGAGGACAGTAGGGGTAACAAAATCGATACTAAAAAGGTAATTATAGTTTTAATTTTATAGTTTTCTTTTATCAACAAAATTACTGTACAAGTATCAACCCATAAATTAAGTTTCTGTTTTAATTTTCTATGAGAGGGATCCGCGCAATTTTGATTTATTTTAATTTAACTTCACTAAAAATATACAATTCTGTATAAATTTTTTAATCGGTTTAATTTAATTGGTATAAATTTTAAGTTCAACTATAAAACAATCTAAACGATAAGTGACATATACATAACAAACGCATACACAAATTTAGATTTTTATATGATACGTTAAGGCTTTTCACTACTTTTTGTTCAAAGCATGTATGACTTCAGCGACAAGTATGGACAAAATATAAACTACGAATACAAGTGGGAAACGCTGTCCCCACCATGCTTCTATTATATCAATGTATAAACTTGTTTAGTTATTCCTCTCTCGTGCGATATAATAATTGGTTTCGTGTGAGTAGAGTAAATAAGTTAGTAGATCATGACTTACACTTTTCAATCTTTCATATGCATATCTTTCTTTGATGATAGTGTGAATTGCAGTAATCCATGCTGGATACGATGTCGGTACGCATTTGTTTACCATAAATGCATAGAAAGTAAATATATTATATAATTGAATATGAATAATTTTTATATGAAATGAAATATATAAGAATTAGTATATAAATCTGCGGCAAAAATAAGAATTTGTCCAATATTTTCTTAAAAATAATTAATGAATATTTATATATTATATTATTTTAATACAAATTAAAACATGAATTCATTTCCTACACTACTTATGAAGTAGAAATTCTAGCGCTTTTTTTCTTACGTAGTTGCTCCTGTAGATTATTAGTCCATTCTATACGATTTCGACTATTACTATTACTACTACTAATAATAATAATATAATATAATGTAATATAATAATAATAATAAAAATGTACCTAAATATTATTTATATACATCTAGATATTATTTAATATATTAGGGGAACCGAAAAGTAATGTCACTTTCTTAAATTAAATTCAAACGAATAAATTTTTAACAAGTTTTTATTTTTAATCGCAATCAAATATCGACATGCGCAGAAACAACATTACTTTCCGGTTCACCTAATATTTTATATTATTTTTAATAGTAAAAACAATTAATCAAGAGTAAAAAACAATGTGAAAACAAATGCATTACGATAATAAGATAGTAAGACAAAAAGAAACAATAGTGGACAAAAACAAAAGAAACATTTTGTATTTTTTTTCATATGTCATTTGTATTAGATAAGCGGTCATGTGTCGAAATTATCAAGAATACAATTTGTCGAAAATTCGCGTGTCAAACCACAATGAAAAATGATACATTTTTCTTTTTTTTTTGTTATAATAAATAATCGTCATCATATGTGTCACGATGCATATAATATAAGTAAATTCTGCTGTTTCTTTCTATTATTATTGATTTTATTACTATATTATTACATTACATATTATTATTATAGTAATAGTAATAATATAGTAATAATATAAACTCCTTCAAAGGAAACCACAACAAAGTAGCGCTAAAAGAGAAATCTCATAGATGATTTGGAAAAGAATTCATGTTTGATCTTTATTAAAAATAATATATAATATATAATATATATGTTTACTAGTTATTAATTTTGGACAAATAATCGACAAATGTATATATACGTTATATGCATTTGTCAGAGAATAAAATTATATTACTGTTGTATCGTATGTAGCACAGATCACCACGAACTTCACATCATCCATCAGTAGGAAAAATTAATTTAATAGATTGGATAATAACACCTAAATTATCTTAAATAAGGAAAAAAGAGTAAATTAATTCATTAGTTTCATTTACATTGATACAATAAAAAAAAAACATCGGAATCGTTTAGCCTCAAGAACTTATGATTTCCTGTATTATGAATCTAGATGCTTCCCAATATGCTACACATTACTTATAAAATCTTTATCTTTTTAGTCTATAAAATCTGAAAGGAACTACAAATTTTTCAAAAATTTAATTATATTTTAGAAATCCAGATCCCTTGGCATAAACGATTGGACACGTATTTACTTATTTTTGCCACAGAATCATCCGGCCAAAACTCATTAAAATGATCGAGTTTGTTACCATAGCTTTTCCATGCGAGCTTCATGAAAGCCATTTCTTTGCGTTTGTAATGTTTAAAAAATATGATTATTAGATATTTACGCACTAACCAAGCAAACAATCGTTAGTTCGCGGACATAAACATACACCATTCAAGTGTGATATGAAAATCAGTAGTGGGGTATGAGCTTCATCTCTTTTACCGCAAATTTCGAAGGGAGCCACAGAACTAAACGTTTTCTTCGCGAAAAATGTCGAAAACTTGTGTCATCAAGGAGAACAGAAATAAATTTCGACCAATTTTGATGAACTTTTGATGAACAGTGGACTTTTTAAAAAGCTTTTTATTTGTGCATAGGCCATTCTTGAAAAATACCATTTTTTAATACGATTATTTTCAAAAAAAATAAAACTTTTTCAAAAATCTTCCGAAAAAGCGCCGTAGATTAAACCTTCGTCTTTAAAATGAGACCTTGTTCGTCAAAATCGGTCGAGAATTACGCTTGTTCTCATTGATGGTGTAAAAAAAACCAAAGTTGATGAACAGCTTTAAGATTTCAATGTATTCATAGATGTCTCAAATAATTTCAGAAATAATAATGTTACATATTTCATTATATCGAAAGTATAAACTCTGCATTTATATTTAAAAAGAGTAAAGATTGTATGAAATACAAAATAGAAATGATTTTAAGACCAAGATATACGAATAGATTAATATATTACATAATATTAAGTTCTATTCTATACATGTTTGCAATACAAATATATTTTAATGCATTGGCCTTGAATATATTTTAATGCGTTGGCCTTTGAATATAAATATATTGTATTCGCAATTAAGAACGTATCAATTTTCTGTTACATTAATTTACATTTGGTAATGACAGATAATATACGTACTTTGTAAAAATACTGATAAAAAAATTTTCTGTATATATATATAATAGAATGATATAAAATATGAAAAATATATATATATATAGAAAAACTATTGAAAATAAAAAATAATCGGTGCATTTAAGATATCTTCCTGCGACATTATGTATTTATTTTTGCTTATTTTAGCTTTTTTCAAATGTTATTATCGGAATGTAAAATCTTGAAATGCATAGAAACAACCATTTCTTATATCATACACGACAAAAACACACATTACACTTCTTATTATGAAGACTAATATATTACACACATTACACTTCTTATTATGAAGACTAATATATTCAAAAATTTTTTATTTGCAATTTATCTTTTACATATATATACCTTAGTACACATACACATTTCATGAATAGAGCTCCATATTTTATAACTGCTAGTAGTGCCAAAATAATATATAGGATGTCTCATTTTAAACTATATAGCCAAATATCTTCAATCATATTGGTTTTATAAACATATTTGATTTCATATCTAATTGTTTTTATAAAAAAATATTTCAAATGAAAGTTTTGAAGAAAAAATATATCTTTCCTTCGATATTTCATCGAATGTTTCGATGACTTGACATTTAACGGACTGTGCAATTATGTAAGAGTTTATATAAAAATATCATATATCGGACTTCGAAAATGTTTAGTCATATTGCATTAATATTCTGAATATAACAGCTTTCATTAGCAGTAAAACAATACTGGACATAGATTTAGGGTTTATTTAAAACATGGACATAACGTGAATTAAAACTGTAATCAATGTCATCTGTCATTCAACTCTTTTTCTTTATGATAAAAACATATTTTGTTTACTTTTCTCATTCCAAAAATGTATAATTGCATCTCATATAAAGTGCAAAGATCTTAATTTTGATTTTTAATGAACATAACAATTTTGAGAAATAAACAATTTATTTATATTAAATAAAAGTATTTTGTAATATTTTATATAACCAAATCAATTAATTATCATGCATTAAATATTTCTATCTGTTGCTTTTGTCATATATCTGTACATTGTACTTAAATAATCTGATCATTTTTAAAGCTAACAATGTTAATAATAGTTAATTAAGATAATCATATTTATAGCATTTTTCATTAGTCATTTTTTACTACTAGTTTCTATGTTAATGCATTGAATAACAATTTCATAATTCAATAAATAAAAAAATATATTTTTGCTAATAAATAAATCATCGAACATATAAATAAACAAGTAAAAAAACAAAAAAATAAAATAAATAATATTGAATTGAATATGTATATTCCTTTCTGTTTTATTTCTTTTGATTTCAAATGTTAGAATAAAAATAAATGATATAAATTTGGAGAAAGAACAAAGTGACATTTATTACACATATGTAAACGTATAAAAAAACAATTGGATTAAATAATGTAATAAACACGTATGCCTGAATTAACGAATATAAAATCTAAGCAAAATTAATAATTAAATTACATAATACATTCGTCTAATTTTAAAAGAAAAATAAATTATTGATCAAAAATCTCACAAATAGTAGAAAACCGTTAATAGATACATGATTATTAGGTTATTATCGTTTTCCCGAAAAGATTCCAATAGCCTATAAACGAGTAAATTTTATTTATTTATCTTATTAAGTTTAAATGATTATATTCAAAAAATTCATAATACATTATAACTCAAATATTGCATTTACACAATTTCGATAATTGTTCAATTACGCTCAGCAGACATCGGTTCTAATCAATCTTCTCAATCTTTGACAAATGTGAACGTACCTTAAGAAAACACTCATTTGTTGGACACGGATACCAACTTCAATCCGTATTGAACCGATAGTTAATATAATTGCGTTCTTCGGTTCACAAGCACTCAGAAGTTTGTAAAGAGTGCAGAAAGTATGTTATGTTTTCGTTAACCGCGCGTTTCAAGAATTATTTAAGTTAGTTCTCGAACCAAATTACACCTATCAATAGAAAACCGTTTTGTGTCGAAATTTTACATTTTGCAAAAGTAATAACAAGTAATATGATTCCATCGAAATATTTTTAATTTACTATTGCTTTTCATAATATATACAAAAAAAAAAAAAAAAAAAAAATTTGGAAAGACCTATATATAATTTTCTATGTTAAATTTATAAATCCTTCGTTTTATATATAATCATAACATGACTTTAACAAAATTCTTTATTCCACGTAAGCAAAGTGTTAAATAGAGAAGTACCAAATAGAAGAATCGACTGTATATTACAACAAATTACAATTGAATGATTGAAATAGATAAATGAGAAAAAAAAAGTAGAAGAGGACAAAAAAAGAAAACTAAAAATGCCTGCCAATTTCAGTAAATTTATTAAAACAAGTTGTAAAGAATGCACACATTGGTGGACAAATTCGTGTATTTCTGCATCGATGGGTCTTGGCCTAGACTGTTTGCAAGAATCTCTGAAAATTTATTCGATAGTATATATCGTATGTATCTATTCTTTTTCATTTTCATTCTTTTTGTCTATATCGATATGTACTTCGTTCTCTGCGATATTCAATGTCATTATATATGATAGGCATAAAAAAAAAAATAAATGTCTTCTATTACCATTCTTTTTTATCTGTTATCATTTGATATTCATATTTTTTATCCTAATGTATTTACACTATTTTTCGGTCATGATTGTTAAATTACTTAAGATATTTAAGATTCGCATTTAAATATAAGAATATAACATTTCGAGATTGTGATTCTGAAGAGACTCGTAAATATCGATTTTATTGCGCGTAATTTGAATTTGTATAAAAACAAACAAATAAAAATGTGTAAGAATTTAATTGATATGTAATTTATGATAGATTACTTTATTGATGAAACGAAAGAAACCAACAAAAGATATCATTATACAAACAATATTAGGAATTCTTCAATCTTCAGCATTTCTTTCTTGGACTGCATTTAATTATTCCCTAAATATTTGTGGTCTAAGGTAATATAAATTACAAATAAACATTTACATTTTATTTAATATACTTTAAGTAAAAACAGTTCTTTTATCTTAAAATGTATTTCAGGAAGGTGTTAGGATGTATGAATATTATTACAGTATCTTTTTTACCTTCATTTCTATCTAATATAGCTGCTATTTTAATAGAAAAACCTTCTAGGCGTACTTTATTATGTCTCTATGTGTCAAATGTTGTAAGTACATGACAGCATATATTTCCAATAGATTATATATAATTGGAGTATATTAAAAATATCAAGACATTTTTGTTAGGCAACAGAAACCTTATTTAATATGGGCATTTGGAGAGGATATTATCGAAGCATTCCATATGGACAAGTTTATATTTTTGCTTTAAGCATAAGTATGTTACTTTACTTTTATCGATCTAAACCTGTCAAGCAAGATTCTATATACAAACTTATTAGGTAATATACACTATATTGTTTTTAGCAGTTTGTTAATATAGTATTTATATATGTACATAATCTACTGTAGGTTTATCATTGGTCCATATGAACAGACTGAATATTTTGGCAAAAGAATTGAAAATTTTCAAACTACTTCTTCCACTCAACCTTCAGAATTAAGAACCTTTAACCTTTTAGAAAGAAGATCCAAACGTCATACCTTTGATATTATTTGGAAGTCTTTTGAAGTTTACAAACAGATCATAAATAATTTAAAAAATAAAAGTAAACATTTGTCTTGTCCACACCCTTACAGCTGTGCTCATTATATATTAATGGTAAAAATTCATTGAATATGTATGTTTTAAAAAGTTTATTTATCAACAGATATGTGTAAATCATTTTTTGTTTATAGAGCGGAGCACAATTATTCAGTTATGGATATGGTATACAAGTAGTCATACAATTGATCTTTCATTATAGACAAATTTTTACAAAATCAAAGAATATAAAAAAAATATTATTTAAAAGAAAATATTTCAAGTTTGCTGTATTTCTAGGAGGATTTACTACACTTTACAAAGTATATCCTTTTATATAACTTTTTTAAAATGCTTTATTTTTATGTTATTAATGTTTCAGTTCACATCATGTTTACTACGAAGAATATATAATAAAGATTCTCCAAAGTTTGCTATACCTGCTGGTTTGGTTGCCAGTATTGCATTTATTGCGTTTCCAAATAATACTTTAGCTTTATACTTTATGTGGAAAGTACTACATGTAATGTTATATTAAAAAATAATTATTTACAAATTATATTTATGATACTAAAATAACAATTATTTTATTTTGATTATAGTTAATCTGTATCGATGGAGTAGAAAAAGGAATACTTCCTGATGTTAAATGGTTTGTTATTTTTCTATATAGCTTCTCTACAGCAGTACTTTTTCATGCAGGTATTTTTGAACCACAAAATTTAAGAACCTCTTACTGGAAATTTCTGTATAAGGTATCTGGTGGAAGGTAATTTTTTTTACTAATATCAATTCTAAGTCGTATAAATTATATTTTTTACTAATATCAATTCTAAGTCTTATAAATTATAATTCTTAATATGTTTTAATTTAATTATTACAGAATAGCATCAATATCACGTCTTCCTTTAGAACCCTTTGGTCTTAATAGTTATAAATCATTGCAAGAAGTACTTGCACGAACTAATACTACTGATAAACGTATATATTCATTTTAATTAGTTCAATAAAATTGAAAACAAACATGTATTCTATTTTTGTATATTAAAATATTAAAACAATTGTTTAACCAAAGAGTATAAAATGTATTTCATAATTGTGAAAGAATCTGAATACACTACAAAATATACTAATAATACAATCATGGTTTGGTATATATCTTGCTATTTTTAGCATATATAAAATAATTGTATTTTAGAATTATACAGTGATAAAACGGTGCCTGGATTTTGTAACTTTGTATAAAATAAAATTATACTTTTGTAAATAAATATTTTATAAAATTTAACATTCCCAAATCCAAATTATGAATATAAATATAAATGATAAATGCAGAAGATGAAGATGTGTAGAAACTGTGTGTATATATAAGATACAAATTGTATTGTTATATATAGTTATTGTAATCTTATACTAAGAATAGGTATAATTTCCAATAAATGTGATTTATGTACTTGATAATATAATTTATATTGTAAAATATATCTCTAAATATTTTTATTTCTTTTTTGTTTATATTTTTACATTCTTCTTTATTTTTTATTGACTGTTCCTAAATACAACAATCCAAAAATAAATAACATGAATTATTTTCGTTTTTTAACAATTTCTATCGCTTTATATATTATGTCAGCTTCTTTTTGTTGTTTTCTCTTCAATCTTCTCTTTTTTCTCAATACATTATCCCAAATAATTTGACTTTGCATTCTCAAATTTGTTTTATCAACAATACCAGGTATGATATCAGATACAAATATTGGAATAGGGACATTGGAGTTTGTCGCTGTTATCTTAATAGGTTGTAAATATTGTAAAGAGTCAATTTGCCAAGGTAATACACCAATTGGACATTCTGTCCAACAATATTGTACTATAAAAATAGAATATTTTGTGTATGTATAATATAAAAAGAATTATATTATTTGTATTATTATATATAACTGACATTTTTGAACTTACCATGTGTTAATTTCCATTGATTATTACGAATATTTTGATCTGCTAATGTTGTCTTTCTTAATTGTTCTTCTTTTCTTTTGAGTTCATCATTATGTTCAGAATTTAGTTTAATAATATCTTCAATTGTAAATATTTCTTCATTAATTTTATTACTAAGTCCATCAAATTTACTATTAAATTCATTTTGCGTATAAATTTGTATTAACTTTAATAAGTGTTCTTTTTGATCTACATCAAGTTTTGGTATAACGAGTTGTAGAAGAGGTGATATAAATTTACGAGTGAATATATTTGCATTTAATATAATATCTATGAGAAAATGAATATCAGTTAGAAAACGTGGAAGTGTATTTGATATGTTTAAAAAAAGTACATTTTTCAAATTTAGATGGTTCTTATTTATTTCCTCTTCAACTTTGAGACTTAATATTTTTTGAGATATTGTTTTATTAATTTTTCGTAATTTATGTTCTAAAGTGCAAAACATTTGTTGAGCAATAGTTAATTTAATAAAACCGTAAGCAATAGTATTTATCCATAAAGCTGCCATGTGTCTTTTATATTCTGGTTCTTGTTCATTTTTTACTAAAGTAAGTAACTTTAAGATTAAAGCTTCCAACATATTTACATCTTGTAATAAAATAATAACATCTTGCCAAAATTGTATTATGCTTATGGGTAACTGCTCTTCTTGGTTAGTTTCAATGTCATCGTTTTCAGAAAAGATAGTAAAAATATCTGCAGTTAATAAAAATGCTTCATTTTCTAATAATGCATTCAGAACTATATTTTCTTTATTAACAATCTGATTGTTTTTTCCAAGATATCTGGATATTTCAGCTAGGAGAATAGCACGTGCTGCTGATAAACTATATTTTTTTTTTATTTTAACATTCTTCAATTCTAGTATATGTTCAGATTCTTCCTCACTGCCCTCAGCCTGCTGTGTTAATTTTACTGCATACATGCGTAAATCATATAAAGTTTCTCTACAATACAATATATAATTTATAAAATCATATATAGAGAATCATAATTTATAATTAATACTTACTGTAATTGTACATCTGGTATAGAATCCACTAAGTCATAACCAGCACGAATATATAAACCAATAGCTACCCAAAGTTCAATTAAATCTGTAAATCCTTCAGTGTCTTCTGATTCATTTATTTCTATTATTTCTGCCTTTTTAGCATAATATTTTTCCAAAGCTTTAGCCTCAGCTATCCAATATTCTTCCTTAAAAAAAAATTTTAATTTTTATTCCATTTCTATATAATTCTATATCTATATAATTATGAATGATTATAATTAAATATAAAAAAAACGATATACTGGTTAAAAAACATACATGCAACCATGTCAGCAATAAATTAACAGCTATCCTCAGAACATCAATAGACGGTAATTCATGTCCATGGGCAGCATCATGTCTTAAATTTACTATCCATTCTGGAATATTAAGTTGTTTAGCAATGTGAAATAAAGATGTTTGTTTAGTGTGTCCAATATTAGAAATATGATTTAAAAATCTCATTATGGCAGTAGAATACATTAAACACAAATCATTCTCATAGTGTATAGGTAATTCAGCATTGTCAATTTTAGGACTCCATTCACGATCTCTTAAACAAACTTGTATAATAGAAAGAGTACAATCCACTCCAATAGGTAGTTTTGGCATCCTAAAAATCCTCTGTTGTTTCATGATTTTACAACATTTATGTACAGCAATTTTTGTTTATATCTTACCTAGCCTTCCATGCTAAAAGCGTTTCATATGCTTCAGTCTGTTCATCATTATTGTTTGAGTAGATTTGTTTATATACTTGATGCCATTCCGTCCTTTTAAATTATTAAAAATCATGGTATGATATATATATATATATGTATGTATATATATATATATTAATGAGTTATTTAATTTATTAATTACTTACGGTGAAAACCAAGGTACTAATTTTAGATCTTCACGTTTGCCGAATAACGCCATTATACATCACATGCAATAACCGCTTTACTGGTCACGAAAGAAAAAGCCGGTATACAGTTTATGTTCTTACACTAATAATTACATTCTTTAAATGATAATATCAAAAAAAGTTACTTTTAACAATATTAAATTATATCTTTTGTGTTTTATCTACCTATAGAGTATAATATTCGAAAGAATTATCATGTTAATCCAGTTTAAATATATAATTAATTTTTACGTTTTGGGTGAGTTTTCAAGTTTAAAACTTTGTAAATGATCTTCACTTAAAATTAATCTTATTCGTTGTTATATTTACCAATGAATATAAGTATTAATGAAAATTTGTTTCTAAATATATATTCATAATAATAAACAAAGTAATAAAATATAAAAAATTTGTTTAAATTCAATATCAAATAATTTTAAGATCGATCTTAAGAATTTGATTAAATATTTTCTTTCTAAGTATCATATTTCTTAAATATCATTTCGAAACATTTATTTTCACTCGATTTAAATTATCTTTCGATGATTTTATTCCTTAAAACAATGATCAAAATTCTAAACAGTGGCGAAGCTATGAGAAACATAGTATAAGAAAGACCAATGGCTTCCTACTTGGCTTATCCTAGAATCCTTTAATGGACGTATATCAAAAGCAAAACAGGCAAAAAGCAATGGCGGCCATTGACTGAGAAATTGATAATTACAATTTGGAAAACTTTAAAAACATGTAATCTACGTGCTTCGATAAATAAAACGATTAGAGGTATACCTTCAAAATCATTTCAAAATGTTTTATAACTTAGGTTTATTCCACTTGTAACGAATAAATGAAAATACAAGTTCGAAATGGATAGAGATTAGATATTAATTTGTTAAACAAACTCTGTTTCTTTAAATATTCGTTTCTAAAAGTTATTTGATACATCTTAAGGCAAATAATGCAAATATAAATTATTTAAGCTACGATTATACGCGTGCATTTATTATACGATTTTATTCAACGTTCATAAGATAACATATAATGATACTGTAATAAAGTTGCAAGTTGACAGATTATAAACTTATAGGTTATATTACGTGATTTATAATATATATTCAATTATAAACTTCAAATCGTTAGTTTATTACAATATTAATAAATGTAAACGAATATATGTTATATTATTATTAACTTGTTCTTTATTATTTATATTTTTAGAATCAAATGTGTACTTGAACAAAATAATAGTGAAACAGAAAAATCATTGTATTTTGTCTTTAATTACAGGTTTTAATAAGAAGTCTTAACACATAAGCATGTTATTACAAAAAATTTTGAAACAACGCGTTGACCTATGCGTTGATAACTGGTACACGGATTTAACCAATTATATCCAACTATATCCTATATCAATCATTAAATTTTTGCATCAAATAAATGCAAGCGTATTGTATAAAATTTGAAAAATAGTTCATAAGGTTAGCATAAACTAGTATGTAAGTTATGAACACTGCTTTAGCTTTAAAAAAAAACACTATCTTACTGCTATAAAAAATTATTTTTTTTATGCAAACTTATTTATGCTGCATTTTGGTGGTAAATCTTAATTCATATGCATTTAACATGTAAAGAAATATGCTTTATTTATCATGTTATTTATTATAAAAAATATAGTTTTAATGTTTAAAATAAATATAACTTGCTGTAGGTGTGGCCTGAGGGTGGGGAACAGATATTGCCTGCAAGTATAGAAATGGCACGCAGTATTTGCAGGCAATGGCGGACAAACGAATGGATCAGCATCTAAATCGGTCAAACATTGAGTGGTGGTTGTTGGCAGATGAAGTAGAAAGGAAACACGGCAGGCAGGAAGGAGCAAACTAACGAGCGCGTCTAAGTAATGAGCGAGACTCGGCATCATCTTCGCTCGGTTTCGGACTTATACGCAGCCGACGAAATAGAGGTGCTTCTTTTGGAAGAAATTCGTGACTTGGAACCGCCACCCTCTGCATATTCTAAACCTGAGGATATTCAAGACTTCGAAATCGGTATAAAAAACATTCATACTCAATACACATTCATGGATACATTTGTACTGAATATGTATAAGTATACTATTATATTGTTTGCACATGGTTATGATACTATGTTAATAGCAGGTAGTAGAACAGGGGGGCGAGTTAGCTCCCAATCATCGGAACTGGATTCACCAGGAATCCATTCCACAGTCCATTCCTGGGACTCGCACGCAAACTATCATGATCATTATGGCCATAATGACCATCATAGACATGGCCCTTCCTCAAATACACTGCCGTGGCCACGAACTAGTCATTTGGTTTTTTACTGCGACATACAGGGTCATCTTAAAACAGCTACTGGTGCTGTTCGACTCCTATTACTTGTGAGTAAAATTATAGAAAAGAAATCTAATTATAACAATATTAATTAAAATAATAGAGCAAATATTATAAATAAGAATATTAAGATATCAAAGAACCAAAAGTGATACATAATGTTTTCTGTATAGACTGACATATATTTGATATATATGTTACAGATATCATCCGCAGCTTGTTTGGTTACTTTATGCAGTTCTGGTACTGCCAAAGTCAGTCTTTTTATGCTGCCTCTACCCGGACGTTTGAGATTCATGATATTTGTCGCTGTTCTCTGTTTCTTGATAACTGCATTACTTCTTTTTCTTGATATTTCGCACGTTATTTATGTATTTCCTTTCAATTGGTCCAGACTGGTAAGTTGTCATAAATAAATTTTATTATTAGTAATATTATTAGAAGATTTTCAAATATATTTTATATTTTGTCTTATTATTATTTAAAATAAAAAATTTTGTCTTCACAGAATACGTGGGTATTCACTGGTATAGGCTTATCTTACTCATTAAGCAGTGCGCTATTGGCATACTCCATATGGGAATACCACAGCGGAGGTTGGGTACCGCGACGCACACGTTCCCAATTATCTGCTGCTGCAGCACTTGGTCTCTCATGTGCTGTTTTAGCATTTGTACTTTCTCTAATACAAAGTCGCAGTGGGTCAAATTATGAGACTCAGGATATTCACAATCACACACCAACGCCACTTTACAAGCCCGTTGACAACTCCTCCTCTTCCGGGGTGAGTAATAGTAAATAACATGTTCAATATAAGTAAGAATAACAAACATCAGGATGGAGCATGTTTTATATTAATTTCTGTTTCATAAAATATATTTTATAATGTTACACCTCTATGGTTCCTTTTTGTAATAATTATTTCAAAGATATGTTAACAGACTGTTATTATTTATAATGTAAAGACAGATATTAAAACAGCTATACATTTATTATTTTTATCAATAATATACAAATTAAAATGCAAATATAATTTTTTTATTATATTACCTTTTTAATTATTTTTGATTATACGTTTAATAAACAGATCTGTAAAAGGACACTATTATATTAAGAAATAGACAATAGTATGTAGTGTGATATTCTGCTACAACAATGTGTGAGTCGTCTGGTAGTATTATAAGAATGTGTATACGTATCAAAAGCACCTTCATTTGGTAGCTGGAAATATACAGGATGTTCCTGAAATGTGTTCTAAATACATAATATTCATTTCCATAACCCAAATAAATAAAAATAAAAAAAAATTTTATAATGTCATTACAATGATAAACTTGTAAGACCTTTGTTAAATTTGCAGTACAAAAACAATAACAATTATCAGACTGAAGTAGTGTTATAATGTACGAAGATTATATTAAAGTCAAGAATGATTATCCATCTAGCTGATGTATCCATTGTGCAGGGATAATTAATAACATGCTTTAAATTTAAGTAGAAGGCAAGGACATGGTATTTTCTGAGCCCTGTTATATAAAGTTTTTCAATTATAGAAATATGTAAGGCTATTAGTTGAAATTTATATTAGATCAACCGACATTGTAACGAACGAATTTATTTTATTATTTACAGCATGCGTTCAACGCGTTTACATTTAACGCGGGGAAAATTAAATAAATGTAAATGATGTCGTTAGACCTATTTCTCAAACGCGACTCAAGGAACGAGATCTGGGTTACCCTTTGACTGACTGACCATATGTTACTGCATGATTAACTTCACGAAAAGCACTGCTGCCACTGGTTGTTATAATAAAACCCTCGACATATTTAATATAACGGTCGTTCCTACGTTCGTTCTACGTGCTGTGAATACTTCACTTTGATTGCCTTCAAAATAAAATATTAATATTTATTGATCTACTAAGTGCGTATACATCAAATTAAAATATGTTATTGTTTTTAAGTATATTTAATTTACATATACAATGTCGAATAAGTTATACGTTAACACACACGTAAATCGAACGTTATGTAGTCTTCGAATCCACCAAAGTAAACGCTGTCATGTAACACGTACAGACACATATATACAACATACATAAACACATAATATATCAATTGTCGCATATTCATTGCTCGATTTACATCACAAAAAGAGTGTTAGTTATTATATTAAACTAATTGTATTATTTTTCAACGATGTATCAGTGTAGAATGAATTTAAATTCTGCAAAAAAAGACTTGCAGTAATATCAGAAAAATACAGATAGAAGTAATAAAACAATTAGATGATGGAAAAAAACTTAAAAGGATGTTGCTTCATTTCTAGCCCGCGCATTGTGTGTGAATGATTGGAAACATGATTGAATGGAAATTAAAACTATTTTTCTGGAGATGTGATATAAGCCATAATTGGATTTACGTAAGTATAAGGTACAATAGAATATATATATATATATTTTATTTATATACATATATATATATATATATATATATATATATATATATATATATTTATAATAAAATTTCAAATTTAATTGATTTAATATAGTTTTATCGAATTAACTGGACAGAATTATAATTAATTAACAAACGTGTATTATTCGATATAATAATAAATATTTATTTTTATCAATTAACATTTAATATAAAGATTTATACAATGTAATTTTTAAGAAGCTTCAATTATTAAAATATGCCAAAATTATTCTTATATTGTCCAGAGAAAAATTGTATTAAAAGAAAAGGTGTATATATACGATTATTAGGTAGGATCAGTTTAATTTTAACAATACTGAAATGCAAATTAATGATAAAGAAAATAGCAATTTCAGTTAAATTTTTATATTATTTTAATATTCAAAGGCCAGTTTGCCTTATATTTATATAGATTACGTTTATTATGTTTAGAGAATATTTATCATCAAATTTAAGTTAGTACTTTAAATTTAAATTTTAAATCTGTAATGATACTAAAAATGTAGTGAAAAAAAATATTAGTATAATTTATTTATTTTCATAATGAAGAAACATAAACTTGTAATGTTTTGTATAATTTTTCAGGTATGGTAAGATGGTACAGTATTCAGGATAAATTACTATAATGGTTGTCATTTAATAATCCTGATGAATATACATGAACTCTTTAGCGATAATCATTTTTTTCTTTCTAAAAATTGTAATTTATATTTTTAATTCGTTGTACATTATATGTAGCATAGTGTTATAGAAGTTTTGTTAGCTTAAATTATCAATTTATTCATCAACATAGCATTAAAATTTTTCCTTTATAGTTTACATTTTCTAATAAATGGGGAACAAAAACAGAAAAAAGCTGAGAATATAATAAAATAACAATTGATTTTTCTTCAAATTCAATAAAAATATAATTATAACAATATGAGATCATTACTCATTTTAATTTATGTAAAATTATTTATATATTTTCATGTAGTTTTATGTTATGTATGTGCATATGTGATATATTTGATTGCATTATATACTTTATTGCATATTTGTAAAAACTGCAATTATTCATAGATGTATTCTTGTTATTTACGAGAAAAAAGAATAGCATGTAAGACTCGACACAAAATTATAATTATAAGAAAATTTATCGCATAATAAATATATAAATAATTTTTGTAATAAAAATATCTTTACAATACTATTGTTTATATTCTTTTTATTTATTTCACAAAGTTTGACTGCTATTCCAAAATAATGTAAATAACTAGTTATCGAGTTTTACATTAAATGAATTCTTTGAGAATATGTATACCACAAAAATAATTGAAATTGCAACAAGGAAACATGTAATTTATATGATATTATATATTTATTGAATATTGTATATGAGATTGTGTATAAAAACAGTTTAATGATTATTGTTAAATGATAATTTCTAAGGATTAAGATGTTACAATGTACTGTAATATGCCAATGGAATAATATCTTAAAATATGGTTACCTGTTTTTCTCCTTCAATGAATATTTATTGTATAAAATATTAATATTGTATACAATTAGCTCTTAAACGTTTACTAAATAAATATAATCACTATAATGTTGAAAACTTGTGTATAATAGATGATTAAGAGTAAATTTTTCACAATTTTTATTGCATAAGTAATATATATATATTACTTTCAAGTTGTTTGACGATATCAATATGCAAAGTGATTGCAATATTTTATTTGATATAACTGCACCAAAAATTTTAAAAATTACGATATTATACGAAGTATTTTTTATATTACCAAAAGTTTTATAATGACCAAATTATTAGACATATAATCAACATTAAAGATTATCCATTATCTTAAATTCACAAAAAGAATAGTGATTATGATCTATAAACATGTACAAAGAATATTAAATTTGAAATAACAAATATATACTGTCACAACCGTTTTGATAATATAACAGTATATATTACATAGATTAATACAGGAAATGAGTTAAAAAAAAAATAAAAAATTACATATTTCACAATTAGTACAAATTTAGATAAGTCTGTATTATATAAAAAAAAATTAGTATAATACTGTTACACTCACTTTACTTATAATAAGATAAATAATTTTATATTTTATTAATTCACATTTATTAATTTTATGAAGTTTTCATCAAATTTGCATACGTAATAAAGTTTATTGACTTTTTTTATTTGATCTATAAAGGCAATGACTTAATGTTAAGTTAAAGTATCTAAAGTATGTTTTCGGACACATTGAAATTACCAATTTAATTTATTATTAAATATTTTCTTTACTAGAAAACTAGAAAAAGCAATATTTTTGCTACATAACACGAACGAAAATCTAATTTTCGATTTTTTTATATCGTATACTATTTGTACAATTTCAAAACACGCAAGATATAACTTAGTAAATTATAAATTGTAATATTACTACTTATTAAGAATTAATGCATTAATATATTCGATATAATTCCGTAGTCATAATGTGATTGCAATGTGGATATAAATTAAAATTATTATAAGTAGGACTATACGTATCAATGTAGTTTGCTCGAAAATAAAAATATATTAACTTACATGTTCCAATGATTATTTGTGAACAACCAAAATAGAGATGAATATATGTATGAATATTATAAAAGATTTATTCTAGAAAGCGTAACGTGTACGTATATCTTCTAATTTTTTCGACACCTCAGACGGTGTTCTTTCAAGATCACTTGCAATACTTTTCTGTTTTGAAGGTTCAATCGAGTTGAATTGTTCACAAAGATCGCCATCTATAACGTTTTTCACAGGATAATAATATGATCTGAAAGAAAGATGATCTCTTCCACAAAGCGGTGGATGTTCCGAACGCATGTGCATCTCGAGATGTTGAAAGAAATCATGATCTTCATGACTGGTAAAAGGTACAAGTACCCCTACCGTACCGTTCAATGTCGTGTAAACTAAACTTTCAGAACCACCAGGAATAAGAGTAGCTTTTTGCAAAGACATAACAGTTTCTCCAACGTGGAAACATGCGACAGTGTCAGCTTTTTGACTAGCGCCATTTAATAAACCTCTGTCCCAAAGTGCTTTATTACCAGTTGGATCTTCGTCTACATCATCGTTAATACCACTAGCAAGTCGTATCTATTAAAAAAGTATCATACTTGTTATAATGTTTATATTATAATAACGATATTCACATTGACTTTATGATTTTAACTTACCACTGCAATGTTTCCAAATTTATCAGCTGTAGCTACGGTATCGTAATCTAGTACACAAGTTGCCGTGATCCATCTCGGATGTGTATCATCAGCGAAAACGATTAGTTGATTTTCTTGACGTTTATATCTAACAGCATAAACTGATTCTTGTACATCACTGACATATATACGTTGACCGACAGCGTTGATAGAAACAACAGCATTTGGAATGTGTTTGTTTTCACATTTTCGTAATAGTTTTTTTTTACCCATATCATAAAGGCGTAGCATTCTGCCAACACCAACCAGCACTCTTCCTTGATATGGACAAATTGCTAACGGAACTTCATCCAAGACAGTCTTATGTAATAATTCGACGCTTGTACATTCCGCATTTACTCTGGAGAAAAGAAAATACAATTTTCAATAATGCATTACGATGTAGAATAGTACAAAAATATATATACTTGTATATCAGCACTGCAGGAATATCATCAAAAAATACAGCTATTATGCTTATCATCATGTACATGTATTATTATATATAGTATATACATATAAAATAGAATACTGGAAAGAGATTACACTAACTTGTAAGTATAAAGGAAGCCTCCATTACTGACTCTAGGATTAAGTTGAAATTCTTTTGCAACGCCGACAATGAGGAATAATTGATCGCCTTGATTACTAAATTTAACCAAACCTAAACTGTAACAAAGAATAGTATAACACATACATAAAACTCTGTTTTTTTGTATTTAATAATAAATTTATAGTTTTATAAAAGCAATATAAGTTACCATAATGCAGCTAGATTTTGTTCTAATCTGTGTACTTCGAATGTATGTCCAGTTGTAGGTGCTATAATTCTTACAAGTGATGCCCAAAGACCAGGTCCTGCTCTTGGCGCACCAAAAACAGTTTCATTAGGTTCTTCCGACAGAAATGCTTCTGCCAATTCTCTAGCAACTGCAGCTTCTTCGGCACCTGCTGCTTCTTGCATTTCTTCTGCCATTTGTAACCTTCTTTGCTGTTTGGTTTCTTCTGTATACGCATTGTGCTCGGTCTCTATGATTACTATATGTGCAGAATTGGTATGAATAGCAAATTTTCTTGGAGTATATTCCAATGGAAAACTGACTTGATTGAAAACTGCTCCTAATTTTTCTAGAGCCAAAATTCTAAGTGTATTTGTTGATATAGCAACGATACCCTCTGGACATTGTTCAGAACTGAAGCCAGAGGCAAATTCTAAACTTTCATAAGATAGGGGTGTTAAATGGAAACGATTTTGGTAATAATAACTAAGCCATGACCTGCTGCTCATAGCTAGCACTGCTTGATTACCCTGCATTTTTATTCTAAATAGTTTCACAGGTCGAGATCCTAAATATCGAGTACGTGTATCTGCAAGGTCTCCAGAAATAGGATCTAATACAGTCCTTAATAAAACACCGTTTTGCAAACCTATGCAATAAACATTACATATATATTATAATTTTGTATTGTTAAAATTACTTATAGAATCGTGCTTTTTATAAAAATATTTTTACCTATATTTAAATAAAGACTGAATTGTTGTGGTGTTGCATCCTCAGAATTATCGATATCTTTAACACCCATTTCTACGATACATAAACTTTCAGCTGCTGCAGGTAGAGCTTGCATACTTCTAGGTGCTAAACAATCTGATGGATCCAATGAAATAATTCTCACAGTATTATCTTGAAGACCAACAGCTAAAAACCATGAACGTTGCTCTCCAACAGCTACATTTCCGAGCGCCATGCACATTACTTCCGATGGCATCTTCTTTCTTTCTGTATATTCATTCAGTTGACCAGTCTGCAAATTAATAAATTGCAATTAACGTTTAAATTTTTATGTAAATTCAAAATGTCCACTTTTCAATACCATATCGAATGCAAATATACGATCATTGAATAGAAAAGCGGTATATTTTTCGCACGATTTACATCTTTGACATATTTTAGACCATTCAAAGAGAACAATTTGTGCGTTTATATGAATATATTTCATATTAGAATTAATAGTACTATACATACAGGATCCATTTCAAAGTAGACCAATTCTCCACCAGTAAGAGCTATTACCACTTGACGTTGATTTACTGCACACTTCACGATTGTTTTCTTACCCGGTGCTTTCCATTCATTCACGCGCTTATCGGCTCTAATATGACGTATACCATCCGGATATACCTGCAAGAAATACAGAACTATCACTTAGAATATAGAATACAGAAATTATATTGCTCTTATAAATGTGTAAAATATATGAATCTATCACTTTTTGAAACATTTATGTTTTTGTTGGACATATAATACCAAGAACATTTAGTAGTTGTCTAAGTGTTCCAACAATGCCGTCAGTCCTAATTTTATTTTCGCACTAGAAAATGACGACCGACACGTGGTAAACCAGGTGTCGGAGATACCATAGTGCAGTTAAAAAATATTATTATTTACATTAATATCAAAAGTACTTACCTGTACTAAAGCATCTTCTCCCAAAGCGGAACAACTGAGTGTAGGAGTAGTGCCAAGAAAGCCTGAATCAGTCACTTCTTCAACAGTTTCTCCAATACTAAGCACAAGAGTAGCATTCACGAAGGACACTATGATGTATGCATCATATTCCTCTGCAATCAAAATCAAAAAGATAATCTAGATTATGAAATAAAATTATGTTACTGAATGAATATTGAAGCGATTAATGTCTTCAATCGTGGTTGCGCACGCTCTTCTTTTTGGCACATAAAGAGTGGATGGGCTATTTGGAGCAAATCAACTCTCATCCGTGCCAGTTTCGAAGTCCTTACCTTTTGGTCATTCTGTGTTCTGTGGCTCAACCATTAGCGTGCAGGCAGCCTGTAAGAGAGAACTGGTGTTTGATAAGAGTGTATCAAGACACCAGGTTTATTAATATCGTTTACTTAAATTTTTGCTTATTTACTTTTATTTACATTATCAAATTCACAATACTAACGTTGATGTATCTGTCCTTTTTTTGTTCAAAGAAGTTACTTATTTTTCATGATTCTACATAAAATAATCATAAATATTTCTATAACCATTCCAGTTATGATATCTATCTATATACATTTATTTTATATTATAGGAAAAACAGATAATAAAAGAATAAACAAAATTTTCAATTAATCTTGATCTTGCATAATTATAAATTTAAAAGATTATACTTCATAAATAAAGGAATCATAACTGAAAAGTTAATAAATAAAGTGCGTCTATATTTGAAAAGTGAAAATATAATCATAAGACCTATCATTGATACATAAGCAATAAGTAGTAACATGCAAAGAAATCGTAAATCAATTTATTCATAGACTGACCATCAACTCTTCTTTTAACAGTCCACACTGCATTTGGATTGCCAGGAAGTTCACTGACTGCCATTTCTGATACTTCTAAACCGTGACGCAATACACGAAAAGTAGATCGTGGTCCTCTGCCACATGAAATGTACAATTGTGGAGTATCTTCATTTGCTAAATCAGCAACCTGAGAAATAAAAATTGTATACAATTTATCAGACTTCATTCAAATAGCTATTTTAATGAATATATGTAATTCTTAGGTTTCACTTCAATTTGCAAATACAAATTAAAGGCGACTAAGAATAATTTTTATTTTGCACCATTCCACAGAGAAGAAACAACTGTTATGCTACTTCTCTACTTAATGGTGCATGCATAAATAATTATAAAATAATATAAATATAATAATAATATAAAAAATTATTTATTAACCTGACAAGCCATAATTGGTGATAAACTGTCCATTTCATCTACTAATACTAGATTGCGAAGTGGTCTAGGTGCAAAGAAAAATGTGTCTCCTTCTTCTAAAGGCATTGCTGAACTAAATTCTGGTTCATCATCATCATCTCCAAGATGAGCAATTTGATAAAGGTAACTGAAAAAGAATTAGATTTCCTATTATAATATTCACTATAAATATTAATTAAAAATATGTAAACATAGCAAGTTACTACTTACTGATTTCCAAATTCAGATGCAACAAATAAGAAACCTGTTTTTAATACACACATACTTGTTGCTACAGGTACAGTATCAAAATATTTCAACTTTATTTCAGTAACCATATCTTCATCAGTTTCCAAAGTAATTTTGAATATATCTCCTTGTTCAGTTTGTGCCAAAAAGAAGAACATACTTTTTGTTTTGTGCGTTGCAGAGCATACAAATATCATGCCTCTTTCTGGATCATCGAGATCATTTCTTCTTCTTGGTATGGGACAACGAATATCATGCTGATCACCTAAATTCTTATAAGTTAAATAATTTTCAGAACAAATAAGCACACCACTGGGACCATCATTACCACCGGGTACAGACACTAAAAAATTAGCATGTTCTTCCAATGGTTCACTATATTTACGAACAACGTGATTCAAACCAAGATCAAGTTCATATAAAGTTAATGTTTGTTGTGTTTTAACAGCTGCATCTCCTGTAGGATCACTGTCTGCTTCCTATAAATAGAAGATTATATAGTAAAACCATAAAATTGACACTATATTTAAATATATAGCCATTGCAACTGAGCTAATATATATACGTACCTCATAATCAATTTCTAAACAAGCAAACATAGGATTTTCAAAACCTACATCCACACCAACTGTATGGTATACCAAAGTATTACTTTTATGTGCTTCTAAAGGAGAAGAAATAGTGAGACGAGCTTCAGGATCTCTGTTCAAAATATACACAAGCTTTTGTTTTTCAATGGCGCCTACAAAATTAATTGTATATTATTTTTCCGAATATTTAATTCTTCATATAAAATTTTTATTTAAAATACCATCATTAAAAATGTTTGTAATCAATGTAATTCAGTTGAAACACGGATTAAAGAAGTAATCATTTGGCTATAACATTATATATAATGGCTTAATCTATGTATTTCTATATTATATACCTATCATAACAGCTCTGCCTTTGGGATCTATTGCTAGATATTGTCCAGGAACAATTCGTCTACAACCACTTTTACCAAATGTTTCTTGATGTACTTTCTCAAAAATATTTTTGGCAGGAATATATTCTAAAATCACAATGCGTCCTGAATCAGAACCTATGACTATATAATCTTTTGTTCCGCCTGTAAGCCTAAAGGCCATTAATGATCTTATAATTCCAAAAACTTCAACAGTTAGTAATGTATGAACTTTTCCAGTATTAGGATCTGGTCTTAAAAGTTCTAAGGACTTTCCACGTGAAACAAGGATTTCTTGCATTTTGCTTCCAGAAAAGTTTCCATGCACAGCATGTGTAATGCCGGTGGCACGTTGTAATGTTAAGTTATAGAGAAACATCGTCCTGGTTGGTTTCTATCAAGATATATATTCAAAAGATGCAAATTTTCTTATATTTACAGAGAACCATACCAATTTCCCATTCTGAAACATTATATATGATACAATTTATTATATAATATATACATAAATATATAAAATAATGTTATAACTTGTGCATTTATTTTTAACTTCTTAAAATAAAAAAAATCTCGATATTATTGACTTTTTACTACTAATACTTTATAGTAAAATCTACTGTAAAAGTTGTAAAAGTATATTGTATATATCTTACTTAATATATTATTATATTATTACTACATTATAAGTATATAAAGAAAATAGAATACACATACAATAATACATAAATAATAATATTTTACCTTTTATACAAAAATATACTCGAGGCATTTGTCGATGCTTCGAGATCTTTTTTATCTTAAAAGTTCAATACCATACCGCTTCTTCGTAAGCTGTAACGGAAATAGAGTTATGCGGACGATTTTTGGACTCAATGTAGCATCAGACGCTTTTCTTCGTAGTGCCCCCTAGTTAATAAAAATTATGATTACGTATTTCAAACACTTCTAATATTAATTAAAATATTGTTTAGTATAATAATCATGATTTTTTCAGAATTTAACAAATTGACACAAAAATTATAAATATTAATATATTTCTATTTATACGTGAAGTTATTATTTTTTATAAAATTTTGTAACAAAAGCTTACGTAGTAGTACTGTGATTGGTGGATTTTGTCGCAACGTATCTATTAGTACATGCCTATTATTACAGAAGTAGTAGATGGCGCTAGATCTTTTTATAAAATTTGTGAATATTTATACTTATAAATTATGTATATAGTAACGATCTTAGGTAATCATTATGATAATTAATAACCCTCAAATTCATTTTCAAGACATTACAAAATAATGATGTAGAATCAACATTATAATCTAGTCTATATTAAGTAGTTACATATAAAATATTCGATTTTATAATATGAATATATTATAATATGAGAAAAAGGATGTTTCATATGTAACAATGTAATAAAATAAATCCAAATAATTTTTTCTTATTTCAGAATATAAATATTCTAACTATAGATTAAATTATAAGGTGGTTTAATTTATTCTTTTATTTTTATTAATATTTCGAACTTTCTACAGTGTTAATTTTTTGAAACATAGAATATATTATGTAACAATCACTTTGGATTACCTGTTAACAAAATAATTTTTAACAGGGATTTGTGGTATTAAAAACTTAAAGAATAAGACATACATAAATGTTATACACATATTTACTACTATTTTTTCCATACATAAAATGCGAAAGACCCTCTGTTATCTTGTGCACATAATTGTACATATAATGTATACAAGTTAGTACTTTTCTAACAAAAGATATTATTACAATCAAAAATGAATAGACTGATGCATATGTTCATTGAACTAAAGAAGACATTTTGTGCAGTTTCAGATAGATGAATTAACATATCTAAAAAAACTATTTTATGTCACAAAATGTGTATATATGTTTTTAATTAGAATCACAAATGCATATTATGGAATGTTTTATGAATTTTTTAAATATATAAAACATTGTGAATGCAACAGATAATCATCAACTTTTACTTTATAACTTTCTTATATAATCTTAAATATATTCGTATATCGTTCGGTATAGCTCACCAAGATCTCTTGCTATTCTCATTAAGACATAACATACTGCTGCTGCAGAATACTTTTTATGTATTAGACAATAATTTTTCATCTAAATGAATGTGATTCCATGAATCAATGGATTGATTCCAAGGATCAGTGATCTTATAGCAATAAAATAATTATAAAAAGCACAATTGTCGTTACAAGCATTGATGACTCATTGCTTTTCTTTTATGATGAGATCTTATTACGCGATGAGATAGTTCAATTATATTGCTCTGGTAATACATAAGAAATATCGTCCCATGGATGGCGATAAAGACCTTGTTTCAATCTCTTCTGATCCATGTAATGACCTAAAATTATTATGTAATTAATTAATGCTCGTATTACGTATTAAATTTAATGTCGTAATAAGGCATCATTAGCATTACCTATAAAACCTATACTTCTGCCAAGTACAAAAAGACTGTTTATAGCTCCAATTTCTATATATTCTTCTGCTTCTTCTCTCGTGAAACTTCCACTATTTCTTAACATATCAACAAATGCACATGCTATAATACCATCCACATTAAGAATTAAGTTAGGCTTTTTACTCGTTGTTATTTTTTCAACTTCCAATGCATATTCCACTAATGGTTTAGCAGGGAAATTCTCCAAAACAAATTCTTTTATAAGCTTCACGCGCATGTCTGGATTATTTATAGATTTTATACGATGTCCAATACCCATTATGAGTTTGCCTTTTTTACGAGTATTATTTACAAATTCTTGAGGATGCAAACCAGCATCATAGGCTTCAGAGAACATACGTGCAGCTCCATCCAGAGCTCCACCAAAACGATCACCCTATTGTATCGGATAAAATCTTTTATAAATTATGCTTATAAAACATTTATATTGTTTTATTATTAATTATTGTTATTACTTACTATAGTGAGGAGGCCAGAAACAAGAGAACTAACTAAATCTTTGCCTGCTCTGGCACATACAATAGTATTGTGAGCACCTGAAACTGCTGGTCCATGATCTGCAGTTAACATGAGCGACATTTCAAGAAATTTACAATAAGTAGCGGGTAAGCAACGTTGGAACCACAAAAGAGAAACAACACCACCGATTCCTACGTTTTGTTTCAGAACTTCTGTGACGGGCATACCAGCATATAGAAGTTCTTGACCACGTTCATCGCAAATGGATGTCATAAATGATGCAGGTTTTCGTATTAAACCAAGTTCCTACATTAATGAAAAGTTCGATGAAAAAGATAAATAAAAAATATTGCTTGACTTTTCATGGCAATATAAAAAAAAGAAATTATTTTACCCTGGCCCAATTGTAATCCATAGGTACTGTTGGTGGTGGAACCTCTGGTGCTGGAACGATCGTTCCATCTTTTACGAGCTCTTGATAAACGGTCTGGATAAGATCACCAAGATTATCAAAACTATTAGGAACATAGGCACCAGCTGTTTTCAAAGCTGCATTTTTGGCCGATGCTGTTTCTACATTACTGTTAGCAATGGAACCAGCATGACCAAATTGTACTTCAGAAGTAAACATGCTTGCACAAGTGCCAATACACCAAGCGATCAATGGTTTTGTGATTTTCCTTGATTTAATAGCTTGGCACACTTCATATTCTTCTATGCCACCAACTTCACCAAGAAGTACAATGAGTTTAGCATCAGGATTACTTTGATAACGCATGATATGATCCATGAATGTGGTGCCTGGATATCGATCACCTCCAATTGCAACACCTTCCAAAACACCGTTGGAGGCTTTGGAAATTATATTGTTTAATTCATTAGACATACCACCAGAACGAGAAACATATGCAACACTAAAAATAATATATATATGTTCTAATTATATCACGATAAAAACATAATTATACGATATTAATAATTAAAATTACCTTCCAGGTCTGTATAATTTGCTATGAAGAATATTATCTGTCATACCGCCTGTATTGCCAATTTTGAAACAACCAGGTTTAACACCACCGACTGTAGCTGGTCCAATAATTGTTACATTTTTCTGTTGTGCCAACAGGATTATTTTCCTAGTCATATTTTCAGGTATACCTTCCGCGATAATTGCGATTGTTCTAATTTGCGGAAATAGTAATGTTTCAACCGTACTATCATATGCGGATCTTAAAGAGGCAAATGTTATCATGACGTCTGCATCGTTATGTTTCGTCATCGCATCTTTCATTTGTTTGTACACGGGTATAAGAACCTGACAAAAAAGTATATATATTCTTAAATTATTTAGAAAAGATAATCATTATATAATTAAAAAATAGCATTGGTAAAATAGCTCGGAAAGCTTACTTCTTTATGACCCCAATAAAACTTCTGTTTATGGTCTCCTGTGAATGGATATACCATAGCAGCTACGGATGGTTCTGATCTTCGACAAACGAAGTCAAAATCTAACATAGTTTGAACAGCTCTGGTTTGCATACCCCAAATAATAGCTCTAGTTTTATTGTTAAATAATTGTTTCGGTTTTAAACCGTCTACAGTATCACTTGCTTTTAATTTTGTTTGTTCTGTGATAGATGTAGACGAAGTACTTTTTGAAGGAACAGAAGGTCCAACATCTTGTCCAGAAGGTAACAAGAAATTTGCAGTTGAAAATTCTTGAGCCTCTGGATCTGGAATCGGTTTTTTTCCTAGAGCCATAGCGCATATAGCTGTCATATGTGTTTCCGGACCAAACACATGTACTGGAATACCTAAACGTCTTCCAACTTCACGTATAATTCTACAAAAATAATTTTCTCAATAAGCTTGAATAATCGAAGCAAAAATCGATCATATAACAAATTGATATCTACCTTAGCCCTTCTTGGTAATTAGGCCCTGCTCTTCTTACGAATATTTTTATATTATATTCTACGAGTTTAGGCTGATATCCTTGAAGTGCCGTTACTATTCCTTTAAATGTTGCAGCTACATTTGTAAAATTAGCAATTCCTCCACCAATTATTAACACCTTCCCTTCTGGACGCTTTTCTTTTGTCATTAGACTCAAAATAGTTTTAGCATATTCATATGTTTGTTGTTCTGTAGGAGCACCTGAATATTCTCCATAATTTGCTAATTCGTTAGCTGCACCCAAATCACAAATCGTATCGGAATATATTACAGAAGCGCCTAAAAGATTTGAAATCTCAGTATAGTTCAACAGCATATGAGAAGAATAAGAAAAGGAAATGACTTTACAATGACAATCACAATTTGGCTAGAATAAGCCAGATTAATTACTTAAATGACACTACTTTTACTGACCACCACCAGCAACCATTGTCCATATACGTCCACTTGGGTTTAAGATAGTCAATTTCAGACTAGCTCCAGATTTAGCATCCAAGTCTGCTATGTACGCCTCTTCAGGATATGCATCTCGCCCAAAAGGAGGTGGATAGTCGATTTCGCCCCAATCTGGTTTGCATATAAAATCGGCGGCTGTGTCTAACTTCGCAGCAAGATCCAATATATAAATTCCATTATTTGTTACTACTAATGGATTAATTTCTAAATAAGTAAAATATAAATTAGCATAAAATGTATAGAGAGCTTCTATGAAAGTTGCAACCATTCTGAAACAAAATATTAAAGTATTATTACGATCGTAATTTATAAATAAATTATTCGTTTGTTATTTATTTATAATCAAATACACTTACTCTTGTTTTTCATCTGTCACGTTTACTAATAATTTATTTATAAGCGTGTCTCGATCTGCTAATTCACTGTCCACCGGAATATCTAGTTTTAAAGCTTTAGAATCAACGTCCCCGATATCAACACCTCCCTCATGATGGAATAATATTGAATCGGCTTTCCGATGAGAATATATGCACACATAGTATTCCTCTTCCTGTGACATTAATCCATAAGTATATCATATATTAAGAAAAAGTTCAAATCCAAATTTGATAGATTAATCAATGTTAGTTAGTTGATAGATCAATCAAGATAATATATAAAACTCACCGGTTTGTGAGGAACAAAAGGCTCGATGATAAATGTCTTCAGTTTCCCCGTTGCCTTTCCTACTTGCTGTTCTTTGTTCATTCGTTCTCCGATCCATTTCTTCACAGTATTTAAATCAACATTGACTTTTATCAAACCTAGTTTCCCACGGCGTTTGATCAACTGATCCGGTTTCACGACCAATTTCTCCGTTTTCAACCATGGATGATCAACAACGAGATCAGTCCAATTTGTCTTCTCTGTGACGATCGCAAAACGTAATTTTGCAGCTTGCGTACCCGAAGAAAACTTACGATTGATGAGGTCTTTTCCTGTTGCTTCACGAATTGCTTTTGCCGACATGTCTTATTAATTTCTGTAGATAAAAAAAAGTTTTGATTTTATTATATATGTTAACTGATATAAAAAATATTTCAATCGATTTTACAAACTTGTATAAGTTATATATTATTTTTTGTAGATAAAAAATGAATCAATATTTTCAAAATAGAGAAAATCAATGTCGATTGATTCAAACTAAAAAAATAGAGAAGAATGATTTTGATTTTTTAAAGCATAAATAAAACGTCGCAGAATAAAAAGTTGATAAACCGCATTCCACGTGTAGACCAATAAAACAATTCAAACTTACACTGTTCATATTTTTTCGTAAAAATAATATTTATTTCAAATTATATTAAAACTAAAATGCAACAAGATGATATTTTTTTGCATGACATGTATATAGACGTGGATATTTTTTACGTAGTTATCTTAATACTTTCTTACTCACTGTTTTACGGTTACAAAAACAGTCGTTAATTAGTTAGTCACGGAAATGATGTATATATTTTCAATAAAAGATGCTTTTTAAAAATTTTCCTCAATACATTAATTTTTTTTTTATGTATTTATTAAATAAAATATTTTTAGTACATAAATTTCTATATTTCAAATTGCTTTTTGTATAATTTACGTAAGTTCAATACAAATTTTTTATTTTTTATAAATCAATTTTTACATAAATGTTTATGCATGATATGCATCCATTATATAAAAAGAGACCCAAGATACTTATATATTTATTATATATATATGCATATATATACATATATACATATTGTATATATGTACTTATACATAGCATATATATGTATACATAGCAATATACATATATACATATATACATATATACATATATGCATATTGCTAATTTCTATGCAAGAAAACTTTATGTTACATTATTTAATATCGTTTTTTTTTAATACTTAGTATAAAATTTTACAGTTGATTTTCTAAATATTCAGTAAAAGTAAGAACTTTTAATTGTTGTATCAATTAAAATCTCTTTTTTGTCAGACAATTGCAGATTGAACAATTTCTCTATTTTCTTATTATACATTTTTAATTTATCAATTATACAAAAATTTGTTTATTGCAAACATTTTAAATCCAAATTATTTTGGATAATCAACTTTCTACTCTCTTTTATCTAATTAAACTACGATATTTGCGCTATCTTATTATACTTATCGTCCTCTCTTATGATTTTTTTGGGGAATTTTATCAATTGGACCATTAATATCATAAATTAAAATAACAACAAAATGTAATAATCGTTATAATTATGCAACTTTCTATCTATAAAAACCAGATTTAAAAATGAAACAAACTTTTATAATAGATTTTGTAATTATTGAGTTCATTTTTTTCATGTATAAATATTACTTACGTAGGTAAATGGTTAAAATGGTAAAAGGTCAAAAACATGCAAAAGGAAAATAAAAAACGTCTACAATATATATATCACGTTTCTTCCGCATGTTCATATATTATCGCATTATGTTCATTTTGGAAAGAGACGGAAACGAAATGATCGATTCAAATGAATATTTCCATAATATAAATGGAAAAAAGAGAGGTGTATTACATAAGCACGCTTATATTTATCTTTGGAATATCTTAGGTTCAATGTCTTCCAGCGATATATGTAATTGCTATATCGAATATTTCACAAATACACGTAGGCAGTGCATATAAGTGAAAGGTTTAATAAATAGACAGAAATAGTGATATATGTAGTAATAGTACACTCGCAAAAGCTAAAAAAGTTGTAGTTAAGAAAAAGTGATAAGAAAAAAAAGGGAAAATAAACTAAAAAAGAACAAAATATATTTAAAGAGTCGGTTGAAAGTCTAAAGTATAAATAAATGAGAAAAAAGCCGATTCACGTTACTACATTATTGACAGTACACATTTGACATTAGATGTAAACGTTAAAAGAAATATATGATTTTTATTAATGAAAATACGAAAACAAGAATAAATAATAAAAAATAAAAAGAATAAGATGTATTAATATTGAAAGGAAAAAAATGAAATAAAATAAAAAATTCTTTGAAAAACATTCGCAACAACACTCACGTAAAAAACAGTATTATAAATTTCGACCTTGCTATCGAAGCGTAATTAGTCCTTTATTATTCCTTTCCTTTCACTGTTTTCTTGATATTTTCGCTTACGTCGATATAACGGTAAAACGTCCAACTTAGCTGGTGGGTTATAACCGACTGAATGTGAGTCGCGCTTTAACTCAACCAAACGTATTTTTTGTGCAGCGCTACTTCACGTTCTATTATCTAGAAAGACTTTATATTCTATTTTTTTCTAAATTTTTCTTCTTTCACGGTTTGCTCCTTGCACAAAACGATTGTACATCCATAACAATATAACAATATAAATATCTATAGACAAAATTTCAAACGTGAAATATACGATGGTTTTTCTTTTCATGTATATACAGATTCTATATATACAATTTCTACACGTGTATCTATTGATAACTATGAAAGAGACTAATAAAATCACATATTTTTTTTGTAACATAATAATTTACTACATCGTAATAATTTATCAACTCCATATAAATCATTCAGAAATGGTATAAATACTTGTTTCATGATTTTTGCGTATAATTATATATAAAATTTGAAAAAAGTTCATGGATAACTTTCAGAGCAGCCTGTTAGAATCGATAATTTATTCGATATTTTTTTCTTATATTTTTTTGCATTGTTAAAAGTTATAATTGAAAGTTGTTCAACTTTATACACAAGAAATTCATTTTTGGTAGTGGTGACAATGTTAGAAGTGTTTGCGTGAATTATTATGATATAAGTACCGTAAGACATCATACGATGCATCTGCTGTAATCTCTTATCGTTTTTTTATAAAAACAGGCAAGAAGATGGCAATGACCTCGACCTTATGATTATATCTTTCAACCTGTATTTTCTCATATATTTGTTTTTTTTCTTTAAAAACCTCTAGTAAATCGTTTATATGCACATTTCGTTCGAATACATTTTGTGCTTTGCACTTGCTGATTACGTAAATTAATGACTATGTAAAATAAGTATAATAAGAATGCACATTGATCGGAAGTGGATCTTGTATTTATTTATTTATTTTTTTTTAATTAATTGTCGATTTTGTACATCTATTCAAATATTTCTTACAAAAAGGAATTTATTCTTTAAAAATAGTCGAATCTAAGTTTAAAGAGACCTTGAAACTTTATAACTCGTAACGTGTCATTTTAATTATTTATTTTCATGATAATTTTGAATCAAATAGCTTTTTAATCTTCTATAACTCGACTTTTTTATTTGTAAAAGAAAAAAGAAAAAAGAAAAAAGAAAAAAGAAAAAAGAAAAGAGAAAAAAGAAAAGATATATATATATATATATAACGTAACATAGACTTATAACATAATTTATATTTAGCAAATCGTAATCTTTCAATATGAACGAATTTTGTAAAAAAAAAAAAAAAAAAAAAAAAAAAAAAAAAAAAAAAAAAGAAAAAAAATAGATACATATGAACGTGTAATTACAATATCATATACTGTTATGAAGGGTTAATGAGACTTGGTCAGTCGGTCATCAATCAATAGCTTTCACTATAAAAAATGTGTACTCGTTCATGATATCACAAACACGATTTCTCGAGATTCTTTTTTTATTCTCAAATATTCTTCCAATCAATAGATATCCTTTAATTTTTTTGCGTTTTGATAACTAGAAAAAAGTCCAAGAAATGTCAAAATGATTTAATCTTCTATGTTAGAGATGTTTACGAAATAAAGAGAGAAAGAAAAAGAGAAAGAGAAAGAGAAAGAGAAAGAGAAATATATAAAACATAACATAAGATCACAATTACAGATTCCCTATTATATATATATTTCATATTAATTATTTAGATAGTTTCTTGGAAAGTTCTGACTCACGAACACGCACTTCTTTCACGTACTCGATAAATTCCTCCAAAATTCGATAATATTCTTATTTAGAGAGAGGAAGAACAAGAAATCAAATCCTTTCATTTTAAAGCATTAATAATAATTTTATATAATATGAGAAAACAAAAGTAATAAGAAAAATTTATTCGATTAGATTCATTGTCACAATAAACCATTTTTTATGTAACAATATCGAAATAAGCTTGAATGATCGTATTATTTGTATGTACAGTTTTATCAGCTCGAAAAAAAAAAGAAAAAAATATAGGGAAAGAAAAATAATATCGATTTCCTGGAGAAAAAATGATTCGGAGAAGAGACTAAATATTGTAAGACTATTAATTTTAATATAGAAAAAAATTCGATTTTTTAACCTCGTTTTACATATTATAATTTTACGATAAGTCACTCTTTGGTCTTATTTTCTTCATTTTTTTCGACTATGAATTCAAATGCAAATATAAGGAACATATAAATTGGCGTTAATTATTACTGAAACTAGGAAGTGAATTTTCAAATCCTAATGTTATATTGTTACCTTAACACACCAAATTCTATTAGCTGAACTTTAATTGACATTTATTTCTAAAATCGCATTTTATTTTTCCTTGTCACACACACACACACACACACACACACACACACACAGAATATTTAAAACCCTGGGAAATTATATGACGAAAAATTTAGATATAAAGAATTTGCTTGATTTCAAAAATGTCTACTTTTTTAACGAAATTAGAGTAACGTATAGGATTACTTGCTTAATCAAACGATTTAATTCTAATATTAATGATATGCAAAACTATAACTTAAAAATTTCGGATATGCAAAAATTGTATATATCTATTACCGAGTTGAATGCTTAACTCATGAACATATTATTATACACCTGTACATACATCGCAATACAATTACCTCTTCGTTGAAACACACTTCGAAAAAAATTTATGGATATATGTAGATTATGTTGTTGAAGAAACTTAAGTATTTATTGTATGACAATATATATATAAATATATATATATTTATAAATATATAAGGCACTTCTTTGAAAATTTGTATCTATTTTATCGAAAAAAAAGACGGATATATTTTGATAACTGAAGTATTAATCTCATTTTCTAGTTAAATGATTTATTTTATCAAAACCTTGATCTCTAAAATAATAAGCGTGAATATGTCAAGTACTTAGATAGATTTAGACACATCTGATATATTTGTTTACTTTTTGTCACTATTTTTTACATATTTATATATTTACATCATCAATATAAAAATGTATTATTTAGTTATAAAATAAATTATTTCTGATATAAGATGTCATATCCATCCAGAATATACGCATATTATAAGATAAAATAAATATTATATGTTTTTTCCTATGCTTTTATTTTTACGTAAAGATCGTTTACAATGATCAAAAATTAATTTTTCTTTCTTTGTTAAATATATCCGAATTTATTTCATGTTTATTCTTTCTTTAGTCAGTTTAAATTCAATTGATTCTGAACATTATCCGAGATTCCAAATCGAAAATAACATAATTAATGTTTTTCATGAAATAGTGCCAAAAGACCAAAGAGAAAAACATTTTATTCGTAAAATATATACTGAATTATATTTTCCAATTAAGGAAAAAATTTCCGTTACCAATTAAAAAATTTATTCACCAAAAATGGAATTTTGTTTCAAATTGTATGAAAAAAAGAAAAAAAATTATGTGTCAAAAATTATGTGTAAAAAAATAATTGATCGAACTTAATGATCATAAGATAATGAAATATTTTAAAGGTAATATTTCGAAGGTTTTTATAAATATTACCGAAAGATATAAGTTAACACAATCTTATTTTAAAGAATATTTTAATTCTATATTCTTAACAATTAAAGAAGTTAGAAATATTGAAGCAGAAAAATTATGCAAACGAATTAACATGATTGTTCTATCAGTTTGTTATTATCAATTGATAATATTCATATTTACTTCTCCACCGTTTCGAACGATCCTCCAAAATCCGTCTAAGTATATATATCGTTTTAGAGTTATAAATAAATGCATATATTAAGAAATTATCGAATCATAAAGCCATTTACGTAAATACATTCGTTTCGAAGAAAAAATAAAGAAGAAAACGTAAAAAAAATGACATTCTAATTACTTAATTAGTTTGTTTTTTTTTTATTTTGATATTTATGATTATGGTTTCTTTTAATGAAAGAATACTTTATTACAATACATATAAAGATAAAAAAAATAAAGTTATTATATTTTATTTAATTATATATATTGTAAACTTCTATTTAATTTATTATTATTTCTATTGAATTATTATTCTTCCTATTTGTTCTCTAAATATAAATCAATCTAAATGTTATAAGGAAACAAATATTATCTATGAAATTGATAACATTATATCAATAAATATTTGTTCTATCAAAAGTATTGCTCATTAGTAAACTATAATTTCAACATTGAACATTAAATCTTGATAAATTTTATATTTTCTGTATAAGATTATATTATAATCAATTATATATATATATATATATATATATATATATATATATATATATATATATATATATATATAGAAAAAATTTATGAGCATAGATAAAATATCTTTCGCTGACTTATTAAGGTTTATGCAAAACAATTTACAAACATTTTGATCTCCCAATTTCCCTCACTATTCATTACTATATCAATATCATTAAAATTCAAACAATGTATATACTGACTTATACACATATACGAATTAAATAACTGAACTTCCAACCCGTATACTGCCTGACGGATACAGGTTAATCATATTTGCACATATCGTATGTTGTAGATAAAATAACATATGATAGTCAAACTATCAGCATGATAATCATCAGTATAATCAAAACACACATGAACAAAATAAACGGCAATGAACCAATGAAAGTTCGTTGATTATTTTGATTAATAGTATGATCCCCAAGCCGATTTATCGGTCACATAAGAAAGGTTAGGAAATCTTGACGAAAAATAGAAACAGAATTAAATAGGATTACTTACGAAATACAATTAATATCAACAAGTACAAATGTACAACAGATGTTTAATGGAACTCTCCAACTCGAGAGACAAAAAAATAAGTTCTTTCTTCAATGTATGCTTGCCAATACTTGCTTCTACAAAAATTAGTTTAAACTGTTTCTTCCTTCTCTCTCTCTTTACAGCAACGCTACCACACGCCGGCATTCAAATAAATTTCACGCCATTTCGTGTCTGTGTAACTTTGAATCTTGCTTGGTTTTAACGAAAATCATTGTAATAACGATGGTATTAGATGCATGAATATCGCTATATATACGTTTTATTACATAATGTTAAATGTCAAATATGTATAAACAATTGTTTATATATTTCTGATGAGATTGGTAACACTTAAATCGTTATGACGCAACTAGTCATGACATTAACGTCATATCGTACGATCCTTCGTATAGACCGTGTAATCGGGAGCGATATAAAGCTTATTGACTTGAAAATGAGATCTATTTTTTAACACGATTTTTTTTCAAAGAAAATAAAGCTTTTTCAAAATTTTGCCAGAACAGTGTCGTAGATTAAACCTTCGCCTTTAAAATGAAATTTTTTCATTAAAATCGGTCAAGATTTATTCATGATGTACTGTTCTCATTGATGGCATAAACAATTAAAAAACAGCTTTAAAAATCTCAATAGTACTTATATAAGTTATTATTTGCTTCTTATTGATGTTTTCTTTATAAAAGTTTTTTAACGTTGATAAAAAAGAATTTTTACAAAAAATAAAATTTAATCACATAGGTATTTTTAATGTATCATATATTTAAGCATTTGCATTTAAAAGAAATTCATTTTATACTCAATTACATGTATATTAAAAACATATATGTATTAATTATAAAACTATATTATATATTAATTAATAGATTCATATCTTTTTATTTTTATAGCAAACTAAAGAAATAACATACGATTTATCATTTGTTTAATTAACGTTTCTGTTAAGGAAATACTACCTCTGAATAAGATTTAGTCTTATAGTAATATCCAGATAAGGATAATTTCTTAAATAGTTCCTATATAATTACATAGTCTCTGATCACATATAAAAATGTAATATGAAAGTCATTTGTTCATTATTTAACAGTTTTATAAAAGCACTATAAATGCATATTAATATATTCTGGACGTTTGAATCTTTACAATTTTACTCATTGGACATAGTTTTAGCGTAATTTATCCATGAGTGTATTGATAACTTATTTATGAAAATTATATTTCATTCCGTTTAGTGTATAAAAATCTATCACTGCTCTATTCACTTTATTCATCATTCAAAATTTTTGAACTTGTAACAAAAAATCTATTTTTTTTTGTATAAACTTAAAGCAGAAATATATCTAATTTGTTAACCCTAAAATTACACTCTACCTTCAAATTTTGCTATAGTATCATGCACACTTTCTATTACACTATATATATAAGGCCGCTCCATTGGATTAACTTTTAACATGGAGAGAATTAAATTTTGCATATCCTAAAAAGTAAAATTTTATATAATTATAAATTGTACTAAATTATTATATCATATATAAAAATGTTTACACACATACTTCGTTATAAGGTGCTTCTTCTGGAAATGTAATATTCGCACTTATAACAGCAAGTGCCACACTATCTCCTCTTTCATAAACGGTATCAAAAGGAGACTTAAAGTAACATAAAGCATATAGAATACAACCCAAAGACTAAAACAAATTAAAATGAATAGATCGCTCATTTTTTGGTGATAAATAAATTAATTACTTAGATACATAACTAAACATTTACCCAAATATCTGTTCGTTCATCAATCATACAATAGCTTTCAACATTGAATAGCTCTGGTGCTCTATAGGGCATTGAACATCTTTCAGCTGCTATATCTTGCAATGTTTGAGCTGCTTGATTACCACAAACTTTAACTCTTGCTGGTGCTACAGATCCTAAAATATTATATCATTGGTCAACATTATAACAATTTCATTCTTGATTTTCATTTTTTTTTACTTTTCTTTACCTAAATCCATTATAACAGGTATATCTTGATCATTCAAGACTATATTTGCAGTCTTTAGATCCCTATGTGCAAGAGGATTTGGCTTTGCCTCGTGAAAAGCTTTTACACCCTCGCATATTTGTAAAAAGATATTTAAAATATCTATGGGATTCATATAATCATTATTTTTGGCTCGTCTTTCTAATTCGTGTGCTAGTGTACCTCTCTATGGATAAGTTAAAGAAATAATAACTTATAATAAATATATAGTGATATATTTTTAATAAATAATATAAACTCACATAATAATAAGGTAGTACAAGTAGTACTTCACTAGTTGCATTTACAACTGGATCTGCTGTTCCTTTGTGTGTGGAATCAATACATTCTATAACATTTGGATGCTTTACAAGACTATGATATTCTATTTCTTTTACTGCTATATGCTGGTCTTCAGGCCCATGACAAACAATCTTTTTAATTGCATATTTTCTATGTGTTATATTATCTTCTACTAAAAGTACTGTACTAAATCCACTGTAATTTAAATACACATTCTAATATAATATTATTTTTTTTTTAATTCAAGACAAAAAATACTCTTGCCAATCTAATTCTGAAGTTATATATAATTATATTATTTAATTATATCGTATATAAACACAAGAACATATAAAGAAATTATACGTAAAATTTATATTCATGGTGTTGCGGTGCAAAGTGCATACACAGAAGACTTAAATTTAAGCAATAACAAATTTTTAAATATTTTAACTTGCCCTTCTCCCAGATGTTCGCGAACTGTATACTTTTTCGTATTTACAGTAATAGTTTCCTTGGCGCAAAGACATCCCATTTTCAGAATTAAACTCAGGCCAAGATTGTTCATTTTTAATGATACATAAAAATAGAGGAAACAAATTATTCACTCGGTACATATTCCCTTTTCATTAATATGTAAATATTGTGACACGCATCATGGAAACTTGCTCCATACGAAGTCAGATAAGGTTAGAACAATTAAAGGGAATCCTTCCAACTCGAGTGTCTGAATTAAAAATTAAAATTAACTTCTAACGAGAAAATGTGTATAACATAATTCTAAGATATAATTTAATATATAAAATTATTTTTAATATTTTATTACATAATTATGTGACTACGTGATTATATATTTTATCAATTGTACACATGTAATACATTACTCTTTTACTAATAATGTTTATATTCTCTACTAGGTAATTCTCTAGTTTAGTAAGTTTATCTACTGATTATTTAGTTATTAACAAATATTCTTCTTTATCTTATTCTATCATAAGAATCTTATATAATTTTAGATAATGGGCTTCTAAACATTTTTTATCTTCGTTGTTAATCTGACATCAGCGCCAACGATAATCTATAGAAGCTCTAAGCGTTGCCAATGAATTAAGTGGATTTTTTCTCGATAAATTAAAGCAATAAATTGATAGAATATGATAATGCCAAACTATCAGATGAAAGATCTGATTATAAAAAATGTTTGTAAGATTTTTGTAACTATCATTATAAACTATCATTATTAACAAGATCTCTTACAAAATTATAGAATTTCCTCTATTTTGTATATATTTAATGTATAATTTTTCACGAACAATATAATATAACGTGTATTGGGTGCGGTATTTAAATACCTAAATGGGATACCTAAATATTTCTGTTATTTATGGTTTTTTTTTTATGGAAACAATGCTCAGAATAAAGTTATACTATTTCAATGGAGTCATCTGTCAATGGAAAGAATTCTTTCTCAAGTTTATTTATAGATTTCAGTTTGGTTATTTATTTTAGTTATTTTTTTTTTAATAGTACTCTACAATTTTTTTACTATAAAAAAGTATTTATAAAATAAAGTAAATTATATGCACAAGCATATGTATTATTTCATCTGTGAAAAAAAAATATGATAGTAAATATGTAATACATCTTGAATAATTTATCTTCCATCTTCTCTAGTTTTAATAAAAAAAAAAAAACAACTATAGTTGAATAATTAGACATTTTCTTAAAATTCCGCGAACTAATTATACACAACTTAATACTTTTTTATTCAATATGAAGCGCCGCGAATTAATCCATGTAAAAAAAATCGTAAGGTTTCATTTAAAAATAAAATGATCTTAAAATCTTGTAAAAAATGACCTTAAGAAAAAATTCTTTCCATTATCAGATGTACCCTTTGAAATGGTGTAACTTTATTCTAAGCATTTTTTCCATAAAATCACAAATAACAGAGTTATTTATGTGTTTCCATTTTATTGCCGCACTCAGTAAAATGAAAATTGTTAAATGTCAATTTGAACAAAATTAAGATATTTTTGATATTGAACAACTTTCTAAATAACAATAAATTTTATCGTGATCTTTTTTACCAACTGTTGAAATGAATGTAACTTTTACCGGCTGTTTTAACTTTTTCGTATTAGTAACAGCTTAACAGCACCAGACAATAAACACTGTACTTTTGAATGCCGTGATGAATTTCGTGTATTCAACTTCGGTCCAGAAGAATGTGATAGTTCTATGTACTAAGTTATGATTAAAAGAACAAAGCAAGTGGTTACGTTAATGCGATAGAGGTATTCGTAGTGGCAGTGAGTCATTGTGAAAGTGTAAGACCATTGTAACATTTGTTTTTAAATATAATATGGAGGTTCTTGATCCAAGCGTTTCGAGAGATGATTTACCACTTTGCGTTAATGATTGTTTGGAAAAAGGTTTGTTTATAATATTATACAGTTGTTTATTTATATGTATATTTATCTTTGTCCTGGATCTACAAGCACATAATGCCATACAACTATCGTCTTTTATTACTTTGACTTAACGGAAACTTGTTTTATGCTTGATAATATCACATAATCTATTGTCTAACCGCAGAAACTTCAAAACAATAGAAATAATATAGCATTGAAATTGATTTTAAAAATTTATATTGTTATAATTATATTTGTATATAATTATATTATTATGATAAGTTACTATGAGACATCGGAAATATTTATTTTTATTTATACTCCAAAATACATTTATTCATTCAATAATGACTTATTAATAATTAATCATTTCTTTTATATTATGTGTTTCAGTTAACATAGAACAGAATCCATCCGATACAAAATCATATATAAAAGCACGCTATACTCTAGGTTTCCTAGGTTTTCTAGGCTTTGCTCTTGTATATGCAATGAGAGTGAATTTATCAATCGCAATTGTTTCAATGGTTAATCAAACAGCTATACCTAATGATGATGAAAATACTACTGATGTTTGTTCTAAAGGGAATCCCATAAATGGAACATTTATACCAGTATGTTTGCTTCTTATTATTGCTTCTCATTGATTGTATAATTTTTTGAATATATTAATTTCTTGTTTCTGCATTATAATTCTAATACTTGATGTATCGAATATTTAAATATATTCTTTAACTCAATTAGATTAACATGAAATCACAAACAAATGATAAACTAAAATGATCAAGTTACATATCCTACTCATGACATTATCAATTTTATTATTCTACTTGTTATCAGTTTTAACATGTATCACTGATATATTACTCACTTTCAGATATACTCTTTATATTCAAATTTCATAAAAGTGCTTTATGTAGTTTGTGTTTTATTAAATTTACTTCTATATCTTTTTGGTAGAGTGCAGGAGAATTCAATTGGGATGAAAAAACTCAAGGTGTTATATTAGGAGCATTTTTTCTTGGCTATGTGGCAACAAATGTTCCAGGAGGTAGAATGGCTGAAAAAGTTGGTGGAAAGTTGGTTTATGGACTAGGAGTTTTCTTGACTGCTGTCTTGACTGTAATCAGTCCCTTTGCAGCATACTGGGGTTTGGTACCATTTCTTATAGTTAGAGTTGCAGAGGGATTTACAGAGGTAAATACTCTTAATGAAAGGTTTATACTGTTTTACTATTATTCACTTTCATATATTTTTAATATAGGGTGTTACTTTTCCTGCAATGCACACTATGCTTGCACAATGGGTTCCACCATTAGAAAGAAGTAAATTTGCTGCAATTGTATATGCAGGTAATGCTATGAACCATTGATATCAATTGATAAACAAATATTTTGTTATTTATCAATTTTTTTATTTCTTAGGTGCAAATTTTGGAACAGTTATATCATTACCTGTAAGTGGATGGCTATGTTCACTGGAACTATGGGGTGGTTGGCCACTTGCATTTTATTTATTTGGAGGATTAGGTATTTTTTGGTACGCATTTTGGCTAATCTTTATTTATGATACACCTGCCCAACATGTAAGAATTGATCCTGATGAGAAAGCATACATTGAAGCTAGCGTTGAAAAAAAACACGAGGTTAGTTAAATGGCAGTATGCATTCATATATAGTTATTAATACAATTAATTTCTTTTTATATTTTTATGAAAATAGACTCATGATCCTGGTGTACCTTGGTTATCAATTTTTACATCTCTACCTATGTGGGCTATAACTGTAACCCAATGTGGACAATCCTGGGCTTTTTACACATTGTTAACAGAATTGCCAACGTATATGGATAAAATTTTACATTTTGATGTGCAACAAGATGCATTTCTCTCAGCATTACCATATCTAAGTTCTTGGTTGGTTGGTTTAGGAATATCGAGTTTTGCGGATGCTCTTCTTGCTCGGCAAATTTTATCTCCTTTGACTTCGTTCAAATTATGGAATACAGTGGCTTCTGCTGGTCCCAGTCTCAGTTTTGTAGGTGCTATTTGGGCTGGATGTGATCGCATGACTGTTTTAATAATGCTTGTTGGATTAAGTTCATTACAAGGTGCAGTTTATGCTGGAAATCAAATGAATCACATTGCACTAGCACCACGATATGCTGGTACTCTTTATGGATTAACCAATGCAGCAGCTAATGCTTGTGGATTTTTGGCACCATATGTCATTGGTAGATTAGTTGAAGGACATGTGAGTACTTCTGTATACAAATATCATTATTATTTATTATAACATATTTAGTATCTTTGAGTGAATATTGTGTATCTTGTAGACTCAATGTTGTTTTATGTTTTATTTTTGATTTCATAGGAAACTTTAGCACGTTGGCATACAGTTTTTTGGATGGCAGCTGGAATAAATATGATAACTAATTGTTTCTATTTAATTTTTGCATCTTCTAGTGAACAACCATGGAGTAATGGTAATAGTTGATGATGAAATTTTCTTATGTTTCAATATCTAATATAGAGAATAACATATCATTCGATCGAGTTGCTTTTAATATATTTTAATTTATTATGACAAATGAAAGAGATCAGTATGAATTACTCATCAATTTTAAATAGATAAATAACAATTTTTATTCTTTCATTTCACTGCAGTTTCTTTACATCACGCTTTTTATTTAAAAAAAGAAATAGCATTTTTTAAAATAAATTTTTCTAGTAAAACTCTTCTCTTTTAACAAGCCTATATATGTAGGTATGAAGTATTTTTTATACATACTTATTATATCGTAAAATAATAAAAACAAGAAATACTTTTAAATTAAATTATATAGTTGGAATTGAAGATAAATAAAATTGTAGTAATTAATATAAATATATATTAAGCTAAATATTTTTTTATTTATGTATAAAAATATACAAAAAATTAATAATCCGAAAAAGCGATAAATTATAAATCATTTGAATATTTAAGTTGTTTTCTTTTTATTGCCAAACGATATAATATGAGAGAAAACTTATTAAAAGAGAAATTCATTCCGCATGCTTAAGTTAATTATGTGAGCAAATATCTTTTTGTAATAAGTGAATATGTATTTAATATACAGGGTGTTTAGTTAGAATAACTATTCTTAATATCTAGATGTAATAAAGGACTTGTTCTTTTCATAATAAAATAATGTTCGGACACGCCTTCATATTGAAATAATACGATATGAAAGAAATGAAGATTTAAAATAATCTCAACGTAAAAAGCAACTTTTTTTATTAAATTTTAATGGTTATAAATTAGCGGAATATTACAGAAATAGTATTAAAACAATTATAAAAACTTCAAAATTATGATTTCTTTTGTTGACACACAAAGTATAAACCGTATGATTGAATGACAAATTCTTCGAAATATTTACAGATGGTTACGAAGATTATCAAAAGTAAGAATAATTCTAGCAATTAACTCTTCTTCTCTATTGATGACTCAAAATAAAACTCAAACATTTGCATATTTTTGTTTTATGAAGTGATAAGTAATGTGAGTTCGAATTAAAATAAACAATATTATAATTTTTATTAAGTTATATTCAGTAACATATAAATGCGTGAAACATAAAAATAAAATTCATTTGTAATAAAAATTCGAGCAATAAAAAGCCAATTTTAAAATTAGCAGAAACTAATCTTAAAGTAAAACTCGGACATGTTGCATCGCTGTAAACATACTACATATAAACAAATGCCAATGAAAACAAATGAAGTATTAATCACTTTTTCGTTGAGTATCATTATTGTCGTAATGTAAGTCGTATAAAATGTTTTTCTTTTTTGTGAAATTTTGCTTTAATATCTGAATATGGGCAGACAATTTGGACGAACGTTGTCAGATTCTTGAAAGCTTATTATAAGCTATTTCAAAGATGGTTTATCTGTCCGAAAGATTATAAAAATAGTGAAATAAAGCCACTCTACAATTTATGACGTAGTAAAACGATTTAGATTGAGAAATACTGTCAAAAATTAACCAAATGAAAAATATTCGCAAAATCCGAAGAGCGTTGGATTGTAAGGAAAATAAAAAAGGATCCAAAATTGAGTGTACCAAAATTAATCATAGAAGTAAAAAGAAATTTTTACTTTTATCTTTTTAAAAAAAATAAGTAGAATGATCAAAAACATCGGAACATAATGTTAGTTTATGGTTGCTTGATCATTATTGAAATACTTTTGTAGTCACCAGACGAATGGAATTGTGCATCTGTGGGTATATTGGGAGGAAAAACTGAAAAATCACATCATCTCTAATTGAAAAGACCGTTGAAAGAGGAATGAGCAAAAATTGATATTTCATATTGTGAAAAATTGGTCTGATTAATGTTAAATCGATTAAAAGGTCTTAAGACAAAGAATTATCAACTATTAGGATAGAATAAAAATAATGTAAAACATACATATATTCATAAAAATTTTCTATTGTTCGAATTTTAATTTGAGACCAACTTCTGTTAATTTTAAGACTTTGGTTTTTTATTATTTAATGCAAATGAATTTTATTTGTTTTTCATGGATTTGTATGTTACTGAATATAGTTTAATAAAAATTGTAATATCATTCATTTTAATTTCTTTATATTACTTATTGCTTTATAAAAAAAATATATGCAAGTGTCCGAGTTTTACTTAGTGTCACTGTAATTCTTTTATAAACAATTTAATATGGCTTTAGATACAAAAGTTAATTTTGGAGAATGATAATATATATATATATATATATATTTGTATATATATATTATATATATATATAAAGATTAATGAAGAGTTTCAACTTTTATAATATTAAGTACAGAATTACTTCCAGAATTACAGAATTACTACTTTATTATAAAAAAGTATTTAATTAGATGCTCTCTATCACATTTCAAAAGTAGGAATAGTTATTTTTAAACATCTTGTATAGACATATTATTCTGTTTCTATTTGAAACGTGTACAGCGCACAGATAGAACAGATGAGACATTCAAAACCAATCATGTATGTAACTTAATAATTACACGTAAATCAATAAGAACCTTTTAAAATCGTGAAAAGAATATTAAAGCATAAGTTGATGTATGTTTAAATATTGCTGACATTTCAATATGTTACATATATATGAAAAAAAGTTTGAATAGATTTGTTAAATGTTTACAGTTCTTCTAACGTTATTACTTTTGTAATTTTTGCTATATTAGTTCAAAGACAATGCTTATGCATGCTTATTCCAATGTGACTATATGTGATAATATTGTATAATTGAAATTTCTTTTTATATGAATTTATATTATACATCTTTAGGTTTTATTCTATTTAATTTAGTTTCTATGCTAGTATAATAATCTACATGAGATTAAAATATACCAAATCTGGAAACACATAACAAACTTTAGTTCGATGTATTTCAAAGTTGTAAAAATTTGAGGAAACAAAATTGAAAAATTGATTTCGAATAACAAAAAGAAATTTATATTCTGTTACAGTAAAAATTTGATAATATCGATGATGTTATCTGACATTATGTAATAAATGAAGTGTATTAGTAACAATGATTATTTACAAATATTTTTCCTTAATACTCCTGATCTTTTGTTTTCTTTAAGGATAGAGTATACTTTACAAACTATATTAGTTTTATATTTTTTAGAGTTTCCATAAGTGTAAAAAACATTATTAAATGCGCAGCATATTGCAAATCCGATAATAAAATATGAAAATCGTATTTTACACATAATTCTTTATGGAGATAGTGTCATTTTATGAATATAGGAGAACTAATAAGAGAAAAGAAATAAATTTGTAACAATATTATTTTGGTCACATATATAAAATTCCCTTATTTTATTGTTCTGCTAGGTTGTATTTAAATCATCTTTTTTTTTGGCAGTAAGTTCGAAAATCATATCTCTCATTCTACTTAGATCTGTTAATTCTGAAGTCATTCTCTGTATATTCTGATCTTTTTCGGCTAAAGTTTGTTCATAAGAATGAGTCAATTTGGTTAATTGTTGAATTTCTTGTTTTAATGCAGATATATCTTTCTGATTAGCTTCTATTTCGTTATTTTTTAATTCTATTATCTGTAAAAAATAAATTATTAATATAATATGTTTAATAATTTAATATGATTCATGAAAAGTTTACATACTTGTTCTTTTTTGTTAATGGAATCTTGCATTTTATATAAAAGTTTGCCTAACTCATGGTTTTTATTAGTCATTTCTGTAGAATTTGCTACTGCAGCTGAATATTCAGTCTCCAATTCTATTACTTTTTTATTTAATGTATCAATTTTATTCATACAGGTTTCCACTTCTTTTACACGTTCTATTAATGTTTTGTTCAATAAGTCGATATTTGCAGATTTTTCAGTTACAATTTTTCTTAATCCGTTAATTTCCTATAAAAAATATTATATATATATATATATATATATATATATATATATATATATATTTTTTTTTTTTTTCTCATTATATATAATACAATTGTATTATTTAAATTTATAAAAGAAGTAAGAATTTACTTGTGCTTTAACAGAAAGTATTTTCTTCATTTGATCTTCTGATTCATTAAGTTTTGTTGTTAATGCAACTTTTTCGACTTTTATACCTTCTAAGCATTGTTGAGTATCAAATAACATTTGATGTAAACGACTAGATTCTGCTATTACTTGCGCCAATCGATGTTGCAAACTAGTGGCATGATTATTTGCAGCCTCTAAACTAGACTGCATGGCTCTTTCAGCGTGTCTCATAGCTGCTAACTTTTATGAGTTTACATTACATAACTACAAATTATTTGATCCTGCAGTATACATTCATATCACTGCTTTAGAGTTATTATTAATGTGAATCAAAAAATATCTATGTAATATAGTAAATATAAATAGATTAACAAAACTGTAGAGTAATATTGGCAGGCTGAGCTCTAAAACAGAGATATAAATGTAAATCTTATTTTTTACATTTTATGATACAGGGAAAATGCAAATTTTACTTTGTATTCGTACAGTTCCATCACAGCAGAAGTTGTAATATCTCCTATTTGATTTGACTCAATAGCTGTTTCAAGCTTGCTTATAAAAGTATTAAGACGTTCCTCTTGGCCAAATGAAAATAATGGAGCCATTTCATTCCCATTATAATTAATGCTGGGTTTAATTTCAATTCCTGTTATAGTATTAGCATTGCTTTGTACCAAAACTAAAGGTTCTAGTTGTCTCATACATTGCGCTACTGCAGCAACACTGATTATAAGAAAAATAATATATATGTATAAATTACACACACACACACACGCACGTACAATTAATTTCTACATTCAAATATTTGAATATACAAGTTTCGACCTAACTTACCATTCCTGTGGAAAACCTACAGATGATGTTAATTGTAGAACTTTTTGCTTAATTTCTCCATCACCCGTAAATAATGCTAATGCCATTATCATTTGTATTTGTTTTTTTCGAAGTAATTCAGAATATAATGTCAACCAGTTTGAATTATTAGCTGCCAAATCTGCTGTTAAAACTAAGGCATGTATATAAAGATTTGTTGTTGAATTCTATAAGAATTTAAACAAGTGTCATTTATACTTGTAAGCAATTCTTGGCATGCTTCAAATAGAGTTGAATTTTAATTATAATGAAAACTTGCAATGTTACTGTACTTGAATAAGATTTCCAGGCCAGTCCCTATTTGCAGTTTCTTCATATTCCAATATTGGTTTTAACAACTTTCGCATTGCTTGTTCACTAAATGTCTTTAGCACCTTTGATCGAAGTCCTGAAATTTTCACCATTTCTTGGAATAATTGCATCAATTCAGCAAGTCTTTCTTGTGCCTCAATATTATGCAGTTCATTTTTTTCTTGTATTTCATCATCCTTTGTGCTAGTTATAAGCATAAGCACAGATGGATCTAGTTCTGTAAGAACTTCTGTAGAAACCTTAGTACGGCGTGATTCAATCACAATTATCCTAATGAGTGCTAGTGCCTTAGAACATACCTAATGGTAACAGAAAAAAGAAATTTATGCTAATTGAAGTTCTACTTAAATAAAGAAAAGATACTGACTTGTTCTACAGGTACCCATGTCATAGCTGATTTTACACATGCTGGGTATAATGGAATCAAAGCAATCACTTTTAATTTTACTAATGATAGTAAAAATTCCATTAAAAGTGCAACACAATCTGGATCAGAATTAGATTCTAAAGTAGCCAATAATCGTTCTACATCTTTACTATAACTAATAACAAAAAGAAAAATCAATAAGAAATACAACATTTATTAGAGCATTTTTCTTGTAATACTTACTTTGCATATGTAAGCAGTATAGTTCGTGAATGTTCGTTTTGACCAACATCATCAAAGAAATCAATAATATGTCTTAACAATAATACATCTTTTTTTTGAAGAGCATTGATTAAACTTGTAAATGTAACAGCAGCAAAGTCCAATATATGTTTTTCTGAGATATTTGTATTAGTATGTTCCAATATAATCAAAAGTTTACAACACGGAACGCTTGTACTAACATTATTGCTTTGAATTTTTAGTAACGTTCGTATAAATGTTTTAGTATCAATGGTACGCATTAATGTATAAACTGCTGCAAGATTTTTGTAACAAAGATTTACAAGTACACCTAATGAAAGGGCAACAATTTCTTCTTCTTTTACTTGCATTACCCATTGTGTTAAAATGGATATTAAATACGGTAAATGTGCTTCTTGCCAAGAAATTTTTACACCATAAGTTAATTCCTGTAGAAGTTTCAAAACACGTATTCTCTTCTCGCTTGTCAAGTTGGCCTAAAAAGTGTGTTAAAATATAATAAAATAAAAGTTCGTTATACGTCTATATTTCTAATGTTTACCTCCAATAATCGTGCTAATATAGGAGCAAATTTATAAGTATGGATAAGAGCTTGTCTGGCATTCGTATTTCGACAAGCATTCTGTAGAACATCTACAGTACTCCAAATTAATGTTGTTCTAGATCCTAAAGAATTCATAAGCTCGTGTAAGCTGACATAAAATTCAGCTGCTATGGAAGTTGTAGGATCAAAAATGCTGAGATCCAATGATACGCTTATGACCTTAGGAATACATACAAATTTCTTTTAATCGAGTGTTTGATATATACAAATAAATTAAATTAATAGAAAAAGTATAGCAAATAAAATTGAATTACAATCACAACCTTACCCCAAGATTTCTTTGTATAGCAGATATGGTAGTTTCACTGGGATGTTTTGCATATTCCGATGCAGCTGATATAAATGCTCTCATATACTGATATTTCTCCATAATAACCATTCATTAAAAAATATAATAAAAAAGAAAGAATCTTATGCACTCATGTATTTTTAGTTTACGATACAAATAGTGATCATGCAATAGAAAAAGGAAACATTTTCTTTTATAAAATCTATTCGTCTTAGGCCTTTCAAAAGTAAGTATAATTTGTAAATATAATAAATTATTTTCCTAATAAATAATTCGTTCTTTATATAAACAAATGGAGATAAAAAATGGAAATACAGCATGCTATAACGGAAAAACTACATTTAGCGTCCATTTCTAAAGACCCCCGCATATTCAAAACCAATCAGAGCGTCGCTAAGGCGGCGAGCTTCATAAAACGAAATATACCAATTCTATTATAGAACGAAGATAGTGCATTTGAAGGAGAAAAACGAAATGAAGAATTATGAACTTATATATAAAGTTTTTTCCATTTAATAATGTTAAACACAATAATAGCTAGTACATTATATTATACATAATATTATAATTAAAATTTAAAAATATAACGTATCATATTATTATAAATAAAATGCAACTATCGACGAATGAGAAAGATGGCGCTCTTAACAGGATGGTAATTCTTGGATTTTTCTATTCAATGTTCCACATAATCATTCGCGCGCATTTTTCATATTTTTGTAGTTTGTTTTTTTTTGGGTTATTCATTCTTTTCTGCATTTTTCTTTTTCTCAAGTTTTGTTGTAAATATGATGTAGAAAGTAGAAAAAAAGTAGAAGATGATTCATAATCATCAAGTAAATGTTCATAATTGTTCATATCGTTTAAAAACGATATCAAACATTTCTATTGTTCTTTTGCAATAATATAGTCCAATCATGGCGAATTTTCTATTATACATATCAGAGAATTTCATCGAGTAAAAGACAATCGTAAAACTTTTGAAATTAAATATCGATTTATAAGTTAGTTAAAGTAAAATACAATGATGTTCCAATTATAAAATGTTTTCTATTATCAATAAGTTTCTTGGTAAATCTAATTTTAATGATAATCGTATAGTTTAAGAATTAATCCAATTTATATTTTTAAATTATTTAATTATCGTTTATTTTATAATAAAATATTTATATAGACAGCTGACTCCACGTTACAAATATTTCGAATACATTGTCATTCGATCATTCTAAAATATTTTTTCTTAACTATTTTACAAATAATGTTTGCATTTTAGATAATAAATATCTTGTAAATTGTACTATTTTAAAACAGTTGTATAATATATTCTTTGAAAAAACATATAATATATTCTTTGAAAATATAAGTCAGCGTGGTTTATTCAGCGATGAGTTCATACTTAGATTATCTTAATAACGATTAACCTTGAATAACTAATATATAATTTATTAAGATAAGAAACAAAGATGAACTACTAGTAAGTGCATTATAAAGTTCTATTAAGCAAATCATCGTTTATTACGTTTTATGCATCTGTCATCTTTTGTTTCTACGTAGACACGTGTTTTTGCAGTGTAGACATTCGTGATATATACAGTCAAATTCTCTTGTATGCTTAATAGTCACATATAGAAACTCTATATATACGAGAGTAGTTAGAAGAAGAAAGATATGTTGTTGAATGAATAAAAATAATTTGAAACGTTCCAAATGTTATTTAACGTTTCATATATTTTCGTCTATGTACATTGCCAATATTCACATATATCTAATATAGAATATTATATTATTATATAGATATATATACTCTTGGAGCATTGACTGTTTCCTGCCTACTCGAGAAAGCAAACCGACGTTCTCCCTCTTCCCCTCGCTACAGCATCAATCCATGAGAGTTCGGAGCCTTCCCTTTCTCCCCACTATTTCTCAGCAGACGTGAAGTGGTGGCAGCAGCAGCGTCGAGTCGAGCGACGCCGTTCACCGGTTCACATTCTTCGGTCGTCTACGGTCGAAGGAAGTACGCGGTTTTTGTTTGTACTTGCATTACGTACGTTTACGATCGACGCGCATCTACAAGCCCTGCTGCTGTCGTTTTCGGTACGTAAGTTTTCACGTTTTCGACGTGATTCTTCGAGAAAATCCAAAAAAAGTTTCAAGTAATTTTCTCTGACTATCTTACTCCGATACATTTCCATACTTTGATGAGGGAGAAAAAAAGAAAAAAAGAGAAAAAAAAGATCGAGAAATAAGAAAAAAGAAAGAGAGAGTGAGAGTATCCTTTAAGGATAATCTCATCCTTCTCTCCTGTGGGTGTGTGCGCGTGCACGTGATCGTCCATCGTGGACGTTCATCCGCGAGTGATCACCGTGCGAAAATCATCGAATCGTGACGATCGTACTAGCCTTTGCTTGGACTCGACTGGTTTCTGCAGTTTGTCGATAAAAATATAGAACCTCTCTTAACAGCATCTTCCTCGAGTACTCGAAGAAACCAAGAGGCATGACGTCCGTCTTCATGACTGTCTTTTCTCTCTTATATGATCTTTTCTTCGGCTAAAGAAAAGATGTTAAAATTTTCTTAAATCATTTGTTCAGAATTTTATCGCCACGAGTATACTCGCTATGCTTTGCGCGTTGCCTTGGTTACCACGAAGAGCAACTCCCCTTCAACGATCTTTTTCCTTTTCTTTCTCCTCTCCTTTTCTCTTTTCGTCTCTTTTATACCATCTCTTACTCCAGATTTTCTCTGGCTCACTTAGTTTTTTTTTTCTCCGTGAGCAAGAAAGGATCGTTAGAGAGACGACTACGATCTTGCAGCATGACAAAGCCACGCTTTTTACCGTCAACGTGTTCGTCCCGCCTGGCTTGCCACGCGTTTCTTTCATGACGACAGATCGTGTCAATGACGCGAGGGCAGTGACATCATCTTAGCTAGGACGAAATCGTCATCGTCATCGTCATTGCCATCGTCATTATCATCGTCTTTATTTAATCACGTATCGTGTAAATCCTGACTGCGGCATCCGTCAAATATTTCATTTTTCTTTTTCTCACCAGATCGATGTCCTTTCTTTTAGATTTTATTTATAATCGAGCGAACTTTAGATAACGAGGATGGAGAGAAGCTGTGGCCAAACGAGTAAACTGTCTCGTTGGAGCAAATACCATCAAGTATGGCGTACGGTCGCATGAAGGGTAGCTCAGTTCGCTCCGCACCCTGCGATCAATAAACCCAGCAAGAGAGGGAGCAGCTTTCTCTCCTCCGTGTACTTCTCTCCCCCTCATTCTTCTTCCTCTGCGGGGTTGTACTCGTCTTTTGCCTCATCCTCTTTACCACCCCCTCTTTATCTGACTTGTCACTCCTCTCTTCGTTTCTACAATCGCCATCGCTGTCCAACGGCAACCCTTTCAGCTATCAGAGATTCAGCACGTGCACGATGCGAGACCGAGCCTTTCAAAAAGCGTTAGACGTTTTGTTCGTCTTTAGCGATGATTTTAGGATTAGCGAATCGAAATTGAATCGAGAGTGGATTCAGGTACAACGTGAATGAAACGTTGACAATATGTGAATAAGATCTTTAGAAAGATTTTTTATACATGAAGTTGGTAAAAAAGTTTTAGATTGATTTTTCGTCGAATTTTGTAGACGAATTTTATATTTTATAGGCACCATCGATTATTTGTTATTTGTTTATATATATATATATGCAGTTTTTTACGCTATGTTAAATATAGTTTGGAATGCATATTTGATAAAGATATTGGTCGTATATAAGAGTAGGAGTATATGTAAATTTGCAAAGTACGACCGATCATTAAAGATGATTAATTTGTATTTTAGACTATACTTTTATTTCATAAATAAGAGTACGATAAGAGATGTTTATCTTACGTGTTTCTGTGCATGCTTATACATATTTACAATTGATTTAAATTATTTTAATTGCGTTTTTTAATCGTCCAATCCGTAATTTGAATGATTTCGGTTTAATTTAGACGTATCTTCGCGATCGATAATAACAGAGCATCTTAAATCATGGAAGTTTTACGTCGAAATCGAGAGTATATGAAACTGTCCAGTTCAGACGGATGGTGCGATTGTCACGAAAAAATCGAAAGAAAGGTGTCAAATCGTTTGAGACATGTGTTTTGTGTATGATATAGGTGAAAATCAGTGCGATCAGGATGTGGCGTGAACCTCCAGGAGGGGGGTGTAAAGCACCTACCTACATCTTCGCTATGATTCTACTGGCTCTACTGGCATTGAC
>NC_140810.1:10922500-11067500 GCF_050613455.1 Vespa mandarinia | reverse complement strand
AGCTCGAGATGTGAAAAATCTGCAACACCTGTTCTGTATACTTGCGTGTACCTACTGTCGTATCTTTGGTAGCTTCGATACCGTACGCTTTACTGACCGGTTCTTCGTGACTCGATTTTCTATAGGTAGTATAACTACAGAACTAACACGCTGACGTTCGTTTTTTTTTCTTTCATGTGGATGTGCGTACAGGATGAGCTTGAAAGATGAATTCTCTTGCGAATTCAGGTAGCAGCCTAATCGTATTGCGTTTCTTTGCGTGATTAAAATTTCGAACTGCGATCGAGCTGAAATCATGTGAAGACGATTATAAGTCACTCAAGATCTTATCGAATGTGATTTTGTTAAAAGAGAATTGTTTCTAGTTCGGGGCAATATCCTTTTTAGAAACGTTATCATTCGTGTTTTATTATCGATTTAAAACTCTCCACTTTCAAGAGTTTTGCAATAAATGCAAGCTAGGTACAGCGGAAAAGGAATCACGCATTGCATATCTTCTTTATAGACATACGACATTGACAGCATATTATTCAATAGGAGACCGACAACCTGTTGTTTGCCGTAATTGGCGACACGCCAGTCGAGTATATGCGCATGCGTCTAGGGATATATGAAGCGTATCCTACAGGAAACGAATGATAAGCAAAAGGAAATTCACGAAATGCTAAGATTATTTTTTATTTTTGTATTTTATCGATCTGTTTTATTTCCTGTATAAATCATTATGTCCTCGATCTATCAAAGATTCGTTACACGATAGAATAAATAATTAAAAATAATATAAAACGATTAGAGAGAGGGAGAGAGAGAGAGAGAGAGAGAGAGAGAGAGAGAGAGTGAGAGGGAGAGAGTGAGAGAGAGAGGGAGAGAGAGAGAGAGAGAGAGAGAGAATTTCATCTTTATTATTTAACTACGTAATCGAGGTATTTCTGTTAAAAAAGTTTTTTAGTAGATCATCGATCAATTCACCGTTAACGAGGAAATTGCGGCAAGATATTCGCGTTAAGAATTGCAACGATAGCTCGTGTTATTGTATACTAGGTCAGGCCACTCCAGAGCAACGACGGTTATTATATCATTGAGAAGATAAGTTAATGAAGATGGATGGCTTTTTGTTTCAGTTGCTATCGCTGAGGATGAATCTATGGGACCCGTTTTCGTTAAGGAACCACCAAACAGAGTCGATTTTTCAAATGGAACTGGAGCTGTCGTTGAATGCCAGGCTAGAGGAAATCCCCAACCGGACATTATCTGGGTTCGTGGCGATGGCACTGCTGTTGGAGACGTTCCTGGATTGAGACAGGTGACTTCCGTTCACTTTTTCTCTTTTTTTTTTAAGTGATCCCGTTATGATAAAATTGGTTAACTTGATTTCAAGGACGTGATATCTACAATATTTTCTTTCATTCATTAAAAAAGCGATATTTCATTCAACTATCTATTAATTGTGAATACGTAGCCGTGAAAAGACATACAAGAATCTATTGCTCTTTTGTATTTACATACTCTGGCTATTTATCGGCAGTCCAATTATTTTCACTTCGTTAGTTCCATTGGTTTGCTTTATACTTATACGATGTGGTATATTAATCGACCCTAATACATAATGCTCATTCTCGCGGCTAATGACGTCTACTTGCTGCCGTTTTTATCTAATCGACCATAAGATTTTTGACTTCTTTGTTATATATACTTTTATATATGCGTTCGTACATTGAGGTAAACATTTTATATATAAAGTAAAGACTACTTCTTATGTACTCGAGATTAAAATCTCTGAACGTACATACTTGATAGTTCATTTTTTTGCTTGCTGCAGGTCCTACCGAATGGAAATTTGGTCTTCCCTCCTTTCCGTGCCGAGGATTATCGTCAAGAGGTTCATGCTCAGGTTTACAGCTGTCTCGCACGTTCCCCAGCCGGTTCAGTTCACAGCCGAGATGTTAATGTAAGAGCCGGTAAGTGCCTTCCATCCCGAATATTATACGGTGCAAGTCCGTCGTTTGGCCATCTGTTAAAATTATTAGAAAAAGAAAAAAGAACAAAAATAATAGATAATCTCGTAAGATTTTATTTTCTCGAGATTTATAAAGTTTTATTAAACTTCAATAAATAAGAATAAATTTAATATTTATAATAACATAGTTCAATTGAAAAAGTTGTACATTATTGATTAATTAATTTCATATTTGAATATTTTTATTATTAGACACAAATATATATATATATATATATATATATATATATACATATATATGTAAATTAATTATTAACTATATATTATAAATCTCAAAAGAGGTGGCCAAATACTGTAATACAAAAAACCTTTTTTCCAGCAAAGTTTAAAAAAAAAACAAACATCCTCGAAGGTCAAGTACATATCAACTTTTCACGTACTTGAAAGTGATGAACGCGTCGTCGTTGTCAATTAGATGGATTTTTTTAGGAGCGATGCGGTGGGGAAAGATGAGGTTAGAACGCAGGAAACTTGAATCTCATGTACTCGTTTAATTACAGAGAAAGATCGCTGCCGCCGCCGTCGCATTTGTGTGAAATGCGTATTCACACAATGCCTCTTTTCTCTCTTTTTTTTTTCTCTCTCTCTCTCTCTCTCTCTATCTATCTATCTATCTATCTATCTATCTATTTCTTTCATTCTATTTTCAGGATGTAATTTAAAAGAAACTTAATTTACGAAGTATCGCGAGGATTCGTTTTACATATGCGTGTATTATATTTGCCGTATGAAAAGGAGAGAGAGAGAGGGGGGTTAGAAAACTTGTCTAGTGATTCATTTTCGTGACGTCATGCGCGCCTCATGACGTTTTACTATCGATCGCAGTTATTTTTGTGCGTTTATCTTTCGTCGGCTCAATTATTCTTCCGTGATATAAAGAAATGCACTTATTTCGCGAACAAGTTTCTTTTTCCTTTTTATCAGATCTCTGGATTATGTCAAAATAAAAGAAGAGGGCAGAAGAAGAAGAAAATGAAGTGAAAAATCAGGGAAAGAAGAAGAGTAAAAGTTATCGTATAATGACGAATAATAAGTGGCACATACTCCTCTACGCTTTCATTTGTGCCTCGTTAATCTTTCTCTCTGCTTTTCCCTTGTCTACGGCATTCTCGTGTAAGAGTATTGAACGTCATTAGTATTGTCAAGAGATGACAAATATATATGTAGCGCGTGCTTTTAACGAGAAACGTCGAAAATACGTCATTTTCGTTATAGTATAGTACGTTGTTGTAACAACGTTAATTTCATTACGAGTGATTATCGTCATTGTTGTTTGAATAATAGAAAGACGAAAAAGAAAGTTAGATCAAAGTTAAAAGTTGTAATAAAATATCGTCTAATGTAGAGACGAAAGGGAACATTTTTTATTTTTCATACTAATCGTAGAAAATTTTCATTTCTTTCTTTACGCAATGAAAAAAAATACACGAAAACAGTGGTGGCGCAGTATTACGATACCGATGTGAACAAGGAATACGCCATCCGTGGAAACAGCGCCATATTGAAATGTGTCGTGCCTTCTTTCGTCGCCGATTTCGTTAAGGTTCTTTCATGGCATACCGATCAGGGAGAGGAATTCGTACTGAGCGATGACTTTGGTATTTTTTTGTTTATTTGACTTTAGACATGTATAGAGTAAATGAACGAACTCGTTATCTATATACGTATTACATTGTATCAAACCAGAATCCCTTTTTTTTGAGCAGATCGAGCATCGCACTTTCGATTGTTTTATTCCACTGCCGTTAAATTATCCACGTAGGGGTTATTGAACGGAAATTATTCATTAAGAAAACCGCCCATCTATTACGATTTACGAGACGTTAATGAAATTTTACACTGCAGTTTGTCGTTTCGAAAATCCACTATTCTAAAATGCATTGGATGTATTGGTCCAGATAAAATTTTTTTTCTCTTTACAAGTATCATGAACTAATATATCGAGTTTATGAACATACAAGAATCCGTCATCCATTTCGTTAATGTTGTTCTTGACTCATTATCCATTACTCTAAAATAATTGGAACACGTCGACGACTTTTATTCCATTCCCTTTGTATCTATCTATATACATATATAGATATATACATATATGTGGGTATATATCTATCTTTTTTTTTTAACGTACGAATCCCTTATAGTTCGTCATTCGATTATAAAACGAGACATGTCTTTTATGTGTAGCTTCGTGCAGTTTCGTGAAATCTTGCGTGTTAGGTTGCTGTTGCGACTGCGGTGTAAGATGCGACAATGCGAATCGATCTGCTCTCAAAGAGCCGATGTAATCTCATCCTTACGGCTCTCGTCAACGTCGACGAATTTTCTTCCAGTTATTTATCTTCAATGAACCACGATATAAATTACGTTTTTTAATTGTTGTTGGTGTAAACATTCTGGAAAAAAAATTAACTCCTTTAATGAATAATTTATTTTTAAAGAAATGTTTATGAAATATATTATTATGTCAATATTGAAGCAGAAATAATGGAAAGATTATAATATCATGTCTTTTCACAAAATTTGTTTAAATTTGTAAATTAAATTTATTAATATGTAACTCTGCAATTACATGCATTTATGAATTTTGTAAATTTCAATTAAATGAATGAAATTCTTGATGAGAACTAAACTATTGCAGAAATGAACCGTTTAGTATTTAATAAAATTATTTTAAGTACGAGATTTCTTTTCATTTTCTAATCTCGTAAATATATATTTTAATTTTCCGCTTGTTCGCAAAATGATGTATTTGATCGCGTGTGCGAAAATTATTCGATGGTTGCGTGCGATAGGAGAGAGAGAAGAGTGAGTCGAATGAGTAATAACGTCGTTCTTTTAGGAATGGCCACGGGAATTCATTGTTGTCGTTCGTTGCAGTGGTACATCAATACTATCAGTCAGAAGTCAACAACGAATACGTTATTCGTGGCAATGCGGCGATTCTAAAGTGCAGCATACCGAGTTTTGTAGCAGAGTTCGTTCAAGTAGTCGGTTGGCAGGATGACCAAGGAAATTCGTTTAATCCGCAGGAAGGAAATGGTAGGGGGATGAGATTTGATTAGGAGAGACGAGTATCTTTTTCTCCGAATTTTTATAGAACAATATTCGGACGTTGCAGGCAGCGTTGCATTTCAAGAGCGGTCAACGTCGAACGTGCGCGATGAAAGTAGCTTAATAAGCATATTCTATCTTGTGGATGATAAATTCTTAATTACATGCAAACAATATGTTACGTGCAATCTATAAATAGCTAGGATGATTGTGGAGTTCCGATAAACTATTATTATTTTATAGTATATGACAGAGATGTAACAACAACAGTTGCGTATCGTCATAAATTATTAGCTAACCTTTTTATTACACGTTCTTTCAAACATTGAATATTTTTATTTTTATTATGATTGAAATATTTGGAGTAACTGAATTATCATGTGATGTGCCACTATAAACTAAAGCGGCAAGAAACTTGTGATATACTCATTCAAAAAATAAATTAAGTTCCAGCGAAACGGAATAATCAATTTAGAGAGTTTTCTAGCAGTCGTTTTTTTCCTCAGTTGTGACTCAGTATTACGAGGCAGAGGTGGTATCGGAATACGTAATAAGGGGAAATGCAGCCATCTTGAAGTGCACCATACCGAGCTTTGTCGCTGAATTTGTCTCGGTTGAGTCGTGGGTGGGAGGTGATGGCTCGACCTTCAGACCATCCAATGATTATGGTACCCACGCATTCACATTCATATTCACATAAACATACATACAGATACGCCCGCGTGCACAAACACACACCTATAAAAAGAGGAGCTTTCCCTCGATCTTTCTCTTTTTAGTCCCTTCTTCCTCATCGACAAATTTCATTTCCCCCAGAGTCCTCGACTCTTTTGGCATTGGCGCGTTCCCTTGTAACACGTAGCGTTGAACGTTATAGTTGGACGTGTGCAAAGTAGCACGTGGTAAACGATTCGTTTCCGCTCGCGCGTCGGCTCTCGGTGTCTGCCGATGGCTCACGGCGGTGGCAGTTGACATGTACGTACGTACATATGTGTAAGTGGTGGGTTGATTAACTATATCATGATTCTCACGCTGTACGATTGTATCGCAGTATTTAAATTAACGATATTATTTTCCATGTTTAAAACTTTCTCTTTCAAACTTCGTCTATAAATTACGTTTTATTTTTTGTTTGGTCTTACTATTTTATTATATTTGACCGATTTTTCCTGATTTAATGAATTAATTATACATCAGCTTGAGTTATAAGTAAAGAGACAACGATCTATCATCGAATCTGGATTAAAATGAATTAGAACGGAGCTTAAAATTAGATTAGAATCTATTAATTATGATCAGGTATATCTGGTATGTGTGTGTGCTTTTCGTACAGTCGTCGCGCAGCCTTACCAACCGGAAATCCTGACAGAGTATGTAATAAGGGGTAACAGCGCGATCTTGAAATGCAGCATCCCGAGTTACATCGCTGAATTCGTTACCGTTGAGGCATGGATAAGAGAGGACGGAGATGTCTACATTCCAGAGGATCCTGTTATCGGGCAGGGTACTAGAGGCGTGTCTCCTCTTTCATTTTTTCTTCGACCAATCGATACATTTGCACGAATTCGTTTCTGATACTTTCTTACAAAATCATCGACTTTTTTTCTTTTTTTCTTTTATAAATTTCTTTATATCGTCTGATATGAATTTTTCTTTTTAATAATTTATACAATTTTTCAGAAAATTTTTTTTAAATTATTGTTCACAAATATTATTCAATCACTTCGAATTTGTAAAAAGATATATTGATTGGTCTTGAAGAAAACATATTCGTTTGTGATTAATCCAAGCTAATCGAAAAAACATAAAGGAAGATATTTTTCTGACTAAATAGCACATTGTTTATTATATTATTCCGTACCATTGTTCTCTAATTCACCCGTTTGCCTAACAATGTCCTGGCAATGCCCGCGCGGGCAGTCGTTTCGCAGTTTTTTGTCACCGAGGCTGAGAACGAGTATGTGATCCGAGCAAACAGTGCGATCATGAAATGCAAAATACCGAGTTTCGTATCGGAGTTCGTTCAGGTGGATCAGTGGGTTGCCGATGATGGGACAGTGTACACGCCTGGAGAGGAGTACGGTAGGCGTCGTGGTCGATAACCATATAATTAACAATCGCACATTCCCGGACTCGATCAATTTTCATCTTTCCTTTTCAAATCTCGTTCCTCTTTCTTTCTCTCTTTGTCTTTCTCATTTTATCTATCTATCCATCTCTTTTTGTCCTTGTCGAGCGATAACGGCAGCTATGTAGAAACCGCAGTCTCGTTTACTTATTATCGACGTGATTTATTTTATTACGTATATCTAAAAGGCCGACGTTCTGTGGCTTGGTTTCTGTTAAAAGGATGATTGTATCTATTCTTCTTCTTCTTCTTCTTCTTATTATTATTATTATTATTACTAATTTAATATCGTTTACGCTTTCTGTTTTTTACGGAAACTATTAATGTAGATAATATATATATTCGTATGATTTATAATTTAACTTTTATTTAAACTTCATGACATTGATCATTGATTCTTTTAATAATATCTTTATCAGTTCCATTATCGAGATATTATATCGATTTTTATACATGTCTGTTTTGTAATGATTCATCATTCACATGACGATCTACCTATCTCTTTCTGGGAAACGGCGCGTTGCAGTGGTCCAGCAATTCTACGAGACAAGAGTCATCGACGAGTTCGTCTTACGCGGTAATACGGCAACCTTGAAGTGTCTTGTGCCCAGCTTCGTGGCGGATTTTGTAGACGTGATCGAGTGGCTTGCAGTTGAGGACGGTTCGACATATACCTCTAGTAATCAAGACGAAAAGGGTATAGTTTCTATCGTCGTACGATTTCGAATGTAAAAACGAATTAACGAACGGCGTTGATTTTGTTGCATTCTTATTTTACATAAAGCTCTCGTAGATACATCGGCATGCCAGAAAATATTTTCCTTGAATTCTTTTTTGAAATCGAATAAAATTATAATAAATTAAACGCGAGCTATAAATGTTTTTGATACTATTGGTGATTAAGTTAGTAGGAAAATTAAAATGGGAAAAGCATTAGAGCATTCGACACAGTACTTTAATTAAATTACTATATTAAATTACACCTCGTGCTCATCCTTGGGTGTCGGGTAACGCGGTTCTCCACTCGCGTGCGTGTACGTACGCACACAAAACCATTTTTCTTGTCTTCCCTAGAGTGGGAGAGTATTGCATACGATCGAATATGGTGATCGTCACAGTGTATAAAAAAAAAAAAAAAAAAAAAAAAAAAAGAAAAAAGAAAAAAAGAAAAAGAAAAAAGAAGAGTATGGTCGATGGAATGGAAAGCACGAGTCCGAGGCAAACTTTGCACCTACCCTTTTCTCGATCGATTCTCGGTTTTACACGGATGGATGGATGGATGGAAACGCGCGCGCGGCTGGCAGTGGCCTCGTTTGGCTTGGGAACCTCGGATTAGGTTAAGTCAGACTAATCAGGCCGAGAGCAAATTAACGTACCGTCTCTCTACGAAGAGACGAGACCAGCCTCGTCGACTTTATATTCGCTTTTCGGTGAAGAGAGGGTCGTTTCCGGGACTATTTGCCGACGATAGAATTGAATTTTCCTACGGCGCTTTATCCACTTCTATAACTTTCTATCTCTCTCTCTTTTCTTCTCTCTCTCTCTATCTTTCTTTTTCTTTTTCTATCTTTTTCCATCAAACTGTTTCTCATACTCTCTTTCCGAGAGAAATTCTGTTGGGTGATCGTTCAAACAAGAGTCCATTAAATTTGATCGCTGACGTGTCATCAGTTGGAAATGATTATGGATTCGTAATGTCGTTAAGGATCATCACCCTTAATAGGTTTACATTGATTTCCGCCAAAAAGAAGGAATTGTTCACAGGAAAAGAAATGATGTCTATGATTTAGAATAACATGATCTCTATTGAGCATCTTTTTAAATATTTCAGTCAACACATTGTTAATTCTATCGAAAAAGTTTCTAATCGATGTTTAAAAGATCGTATTATTTATGGGACTTGAAAAGGATAAAGTTTGTAGTAAAAGATGATTCATTTTGGTCAATCAGTCTGTTAAAAATTTCTGGAAATGTTTCGGTGATTTCTTTGTAGTTTGTTTCTATTTCAGAATATCGGTATTTCGTAAAAATCGATTTAACGAACGTGTCGAACTAAACGAACACCTGATGAAGTTTTGCACCGTTTAATTGATATTCCACTTTTATTCAGTGAATCTGACGAAGATTCATAGATGCATCGTACGATCGTGGGATATCGAATTCACGAGTTGATCCCTGCTCAGTTCATTGAAATTTTAATCTGTGAGATCAAAGCGGGTGGTCGTGTTCCACTCAATCTCTTTCTCTCTCTCTCTCTGTCTCTCTGTCTTTCTCTCCGACTCCTTTTTTTTAATCGTTCTTCCGGTCTCTCTCATTCTTGTATTCCGCCTCTTTCTCTCTTCTCTTTTTATCCTTTTTCTTTCACTTTATTACAGTGGTCGGGCAGTACTTTGAAGTTCAGGTTTACGACCAGTTCGCGATACGTGGCAACGCGGCCATTTTCAAATGTCAAGTTCCCTCCTTCGTAGCAGACCACGTGGATGTTGTAGGTTGGATCGACTCGAATGGCGGAAGTTATGTTGCCGACGACCAGTCATACGGTAGAGACATCGACTCGAACGTATTACTCTAAACGTACCTATTATTTTCCCCCTTTCGTAAGTTAAGTTCCTTGAACGAGAATAATAACATGGAAGATCAAATGAAGGTCGTTAAACTCGTTTGCTCGACGAAAATATTATGTATTTTCTTCTAGTTTTCTAAAGTCATAAACGGTCCTTCTTTGTAAATGCACGCGATATATTATCTGCCAAAGATGCAGATCACTACGCAAGTTTAATGAAAAAATTAATGAATTAATTTAAGACGATACAATGATGATCTTGTAACTAATATAACATCAAATATATATTTCGAACGTGAAAAAAAGAATTTGATGTAGCTATCGATCGTATTTATTGATCAGTAGAATACACGGTGTAGAAGATTTGCATCTTTATGGTAAAACCGGAAACCGATGTCTGGTTACAGTTGTCGGGCAGCGGTATGCAGTGAACGTGATGGACGAACACGTCCTACGGGGGAACGCCGCTATTATCAAGTGTCACATACCGAGCTTCGTCGCCGAATTCGTGGAAGTCGACTCTTGGATCGAAGACAATACCACTGACATTTATCCTAGCCCTGATTATGGTACACACATTTAACAGAAAGAAATATCAACTCGCGTGAAACGATATTTGTCGTCTTGTCCTGTCCTTTGTATGCATCGTAAATGTCGGTGATCATCGAAAGTTCACCCTGATTCATACTTTAATCGAATTTGGAAGAAGCTTCTAGATTTAGACCGTTGACTTTTCTCTTCGTCGTATGTTTCTTCTTCTATTGAATAAAATAAAATAAAATAAAATAAAATAAAATGAAATGAAATGAAATGAAATGAAATGAAATGAAATAAAATTAAAAAAAAGAGAAAATTAAAGGAACTATCGAGAAAGTTAAAGTTCGTTGAACAAAACTTTTTCAGTAAATATCAAGATTACTCTCGACCACCATCTAATTGACCATCCCAATTTAATTGTCATATCGATAATGAAGATTTTTTATCTCTGACGTTAGCATGAAAATTAATTAACGTTATTTATCGTATAACAACACGCGAAGGGTCTGACGTGCAAGATCGTTGTTGTTGCTTCTTTTGATTTTTTATTTTCGTTTTTCTTGACGAACGATACTCCTCCTAGCTCAAGTCAGGAAAAGAAAATTCAACAAGTATGTCAGGAGATTGAATTTCAGTAAGGTTCTTGAATGCGTGATTTCTTCTCTTTTTTCTTTGGGTGTACTTTCATATTCGGTCGATCGACCCTTTCCTCGATTTTTCTCATAATCTTATATAATTCTAGAAAGCTGATGGAGAATTCCCGTTCTATTCGAGCGCTCTTCTCTTACGTTTCGAACGTTTCGAAGCCGGGTACATATAAGCGTCGTTTTCGAGAACTTCGTGTATTGTTACCAAGCGTATCGAATCTCTTTCGGAATAAATTCGTACGACGTTGACTGCCGCTGCTCGCGCTGTCCCAGACATTCTCTTGTCCTTTTATCTCTCTTTCTTTCTTTTTTTTTATCTTTTTATCCTTTCCCAAGCACGCCCTTCCTAAAAATCCTTTTTTATAAGTTTATAGTTATTAAAATGTTTTGTAGTGTTGTAATCGCTTGAGTTTGCTTTTCAACTGCATGACTTTGATTAATTTGTTCCATATGTCCTATTTTGCGACAGATAATATCTGATTCCATTTTTAACAGATTGTTAATTATTAGGGCAGATTTTCTCATTCACATGTGTATATCTATAAATATTTATATATTTATATTCATAAATATTAGATTTAATTTAACTTAACGTTCAGTTAAACAGACTTAAAAATAAATTAATTTTATTATAATATTTTCTAGAAAATAAATTGTTTCTTAAAATTTTCAAATGTTGCAAAGCATGACATAGGGAAATGTTAACAAAATAATTCCAACAATGGACCCTTTTCACTAAACCATGTGGTTATCGTTTAAAAAGTTCATAATAGAATAATAATTTATTTGAGAGATATAGTCGTTCAAAAATTGTATTAGAAAGATAGATTTTATCAACAATTATGCGTATACACGAAAAAATATTTATTTTCATTGAAATAATTACAATTTGTACTTAGAAAAGTATATCAATGTTCTATTATGACAGAGTAAGTAATATATGTTGCGTTTTCAAAGCACAATTTTATATATATTTGTTAAATTGACCGCTATCTATACATGGTTAACTTTCTATTGATGGTGAATTTGAAACAACGTATATTAACAAATATGTAAATACATATATTATAAAACATTATTAAGTTTATTAAATTTAACGTTTCTCAATGTGCAAAGGGTCGGAGGAAATAATGTGAAACTCTTATAATAATACTCGAATACAATAAATGTTATCGGCCTTGTATTTAGTTGATAACAAACAATACATTTAATTAAGCGTCGAATGTGTTTACAATATTTCCTCTTGTCGTTACATTAACGTGTTGGAACTCCCAAGCGGTGTGTGTCGGACGATTGAAGTAGGAAATAGATACGAAATCTCTCGGTATTCAATGTTCGACTCACTTGGGAAACAAGGATCGTAGTGTGGCATGCATGCAAGTGTGTTCAATTAATCGTCCATTGTATTCGAATGTTCGCAAGAATGTTCGAGTATCGTGCACATTTTTTCAAAGTGATTGAACTTTATTTCGATTGAATGTTTTACGAAAAATTTACTTTTTTATTTCTTGAGTACGTTATTATTTTTATATGAATTTTAAATATAAATTAATTTTAAATATAAATTTTTACCAATCGAGTATCAGTCGTTTTGATTTGCACGATTTTGTGATAAAGTTGAAATAAAGATTATTAATCTTTTCCTTTCGGGGGGTTTTCGGAATAGATGGAAAATACTTGGTTTTACCCTCTGGAGAACTGCACATCAGAGATGTTGGACCTGAAGACGGATACAAGACCTATCAATGCCGCACGAAACACAGACTCACCGGAGAAACAAGATTATCTGCTACTAAGGGACGTCTCGTCATTACCGGTAAGTCGAAGCATAGAAATTTTCTACCTTCACATTGAAATAACGATTCTGATGGCTTTTTTTTTTTAAAGATTTATCCTTAATAATATTGTATTATCAAATTCGAAGAATGATGTTATCGAGTTTGGAATTAATTTTTCATTTATTCATTTCTATATCTACGTAAATCAGAATCGTACTTTCGATTTTGAATCCAGACGTCTCGATGATACAATCTCGCTTAATAATTATTTGACATTAATTATATGTATCATACGACGAATATGTTTAAATAATTATATGACAATTCGTTGTAATTCGAGTAATATTTTGTAGTAAAGTCAGAAATAATTCTGTTTACAGGCATAATGACACATTAATTCAATTTGAGACAGCGATAAATATTAGAATTTTTGTATGCATGGAAATACGTCTGGTTTCGAAATTTTTATTGAAAAGAAAATTAATTTTTCTACCAATTTACAAATGTTAGAATATGAATAGAATAAAAATGATAAATTCTTTACTAATTATATATTTTATCGATATATTTCGCAATATTTTTATTGAAAAATTAATTTTCTTATATAATGTAATTATACATCTGGACTTTTTTGCCAATTAGCTCGATCGTTTTGCAATTATTCATTATTTTTTGTAACAATTTGGAGTAAAAATAGAAGTGATTGAATGTATTAATTTATTTAGAATATAAGAAACATGATGTACATATTTGATTTCCTCAAATCGTAAGTTAATACAACAATTTCATTGTTTTCAAAAGAATCATCAAAGGATCGAGTTGATTGGTAAACCTGAATGCTGGGACAGGGTACCCCTGCGGGCACGCGCCACCGCCCGCCCAAAACTTGACTCTTGGCATGATCGGTTACGAAAATTACATTTGAAGAAGGAAAAACAAAACAAAAAAAAAAAAAGAAAAAGAAAAAAAAATCAATGATCGAAGCGCAAAATTCTTTCGTTTCTTAACGACGTTCTCTCGCGATCTCCGGGCTCTGACCTTCGCTCTCGCGTGGTAAGTTCTCTATAAAATAATTTAACGTCTCTCGAACGAGTCATAGTTTTGAAATGTGGACGTAACACTTAAAGAAGCTGTTATTCGTTTTTGCTCTTTGTCTCTTGCATTTGTTGTTCTTTTCTTTCCTTTTTATTTTTTACTGAAAAATGAAATATTTTTCTATCGTTATCGAACAATGCATTCTTCAGCTTCGTTGAGTGTTTAATTGTTCCACTTTTATGATATTGATGGAGAACAAAATGTGTCACAACGATTGATGGAACATAAACGCTGGTCGAAGTCCTTTATTCGTGGATCGAATTGTCTTTTAAATGGGTAATAAAAACAAATGTACAATTATATATATATATATATATATATATATATATATATATATATATATATATTAAATACGAAACAGTGATGTAAATGAGATAACAAGGATTAGAATGCTCTAATGATCATGATCAGTGGCCAAAATAGGAAAGGGTTGATTAATAAAGTATAAGGTTCTACGATCTTTTCGTTATGCAGAACCTGTGGGGAGTGTACGACCAAAGTTTCCAAGTATGGACAATATAAATGGACTTTCAACGAGTTCCAGTGACAATATACCGCTTCTGTGCCCTGCTCAAGGATTTCCGGTTCCATCTTATAGGTACGATATTTTCTATCGTATCGCGTCGGTCTTGTAAGCGGGTCAATAAAAGGAGCGGAATCTTGATAAAGGGTTTAGAAGGCACGAAAGGAATAATTTTTTATTTAAGTGCCAACCGAATGGTGTCGAGAAAATAAGGAAATGATGAAGTAGAATCTTTTAAACACTTTATTTTATTATCGAAATTGAATTTAATTAAAATAAGCGATAATAATAATAACGATAACTGATATTTCTTTTCGGATCGATGTTCTCTTTCAAAACCGTCAGAGAGAATGGGACTTGATGTTCTACATATTCGACGTTCCATTTCTCTCGTCAGAGCTTTTCCGTATATTCTCAGAGACACCATCGGGAAATACCGAGTCGAAGATCGATAAACGCAGGAATGTGACATCTATTGATGTCAAATTAATACGACAATCGTTTAAGGATCGATATTGCGGGTGACCCATTTCACTTGATCTTAACGTTCTACGGTTTTTAATAACTTTGATTCCACCATGTTGTTCCATTTTGTTATTATGATTTAGGGAGTAGCAAAAAGATATTAGAAAGATATTAGAAATCTCTAAACATAGGTATACTTTCTAGAGCCCGTTGGAAGCGTACGTCCAAAGATTCCTTCTACAGATGACATCCGTGGCTTCAGAGCACTAGTCAACGGTTCGCAAGCCCTGTTGTGCCCAGCACAGGGGTTCCCCGTTCCTTTGCACAGGTAGAGAACAAAAATATGACAGCAGTATGAATAGGTCGATATCTAAGTAATAAGTAGGTAATAACAAATCAATTTTAATAACGCGACACAATCAGAACCGGTCGGCAGTGTGAGACCAAAGTTTCCAACGATTGACGACTCCAGGAGTTTCCGAACAACCATGGATGGTTCGGTCACTTTATTGTGTCCCGCTCAGGGCTTCCCTGTTCCTGTGTACAAGTAAGTCGAGCCTTAAAATCGTTAGAATGTCTCGTTTATTTCTCGTCTATCCGTTTATTTATCTCTGTCTTTCGCTCTTTTTCCTTTCGAATACAAAAAAGAAAAAATTTATGGTTGCTACAAACAGAGATAATTCATAGTTAGATATTAAGGATTAGAAATACGATTATTCTATTCTGCTTCGAGGGTTTCCGTTAGTAGTACTAGAATGATAGAATTAGAATGTTGTTCACGTACGGTGCTGTAGATATTTGAGTCGTTTCGTTTTAAAGTTCTATCAGGGTTTCCCTGTCCCTTAATGGTAAAGAAAAATGCGTCGTTAGATTTGGATTAATTTCGATCTTATCGGTTCTTTAGAACCGGTTGGCAGTGTAAGGCCGAAGTTTCCGGTTATGTCGAACATAAACGGTTTCATGACGTACCAAGGTGGAAGTATGACGCTATTGTGTGCTGCTCAAGGATTTCCTGTCCCATCTCATAGGTACGATCATAGTAGATTTAAGTTCAATAATTTCGATTTGTCGACAATACCTTCCACGATAAATTATAACCCTTAGGATATACCTGTCCCAGTAGACAGGTACATAAGACACATTTTCAACACGAGTTTCAAATTTGGCGATTATTATCATCATCAGTATTATTATTATTACTATTATTATTCAGAACCCGTTGGTAGCGTGAGTCCAAAATTTCCAACGATAGATGATACTAGAGGATTTCGTACGATCAAAGACGGTTCAGTTACTCTAGCTTGTTCAGCCCAAGGGTTCCCTGTTCCCGTACACAAGTAAGTCGCGAATTGTCAAATAGTTTGGATTACTATTCAACGATTGTAATTATTCTCTTGTAATCTCACTTGGGGGGACATAAATATACAGAACCTGTGGCAAGTGCACGACCTAAACTTTCGAGTACGATCAACCTGATTGGACTTTCAGCGAAGACGAACGACAGTCTCTCCCTTTTCTGTCCCGCTCAAGGATTTCCGGTTCCGACTTATAGGTACGATCGATATGAAAATCTTTGACCAATAACAATAATATTAATTGATGAAACGAATACAATAGCAAAGTGAAAGTACGAAGGCGAAGGAAATCATTTATATTGATCGTTGCTAAAGAATTCATTTAGTGAAATAATGGCACACGTTGAAAGAAGATAAACGTAGACGTATTTTCTGAAAAAGTAGAGAGGCGTTTAAATCGGGCAGCAAGAGGAGCTCTTCTAGTTGCTAGGTTCCCTGTCCTTGCATAGAAAGCATTTTTGTATTTCAATGGGAACGTTACTAACGTTCAACGTTCTATTTTTCTCTCGTTCTAATCCACAGTGCCCGTAGGAAGTGTTCGTCCTAAATTTCCAACGATGGATAACTCTCGTGGATTTATTGCTAAAAGTGGCAACCCTCTAACTTTACTGTGCCCTGCTCAAGGATTTCCTATTCCATTGTATAGGTGGGACAAGGTCATTGTATTATATATTATAAGATTAGATATTAAAATTGGAAATTACTCGATTGGAGGTTTGTGTATGAAAAGAACTTTCGGGTGTGATAGTTCAATCAAAATTGAATGAAATTATTGCAATAGATATATCTGCGATTAATTAAATTAATTAAAAAATTGATTACCCTGCCCCAGCGAAATTGAATGATTTCATGCAACAGGGTTGAAAATGATTGCCAAAAATAATATTTGTCTTTTCGATCCATGACAATCACACCCAAATGAAAGTCCTTTCTCACAGAACCAGTCGCCAGCACAAAGCCAAAATTCCCGATGACAGAGAATTCGCGTACCTATACGACGTATACGGTTCGTCGCAACGAATCGCTGAGTCTACCATGTCCGGCTCAAGCCTTTCCCGTTCCAGCTTTCAGGTACAGAAAATATCTTCGATATAAAAAATTGAAATAGATTAATTCGAAGCGCGTTAATGCACGGCTGCTATACCAAAGGAAAGGAGTTAAAGATGAAATGTACGAGGTAGTAGGAATATTCGTATTCTTTTCTTTTATTTCTTCTGATTCGTGATCATTTTGTCGAATATCAAAATAAATCAATCAATTTTTGAATTTTTAAATAAATAAGACAAATTCGTAAATACTTTCATAGAGTAGCAAGAATTCAAAATAGGAAGTAGGGAAGTACAAATTAATGTCAACTAACGATATTTTATTCTTATTAACCAAATTGTGTATAGATATTAATATAGATATTATATCACACTTTCAAGTATTCGTGTTATTTCCGATATTTCGTAGAGTCTGTTGCAAGCACCCGTCCAAAATTTCCGTCGTTACACGATTCGCAGACTTTTAAAGTGTCCCTTGGTGGTGCGATGACGTTGCTGTGTCCTGCCCAAGGGTTTCCTGTTCCATTGCACAGGTAAAGAAAGATCATTCGCTTGGACGTATCTATTTGAAGTTGGAGGATACGATGATTGTATATTTTTTCATTAGAACCGGCATCCAGTACTCGTCCACAGTTGTCCGGATCGAGCGACCTTCAAAGATTCAGCGCATCTTCCTTAAAAAGCGTTACACTTTTATGCCCTGCTCAAGGATACCCAGTTCCTTTATATAGGTAGGCAGACGAATGCGTTATCTTTTAGGAGATTTATAAAAGTGACAAATCTGTTTTCATTTTGATAGTAGACAGGTAGAAAGAACTTGAGTTTTAAATACGTAAGCGAAGTATTATTATATTAGGATATTGAAGATATCAAGTTTGATAGGGAGTATCCCTATTCCAGCATATCAGTATTTAGAAAACAGAAGAAGAATTTAAAAGAATCTCGTCGAATCAACTTTTTTAGAACCTGCCTCAAGTACTAAGCCTCGATTTCCATCCGTGAATGATGTTGGATTGCGTGTTACGAAAGATACAAATTTTACGTTGCTTTGCCCGGCTCAAGCATATCCAGTTGCCACATATAGGTAGGTTGATCAATTTGCGTTGACTGAGATCTTGTTACGAGTTTTTAACCCTGTCCCAGTAATCAGATAGTCAACTTTATAATGATGTTCGTCATTCGACGGTGACGTAACTTTTATAATGAATCAGGATTTTGAGAAATATTACAAATCTTAGGTCTCACTTTTTCTTTTTAGACAAAAATCTGATCTGGTTACGTCACTTTTACTTTTTGTTATCGATTTAATGTAGTATATAAAGCTTAACCTCTATTCTCAGTCTAATTTGTAGAACCGGTTGGCTTTGCAAAGCCCAAGTTTCCCACGATCGATAAAAGTCGTACTTTCGAAAGTTTAGAAGCACGAAGTGTTCAACTTTTGTGTCCTGCACAGGCGTATCCTGTTCCGGTATCTAAGTAAGTTCTTCGATAGAGGAATTAGAGATTTTAAAGGTTTTCTCAAGCTTCGTTTTTTGTGGTGCTCGTTTCAACATGATTATCGCCGGGGCAGACAGAGTCAGTTCTCAATTTCACGGTAGGTAAACTTATTGTAAGCACATCATTCTTTTTCACAATGAACGTGACATGGACGACGACGGTGACAACAAAGGCAACCTTATTTTTGTTTTTAGAAAGGCGGCAAGGGATAACCAATAAATCGTTTAATCGATACACCACTTTGTATCCTATCCTTCGACGAGTTTTCCTTCGTTTTTTTTTCCTGGATAATTGAAACAGTTTTCAATTTAGCTTCAAATTAATTCGTTTAAATCGTTCAATGAACTTGTAGTTGATCGAGGGATATGTACCTGGACCCAGCGTTGAGGAACTTAGACAAATTCCAATTTGCTAAAGGAACTCGAAATCTTCTACAAGATATTTCTTTTATATTCAGAACCGGTAACCAGTGTAAAGCCAAAGTTTACAAATGCCGATATAAAGGTGGTCAAGCCAACTCCGAGCATGAGCAAGGTGTCGATGACTTGTCCAGCTCAAGGGTTCCCTGTCCCTATTACACGGTCAGTAATAATCGTTATCTCTCAAAGGATCTTTCGTTCTCGATTAGAACCGACTTCGAGCGCGAAACCAAAATTACCGGCCAATCGGAAAGTCGAATTCGTCGAAATGAAATTGGACGGTGCGGTGAGCCTCGTGTGTCCTTTGCAAGGCTATCCTGTTCCAATTACGAGGTGAGACAATTACTCACCGTCGATTCTATCATACATCTACGCGTATCATGTTATATCAATCTCGTTACCATCTCGAACGTGTGTGTACTTTCGAAAGTATCATTTCCATGCTAGTTTCGTTTTTCAAATTAATTTTTTCACATGTCGGTATTAAATTTTCTATCGATACGAGAGTTAAACTTGATTTCATCTTTATAGCTTTTACTTGTATTATTTCTTTACACTATTTTTTCTCTTTATTTTTTTTTTTCTTTCAACAAATAATAGAATTAATTTTTTGATGAACCACTCGAACGATCGTTTCGATCTGAACCTATTCTCCTAGAGCCTGTTGGATTCAAGTCTCCGATATTCTCCAGCGATCTTACGTTGAGCGCTTATTCGAGACGCGAGGGTATCGGCGTGGTGCTAGCCTGTAACGCTCAGGGATTTCCCGTTCCAGCTGTCAGGTAAAATAATATCTTTTTGCATCAGAGAAGATCTATCTCCTCTTTGAGGATCCAAAACGATCGTCGATTTCAGAGCCTGTAGGCGCGAGATCACCTAGGCTTACGTCGGATGATCTGAGCCGTACAATTGGAAGATATGAGGGACAGCCCATCACAATATTTTGTGCAGCTCAGGGAAGCCCTGTCCCTACTACTAGGTAAATTGAAAAGGCTAGATTTTTTTTAGGGATGATTAGGATATATTTTGATCGAGGAAACAAAACTTTCTTGTTTTCCTTTGAAATTTTCGTTTTTCCTTCGATAATGTTTAGAACCAATTGGAAGCAAAGCACCTGCCTTTTCTGGGGAAGCCAAGATCTCTTTGCTATCTCGACGAATCGGAACAGAAGTTAGCATCTCCTGCAACGCCCAGGGTTACCCTGTCCCTACGTTTAGGTATGAAAGTTCGATGATAATCTTGATCTTGTAATTGGTTCGTTGCTTCGTCGAGCTAATTGCTTTTCGTCGAACTAATTGCTTTTCATCGCGAGAGAACCTCTCATATCTCTGTCCCTAGCCATTGTATCCAAGTAATCGAATTCCGATGCTGTTTAGAACCTGTCGGAAGCAAAGCACCTGCTTTTGCTGGAGATACTAAACTCTCCTTGCTGATACGAAGAGTGAACTTGGATATTGGTCTTCTCTGTAATGTTCAAGGCCATCCGCCTCCTAAAGCTAGGTATTGGACTAGTGTTGAAAGATTTCAATTGAAATTTACTTTAGCTCTTCGAATTCGAGATTTATTAGAATTCTTTGATTATTCGTTAAAATGAATTTATAAAATACTTAGTATGTATATCAACGAAAATCTATTAATATGAATTTAAATAATGTTATTTTTAATGAACAATTTGTGGCATATTACTTTTGAATCTCGATTGCGAAGTGAATTGAAAAAGATGAAAATATTCTATTTTTATGATGTCGTCGTTACAAAGAAAGAAGTCGTCCTTGTACGTAATAGATCTGAGGTAGGTCAGTTCTGTTTGCAAAGTCAAAGATACACTCGCGTTTTCTACAAGTAGTGTAGATATCTTTTGAATGAAGTCACTTAGAGAGACTTTAATGTCGTCCGTTTTAAAGTACACTGTTTTCTTTAGAACGCTTGAAGGTCGTGAATTTGGAATGTGGGTCAAAGTACCATCGGGGTACCCTGTCTAAGTAGAAGAAAGAGAGAAAAAAAAATAAGAGTAGGGCTGACTTCGAGGAGATTTTGTCCATCTTTTCATTTTCTTTCCCAGAACCCATGGGAAGCAAAGCACCCGCATTTCTCGGAGATGTAAAGTCTTTCTTTTTCCTCCGTAAAGAGAACACGGAAGTAAGCTTGCTATGTAATGCCCAGGGCCACCCTGTTCCCGTGACCAGGTATTATATTACTTTCTCTTGAAAGCTGTAGTTCAAGGCCTTTGTAGGTCGCTTCTTTACAGATACTCAGAGAAATTTTTAGAATATCAATCGTCGTCTCCTTGCTTCTCGACTGAAATAATATTCTAATTATGTTCGATGTTCGTCGATAAGACTGATCGAAAAAACATTCGTTTCTTTTTGCTTGTTTGTTAAATACCGCGACAGAACCGGTGGCAACGAGGAAGCCGAAATTCTCGAGTGACTCTAAGATAGTAGGCTGGTATGATCGGGCAGCAAGTCAAGATCTCACCTTGTTGTGTCCTGCCCAGGGGTTCCCAGTTCCAACTTATAGGTATAACAAAGTCGAGAGAATTAGACATCAAGCATGCCTATGTTGTTCTTATCCGTATTAGAGCCAGTAGCTACGAGGAAGCCAAAGTTTTCGACGGAGTCGAAGATTACTTCTTACGAACGTGTCATCGATCATGATACTACTCTGCTTTGTCCCGCCCAGGGGTTCCCAGTACCAACTTATAGGTATATAACATATATAAATACATATAGACGACTCAGAAAAGAAAAGGATCAGGAAAATTTATAGTATTTTTAGACGAATAGTATTCTCGTGTCACGTTCCGATTATATTATTCATTTTTTTTGGGGAAATCTCACAATTGTAGAGCCAGTTGCAACGAAGAAACCAAAATTCTCGAGCGATGCTAAATTCGCTGGGTACGATCGAGTCGTTGACCAAGATCTCACTCTCTTCTGTCCTGCCCAGGGGTTCCCAGTTCCAACTTATAGGTATATAATATTTATATAAATACGTGTATAGATGATTAGAAAAGAAAGGGAGCATTCGATCACGAGAACTTAAAGTAATTCGAGATGAGTAAAATAGTATTGTTTTTTATGTCTCTAGTATTATTCGTTTCTTTGGCAAATTTCACGATTGTAGAACCAGTGACAACGAAGAAACCAAAGTTATCGAGCGACTTTAAGATGGCCTGGTATGATCGAATTGTTGACCAAGATCTTACTCTCTTCTGTCCTGCTAAGGGGTTCCCAGTTCCAACTTATAGGTATATAATATTTACATAAATACGTGTAAATGATTAGAAAAGAGAAAGGATCGTTCAATTACGACTATTAGTCACTTTGAAGTCTTGATTATTAGTGATTCCTTTGGCAAATCTGATGTTTGTAGAGCCAGTGGAAATGAAGAAACCAAAGTTTTCGAGTGACTTTAAATTGGCCTGGTACGATCGAATCGTTGACCAAAATCTCACTCTCTTCTGTCCTGCTCAGGGGTTCCCAGTTCCAACTTATAGGTATATAATATTTACATAAATACGTGTAGATGATTAAAAAAGGCAAGGATCATTCGATTACGAAAATTTAGAGCTAGTAAGCTGCTCTCTTGTGTCCCCATTATTTTTCGTCTTTTTTTTTGGCAAATCTCACGATTATAGAGCCAGTGGCTACGAGGAAACCAAAGTTTTCGAGCGATGCTAAGAAATCCTGGTACGATCGAGTCGTTGGCCAAGATCTCACTCTCTTCTGTCCTGCTCAGGGGTTCCCAGTTCCAACTTATAGGTATTTAATATTTACATAAATACGTGTAGACGATTAAAAAAGGCAAGGATCATTCTATTACGAAAATTTAGAGCTAGTAAGTTGCTCTTTTATGTTCCCATTATTTTTCGTTTTTTTTTGGCAAATCTCACGATTGTAGAGCCAGTGGCTATTAAGAAACCAAAGTTTTCGAGCGATGCTAAGAAGTTCTGGTATGATCGAATCGTTGGCCAAGATTTCACTCTCTTCTGTCCTGCTAAGGGGTTCCCAGTTCCAACATATAAGTATTTTTATACTAAATATCTAGATAGAGAAGTTGAAAAGAGACTTTTACGATATATTCTCGCTCGTATTTATCCGAAGAATGAGCATGCTTTCTTCAATCTCTCTCTCTCTCTCTCTCTCTCTGTATATTTGTTATGTATGTGAAAATCGTTAGAGCCAGTCGGAAGCAAGGCGCCGGCATTGACAGGCAATTTGAAAGGCGGATGGATGGAAAACAAAGCAAGCTCAAGCATCGTCTTAACATGTCCAGCGCAAGGCTATCCCGTACCTTCCTTTAGGTAAACCTTTATTAATCTTTAAACGGAGTATCTTTCCACTCCCGCATTCCATTTTACGCGGTTAATGAAGAGAATTATAGAAAGTCAGATGTTAATTTACTCCGGTGACTTTGTCGTTCCTTTTATATTTGAATATCTACCGTTAAAGTACACTTTTGATAATTTATCGTAACAGAGATAAAAGTATGAGTTTTAATTAGTTGGATTATTTTCTAGATGTATAATTTCATTGTTTCCATTTAGCTTTCATGGGTTCCCTGTTCCAACCGATAGTGGTTTATTAAAATTCACTTCGTTGATAGTATTGTTATATTTTCTTCTTTTTGCATTATTAGAATCAGTTGGAGGTAAGGCACCAGCATTGATGGGTGATATAAAAATGATAATGATATTGGAAAAAAAGACTGACGGTAGCGTTGTACTAAGGTGTCCTGCTCAGGGTTATCCTGTGCCTTCTTTTAGGTAAACGAATATATATTTTTCTTTATCTCTTTATTTTTTTTCATGCCTGATACAATCACGTGGACGTATATAGTAACTTAGAATTTAATCGAAAAACAGTATCTTTCGTATATTTTTATGGGTCCCCTGTTCCAACCGGTAATCTTTTAGATAATTTACTAATATTTCCATTCTCGATTATTTTTTTTTTATTTATTTTTGCGTTGTTAGAACCAGTAGGAAGTAAAGCACCAGCGTTTACTGGCGGTGACGTAAAAGGCGTATGGATGGAAAAAGGGATGAATTCTAGCATCGTACTGCAGTGTCCAGCGCAGGCTTATCCTGTGCCATCATTTAGGTAATTTATATATTGCGTTTAAAAAATCAAAGAATACGCGTTCTCGATCGTATCATTTCTTTTGCAAGGGGTACTCTCTTCCGGTTTCTCGGTTTATTTCGAGAGTATATCGAGTCGCTCGATCTATCTCATTATTTTATCAGAACCTATTGGAGGCAAAGCACCAGCATTGATGGGCAACGTAGTTGGCGTTATAATGAACAATCGAGCAGACTCACCAGTCGTGTTGTTTTGTCCAGCTCAGGGTTATCCCTTACCTACGTATAGGTAAATGATTAATATCCAGAAATATAATTGCGACATATATATTTATGAGCTTTTAATTGAATATTATGTGTTATTCGAAAATATTTACTTAGGAACGATTATAAATATTTCCTTTTTATTATACATCATTCATTTGCTTACACTCGAGCGAGTTATTCGGTGTCTCATAAAAAGTAAAATATGTTAGCGCTGATTGCATGTCAATTTGTATCTGTTAGAACCGGTGGGAAGCAAAGCACCGACTTTCACGAACGAATTAAAAGGTGGATGGTTAAAGAAGAGAGCTAACTCGAATATCGTGCTAACGTGCCCTGCTCAGGGTCATCCTGTACCAATGTTTAGGTAAATGCTTTAACAAAAACAACATATATATATATATATATATATATATATATATATATATATATATATATACATGTGTGTGTGTATAAAATGCTCTTCTCTCGCGCACGTGCTTCCGAATTAAAAGAACAAAAAAAAAAGAAAAAAGAAAAAAGACGAATACAAAGAAAAAGAAAAGAGAAGAAACGTCAAAGCGTATTTATCGTCGTTAGAACCGATTGGAACGAAAGCTCCCGCGTTGACGGGTGACTTGAAAGGCGGATGGAAGGACAAAAGGGCGAATTCCAGCATCGTCTTGACGTGCCCGGCTCAGGGATATCCTGTGCCAAGTTTTAGGTAAATGGCTTCTCTCTCTCTCTTTCTCTTTCTCTCTCTCTCTTTATTTTTTCTATTTTACTTTTCTTTTACTATTTTCTTTCGTCGATGATAGTACCGAAACTTTCTTTTTGAACTTTCATCGTTAGAACCGATCGGATTCAAAGCCCCCTCATTGATCGATGACTCTAAACGTGATTGGAAGGAACACAGTACGACGTCGAGTATTATACTGTTCTGTCCTGCCCAGGGTTATCCTGTACCCAGTTTTAGGTAATACTTAGCTATATATAGCTCGCTAACGTATCTCCCGATAATCGTGAAAACTAGTTTGATAATCGCGAATAATTTCTATATCGTTAGAACCTGTTGGAAGTAAAGCACCGTCGATATTGGGTGAGAAAGGAAGTTTAATGGAGAGAAGGACTTCGACGAATATCGTGATACCTTGCCAAGGGCAGGCTTACCCTGTTCCAACTTTCAGGTAAATTTTATAAAGTTAAGAAGGCAAAACGACAAAAGAGGATTTTGGAGTTTTGCACGAAACACATTTAAGATACATGGATGGCTAGGATTCATTATTTATTTTCGTGAGAAATTTCCTTCGATATTTATGACGGAAGTGATTCGGTCGTACTTTTTAATATTATCATATGATCGTTGAAAAGCGTCTTTTGGGTTAAGAACCTGTGGGAAGTAAAGCGCCTTCGATTACGGGCGATGCCAAACGATGGCTGCAGGCGAGGTCGTTGGCTGGATCGGTGATGCAGTGCCAAGCTCAGGGACACCCAGTGCCAGCATTCAGGTAGATAGAGTATCTTTTTATCGATCGCGTTCTTATTTCTAAACGGGATAGTTACGTATTACTTCGTTTCATTGTATCAATGAATGCATATTTTTTTCTTTCCTACTTTTCCTTTTTTCTTTTTTTTCTACTCGATGAGGTATTCTATAGTCCTTGATGTTCTTTTGGCGGATGCGTGTCGGATCTATTTCTCAGATTAAATTGTTCGCCTTGTTATTTTTACGTCGTCAGAACCAGTGGGAGCGAAGGCGCCAAAATTCTCGAGCGATGATCGCGTGCATTCATTCATACGTGCCAAAGGAAGTACGTCGAATTTGTTTTGTCCGGCCCAAGGTTTCCCAGTTCCATCGTTCAGGTATAGATACATAGGAATAGCCGTTTTCCATGACTTTTGCTCGTATTTTTTCGCAGAACCGGTAGGCTCGAAGGCTCCTGCGTTTCAGAGCGAAGCTAAAAGCGTTACTTATGTTAAACATGCTAAATCTTCTGTAGCGTTAACATGCTCGGCTCAGGCTTCTCCACCTCCTACTTACAGGTAAAGTAATAGTCGAATTATATAATATATATATAAAAAAAAGAAAAGAAAGAATTATAAAAATATTCGATTAGGAAATATGACGATAATTATTATCGATCTTTTGTACATCAACAAGAGATTCTCTATAAAAGGACGATAATCGTATATTATTAACGAAGTGTAAACGTTATGAAATTAATTAGGAGATTATCGAATATCAGGCGGAAACGATGAAATTGGTGGTGCGTTTACCTGTAGGGGTATTTAAACTCGTTACGGTTTTCATTATCGTTATTACGATAATACAATGAATATTTTGTTTGGATATGAAGAGCCGGCAGGTCGCGTATCACCGAAGTTTCCGAAATCAGCAAAATCCGATTCTTTCGAAGTGACGATGGGCATCGAGTTGAGTTTGCTCTGCGACGCACAGGCCTTTCCTGCTCCAGCATTTAGGTCAGTTCATTCAATTTATATACCTTCCGGAGAAGACATTATGTATGTACTCTGAAGCTCATTTTAATTATGGGCAGCCTTAAATTGAATTGAAAGCATGAAAATTTACGACGTGGATAATTCTTCTTATTTTCGGTTTACTTATACAAGCTTCGTTTAGCTTCAATAGAATGTTAAAATGGAACGGTTTTAAATTAATTGCATTTTTATTTCTTATTATACGTGATTTTGATATTTTAAATTTAGATCAATTTATATTATAAATTTTCTTTCCTTTTAACACGGTGATTATTTCATAGAGCCAGTTAACGGTGCCAAGCCTAGAGTCGCATCAACATCGAAATACGATGTACTTGCTAATTACATTGGGGCATCCGTTACAATGTTGTGTCCTGCCCAAGGACACCCTCTACCAGCTTTCAGGTACTTAAGTAAATAACACACGTGAATTGTATTTCTCTTCATTGTATGCGTTCCATTAAGGAAGGAATTTTAATATCACATTAATGAATTCTATTGAACGCTATATTGTAACTATGAGTTCCATGCTATCGATGATATAATCATTATTTGATTATAATTAGGTGATAAACCGATCGAACGATTTAATTGAACACCCGCGTTCATCTATTTAGAACCGGTGAATCGTGCTGCACCAAAAGTACCACCGACGGCTAAAATAACGGTCCTTGCGCTTCCGGTACAGAAAGCTTTGGCGATGTTATGTCAGGCGCAAGCAAATCCACTTCCAGTCTTCAGGTACGCTTTAGTACAAGTAGGTTGACTAAATATAGGACGTCGTGCGGTCGAAGTTTTGGCTTTCAGTTTGGGCTTTAAGAAAAAGCATGGATGGAGAGGTTGCGTAGGTATGTTTCACCGACGTCTATTTTGAAGAAGTACATATATTAGTCGGTCTGTAGGTATTTTCGGATATCCGATAGGAGAGAGGGAGAGAATAAACGTCTTTAGATTTTTTCTTTATACGAATAAAATTGAAAAATAGCTATGAATGATCGGAGACGAGGTTGGATTTTGGAAATTTTGCTTTTTAGAACCGGTCGGAAGTAGTCCTCCTCGATTGCCGTCTAGATCAAAATTCGATGGAATGATGAAAGTTCAAGGACAGGCTGAGACGTTGCTCTGTGAGGCACAGGGCAGTCCGATACCTTTTTACAGGTGAGGAACGATAGAAAATGGGTCTTTAGAATGCCTTATCTTTGGAATCGTATGCCGTGCATCGACGACTCGTTTTAATGGAATAATAGTTGAATCATTTTTGGAAATAATCGTTCGTTAAAAAATTGCAGAACCGCGTGGTAGCGTTAGACCAAACATCAAGGATAAGGATATCAATTTCATGAAAAAAATCATCTCGATGAATGAAATGATTGGCCTCATGTGCCCAGTACAAGGCTTCCCGGCACCCGCATTCAGGTACAAAAATGTAGATCAACGAATAATTCGACGAGGAATGTTAGAGCTTCGATCGTAATTCAATCGATTAGTGATCGAATGAAACTCGTGTCTTTGAATCGACCTTACTTGCAGAACCGCGTGGTAGTGTACGACCAAACGTCAAGGATAAGGACGTCAAAACGATGAAAAAAGTCATTTCTGTGAACGAAATGATTGGTCTCATATGTCCAGTTCAAGGCTTCCCGGCACCCGCATTCAGGTACAAAAATGTAGACCAATGGATAATCCGACAAGGAAAGTTTAAGCTTCGATCGTAATTCAATTGATTAGAAATCGAGTGAAATTCGATGAGTCGTATCTTTGAATCGACCTTGCTTGCAGAACCAACTGGCAATGTCCCACCACGCATTGCTGGTGAACGTTACGAAGGTGGCAAGCTGGTCGATGTTGCAAAGATGACGACAGCGGCGTTGGATTGCGCGACTCAGGGATTTCCTGTCCCAGTGACAAGGTAGTACCGCTCAAGTGAAAGATGGAGATACGTTTCTCCTCTGAGTATTCTACGTGACTATTTCAGAGGGTACCACCGAGATAGCACCGCGTTCTTCGGGGAGAAAATACGAGGGATGGGAAGTGATATCTTGTTCTCAAGGTCAGAACGTTGCTTTCAGTCACTCGCTTCAGGGACATCCTATACCTTCGACAAGGTAGACTTATCTCTTTCTCTCTCCCTCTCTCTCTCCCTCCCTCTATCGTTCCTTATAGCGTCCTCTCTCTATATCCTTTCTCTGTCTTTCGTTTTGTCGTCGTTTTTTCGTCGTGTGCCGATAAAAATAATAAAAGATAAAATGACAAAATATATATCGAATCGTCTAGACACTGTTCTTCTTCAAATCAAAAGGTGAGTAATCGCATGCAAAAATATTGAATTTTTAAAGCAAAGCTCAGACAAATGGACAAGTAGTCTGATGAACGAACTGGTAGGTACAGATCTTTTCTTCTTCTTCTTCCCATGAAAAAAAAACAAAGACAAAAAATAAAGAATTAAAGAACCGATCGATCGATTGAGAATCTACCTCGATGGATCACGAGCAAGGACGAGCTCTCTTTTCTATGCTCATTGCATTATCCTTTCAGAACCATCCGGTCGCACTGCCCCAAAGGGGACTGGAGACGGTCTTAATAAGTACCGCGGGGTAGAGGGCGAGTCTCTGGCTCTGGCGTGTGCGGCACAAGGCTTTCCTGCCCCGATAACTAGGTACACACCTCCGATAGTTTTCTTCCCTCTCTTTCTTTATTCAAATTTTCTCTCTTTCTCTTTCTCTCTCATTCTCTCTACTATTTATTTTTTCTTCCTTTTTACCTTCCTTTCATTAGACTCTTCTTTCCTCCAATGAATCCCATTTTCTCTTTCAAAATCTTTCCTTACCCTCTACCCCGTGTCGGGTTGCGGTACCGCAAGAGGATCAATTGAAATAAAAAAGAAAGGCATAGAAAGAGTGCGTTTTGTAGAAACAAGATTGTTTCTTACAAAATTAACAGAAAAACGCAAGAAAAGTATTAACAAGGATCTCCGATGCGACAAGTTCGCGAAAAGGGTGAGAAGAAGGGTGGGTTATGGATAAATGTAGGGAAAAAAATTTTATTAGTTTGTTTCTTTTTCTGCTTCTTCTCTGTGAAACAATATTCTCTGCTATATACTAGGACAGATTTTTATATATTTTTGTGAATATCCATTCGATTTTAGACTTGACCATATGTCATATGATCGACAATAGATCAAGAAACGTAAAGTCTGATGATTATATCCAAATCTGAAGGAGTTGCCTTAAAAGAGAAAAAATAGAAAAGTTATGGTGACTTATGATAAAGAAAAAAAAAAGAAAGAAAGAAAGATAAAAAGAAAGGATGGATGGATAGAAGGAAGGATATAAGACAATGAATTGACAAAATGTATGTTCGTTGTTCGGGGTGAGCCAATCGGACGTGTTGGTTTTCAGTGCCAACTGGATCCTCGCGGCGCAACTCCGAGATAGGTGACAGAAGCTATAGCGCGACTTCGAAAAGGATGCGGACCCTCTTCTCCTTTGGTAACCTCGGTGCTGATACGGGTGGACCGAGTGGGTGTCACCCGATCAATTGGGGCGATCAATGTTGCCCTGCACCTCTACACACCTCCAATAAGTCCCACGATATCTGGCTGGTAAGTCCTCGCCACCTTCGTGCCTCCGTTCATCCGTTCTTATTGCTCATTCCCTCTGGCGTCACGTAACCCTCTCTTCGTTTCTTTCTCTCTCTCTCTCTCTCTCTCTCTCTCTCTCTCTCTCTCTCTCTCTCTCTCTCTCTCACTCACTTATTTACTCATTCACTTTCTCACTCTTAATTTGTCGAGCAACGAAGAAACCAGATACAGTACGAGAAAAGAAAAGAAAAAACGTATACGTATCATGATCACCCTTACGTATAAACACGTTTCTTTCGCGATTTTGGTTAAATCCCTAAGTTATCCGAGGAATCGTAACATTTTTTTCACAATTCTTCTCTAACAAAACAAACTAGAGACGATCAAATTTACCCCATGTGCTCTTTTTCTCTTCCCATTTCGTTCGATAAAACGGAACGTTTTTGTCTACTCTAAATTATTATCATTATCTCTTGCAGGATCTCTTTTGGTACCATTCTACTACCTAAATGCTACATGAATAATTTTCTTTTTTAAATGATGAGAGAACAAGTAGTGACGAATATCACTGGACGAACGATTGTACGGGACATTTTTACGATTCTTTCGTACTACACGCTCTATAGCCTTCGATTTTGAAAAGTGTTGTGTCGTTAAAGCGTACGATCGTTCTACTATACAGTTAGCATAGTTTATACAGTGTTTAATTTTTTCTCCTATCAGCTGACTGGATACGCTTCCACCGTTCTCGTTTTTCTTTCGTTTCGTTATATTTTTTTTACTTTTTTATCTTTGCGGTATTTTAGCCGCAAGCCAGAATATCAATAATTGATACACGTTGATGGTCACATTGCATATCGATTAAAAGTTAAAAAAAAAAATATAGAAAGAAAGAGAAAAAAGAAGACGAGAGATGATATGCAGCTATCCTTCCGCACTTGCTTTCACGCTTATATCGTCTCTCTTTCTTTTTCTCTTTCTCTCTCTCTCTCTCTCTTTCTTTTTCTCTTTCTCTCTCTCTCGCTCTCTCTCTCTTTCTCTTTCTTTCTCTCCTCTCTCTCTCTCTCTCTCTCTCTCTCTCTTTCTTTCTCTCTTTCTCTCTTTCTCTCTTTCTCTCTTTCTATTTCTCTTTCCCTCTTTTTCTCACTTTTCTCCTTTGGACATTACATACATAGCATATACATAACGCATACACGTACACGTGTATATAGCTAATATGCATAATACATATAGTGTCGGCTTGGTGCACACACCCACTCGTTTTCCTTTTGCCTTCGTTGTAAGTGTTTCTTCCATGCACATAGTTCTTTTTTCTATTGTGTCGTATTTGCCACCACCGTCATTCCCTTTTTCTCCTTCCATTTCCAGCAGCCTATTCTGCTTCGTGATCGTTACATTTCATTAGCTTCTCAAAATGTTTCTCTACGATTTATATCAAAGTAGATAGAGTTTCGCGTATCGCGATACACGCCATTAATTCGATAATTAAAAAAAAAAGAAGAAAAAGATAAGAAAAAAATAAGATGGAAATAAAGAGAAAGATAAATTGGAAGCCCGTGCCCAGAGACGCCCGAAGCCCTTCTGTATTATAAGAAAGAGAAAATATTAGAGAGTGGAGTAAATGGATGGATTATTTTCAAAATTGTAAATCAATTCAATCGTAATATTTGGATCATCCATTTTTATTCAGTCGACTGTTACGTTAGCGTTATCACAATTATATTTTGTAATTACATTGCTACTTAAATCTTACGATCGGAGTTTCAGATTTGTTTTTCATATACTATTTGCTCCAACTCATTTTAGTTTGCATAAAATAAAACCCAAAGTATCAATTTCGTATACTTTGGATTGATAGTTTCGAAAGATTCGAGCCGAGTTGGCTCGAGTACCTATACTTGAATCGATCGTTTTTTATCCTCTGCTTACAGATGGTACAAGTTCATTGAAGGCTCCTCCCGTCGTCAACCTGTTCAGCTAAATGATCGTGTTCGTCAGGTCAGCGGTACTTTGATTATTCGTGAGGCTCGTGTTGAAGATTCCGGCAAATATCTTTGCATCGTTAATAATTCCGTTGGTGGTGAAAGCGTGGAAACTGTTTTGACCGTTACTGCACCCCTTGCCGCTGAAATCGAACCCAGCACACAGACAGTTGATTTTGGAAGACCAGCTACTTTCAATTGCAACGTTAGAGGCAATCCGATTAAGACGATTTCATGGTTGAAAGATGGCAAGCCACTTGGACTCGAGGAACCAGTACTTAGGATCGAAAGTGTTAAGAAGGAAGACAAGGGAATGTATCAATGTTTTGTTAGAAATGATCAGGAAAGTGCTCAAGCTACTGCTGAATTGAAACTTGGAGGAAGATGTAAGTTAGTTCAAGAAAATGTGAAGTCCATCAAAATACATAAATATTGCATTTGTTATATGAACATTGTTTGCTTTTGATAGTCGAACCACCACAGATCCGTCAGGCTTTCACCGAGGAGACTCTTCAACCCGGACCCAGCATGTTCTTGAAGTGTGTTGCCAGTGGAAACCCTACACCAGAAATAACCTGGGAACTCGATGGAAAACGGCTATCTAACACGGAAAGAGGACAAGTAGGACAATACGTTACGGTCAATGGTGATGTCGTCTCTCATTTGAACATCTCTAGCATTCATACCAACGATGGAGGTCTTTACAAATGTATTGCTGCATCAAAGGTATATAAAAATTATCTTTTGATTTTCATCTTTATATAAGATCACTTGATAGATTTTATTCATTAGGCACAACTTTATACTTCATATAATGAATAGTGTAACAGATGAACATGTTCGAAACTACTTGAGATATCGAGAAATCGTTTTGAATCTTTACGTATCTTTGAAAATTTGTATATATTTTACTACTTAAACAACTAGATGGATTAATTTGAAATTTAAAGTATCCAAAAATATACTTGTAATGAAAATTCATAAGTTATCTGATATCCAGTTTAAAAATAGTGGACATTTAATCAATTAAAAATGTCGCATATGCATCTGGAATGATAAAAATTGTCCAGAAAAATTTAACATAGTATCAGCCGTTAATGTGGATTATAATACATCCAATCCAATTTTTATATGATTGATATGTACATTGTTGAAGAAAATATGTAAACAAATTCGTGTAAAAAGGTATACGGTATCTATGGAAAATAAAAGATTGGTTATAGATCTAAATAATCAGCAAAAATAATACTATAAATCATATGAAAAATCGTTTTAAAATCTTATAATTTCTACGTGCTTGCTCTTTTTAATTTTTATAAAGATTTCACACGTAAATATGTATATAAAAATATATTAAATATATAAGATAAATTATCATAAGAAAAAGAAAAATAACATGTTAGTAATTCATCCATACAAAAATTAGAGAAAGTAATATGAGTTACACATAACAAGATTTTATTTGCTATTACTTTCACAATAAACGCATACGTTTTCAATTGAACGTGTAGAAATAACATGGAGGTAAATAATATTAATGGAGGTAATAATAATAAAGCCAGCGTCGCATTCATTGTAATACGAAAAAATGTTTTTTTCTTAAAATTTGGATCGATCATTAAATCAAAACAAATCGTGTAAAAAGAGAACGAATTTTTTTTCGTATTAAATTAAAATCCTATGGAAAAAGTTCGTGTAGAAACAAAGAATTGAATGTATATCGATTGTTCCTAATGCGAAAAAGCTTCACTGGATGAAGTGTTGGATTCTTATTACGCTTATTTATAGGTTGGCTCTGCTGAACACTCTGCTCGTCTTAATGTTTACGGCTTACCCTTCATTCGTCATATGGACAAGAAAGCTATCGTCGCTGGTGAAACTCTACGTGTTACTTGCCCCGTTGCTGGTTATCCTATTGAAAGTATTGTATGGGAACGTGACACCAGGGTACTTCCGATTAACAGAAAACAAAAGGTCTTCCCGAATGGCACTCTCATCATTGAAAACGTCGAACGAATGAGCGATCAGGCTACGTACACGTGTGTTGCCAGAAATGCACAGGGTTACAGCGCTCGAGGAACATTGGAAGTTCAAGTTATGGGTAAGTTCGAAGTTTTCATTCATTATCTTTCATCGTGGGTCGCGTGATATCTTTTTTACGTCTAAATTCATTTTTTAAATTTATTCAATCATCGTGATATAGATTATCTCGAGATATTTTTTGGAAAAGATAGAAGATCTATCATAGTCATTTATTTTAATGTTGACAGTTATTCGTTCAATTTTACTATTCAGTTGTTAAAACATTTCGATCGATAATAATTTAACTGTTCTTTTTAAAATTGTTGATTTTCGCGTTAATACCGATCAAAATGTTTAGTTTAAGATTATAGATGTAATAACATTACATTGCAGAATTCAACAGGATATAATTTATGTTATGTCTATCAATCGTGTTAAAAGAACAAAAAAAAAAGAATTTTTCTTTCAGCTAACACTCGTATGATAGACATCAGTTTAAGTCTAAAATACGCTGGCAGATTCGATTACGTTGTCGTTTTGTCATTCCACATCGCCGATAATTTAATTTAAATACAAAATTTTTCGAACGTACCGTAAATCTCGTATGTAGGAAAAATCGTACGTGTTAACGATATTCACATACATTGATGTGTACGCGGATACCAAAGCTCCGTTACAGATCTTACGGACTCTATAATTAAAGGGTGAAAGCGTGCCGTATCCAAGGAGGCTTTCGTTGGAAGTTGGTATGGCGGTGGCCGACAAGCGATCGTAAGAAATTAGATGCACCTCTTCTTGACTAGAATTTTTCTCTTTCTTTCATTTTCTATCTTCGCATTTCAATCGAATCAAAAATAATTGAATGAAAAATAATGAAAACTGAAATAAAAAGAAAGATATAAAAACTCAAAAAATGTGTCGTGCGTTATGCATTTTTTTGTTAAAGATTTTCATATTAGATCATATTAGATTCATTATTAGAATATAATTATAATAAGTCGCGAGTTATTAATGTACGAAGTGGAAAAAAAAAGAATAGAAGGCAAAAAAAAATTTGCAAAACTCACGACATTATAAAAACGTACTATGTTGCGCGCGCGCGACCTGTTCATACATACATCCATACATCGATCCTCCAACCTCAGTGCCGCCCACGATACAAGAGTTCGCATTCATGAAGCTACCAATGAACGCCGGAGAATTTGCAAATCTGCAATGTATCGTGCCGACCGGCGATCTGCCTCTGAACATACGTTGGAGCTACCCGGGAGAAGAGATGGGCGGTTCTTCCGGCGTGCTCGCGAAGAAGGTCGCGGATCGCGTTAGCATGCTTATGATCTCCGTCATCACCGCGAAGCACTCGGGAGAGTACGTTTGCACCGCTGAAAACGCGGCTGGGACGGCCTCCCATTCGACCACTCTCACCGTCAATGGTTCGGGACTATGATTTCTCAGCCTAGACAGCTCCTTTTTTTCATTATATCTTTTTCATATTTTTTCTTCTTCTTCATCTTCTTATGAATCTTTGTTTTTTATTATTTTTTTAAATTCTTTTATTTTTTCTTTTTATTCTTTTTGTTTATTTTTATGCACAGTTATTCCCGCAGCGTGCACAGTAGGTCACTTTGTCCTCTCTCGTTCTTTATTCCTTATGCCCTATCGATCGTTTTCCATTTAATATGTCTAGACACTTTACTAGCTATGTTTTTAGATCGTCTTTGTGGATCGAATAAAACTCGTGGAATGTATGTTACGAAATGTAAAAATGCGAACGGTATAATCAAATCTGACTGACGTTTGACTTTTGTAAAGTCAGCCCTCAGCTTCTACCAATCGCATTCAATACCGAAGTCGCCAACTGGGGAGATTTCGTGTCGGTGCCTTGCTCGATACTGAAGGGCGACATGCCCATGGATATATCCTGGTCGTTCAATGGTGTACCGATCGACACATCAAAAGACACTGCTATCACGATATCGAAAATCAGCAATCATTTCAGTACGTTGAGCATCGATAGCGTCTCGGCGAGACACGCCGGGGAATATGCCTGTTCCGCGTCGAATCTCGTCGGTGCTGTCAGTCGATCTGCGACTTTGACTGTAAACGGTACGACTCTCCATCTTTTTAAATCGCTCTTTTCTTTCTTCTCTTCTTATAGCACCAGAAATAACTATCTATTCCCGTCCCAGGTTCCATAGCGTTGCGGCCATCATTCTTTTTCTTTATACCGCCATACCAAGTTCCTCTTTAGCACCAATAATCAAGCGTTCATTGGTCTATTATAGCCTACCGTGAACATTTCTGGCGTGGCCAGACTCTTTCTATAGCTCTTTCCAGTTGCACCGCAAATCATACCCTTCGATTTTGGTGATGAATCCGCGAATTGGGGCGAGCTCGTATCGGTGACATGCTCGATAACGAAAGGCGATCAACCTCTCGACATATCCTGGGCCTTTAATGGGACACCTATCGAAACCAACCACGGATCCGACGTGGTGGTTGGAAGCACGAACAAGAAAAATAGCGTTTTGACCATTGAATCGGTCGCGGCTAGACACGCGGGAGAATACACCTGTTCCGCTTCGAATCGTGCCGGTGCTGCATCTCACACTGCTCTTCTCACAGTAAATGGTATTTACGCGCCTAAGCTCTCGTAAGAATGATCTTTATTCCGAATCCACTTTCATCGATCATATTTTTCCTTCAACTTATATATTTCACCACCTATCCAGTATTTCCGGTCGGATCAAATCACCTCACAGAATGTTTTTCTTTTCGTGCAACAATTTTTTTTTATTTAATGTTACAACCTGCTTACTTGACATATTTCTTTCTTAATTTTCATGATTTCCGTCTTTGATTTTTTTTTCCATGCATCTCTCTATCGTACCGAACATAGGTCTAATAAACGAGACATCAGAGACGTGAGTAATCCGTAAATCAGACGCGAGAACCATCGCGTTCGGATCCGTAAAAAGTCAGCTGCTAACACGTACACGTTATCTACTTGCCTTTTGATCATCATCATCATCATCATCATCAACATCATCATCCATTCCGAAATTTATTTCTCATCGCACCCTTTCGTCCGTGCTGCCGTGTCGTTCGCGCAGTCGCACCGCAGATTCTTCAGTTCAGTTTTGGCGACACTTCCCTCAACTCCGGCGAGATGCTGTCTGTTGCTTGCACGATCGTCAAGGGTGACTTCCCGGTGACATTGACCTGGACATTCAACGACATCCTCATAAACTCGTCCCAACACGATATTCATATCGTAACTAGTAAGAGGGTCAGCTTTTTGAACATCGACAATGTGGCTGCGAGACACGCTGGGATATACAAGTGCATAGCGACCAATGCGGCAGGCTCCGACAGTCATACGGCTGTTCTTTCGGTGAACGGTACACCGCGTTTTCGTCAAAGATTTTGCTACCTTGCAAACACTTTTAGTATTTATCCTCTTGTAAATTTTTTGTAATCCGCAGTAAATCTACATAGAGTACTAATTCTTTTTTGGAGGTCAGAATATATATTATGCATAAACGTATATATCTATATTTATGTACTGTCGTTGTCTTTGCGTTCACGAATTCAAAAGTGATTATTTTTGGATCGAAAAAATGGCTCTAATAATATAGAAGAGACAACGACAGAAAAAATGTAACACGATCCATCGTAAGAGACGATGGGACGCGTTATTCATATTATTTTCTTCGTATCGCTTTATCATATATATACTTACATATATATATATATTTTTTTTAATGTCTTGAATATTTAAACAAGCCTGGAATCTGCTGTCGTGTTTCCACGTTTTCCAACATCCCACAACTCCCTTCTTGCGGAAGCTTCTTTCGAGGTATCCATGGCTACGTGCTAACGACGTAAATGGTATTTCAATATCGCGCTGCGTAGAGTGCACAGCTTTGAATATTCATAGACGTATGTACAACGACCACCAGCATTATCCTGAACGTCATCTCGTCCGTAAAATTCTCCGTTTTCGTCATCTTTAAGATCCCTTCCTTCTATCTTTGACAGCTCCTATGCGCGTTTTCAGGATCTGGTCTCCTTTTTTCCTGGAGTTTTTATCAATTTACAGTGGCACCACAGATCGGGCCCTTCTCGTTCGGTGACGAAGCCGCAAATGCGGGAGAAATGGCGACCGTTCAGTGTGCCGTGATAAAAGGAGATCTGCCTGTTGACATTATTTGGTCACTGAACGGTCAGCTGATTGATGTTATGGACGCGCAGACCAATCAGAATTATGATCGTCAGGATATTATCGTGAGCAGGAGCAACAAACGAGCCAGCACTTTGACGATCGATTCGGTCGCCGCAAGACACGCGGGCGAATATTCATGTACGGCGAGCAATGCAGCCGGATCCGCCACGCACACCTCGGTACTTTCAGTTAATGGTACGATTTGCCTTTTTCTTGTAAACTTCGAAATCGATTGACTGGGTGGTTGGTCGGTCGATTCGACAGTCTTGATAGTTCATCCAACACGAGAATGGTGTGTGGTAGCTGACACTGAGGAACGAGGACTTGTGTGGGGTAAAACGAACAATGATCCCTTATCCTATACAAGAAATATTCTTTACAACCAACTTTCACATGTTCCTTTCAATATGTCGCTTCTGGTCAGGTCAAGTCAGGTAGTCGAGGTCATTCACGATCACTATATCCTCAAACGTTATATCGTATAAGACAATGGAGAGTATCATTCTCCCGATATAATTGGCAGTACCGCCGAGGATTGCACCCTTCGAAATGGCCGACAAGGCTGTCAATTCAGGAGAATCGGTATCAGCTGTTTGCACCATCGTCAGCGGTGATTCTCCGCTCGAGATCACTTGGGCATTAAATGGGATGCCGGTCGAGGAGAGCCAACGGATCTCAGTGACGACCACCAAGAGGAACAGTCTTTTGTCAATCGATTCGGCGAGCCCTAGTCATGCCGGGACTTACACTTGTGTTGCTTCAAACGCAGCCGGAGCAACGACTTATTCCGCAGAATTAACTGTGAACGGTACTTTACAAAGATTAGATCAACCGATTCAGCTTAAGGAACGTCGACCTATCCAATCATCTTTCTTCCTGTCTCTTTCAATTTTTCCTCTTCTCTTTGTATAGGATTTTCTTCGATGTCTTTCTTCCTCTTTTCCTTTTCCTTCTCGCTAGGCACATCTCACGATAAGGGTGCAAGGAACGAAAGGAAACGAAAGAACAGTTAAGAAATATCGTGTGTTTATTCACGCTTATTTCAGTCTCACCAGAGATCGCTCCTTTTGATATCGCGGAAAAGCCAGCAAACTGGGGAGACTCGATTTCCGTGGTATGCGCCATCGTGAAGGGTGACGTACCAATCGAGATCTCTTGGGCGTTGAACGGCGAGCCAATCGGTCCCGATCGCTCAGACATCAATATCCTCGCGACTACACGAAAGAATAGTATTCTCAGCATCGAGTCGGTCGCCGCGAGGCACGCGGGAGAGTATACTTGTTCAGCCTCTAACAAAGCTGGAGGAACGAGTCACTCCTCAACTCTAGTTGTTAACGGTACGAGAATTACCAAGTAGTCTTTGCATCCTCTTATCATCCACCTACACATATTCTTTCTTCCTTTTCTCCAATGATTCATATTGCCTCACTATTTTCATTGATCTGATGTCGGATCGGTTTTTTCTTTGGTGTCGAAGTATCTTCTACGTATTAGGACGTCACAGGAGAAGCATCAACGACGACGAGGATGTTAATAGTTTGAAAAAATTATTCTTTTGCTCCTGATTTAGTCGCACCCGAGATAGCACCGTTCGTGTTGAGTGAAAACCCGTCTAACTGGGGCCAAACTGTTACCGCGACTTGCACGATTCTTCAAGGTGATCAGCCCGTCCAAATTGAATGGGCTCTCAATGGCAAGTCGATCTCTCATGAATATCCTGACATATCGATCGCAACCACCAAACGCGTCAGCCTGCTTACAATCGAAGCAGTCACTGCGAGTCACGCCGGCGAATATACTTGCATTGCTAGTAACGTGGCTGGTGGAACGAGTTATACAGCAACGTTGGCTGTTAACGGTATAATAGATAACGTCTTCCGTCTATACGTTTTCGTTGCTCGTGTCTGCATGTCACGGATTAGTTCATGGTTAGACATTTTCCTTTTTTTATGTTTTCATATTATCCCTTTCTAATCCTCTTTCTCCTTCTTATCCGATTGTCACTAAAACAAACGTTTTAGTCTGTCCAGTTTAGATAGGTTTGTGAATCGTTCGTTAAGGAAGCAAATATTTTATATCGAACATTTAATCATTTTTGGTTTAATCGAATAGTAGAAACGATATTTTTATGACACTTTTTCCTGATAGTCGCTCCGGTGATAATGTCTTTCGAAATGGGAGAAGGACCAACAAACTGGGGGCAAACCGTTACCGCGACTTGCACAATCCTTCAAGGTGACCAGCCTATCCAAATGGAATGGGCTCTCAATGGCAAGCCGATTTCTCATGATTATCCCGACATATCGATTGCAACCACCAAACGCGTCAGCCTACTCACAATTGAGGCAGTTACTGCAAGTCACGCCGGCGAATATACTTGCATCGCTAGTAATGTGGCTGGTGGAACAAGCTATACAGCGACGTTGGCCGTTAACGGTACAATAACGTCTTCCGTCTGTATGTTTTCACTGCTCGTGTCTGCACGTCACGAATTAGTCCATTATTCAACATTATATGACATTTTCCTTCTTCCTTCTTTTGTTTTTTTTGTACTTATCCTTTCCTAATTCTCTTTCTCCTTCTTATCCGATTGTTACTAAAATAAACTTTTTAGTCTGTCCAGTTTAGACAGGTCTGTGAATCGATTGTTAAGGAAGAAAATATTATATATTGAATGTTTGATGACATTGGGGTAAATCGAATAGTAGTAACAATATTTATGATGCCATTTTTTCATGATAGTCGCACCAGTGATAATGCCATTTGAAATGGGAGAGGAACCAGCAAACTGGGGCCAAACTGTTACCGCGACTTGCACTATCCTTCAAGGTGATCAGCCCGTTCTAATTGAATGGGCTCTTAATGGCAAGCCGATCTCTCATGATTATTCTGACATATCGATCACAATTACCAAACGTGTCAGCTTACTCACGATCGAAGCAGTCACTGCGAGCCATGCTGGCGAATATACTTGCATTGTTAGTAATGAGGCTGGTGGAACGAGTTATACCGCGACGTTGGCCGTTAACGGTACAAAATACGTTATCATTGCTCTTGTGCATGTAACGAAATAGTCCATCGTTTGACATATTCTTTTTTCCTTCTTTTGTTTGTTTTTATTCTCATTTTTTCCTAATCCTCTTTCTTCTTCTTATCCGATTGTCACCAAAACAAACGTTTTAGTTTATCCAGTTTTGATAGGTTTGTTGATCATTCGTTAAGGTAGCAGATATGGGGTAAATCGAATAGTAAAAACGATATTTTTTATATAATTTTGTCACGATAGTCGCACCGGTGATAATGCCATTTGAAATGGGAGAGGGACCAGCGAACTGGGGAGACACCGTAACCGCTACTTGCACCGTGCTGAAGGGCGATCGTCCTGTACAGATCGAATGGGCTCTCAATGGTGAACCGATATCTCGCGATCGTTCGGACGTATGGATTAATACCAACGAACGCGTTAGTCTGCTCACAATCGATGCGGTTACAGAGAGACATGCCGGAGAGTATACTTGCACAGCTAGCAATGTTGCTGGTGGAACCAGTTATTCCGCATCTTTGGCTGTAAATGGTAGAACGATTTCTGCGTTTCACTTAGTTTTTCTAGTTTTTTTTTTGTAGCACTCATGCATGTACGGAATCGTTGGTTACATTTATTTCGGCGGATAAACAATATAAATGCAATCCTTTGTTCTATCCTTCATTCAATACGTTCGCTTTGGAGATGGTGCTCTAATTATTCCGCAAAATAAAATCCTTTCAATAGGTCCAGAATCGTTGATTAATAGTGTCAGGATAATTTAGGTTCTTTCTCTTTCAGTCTATATCTCTCTTTTTCTTGATACTTCGTGCCATTATTATAATTTTAGATTGACGATTAACGTTGTCATTTTAGTGGTACCCCATATAGGTCCTTTTTCGATCAGTGACGGTCCTGCGAATTGGGGTGATATGGTCTCGGCGACGTGCTCCATCATGAAGGGTGATTTTCCCGTAAACATTGTTTGGAAGTTTAACGACAAAACGATAGGTCCAGACGATTCAGATATCATGATAACGAAGATCAATAGACACATGAGCGCATTGAGCATCGAGTCGGTGACTGCAAGACACGCGGGCGAATATACTTGCGTCGCTACGAACCGAGCTGGCAATGCCACTCACTCGACCACGCTGGCTGTTAACGGTACCAACCTTTTGAAAGCACGCTTGCACGACAATAAACGTGTTTTGCACAGCACATACCCTTTTATTGTTCTTTCATTGATCCTGATTTTTGTTTTTCATAAAACAATTAATTCTATTGACAAAAATGCTTTTTTAGATTTGGTTGGACGCGTTGATGAAATTCAAGCTATATGAATATAAATTTTGGTATCTGAAAAATTGCATTGGTTTTATTTAGAACAAAAAACAAAAAATGCTTTTCGATTGTTGACAAACGTGTTCTATTAAACATCTACCCATCCATCATCCTGTCATTAATCCTAATTTTGTTTTATCATATAAGACTATTTATTCTCTCTTGAAAGAAATATCTTCTTGAAGTAAGTTAAGCCATTTGGATAGAAATCTTGCTATTCAATGAATCTTATTGGACTCGTTTAGAGCAGAAAAATGTTTTTCAATTGACGACAAGCGTGTTCTATTAGTTGCACCACAGATCTTTCCCTTTTCGTTTGGCGACGAACCGGTGAACTCGGGCGAGGCGATATCGGCCACCTGCTCCATTCAAAAAGGAGACTTCCCGATGGACATTTCGTGGGCCTTCAACGGCGAACCGATAAACGACGAACATAAAGATCAATTTGTTATAACGAAAAGCAAACGTCTGAGTGTATTACAAATCGATGCCGTTGCCGCAAGACACGTGGGAGTATATACTTGCACAGTGTCGAACAATGCCGGTGCTTCCAGTCACATGGCTGCTCTAGCTGTGAACGGTAATGCGTGTGCATGTCTCGTACGGGCACGTCTCTATCTCTTTCTTTCTTTTCTCTTTATCTTTTTCTCTTTCTCTCTCTTTATTTCTCACTAGTGACCTTGGTTGACCTATCCGTGAACATAACAGAACTCGTATCCTTTCACTATTCTTTCCATTCCTCGTTGTCGTAAATTCACGATCATTCAACTTTCAAGTCTATTTTTATAGATGAAAACTTTTTCGCATATCAACATCATCATATTAGGAATATATTGGTAGGTCTAAATGAGCAGACTCCAGGTTTACTATCATCAACCAATCATGGCAATACGTTAAACATCTTGTTATCTTTTTAGCTCGTTCACTGTTATTGATAATCTCGTTTAGGATTTGTTAGCCAGGATAATTGTTATACCTTTGAAAATTACTTGCAGTCGCGCCACAGATAGTACCGTTTTCGATCAGCGACGAGCCTGCAAATTGGGGAGAAGCGGTCTCGGCTGTTTGTACGGTCGGAAAGGGTGACTTACCGATCGAGGTTTCGTGGGCTTTAAACGGTGAGCCCATTAACGACGCCAATCACGAAGACGTTTCTATATCGAGCACTGGAAAACGGGTCAGCCTAATGACGATCGAGGCCGTAAGCGCGAGGCACGCCGGAGAGTATACTTGTACAGCCTCGAACGCAGCTGGAGCTACTAGTTATTCGGCTATGTTGGCAGTAAACGGTACACAAAGGGGATCGGATACCTGTTTCTTGAATTGAAATAATAGAAAAATGCATAGAACGATGTATTTACTCTACCATTTAATTCACGTGCACTTGTAATTAGCTACTAGAAACGTATGAAAGCGATAATGCTTTATTTTCTACTAATGTTTGAACAGATCGCTTCTTCCCTAAATGTAACACGATTCTTACGATTGCAGTGTATTTTCTATTTTATCTTTGAAACAATCAATATGTTTTTCTTTCGTTCTTCCAACATTTTTTCCTTCGTCCTTTCTTTATCACCTTTCTCCTTTATTCTCCAAGGACGTATAAAAACGTGCCCGATGAGAGATTGATCAGCGTTGACGATCTTTTTTAGTCGCACCGCAGATCGCGCCCTTTTCGATCGGGGATGAACCGGTTAATTGGGGAGAGCAGGTTTCGGCGATTTGTAGTATCGTCAAGGGTGATTCACCGATCGATATTCAATGGAGCTTAAACGGCGAACCGATCACTGCTCGCACACATCCAGACATAACGATCCAGAAAACAGGCAAAAAGACGTCTCTACTGACCATCGACTCTGTAACCGCGCACCATGCTGGCGAGTACAGTTGCGTCGCGAGCAATTTGGTTGGATCTGTCACTCGTTCGGCCGTTCTCTCAGTTAATGGTATTTGAAAGGCATTACAATAACAACAACGTTAAAAGCATTAAAAGCATCGCATAATGCATCCAAACTTTCCATTAAGCAACACTTTCATACCTCAAGAATCCATCCTAATAACATTACCTATTTCCAGCGTCATGAAAAAATCCGTTTGTCGAAGAAATTCTAGGAAGAATACCCTTAATTGATTTTCTCTGGATTTGGCCTTGAAGGAAGGATTCTATTCAAAAAATAAAATATCGTTTAATCGTCGTTTTTTTTTCTCATGTGAATTCATTCATGTTTCTGAGCACATGTTACTGTGCTTATTCTTTTCTTGTTAATTCGTGTCACAGTCGCACCACAAATAGCACCGATATCCTTTGGCGAAGAACCGGTCAACGCAGGTGACTTAATCTCCATACAATGCGTCGTTACTAAGGGCGATTCTCCTCTGGAGGTCACTTGGACGTTCGATGGTCGTCCTATAAATCACGATCGGATGGATGTGATTGTATCTGATTCCGGAAAACGCGTGAAGCAATTGATCATCGAGTCCGTCGCTGCGAGACATGCCGGGGAATATACCTGTGTTGCATCAAATGCGGCTGGTTCAACGTCTCATTCGGCCAAGTTGGACGTCAACGGTACTTCCTGACCTTGCATCAACGATCCCAGCATCTTTCTAATAACTTCCTTCTGCATTAGCTTCCTTTCCGACGAATCACATTCCTCTTTACGCTCTGTACACTTTATGTTTTCTTCATCTACCTTCATTCTTCTTTTTTTATCAGATTTATTTCTTTTTATTCCTTTTTTCATTTTAATTTTCTTATCTTTCATATATTTTCATTTTTGATTTAAATTCGTTTAACGAGTTGAAAACTGGGGTGTGAAAAAAGACGAGAATCATTAGAAACTGAGAAATCAAGAGATTGAAGAACAGAGAACTTCTTGAAGGATTATACAGCAGTTATTGGGAAAGTGATATCGCAAGATTAGCGAGATAGCTTCTTTTCTACTTTATTTCTATTTCCAGTCATTCCGAAATTGTTGCCATTCTCGTTCGGAGAAGAACCGTTAAACTCGGGTCAAGTAGTAACGGTACCGTGCGCAGTGGTCGAGGGCGATCAACCCTTGAAGCTCCGTTGGACCTTAAACGGTCATGAGATTTCGCCACACTCTGGAATCTCAGTACTGGATCTTGGCGGAAGAGGCGCCATACTGAGCATAGGATCGGTCCTGGAAACTCACGCAGGAACTTACACGTGTATCGCGGAAAACCATGCCGGAAGGCATGAGCTTTCGTCCGATCTGATCGTCAATGGTGCATAACGATCTCTCTTTTTTCGTTTCTCAACCCCTTCTATATTTTCAGTTCCTAATTCTAAGGATTTTTCGTCGAAAAAGTCACAAAAAGAATTATCCTCTACCAAGTCCTAATCATTTGTGCAATCCTATAGACCTATACGAGTCCACTTGCGTTTTCCTTTTGATTTCTTCTTCTTCTTCTCTCTTCTTCTCGAACACGATCTTGTTCTTATGGAAAAGCATAGGTTCGTTGGAAAAGTGGGTTAACGAGAAATGGTGGATTTCGTTTGAAAAAGATGCTAAATTAATGACGTTCGTCCCGTCTTTTTCTCTTTCCCTCTTTCTCTCTCTTTCTCTATTTTCTTTGGCCTTTCTATTGCTTTTTTCTCTTTGCCTATTTTCGACAGTCTCCCCGCATCTGCAGCCGTTCTCGTTCGATGAGGCCAACTCCGGTGATCTGATAATCGTCCATTGCGCGGTCGTGAAGGGGGACACGCCGATTTCGCTCAAGTGGTTGTTCGAGGGACGCCATTTAGAAGTAGGAGACGGAGTGGGTATCACCGCGTTGGGGGATAGAGTATCGGCCTTGACGATACCGACCGTAAGGGGAGAACATGCCGGAGAATATGCTTGCGTCGCTGATAATCCAGCCGGTCGTGCTAGGCACAGTGCACATCTCAAAGTGAACGGTACAGGAAAAATCAGAAACGAACGTAGAGGAAATACGCGGCCAGCATGATCGTCGCTGATATTATTACGTGTATCTATCACGCGCTAGTCGAGAATTTGTCGAGTTGGCTATGCAAAAGAATGCGAACGAAGATATTTAAACGGGAAACTAAAATGATTATATTTTTTGTCTGTGAGGTTGTAGCTCGAGTAGCAATCGATATTAATGAAGATAATATATATATATATATATATATATATATATATATATATATTATATATATATATGTATATATATATTATATATATATTTATATTGTAATAATATTAACAATATTGCATTGTACGTCATAAGAAACTGTACTACTTGCTCTGTCTGTCGTGTAATAGTACATAAATACACATGAAGATGTCTGGAAAGTTTACGTTTGCCCGATTCTCCATTCTCAAGTCTCCCACCTCTCTCTCTCTCTCTCTCTCTCTCTCTCTCTCTCTCTCTCTCTCTCTCTCTCTCTCTCTCTCTCTCTTTCTGTCTCTCTCTGTCTCTCTGTCTCTCTACACAATTATATCTTCTCCTCGTTAATACAAAGTTCGGTAGGTAGAGTTTTCAAGCCGGAAGCTTTATCCTTTTCTTTTCTTAAGTTAAAGTCGTCGCGAGACCAACGAATAATGACACATCCTGACTCTCGTTTTTTTACTTTTACCGTTATGCAATTTCTTCGTTAGTTAGTTTTAACAACAATTCCGAAAAATAGCAAAAGTATTACGAAACGAGAGGAGCTAACGGAGAAATGGAATCGCTGAATCGGAAGAAAGAAACGACAAGCACATAAAAAAAAAAGAAAGAAAAGAAAAAAAAAAGAAAACATAAAAAAGGAGAGGAAAAACACATCGAGTCGTCGTTAAAATCGCATTAAAATCTGTCGTCGTGGCCGGTTTACCTAGAGCCTCTACTACCGTTACATATTCCAGTCTTACCACGGATCAGTCCTTTCGATTTTGGGGATCGACCGATCTATGCCGGACAGGCTGCTCAGCTAGCGTGCATGGTACCGGTCGGCGACACACCGATCGAGATCACCTGGACCTACGAGGGTCAGCTCTTGTCGCAATACATGGGATACAGCGTCGGGAAACTCGGACCACGAACGAGTATACTTCTGATCGAGCCAGTTACCCCAGACCACGATGGACGTTACGCGTGTGTCGCTAGTAATCCGTCGGGAAGGGCGGTGCACGAAGCTACGTTACGAGTCCACGGTTAGGGCCCAAAAGTTAAAGGGAGCATTGAAATCGTGATAATGATAATAATGCTAATTGACCATATAAATAACGATATATACATATACATACGTACATACATATGTTATATTATATTATATTATATTATATTATATTATATTATATCATATTATATTATATTATATTATATTATATTATATTATACTATACTTATATATGCGTATATTGATTTTGATAATGAGCGACATGATGATTGATGATCATTCGGAATGACAACAAATAATAATAATAATATCGCGTCGGTTACCGCGACATTTTATGACTGCAGGCTTTATTGATGCATCTTCGTCGTTGCTGAAGCTGTCCTGTTGTGTACAGAGCGTTGCTTTCGTCACCGGGGATGACACTTTCGTCTGCACTGTCCCTCTCTTCTTTCTCTTTCTTTCTTTCTCTCTCCCACTCTCTCTTTCTCTCTCTCTCTTTCTCTCTCTCTCTCTTTCTCTCTCTCTCTTTATCTCTCTCTCTCTTTCTGTCTCCCTCTCTTTCTCTTTCTCTTTCTTCATCTCTTGCTCATGTTTCTCTCATTTTTTTATTTATTCCTACGTTACTTGGTTTATAATTTTTCTTTCAGCCATCTTTCTCTTTTTATCTTTCATCTGTTTATATTTTTTTATTATTATTATTATTACTATTATTATTATTATTATTATTATTATTATTATTATTATTATTATTATTATTATTATTATTATTATTATTATTATTATCATTATTATCATTATCATTATTATTATTATTATTATTATTATTATTATTATTATTATTATTATTATTATTATTATTATTATTATTATTATTATTATTATTATTTAATTTCTATCTTATACGCTACAGTTTTCGAGTCCACAAGCTTAAAGCCGAGCGTTAAAGATCAGGTAGATCGATCCGAAACCTCCGTCTTCCTCAAGCTCAATAACGGCTTCGTTTTGTGTTAGCCGTTTGTTTAAATTTCGTGCTTAAATCTCGTTTCATTTTTTCTCTTGCGCCTTCCTCGTCAACATTCATCGATCAAGCGATCCTTTCGTTGGCTTTCCAATTTTGCCAAGAAAGATCGTGAAAAGTATTGTATCTCGCTTTTTCTCTCTTTCTCTCTCTTTCTCTTTCTCTCTCTCTCTTTCTCTCTTTCTCTCTCTCTCTCTCTCTCTCTCTCTCTCTCTCTTTCTCTATTTTTCACACGTATACACACACGATGAACATATCATATATTACGTCGATATTTTTCTTTGATCTTCATCATCCTCAACAAAAGATATATATATATATATATCATCGCTCTATCTCTCTCACGCACACGAATATCGCGAGGTTTCTGATAGGTTTCGTTAAATCTCTCGTATTGTTTTTGTCGTCACAACGTCGATCAAGTTAGTAGTTCGTCATACACCCCCACATTCGCGAGCCACAACGCGTCCCACCTCCAAAGACGACCGACCGACCATTCAAGTACCCCTCGGAGTGTTTCCGAGATTCGTTCCAACCCTTACTCCTTAAGGCACCTTTCCACACCAGCCTTACCTTGCCTTCACCTCACATGTCTCGCCTCGTTCATTTTGTACGTGCATGAGAAGGAAGTAGTTTGTAGTGGTACATGCATGCTTTTCTCTCTTTCTCTTTCTTTATCTATCTCTAACTATTTCTATCTTTTTCTCTAACTCTTTCAGTCTTTCTCTCTCTCTCTCTCTCTCTCTCTCTCTCTCTCTCTCTCACTCACTCACTCACTCACTCACTCTGTCTCTCTCTCTTTCTCTCACAGCTTTTTTTACTCCGAGTAGAAACATGAAATATGGTCTTAACATGATTTCTTAATGCGGTACAGCATGCAAGCCGTGCTTAAGTACATACATCGTAGAACTTCTTGCATGCATTTTCAGTGAGTTCTTTCAGCAGCCTTTCTTAGTTGATCTTCATACTCTCGGTTCATGCTGGTAGATACCCGCATAGTCATCTCAAAGTTCCATATGCTTTTATTAATAGTATGATCTGCTCGTTGCGGTAGCGGAAGCGAATCGACGTTTGCATGTAATAAACGTGATCTAATTTGTCCTGGATCTTTTTGTTCGCCTGGTGTTTTGCAGATAGGATTTAGTTTTAAATGAAATGTTTTTATCTCTTATATATTCGATAATTTATTTGAAAAAAGATCTAGGACAATAGAACGATCTGCTTCCGGTTTACTGCTATAATAGACTAAGCAAAAAGAACGCAGCACTAATCGATTTATTCTGTCACAGTGCCACCTCGTTGGATTCTGGAACCTACTGATAAAGCTTTCGCACAAGGCTCTGATGCACGCGTTGAATGTAAAGCCGATGGTTTCCCGAAGCCCCAGATCACATGGAAGAGAGCTGCTGGTGAGTATTTTCGTTTAAGTTTTAGTTTTCTTAACTATTACAAATCCGCAGTAATTATTTATTTTTAATTTCACTAAATAGGAGATACTCCTGGTGATTATACTGACTTGAAATTGAGCAATCCCGATATTAGTGTTGAAGATGGAACCCTCTCGATCAATAACATTCAAAAGACCAATGAAGGCTATTATCTTTGTGAGGCTGTTAACGGTATTGGAGCTGGACTTTCTGCTGTCATTCTCATCTCTGTTCAAGGTAAAATTCTTCTCTTCCTTTCTCCCTTACTTTTTAGTATTTGTATATAAACTGTTTGTTAATACTAAGACAATTGATAATTTCAGCACCTCCTCACTTTGAGATCAAGCTCAGAAATCAGACCGCACGACGTGGTGAACCAGCTGTATTACAATGCGAGGCACAAGGCGAGAAACCAATTGGCATTTTATGGAACATGAACAACAAGAGACTTGACCCGAAGAGTGATTCACGTTATACCATTCGAGAAGAGATTTTGGCTAATGGTGTTCTGTCTGATCTTAGTATTAAGAGAACTGAAAGAAGTGACTCGGCTTTGTTTACCTGTGTTGCAACGAATGCTTTTGGCAGCGATGATACCAGCATCAACATGATTGTTCAAGGTACGATCTTTAGACTAAAGTTTCAAAGTTATATATTTTACTCGATAGTAAAGAAATTTTTACCAATATGATTTCCTTGCAGAGGTACCGGAAGTTCCTTATGGTCTTAAAGTATTGGATAAGTCTGGACGTTCAGTTCAATTGTCATGGGCAGCTCCATACGACGGAAATAGTCCCATTAAACGATACGTTATCGAATACAAAATCAGCAAGGGCTCCTGGGAAACCGATATCGATAGAGTACTTGTGCCTGGCTCTCAACAAAACGTAGCTGGTGTGTTCAATCTGAGACCTGCCACAACTTATCATCTCCGAATTGTCGCTGAAAACGAAATTGGAACGTCTGACCCATCTGATACCGTAACTATTATCACTGCCGAAGAAGCTCCAAGTGGCCCACCTACTTCCGTCAGAGTCGATGCTCTTGATCAACATACTCTCAAGGTAACTATCTCAAAATCGAATTTCTGATCATTCCATAATTAGTAACAAATAGTTTATTAACGAAGTTAAATATATTTAGGTAACCTGGAAACCACCCCCACGTGAAGACTGGAACGGCGAGATTCTTGGCTATTATGTCGGCTATAGGCTTTCATCCTCAGACAAACCATACATGTTTGAAACCGTTGAATTTTCTAAGGAAGATGGAAAGGAACATCACTTGCAGATCATGAATCTTAAGACCTACACTCAATACAGCGTCGTTGTTCAAGCATTCAACAAAGTTGGTTCTGGACCGATGAGCGAGGAACGAAGACAACACACGGCTGAAGGTGTACCCGAGCAACCACCCCACGATACGACTTGTACTACTCTCACTTCGCAAACTATCAGAGTTTCATGGATGTCGCCTCCTCTTAGTGCTGCAAATGGTGTTATTACTGGTTACAAGGTAATAAAATCATTTACATCAAAAATACATTACGAAGTTATTTGCTATATATATATATATATATATATATATATATATATATATATATATATATATATATATGTATGTATGTATGTATAAACATATATATATGTTTATTCTTAGGTCATTTACGGTCCATCTGATACCTGGTATGATGAGAATACGAAGGATACCAAGATCACCTCCTCCAGCGAAACCATTTTACATGGCTTGAAGAAATACACAAATTACAGCATGCAAGTTTTGGCCTTTACCTCTGGTGGCGATGGCGTTAAATCTGCACCGATCCATTGTCAAACTGAACAAGATGGTAAGTTTTAATTTTGAAAGCATCAATAACATTTTATACAATTTACTGATAATGTATCTCTCTTCTCTTAGCCCCTGAAGCACCAATCGCCGTAAAAGCACTCGTCATGTCTCCTGAATCGATTCTCGTTTCTTGGCGCCCACCAAATCAACCAAATGGAGTAATATCGCAATACACTGTTTACACTAAAGCTGACAATGCAGAGGAACCAACTAGCCAGAAAGTACCACCAAATCAATTGACTTACGAAGCTACTGGACTTGACAAACAACGTAGATACGAATTCTGGGTAACTGCTAGCACAAACATTGGTGAAGGAGAAGCTTCTAAGATTGTGACATTGGGACCAAGTGTACGAGGTAAGAATTGAGTTTTCTTTTATTTTATAATAAATACCGTGTAAATATTTTAATAATTTAATTCTTTTCTCTTTATTTATAATGTATGTACAGTACCGGCCAAGATTGCATCATTCGACGACAAATTCACTGCAACTTACAAGGAAGATGTAAAACTACCCTGTCTTGCTGTTGGCGTACCTGCACCGGAAGTAACATGGAAAGTACGAGGCTCTGTTCTTCAACCCAGTGACAGATTGAGACAATTACCAGAAGGATCTCTATTCATTAAAGAAGTCGACCGTGCCGATGCTGGAGAATATTCATGCTATGTTGAAAACTCTTTTGGACATGATACCGTTACTCACCAACTCATCGTTAATGGTAATTGTCGATATGGATAATTATAACAAAATTTTGAATTGAAGTCTTTCATTAATATTTGATGGTTGACTTTTTAGCTCCACCACATTCACCACAAGTCACTCTTACTGCTACCACCACGAATTCGCTTACGATGAAATTACGACCTCACCCAACTGATAATGCACCTATTCATGGATATACGATTCACTACAAACCTGAATTTGGCGACTGGGAAACTGTTCAAATTAGTTCTACGGCACAGAAATATACTCTGGAAAACTTATGGTGCGGTTCTCGATATCAGATCTATGTTACGGCATATAATGGGTAAGAATAGGTCTTATGTATATCGGTTTATCAATAAAAATAAATATGATTATACATAAATGTATTTTAAGCATTGGCACTGGCGACCCATCAGATATTTTGAACACTCGTACCAAAGGATCTAAACCCATCATTCCTGAAGCAGCAAGATTTATTGAAGTATCAACCAACAGCATTACTCTTCACTTGAGCGCTTGGTCTGACGGTGGCTGCCCCATGTTATACTTTGTCGTTGAGCATAAGAAGAAGTAAGAGCCAAACAAGAAATTTAATTAAGAGTTTACGTAGCAAATTTGAGATAACAAAGTTCGTCTCCTATTTTAGGCATCAGCAAGAATGGAATCAGGTATCGAACAATGTTAAACCAGGCGGTAACTTCGTAGTTTTGGATTTGGATCCTGCTAGCTGGTATCATCTTCGTGTTACGGCTCATAATAATGCCGGATTCGCGGTAGCCGAGTATGAATTTGCAACTTTGACTGTAACTGGAGGTGGGTATACCGTAACTACGCTTGATGCGTTTGAAAGCATCTCGTAGCCGGTGCTAATGGTGGCTGGATTGAACGGTCGCCGTATTTTTTGTTCCAGGCACCATTGCACCGGCCCGCGAATTACCGGATATTATCGGTGGTGGCAACGATGAAGATCCGGTGAAATTTTTCATAGCTAATTTGAATCTAGTCGTACCTGTGGTAGCCGCAGTTCTTGTTATAATCGTTGCCGTCATCGTGATCTGTGTTTTAAAAGGAAAAGGCCATGGTAGTGATAAAGGTAATTATAATGGTCTTTTTTTTTTTGTTTATTTTGTACAGGTACGATTGCTCCGCCGGTACGTAACGATGATAACAAGAATACCGACGTCAGACGTTATTTCCCATGGTTACCGAGTTGGCTCGATGTTAACGTTGTAGTACCGGTTGGAGCTACGATCGTTGTCATTATCGTAGGAATTGTCGTCATTTGCGTCGCATTGTCTAGACGAACCCGAGGCCCGGAACAAACACGGCTGCGAGGTATCTCTTCAGCCGACGAGAAATATTACGAGGGACAATGTATACCAATTTTTTTTTTATTACTTTATTCATTAGGTTACGAAAAGAAATCGAATAGTTGAGTATCACTGTGATGATGATTTTAATATGGAAAAATTGATATAAATTTTAATATTGAAATGCTATAATATTTAATAATCAATCTACAGATTCTGATCGTGATCATCCTCCCAGTGATTCTTTACCAATCGTACATAGTCATTACCAATAATATAATGCACTTCAATGTATTAACATGTTATGAGAAAACACATGATATATGGTATTAATGTAAGCAAACACATTTATTTTTTCTTTCAGATGATGTAGTATATCAACAAACCGGTGTTGGTGGCGCTACACTCGACAAACGCAGGCCTGATCTCCGAGATGAATTAGGATACATCGCACCACCGAATCGCAAACTTCCACCTGTTCCTGGCTCCAACTATAATACTTGCGATCGCATCAAGCGAGGTACAGTGATAAGTAAGCCACAATTGACAAAAGTTTGATATTTAGATGATTCTCCATTATTACTGTTTGAATGTTGTCGCATCGGCACGAGATAGTTTGACCATATCTTCTTACGGAACACGAGAATTTCGCACAGCCAGCCGATAATACGAATTTCAAAGCGGTATTCATTATTAAGAATCAACGTGCAAGCAAACACAATACACACGCATTATATCATTACCGTCTAGATTTTGTTATTATTTATGTTGGCTACGCTTAAACATATTTTGCATTCCTAAGTATATACATATACTATATTATATATATACACGTGTAAAGATGTATACCTTGCTTTAAGACGAAACATTTTTTTCTTCCGTATGCGCTTATAACGTCGCTGCGCGTACCAAGAATCGAACATGATTAACGAAATTTCTCTGGTCTTGGTATTATTGTTCCTTTTTTTTTAGAAAAGAAAGATCATTTAAAAACTAGATCTCGGTACACAGCTTGGTAAGCGGCAGCGAGTCGTACGATTGTTGTAGCATATGTTCGATAGGTACAACAGGTTCGTTGAGAAGCCATTCAACGTGGGATCCAAGGAGGCACATGTATGAGGAATTAAATCATTGTGCACCAAGCAGAAGGTGCCCACCTCCACCGCGTATGGGCAGTTCGGAGGGCCTCTCTCACAGAGGTTGGTAATAGTAGTTTTTCTAGGACGAAGGACTCGTTCTCCCTCGTGTCCCGTCGCAAGCCTTCGTTTTTCGCGATTCTGGTAATCACGAACTACAGTCGATACAGCCACTCGATCTTGCAGCCGGTTTTCGTAAGTCCTCTTTGTGATTATAAATTCTCACAAATGCAGGCATATATTTCTTTTTTTCTACTTCTTCTTATTCTTCTTCTACATCTTGTTCTTTTTATTCTTCTTTATCGATGTTGCACGTTCTCGCATGCTACGCTCGTTACAGCCCCTAGCACACAACTTACACATCGAACACACTTCGATGAAAAAAATATTTCAGTTCGGTGATACATGGATGAGAAGATATATGAAAGGATATGAGAGTAGGAACGTTAAACCGAGACTACCGTCAGTAAAACTGGTGCACGTATAAATATCATCGGTATCATTAATATATTTATCAAACGTGGAAATAATAATCATAGAATTTAGTAATAAATAGAAAATGTATCTTTTATACGAACTTCATGGCAACAGAGTCTACCCTCGATACTTGTTGCAGGCATGGAAGATGAGATCTGCCCGTACGCTACTTTCCACTTATTAGGATTCCGTGAAGAAATGGACCCGAGCAAGGCTATGCAATTCCAGACTTTCCCTCACCAAGGAAATGGACATTCCGGAACTATGGGACCACCAGTTGGACATCCGACTAACGCTTCTGCTCACAGTCGCTCTGGATCTCAATCTATGGTACAGAGTCTGTCCAAACAGCTCGTACAGAATTTATCTTGATAATAGTACTATTGACGTATTTTGCGTTTCGATAGCCCCGTCAGAATGGCCGATACTCTAGAGTACCATCCCAAGGAGGTGGCAGCGGAACCCACGTTTTCTCTCCCGAATATGACGATCCTGCTAATTGCGCTCCCGAAGAAGATCAATACGGCTCTCAATATGGACAATACGGTGCTCCTTATGATCATTATGGATCTCGTGGATCGGTTGGCCGTCGTAGCGTTGGATCTGCTCGTAACTTACCTGTCTCTGGATCACCTGAACCACCTCCACCACCACCAAGGAATCACGATCAGAACAACTCGAGTTTCAACGACAGCAAGGAAAGCAACGAGATTAGTGAAGCTGAATGTGACCGTGATCAACTTGTCAACCGCAACTATGGCGGTCAGTACAATGAATCCTGATCGATCCAAGGGACAAAGGGCCGAGGATGAAAATGAGAAACACGCTCGATTTCATGTCCGAATAAATAAAGAAAACAAGTCTGACTTGTATTCGGATCGTCGAGTCGTGTTTTCTCGTACTTGTTCTTGGTTCTTTCAAAATGCTCGTTTCATTAGACATTCGTTAGATACTAGGTGTACAACGCGGACATATCGCATGTCGAGCAAATCGCAACGTACACGAATGGAAGAAAGTCGCTCCGAATTCTGTGTTTCTAATCGTATAGCTTTCCACAATTCGCATGCTACGTGTTGTCATAGTAGTTTACCGTTGTGTCAATCGTGCCGTGTGTTTTTCTATTTCAGTGAATGCTCGCGGCAAGGACGGCATGACCACCGAGGAGATGCGTAAACTCATAGAGAGGTCAGTAGAGAGCGAATGTGTTTGATTCGCGATCAAACGACACGAGAGTTACCGTTTCTAATATTGTATCTCGACTGAAAATTCATATTTCTAAGATATCTATTGAATATTGTCAATTCAATTCATCTCATCATCATTCATTTATCATTTAGTCATGACATAAAAGATCATTAATCGTCTTTCAATCATTCATTTTTGTCATTAATTTGAAGTTTTTTATTTTAAAGATTCGAATAATAATACTTTTGTATCAATTATATTACAATATTATAGTTACGAAAAATAATCGAATGCACGGTAGATTAGCTGAAGGCTTTACAAATACATTTTAATATTGTATCTTTTATCTTTGTCTTTTTCTTGTTTCATGACTCTTTACGCAGGAAGCCGTAAGTTTCTTGATCGTAGAACAGTACAGAGTGTATTTCTATAAAGATAGATGCAATTTCGTTACAACATGTTTACAAACGCTGTACCTTTGATAGTAAAATTTTTGAGAAAAAGAAAAAAAAACAGCAGGCCAGCCGATATGCTTACAAAACATTGCTTGATTATCAACGTCGACGAAAGACTTCTCTATGCGAACATGATATTTTGCATGCAGTTTTTGATGGCCCACGCTCTTGGCGTAATTAATAACGTTCTTTTTTGACTAATCCAAGGACGATTAGCGATAGAAATAATTTAAAAAATGCCTCTACTGCGACTCATGCTATATTATTACCATATTATACGCTGTTATCATCATCGCCATATTATCCTGCTGTGCTAACATGCTAATCATTTATTACTAAGCCTTTAATAAATAACATTATTAAATTCTTACAATTATAAGCAATATACTGTAACTAATACTTATCCATCGTTGCTGCTGTAACTCTAGTGCATGGATGAAAATCTTTGGTTCGCGTACAGATGCTGCTAAATTATTATATAATTATTTTTTTTTTTAGGACGCAACGGACAAAATTAGCCTTTCTAATAATCGCTCGAATAATTCTTTCGCTTTCTGCAGTGTTATATGCATCTGTACGAGGATGCAAAAAAGAGTTGAAAGAAGTGCTCTTTCAAAAAAAAAAAAAAACAAGAACAAAAAAAGAAAAAAAAAGAAAAAAAACAGAAAGAATAAAAAAAAAAGAAGAAAAAAGAAAAAATAAAAAAGGAACGAAGATAGCCTTTATCGAAGAACGTTTCTCAAAATTATAATCGATGTTGCAGAAACGAAGCCCCCGGCCGGCAAACCGGCAGTCCCCACGGCGGTCACGGGGGACTCCTCACACCCTACGATACTGTGGCAGTGTAACCTGTAAATCCATCATCATCCATGGTCTTCCGACTCTCTCGTTGACTGCGACCGAAGATTCGAGAGAAACGGAAACGAAGCGCACGCTAACTCTTCCCCCGGTGCTGTCGTCGGTCCAATTTGTAATGATTTTAACGATTTAAAAAAGGAAAAAAAGAAAAACTAAAAAAAAAACAGAAAAACAAAAACAAATCACAAAATAACATCGTCGCGAATAGATTCTAAAATTCGATGAATTAAATTTGAAAAAGGTTGTGTACATGTTTATCAGATGTACGTACGTACGAGACAACGAGCATCGTCCTCGCGACGAGGACCACCTCCTTCGGCCGTTCTTGACCATATCTCGAATAACTTCTATATTCTCGTTGGCCTTTTCTCTTTGTTTTGTCTCTCATTTAGATTTCTTCTAATTTTTAATTTTTCGTTTCATTTATTAGTATTGACTTTTGATTTTCCCTCATTTTATCAAAGGCCAGACTCGAAACTGCCTCTCTAATTGACTGCCTAACGAGGACGAAGGAGGTCGAAAAGGTCGACGGCTAAAAATAAAAATAATAACAATTGATTAGCGAGTTCGTCATATAAGAGTTGTCTCATCTCGGATCTCACGCGCTTCGTGATACCCGGTACAGGTTCGCGGACGCTCTCGTACGACAGCGAAACAAAACGAAATAACAATAAGGAAATAACATACAAACATATAGGAAATGCATATATGAAAAAAAAAGAAAAAAAAATAGTAAAACGAAAAAAAAACAACAATAGAAAAAGATCAAGGGAAAAAAGAAAAGAAAAGCGTGCTCTCGGCGACAGTTCATTTTTCGGGGTTTTACGCGGAAAATCCTAGGTTAAAGATCACGTCTCATTCTATTGGACGCATCGAGACGAAACATGAGATTAGTTACTCGCTTTTAAGTCATGGTTGTGCCACACTGCCGCTACCCGCAGGCATACATACATATATATGTTACGTATATGTACGTACATAACATATAACGGATATAACAGATATATACATAATATACGATTTATAATTTCGTAACGAAGGTTGTGTCCCCCCGGGGATCGAAGATATATCGAGTCTCAATGTCGCGGAGAGCAAGTGTAGAGATCGTCATGTCATTGTATCGTCGTGTCGTCGTGTCGTCGTCGTCGTCGTCGTCGTCCGTTGAGCAAAAACGATAAGAAACAAAAATGAATTAAATCTAAATTGAAATCTCTTGCCGATAGACTTATCCGAAGGAAGAACGCGGCACGTCATCAGAAAAATTATTAAAGAAAAAAAAATAAACAAATATAATCCTCATTACGTACTCTCTTTACAGGCTACGCGCACATAAAAATACATTTACACTCATATTGAATCTCTCGCAATACACAAGTTTCACATACAAGCTATACTTGCTGTCGGTTTTTAATCGTCCTAATATAAAAAAAAAAATATATATATATACATATATAAATACGTGTATGATGTGAGTCCGGCGCGTGTATACGTATTTATAGATCTACGCGTATGTATTATTGATAATTAATTAGTCCGCTCTAATCACACCTATATTAGCCGCGCTAAATTTTTTGCTCGAGTTGAAGTTCGAAGGATAACGCGACGATGATTATTAGAAACGTAATAAGTGAGTCGAATAAGTAACAAAGCATAATGAGTGAATAAATAAAAGAAACATAGATAGGCATTAAGTTGGACGGATGGTCGCGAGACAATAATCACCGTTTTTCTTAGGCAGCCTAACAATACGTCGATCATTGTCGATTGATAGATGACCATCATGTTCGATAAGAATAGAGAAGCGAAGTAGAGAAAAGCGGACTTTCCTGGCGAAAGTATCCTCTTTTAGAATTCCATAGTGCTTTTCTCAAAATATCTAGGCTCCTAGATTTCTCGTCTTTCGAACAATTAATCTCGTCGCATGATCGACGTCGTGCAAGGATGCGATGACGGCGTTTGTCTCATAGTTTGTTTTTATCACGTCACTATTTCTAGATATATACATATTATATAAATATATATATATGTATATATATATATATATATATATATATATATATATATATGATTAACCTAACATATAAATACGTTGTAAGTAGGATATCTCTAGGTGTCGCGTTCATTTGCCGAGGCGACGATACGAAACGGACACCGGTTGGCCGATAATTGTATTATTATTATTATTATTATTATTATTATTCGTCTTCTTCTTCTTATTATTATTATTACAACAACTATTTACTAATTATTATTACTACTATTGACATTATTAATGCGCGAAGGAAGGACGTTGTCTCTTTTTCTTGTGGACGACGAAAAAAGGATCTCTTAAGCTCTTTTAATAAATCTCTGAAATTTTCATATCCCTCTAGGATACGATTAGGAATTTTCCATAATATTCTAATATTCGGCCAGCCGGCTCCGTTTCGGCGAAGCCGCAGCATTTTACTCATCGATGTGATTTTAGAAGTTTTTGCGCAAAGTCTTGTGTATGTGTTGTTATAATGTAATAACGATCACGCTATATCAGATTAATATCCATATCCAAGTCACTTTTACAAATAACGTATATCACGTTTTAATCACACAACGCTCGCTGAGCTTTTACGCTTTTAACGCTTTTTTGAATCTCTAACACTTGAAAATCATGATGATGGTGATGAAGCTAATGTGGAAAAAAAGAGAAAAGTAAAAAAACGAAAACTTCGCATAGCCATATGTTGTAATCGACCTACACGCATTAACTTAGGCGTTATACATATTTGTCGTCAGTGTTTTAAGAGTAAGCAGGATTAAAGAAAATATGTGATGATTGCGATGTCGTTTAGATCATTAAATGGATGATTTCTTTCTTTTTATAATTAACGACATGCACTATCAAAATCTGAATGGCATTTTACATGCAATAATTTTTTTTCCCCGCAATGATTACTTTAAGAAATGCTGCGAAAACGATTGCAATGATCGATAAATCGATCGATGTATACACCCTCTTTTACATACACACATACGCGTACATACATACATACATACATACATACATACATACATACATACATACGTACGTACATACATACGTAAATACATACATACGTACGTAAATACATACATACATACATAGAAACATACATACATACATGCATGCATACATATTTACATATATACATATGTAAGTCGCGAAAAATTAATTGACTGCGTGCATTTCACACCTTTTTTTCTTACGATGATAATGATGATAATAATAATAATAATAATGAGCAAACGCGGTTCTTCGAGCTTACTGTGGACGGAGTGTTGTACGTCATTATTTCCTGTTACTTCACGATATTTTTATTATCTTTATTCGTCGTTGTTTTTTCTTCGTTCTATTAAGTCTATGTGCTTTTTCTTTTTTACGTTTCGTTGCTGATAGGATTATATATTATGAGATTTTATTATTGATTCTCACATATCTTCGCGATAGTAGAGACTCGAGGATCCGCGCGCGGTATACCGTTTCCTCAATGCCCACTATTTTATGTTTTTGTACCAAAGTTGTAGCGTCTAACTTTACGTTAAATAAATAAACCGAAAAAATGAACTCTCTCTCTCTCTCTCTCTCTCTCTCTCTCTCTCTCTCTTTCTGTCTTTTATAGATTAATAAATATTATCTTCATCAGCGTTTCTCAACTTATAGGGCGCGACTCAAAATTAAGGCCTCGTTAAATTTTTCATGAATCGTGAAATGATAACTGCTTTTTTATGCCAAAGCCAGAGGAAATTGATTAAATTTGTAGTAGATTTAGGTGAAAGTTTTCGTAGAATGTTCTTGCGAATTCGTGAGAATACCGCCGTATCTTTAAAATAATATATATACATACAATATATTTGGATAGACTCTGGCCTGTCAGATTCTTTAAAAATTTTATATTACAAAACATTTCGGTCGCAGTATCATTACAAACAAATTTATTGGATCGCATGGAGAAACGTTGATATACGTGAAGTGTTATTCCTTTTAACGAAGTTTGAATAACACTATCTAGTAAGTATTTTTAACACCGAAATATTATCAAATTTCCGTAATTACACCTATCTATATAACTTTATTAGGTAAATTTTTTAAATATTTTGTTGAATATTTAATTATCAGACGATATTATATTTATACATGTTAATTGAGAATTATTCAGTACTCTTTGAAAAATTCATATTAATAATACCAAATTCATTAATTAATGTCATATCACGTAGACATAATTTTATATAATTTCTACTCTATCAAATAATGTTATTTGATCTTATTACAAGAGAAATAATTTATTATTTAGAACTATGATTCGTTTGGTTTTGATTTATATCTGATATATGGATTTTATCAACATAGAACATTACCATCTTTTTCATTTAAAAAGAACATGTGTAAAATGTAGTTATAATTAAAAAGATACTGGTACGTATAAATTAATTTGAAACGAATAAATAGAACTAATATAAGATAAACACACACAAACGTATATTCTTAAGCTTGTTTTGAAGCTTGCTCTTCTGAACGATTAGAGCTTCGACCGAATGTATAGAGTGTCTCATTAACTCTGTTGCGATATCTTCGATAATTTTAATGATACGAGGAAATACCAAAATAACAAATTATATATAACATTATATATATATATATATATATATATATATATATATATATATATATGTATTATATTATATTAAACAGCTGCACATTATAGTGCGAATTAATTTTTTCACGAGGTTATTTTTCTGGAGATATCGAGATTATCCAAATTTATTTTTTTATATAGGACTACATATTTTCATCATTGTTACATGATAGCTATAATACTATGACCCTCGTGTGACCCTGAGTAAAAGAAAAATTGGACTGTTTGAAGACATTTCAATACCTCAAAGATATTGAAGATATCAAATAGTTTCAATATGTCCGGTTCATAATGCATTAATAGCCTATTAAAAATTTTCGCAACATTACAAATCGATCGTGGTGCAAATATTCAATAGCCTATATGTTCATCAGATCTTAAACTTTAATTTTTTGTCTGTGGATTGCGATTAAATCAATAGTTTATGACGATATTTCCATAGCACTGGAAAACATAAAAGAACGCATTACAGCTGCATGTTTTAATATCAATGAGCAAGTTTTAAGGAAGGTCAAAGAGTTGTTCATTAATCATTTAAAAAACGCATTGAAGTTGATGGACATCATTTTGAGCACTTGTTAAAATAAACTTTTCTTTATTAATCTTTCTATCATAGTTATTTCAATATTTGCATTAATTGTTAAATTTTCGTGAATTTTCTTTTTGTACTCAAGATCACGTGAATGTCATAAATTGTTGGATTCGACTTGATCTCTTAATGATGTTAAAAATATGTAATCTCGTTCAAAAAACTTTGATGATCTTGAAATCTCAAAAAATGAATTTGAAAAAAATTAATTCACATCATAATGTATACCTCTTTGAATCAAGTTGTTTTCTTTCAAGATTTTTTTGTATTATTAAAAGTAATTTAAATATTGTTTTGTAATAAAATCATTGAAACATCCTGTAAGTCCTTTTAATGTATAATTTCCTAATAATGTATAATTTCTTTTAATTGTGTGTTCAAAGGTACAATATCGTAATTTACAGTTTAGATATATCAGTATCATTTTTATATTATTTTATTATATCTCTAATATAATACAAGCTTTAGAATAATAATTTATTATCGATGTACCGACAATACATACATTCATAAATATTTTTTTATGTGTTTCACATGAATTATTAAAGACTATACTTGCCGGTTAAAATGAATTACTTACATTATGATGTATTTTACAAAATATTTTTAAATAACAACTAATAGCTGAATGTAATAAGCATAATTTTTTTTTTAATCATGTATATGCATATAATAAAGAATGAATATCTTTTATCAACTTAAACTGGTAATAATTCTTTTCAATCTGCTGTATCGATCTCATTAAATCTTCATGGAAAGAAACACTAATAATTCATTATTTGTACGTTTGGTGGCGTTCAGTTCGAGGAGTTAATTTGAAATTTTATATTGTTTATCTATATTATATTATACAGAGAATATGAGAAAAGTTTAAAATGAACTGTTATTGAGCACAGTCGGAAACATTCTTTTAACTGGTTTTCTATTTTTCAATTTTGTAAAAACAAACGTAGTTCTTAAATCTATTATATAACAATCGGATAACTTTTTCACTTTTATTTTTATCGGATAATCTTTTCACTTATCAGGTTGAATGAAAATCATTGTAGTATAATCTTACATTTAAACGAAAAGAAGAGATAATTAATATTGATAAATAATTTACTGTTCGGTGTGTGACCGTTAATAGTTGGTAACATTGTTTGTTTACACGATGGCGTCCGGTGGTGGTGAGTACATCTGGAATTTCTAATCGTTTTCTCACGAAATGAGTTCTTGTTATCTAATTCTTATTATAGACATAAAAATATTCTTAATACGATTATTTTATTTAAAATGATAGAAAATACAACTGAAGAAAGAACTGAAGCGTCCACGCCAGCTCAACCCATCACCAATGTCGTGTCGGAAGCAGCGCACGTAAGAAAGATAACCTAGAACAACACGAGTTTTGCTTTAAAACGGTGAAATTTTCAATCCATTCTCGTATACGTATGCATTGTAAGGAAGTATAATTAATGTTTCAACGGCATGTCGATGTTGTATAATCGAAGAATTTGTTGAAATTGTTGAAACTCCGATATCAACGTTTTTATAGATTTTTTCGATGCAGTGACAGCTGTTCGGTTATGTTACTGAATAATTTATTATTTTCTTAGCCAGCATACGTAGTAGTACAAGGATTATTTTATTTTGATTAACATAGAACAAGCAAGATAAGTAATCTTCTATCTAAAGTTTCATTTTGTTAAGATTTTCAATAATCTGAATCGTTTTAATTACTTCATAAGTTAAAATTTCAGTAGTTCTTCTGTTCTGTTCGCCTTTTTTTATTGTAATTGATTGCTTTTATATTTCACATGAGGTTAATTTTTAAGATCGATTGTTAAATGTATTTATATGTATACGATAGGGTTGTAGATTTTCGGTAAGTCATTATATTATTAGTGTTGCCTTATCATACCCTAATTTCTAATTAATTTTTTACAGAAAGTGATAGCAATGGACAAAGATCCTGACCTGTCAAGTGTACCTCCAAAGAAATCTCGTGTTGAGGTGCAATCATTACCAACTAGACAGTATCTGGATCAAACGGTGGTTCCCATTTTGCTGCAGGCTTTATCTACTTTAGCCAAAGAAAGACCTACCGATCCTATTAGCTTTCTAGCAGGTTATTTATTGAAGCACAAAAGCCAATACGACAACGGTGGATCACCGCCAACTAGTCAGTAATTTTATTTTATATCAAACACACTTATCTTGGAAAAATATATTTGTGGCTGAAAATTTTGCAACGATTAGGCTGGTGAAGATATCAATCAAAGTGTATCTCTGTAATATCAAATTGAATAAAAATGAATTAGCTTTTTATCTTTTAAAGGATTGTGCATATCTGTAAGTTTAAAACTCTTTGCTAGGTTGAAATAAATAATACAGAAACATTGATTCAAAAGTAGCTTGATGTTTTAAATTTATTTATTTGTTCATAATTAGATTGCAAAGGTGGAAAGATGTAACCTGAATTCTTTATTAGGATAGTATATAGGAAGAAGGTTGCTAAAAGATGGTGAAAAGGCAGAAGAGGGGTTAGAACTTTCCAGAGAATGTGTTTGTACACTGAGTTTCTCAAAAGTACTCGGTATACCGTCGGAACTCAAAGTACAACGTAATATAAACACTGTACAAGACGCAAAGAGAGTATAAGTTTAAGTCGAAAGTTCAACATAGTACTATCTACGAGAGTTGAATCTATAAGAAAGCTCGAGTTTCCGATGATAGAAGCGAAAATACGATTTTCATTCGAAAAACATTTCTCAGTACGATGAAAGAAGCGATCATCGAAATAATCGGTAGGGCAAATGTGAATAACTTTTCTTTTGTGTCGATTTTAATTGGAGCGATTATTTAATTGGAAGCAATTAAACGTAATTGCGCAATGAATCGTTGTTAAATACGCTTCACAGTTCGATGAACTCGATACACCTTCCTCCCTTCTTTTCTATATCATACGTGTAATGCTTCCACATCTTTTCTTTTGAAACTGTTTACATTCAGTATTTTATCGTCAATGTTCGATCAATCGTTGTTGAGTTTATTTGCAACGAATATGAAACATCTACGTGGTGGAGTATATATAGTGATTAATACTTTTTCAAGCTTAAAAGTTTCATTTACGATATTCCGTTTATCGATCGAAAATTTTATTATAAATATTGTCATATTATTTTTGTGTTAACAACTCAAATACGTAGGATCTATATCTAGAAAACTATAGAGATAAAGCTGCATTAAAATTGACTTTGTTCAATAAGATAGAATCATTTAACGTCAAACATTTTATAGTCAAGAATGTATTATATTTTCCGCCGGGTTCTCTCTAATTACTTGTTTAATTACTCTATTAAGTTCGGAAAATTAACTTACCTATATCTCCGTATTCCGAAAGAATAGTAAAGATGAATGGCAAAAATATCAGGATAATTCTACGATCAACATAATATTCGCAGTGTATCACCTGAAAGAGATTGATTAACGAAAAGAGAATATCATTGATTTATCCAATATATTTTTTCATGTCATTATTTTGCCATTTTTTATTTAAAAATAAGACTAACACTCATTGATTCGATTCGATCTCGATAAGAGAAAACCAATCAGATAGTTCATCGCTCGAAGAATTTATTCCATGAAATAGAAATATTTCAAATTAATACGAATTTCCGAGATGAGAATAACGATCGTATGAAGGTTGCTATTAATTTACTTGTAGTAAAGGAGAGAAACTTCGTGTTGACGAAGTTTCAGAATCACTTGCGAACATACGTAGTAAGTACATACATATATGGTGGTAGTAAAGAGTTGCAATGGATTTTGTTACTGATCTTGTTTATCTCATATGTCTTACGTAGTCTCTTGTAAGGTAGCGAATTGAATTGAATGAGTATGCATGTACGAATCACAGTGAAATATAGAGATTCGTATACACATAGACAAGGATAGTTTGTCTGTGTTCAAACAGCTATGTGCCACGGGCACGATCCACGATTCACGATCCACGGCCCACGGCCCACGGCCCACGGTCCACGGGTAACCAGTCTCGTGGCTAATGGCTAAACCGTGTCACGGCTTTCGCCGTTCGCGCACGACCTGCAGATTCACGCCTGCACGCCCGCACAGAGACTCGGTCCAATTGGCACGCATATTGGAATTCTATTACCGGGATTACGGCCAGTAATTGCTCGGTTTAGCGCAATATCGTACATTCGTCTCTCTCTCTCTCTCTTTCTCTCTCTCTCTCTCCTTCTCTCTCTCTCTCGTTCTCGCACTCGCACTCACATTCGCTCTCGTTCTCGTTCTCGTTCCCGTTCACGCTTTACGCCAAGCGGCAGTAGCCTTGTGATTGTCAAACGTGGATTAGACATACATCTTACTTTGCTCGATTAGCCACTGCGTTACGTGTAATTTCTCGATCTAAGATCCTTCGCAGTTTCTGGTCCTTTCAAAATATGATTTGCAGCTGAATTCTATCATAAGATACAAACGAGGGTAAAGGTTTTAGAAAGAGAACTAAGTAATTAAATTTGAAACGTAATAGGAAAAAAGTTTCGAATTAGTTCGATTTTTATTTGGACATTTTTCCTCCTTTACGATGCTTCCTTGATCTATCTTTTCTTTTCTTTTGGTTCTTTTTTTCTCTTTTATTCTATGCTTCGAGTAATTAACGTGAAAAAAGTCTTCATAGTCTTTGAAGTACGAATTCACGTTTAATCATCAGTACGGATTCATTATTAATTTAAAGTTTATTTTATAAATGAGTTCTTTCAGCATACTATGATGGATGTTTTTACCGATGGGTCAAAAATTTCTAAGATGGAATATTTCTTAATGGTTCATAATTGAAGTTATAGAAAAATATTTTTCTTTCTTTTTTCTTTTTTCTCTTTTCTCATTCCATCGAGGATAGTTTGGTTTCATTTTACTCTTTAGATCACAATAAGAGATTCAATTATGTTCGAAATATATCAGACATGGATCGACATAATTAGAGTTAATTGTTTTGGCTTTTGGAGTTTCGATTATTTGTGAAATGTTTTCGACGTGTATTAGTGAATTCTCATGAACAAACAGGTTCTTCATCCTCAATGATAAACTTCGAAAAGAGTTAATCGTAGTGGAAACGGGGATGGTAAGAATGCGGGGACGTAACAGGCTACTGCTGCTGCTGCTGTTGTTGCTGCTACTCCTAATGCTCGTGGTGTTTTCTACCGCGAATTATTCTATGGTTACTCACTCTTTCTCTCTCTTTCTCTTCTTCTTTCTTTCCCCTCTCTTTTTCTGTGGACTTTCTCCACAGATTTTCATTTCAGATCTGGCTCTAGCGGTACCGAGCGAAGGAGAAAATATAAGACGCTTCGTTGATTTCAATCTGTTTGACGGCCAGCTCGTTCTCTCTCTCACTCACTCACTCACTCTCTCTCTCTCTCTCTCTCTCTCTCTCTCTCTCTCTCTCTTTCTTTTTCTCTCTATTTCTCTTACGTTCTCTCAGGGAATGGGCGAAGACAATGAGACAAGAGCCGTGGCCGGAGACATCCGTTATCGTGGCATGGCATCACCGGAGAGTACTCGCTCATCCCATTTCTTCTCCCTCTTTTCTCGTTTGAGGTCAGGCTCGAAATTCATTCGCCTTGGTAAGCCCTTCCGAAGGTCTCCTAGTAGTAATTGCGAGTATCATTCAGCTGTACCTTGTTAAGGCTCTTTTTCTTTCTTTTTTTTTACTTTTTCGTCTGGAAATTTGTGATAATTTATGTAATCAAGAAAGAGAGTATGGAAAACGAGATAGATTAAAGAGATTCAGTTATCGTAAATTTTAACGAGTCAAGTATCGAGATCCCTTGTGTTAATAATAATGAACAAAGCTTTTTCTAAAATTCTTTCTTATATTTATATGAAAAAAATAATAGGATCTCGATTAGATAAGAATTTCCAAATGCATATTGGCCACTCAAATTATTCATGTTTGAATTTTTATAAGAAATGTATATAAAACAAGAAATATAAATATAAAATATTCTAAATAATACTTTTCCTTACTTATCATAACATAATTAATGTAATTTTATAAAATAGTGTTAGACTTTGACTGACGTTAAAAAGTTAGAGATAGATCGATATTGTTTCGACAAAGTATTTTCACAAAAGGTTTACTTTACCTTGAAGGTAACTTCATTCGAAGATCCACCTCCGATGAATACGGTTTCCCGATCGCGCAGCTGGGATGCGACTCCCTGACTACCTCTTCCATCTCTTTTCATCCTTTCAACTCCTCTGCTCAATGGGGTAGGCGTCTCTCGAAAAGCGCTTAATCCCTTATCGAACGAAGGGCCAGGATCCCGGTATTACTCCAAACGTTGATTTGTGGTCGTTCCGGTAACATTATTTATAATTTACCAGGCATTAATAGCAGGGACGAGAATGTATATGGCCATGTCGGAGGACAGTCTATCTCTCCCTTTCTTTCTCCCTCTTTCTCTCTCTTTCTCTTTCTATTTTCGTCTTTGTATTTTCCTTCTCGCACGTAATTCCGCTTATTTTTCGTTCTCCCTGGGAAATTGATGAAGAGGCTACAAAATGAGATAGAAGACAAACATCCTTTTGCTCAGAGTCAGGCATATGTTAGAATATGTGTATGCATATATATATACATATATAAGAATATGTGTGTGTGTGTGTGTGTGTGTGGTTATATATGTATGTATGTATGTATGTATGTATGTATGTACTTATTTTTGAAAGTTACCAATGAATTCAATCGTCGAGAGTAAAGGATATCATCGTACAATGGATCGAAAAAAGTTTGTAGGGTGAAGAAGAATAAGAAGACAAATGACGTCTCTTCTAATCCAATATTCTTCATTGTATGTATGTACACATACACATATCGTTTACATAATCGTCGGAGATGGAAATGTTGGAGGATGCACTTTGCAGCTCGGTTTATGTTAGCCAAGGAAACGTGCCTTCGATCTTGCGAATTTTTCAAGATATACCTAGAAGATACTAACATTGGAGTAGAAAAAGGGTAGGGAGAATAAAACAAGGCGAAGGGATGATCGAAGAGGAAGAAAAAGAGAGAAAGAAGAGAGGATTGGTGATGCACGGTTAGACGTCGAAAATGTAGGTGGCAGGACGTACGAATACGTTATTTCTTCGGCACTGTTATTTCGCGTGGTAGTCCACGAAAGACCGCTGTTATACGGGAAGTCGTGATAACGGAATCAGATAGCTGCCATGCCATCCCTTACCCGTGTGGAATAATACCTTACGGAGGCATATTTCACTTCTGCCAGAGCAATATTTTTGCTCGCGGAACAAGCAACAAGCCCCTAGCATCATCGTCTCTCTACCTATGTTGCCTCTCTCGTCTTATCGAAAGAAGAAGAATTTTCAAGTCGGTGATCGTTCAACCTCGCCTAAGAAGTACTTTTTTGTAACTAACCATCCAACATGATTATACGAACCTGTATTCGTAATATTAGCTTCTGGTGTTATTCATCAAGAATACGAGATTAGAGAGGGAGAAAGAAAGGGAGGAAGGGAGAGAGAAAGAGAAAGAGAGAGAGAGAGAGAGAGAGAGAGAGAGAGAGAGAGAGAGAGAGAGGAGTCTTGAAAGAGTTACAGGTTGTTGCAGGTCGCAACTTGTGTGCCAAGGTACATACAAAAATACATATATACATACATACGCGTTGTATCGTCACGATTCGTGGATGCGATAGGACGATGTCGTAATATCGTTGCCCGTTTCCTTTTACCCCTCCTTCTTTGTCCTTTTCTACCTTTTAGTATCCCTCTTCGAAGTGTTTGCTGTATTTTCTCCAGTACCTCAAATATTACGTTCTTGTAACTTCTCCGAAGGATATCGTGAAATACATGTTTCATATCGCTTATCTTTCTTGTCTGATAATCTAGACTTTAGGATATATCCGAGGAAACGAGAAATGTCGACGTTCATCTGGATTAGTTTCTGATCTTGACTCCGTGCTTTCGTGAGCTCTCTAGTTTATTACACGCTTTTGGAGAAGCGTATCGTCGTCGTATCGTGGCCTTTACATGCAACTATACTTATACGTATAATATGTATACGAATCATCTCTTGTAAAATCGATTTTATCCTTGATATAATATTTTCTATATAACTAAGACGTCTAAGAAGGAATGTCCCATTATCGTCAAAAAGTCAAGAAGACGTTGTGAGTTGATCGAAAAAGTCTATGTTAAATCTTATAGGAATTAATATAAGTTTGTAAGAATATTGAAGTTGCGGAAAAAGATGTTAAAGCTATGTTCAGTTGTAAGAAGGAAGGCAGGAAGAATCGATGATAGATATCTGTGGATAATAGAACGAAGATACTACTAACATCTATCAACGATGCCATTGACAAGCAAGTCGAAGTACCTCTATACTTATCTGGGTAACTTCAAACAACTGAAAGAAAAAAAAACAATGTGCTCACTCTCTTTCTTTCTTTCTTTCTCTCTTTTTTATTCCTTTTTTTCTTATTTTTTTTTATTTTTTTAAGTAGAACTTCGTGTAACTCCGACGAGTACTTCTACCTATGAAAGAAAAACAAAAGAAATAAAGGATATACGACATTTTAAAGACGTCATTCTTTACACATTGATTTTCTTTATCTTTCTCTACCTGCTTAAATCCTCCAAATCATTTATTTTTTACGAAATTTCGAAATCTTTTTTAAAGAATATATTTGATCTGACTTAGTTTAATTATTATTATAAAAGGAAGATGATAAAAATGTAAAAATGTTTCCCTAAGAATATTACCCTGAAGGTTAGTTACATAAGTTGGAACATTAAGCCCCTTGCTTTCATAAATAAATTCATCTTACGGGGAGGGACAATTTCCCTTTCCCTTAATAACACTCTAAGCTATTAAACTTTGGTTTAAAATCGACTAATTTGCCATATAAAATATAAAACACGTTGCCATTATCGGCTATCAATTAAGTTAATTTCTTTGTTATTGTAAAAGGTAGGCCATAAAAATATAATGATATCTAATTATTCTTTGTCGAAAAATCTATTCTAACGTGAAGTTTAATCTCTTTGGTGACTCTTTAACGTGGTAACTATCATTCCCTTATTCATATACGAAGATAATGGTAGGACTATAATGCGAAAGTGACGTTGTGTAAGAGATTTTTCGAGAGAATATGAAAGCTCGGTGCTTATAATACATAGTTTCCTATCAGGAAGAATGTCGAACCGAACTCTTTTTAAACGCCGACGATAAATCTTGCGATAGTTTCGAGAAAACATGCGCGAGAATTTCGAAAGAATGGGTTGTTTCTATATATACTGCTATTCTATAGTAGGTTGCCATTTTGGTGCATGAACGCGTGAACGAACCTTTTAAAAAGTGCTTTCGTTTTTATCGGGAAAGAGTTTGTCGCAGAGACGGACTATTTAATTTTATTTTAGGAAAAACTTGGAGAACATTTCGAGAAGATGATAAACGATTTTGGAATGCAGTTTGGAGATACACGAACGTGTTCAACTTCGTTTCAACAAAGGTAATAGTTACATTTATTTTTTTTGATAGTATAATTTATAAAATGCAGAAAAATTGTTAACTTAAAAAGATTTGTAAATTGTTGCCTTATAAAATACAACATTTTTAGATAAGACTTTATGCATTCAACATAACGAAAAGAGTAACACATTATTATTTCCGAAATTACTAAATGCACACAAAAGCTCTGTCATCAAACCTTTACGTTTTATTTATAATTATTTAATTAATTTAATTTCAAATTATTTATTATATTACATTTTATTATTATATCAATATTATTTATAATTTGTGTTTAAATTTATATTAAAATGTAAATGTATGGATACGCATGTGTTCCCATTTTATCATTAAATGGATGGATTGACATAACATTTATATCAAAAATAAAATTAATTCGGATTAAATCGACCATACACTATTAAAATAGGGAAAATTTCAAAAAAATTTCAAATTCTTTAAAAATCGCACGTTCGAATGAAAGAATTTGAATTCTGCTAAAGTATTTAATATCAGATATTATCATAAATATTTTCGACGTTTTTCATTGAACTAATTAATATGGATATAGACTGGATTGACTCGAAATTCATATAAAAAATCAATTTATCAGACTTCTGCTTTTGGAATGACATGTATTTCAAAAGTTAAAAAAGTTATTGAAAACGATGGTGTATTCAACGAAAATGGTAGATATTCTACATGATTATTTAAAATGTAGATAATTAGAAATCAATGTGATTTATATCGGTCGTGTCTATTTCGAAATTTCATAGCTACGCAAAATGTTGGTTTTGTATTACTTTTCTTTCTCATTTCACTTTATTTCGTCTATCTCGTGACTTTTTCTTCGCTTGTCAGATTGTTTCGTACTTAAGTTCGAAGTAGTACGAGTCAACAAAGTTGCCATCCACGTTGTTCTCTTCTATCACTCGTTCCTGTCGAAGTTACTACATAATCAAACGACTCACAATAAATATTTATAATATCCTTGATACTAAGCAATATCCTTAACGACTGACATACTAAGAAAAAGAAGATCCACTAATTACATTTCTAAAACAAATGAAACTCTTTAATTGATAGCAATTCGATCTACAGATGAATTTATTTTTTACACATTTTTCACAAGAAACTATTATTTTTTATCCTATCTTGATCTTATCTCGATACTCAACGTTCACTCCTCTACTTGCCAAAAATCTTGCCAATGCTAGGACGATAGAGAATAAATATATGGATGCTCGTGGATCGGCTAAAGAGGGAATACGGGAAGGAAAGATTACGTGAAACGATCGAAGATGTTTACGGGAAGTCTCAGGAACGTACCGGACGAACATTGAATCGAATTGCGAATTGGAATTCCCCGTATAATAAATCACTAGTGTTACACAGGGTGTCCCATTTAAATGCGAATATTTAAATATTTTCTCTTGGATTGAGTCATATGAAAAAGTATCACAAGGACAAAATTGCACCATTCGAAGGGGGAAGATACGATGATATGGAAATTTCGTTTTTTTTTAATGAAATTTTTTGGGATTTTTTTTTAAATGAAATGATATACTTTGGTTATAATAATATAGATAGCTAATAAAAGAAATCACATCTGAATGACAAAATGTAGATAATATTTAGGTATTTAGATTTAAATGGAACATTCTGTATATATATATATATATATATATATATATATATATATATCTGAATATTTGCGTAAAATACTGGAAACGTATTAATGGATGTTCACCATTTTCCGATGATTTCAGAGTTCTCTTCGTCTCACTCTTCGTCCCATTCTTCGTCATATAACATCAATACTATGCCGTTGATCGTTCGGCTTTGCTATAAAAGCAAACATTGTTTGGTTGTGAGATTGTAACCGATTACTATGTAACAATCGACCGTATAACATCCTTTATATATGACATTCTGTATAAAGAGCGAGAGAGATAGAAAGATAGAAACGACGTGAATGAAAGAAAGGATGATCATAACTGGACGATCTAGAACGTAATGCTAATTCTCAATTTACATTGCTTAACATGTTTATTTTAATACTCTGCTAATTGGTGTAGGTACGCATTCTATACTCCTTTTTTTTTCTTTCGTTGTCACGGAATATAATCCTCTAGCTTTTAGCCGATTATATAATGCGAAAAATTGTTAAAGCCATTTTTTTGTCTTCATTATCTTCCTTTGTCCAAATTATTCGGATATTCTTTTTCTTTAATTTTCTTTCTTTTTTCTGTTTTCTTCTTGGTTTTAAGTCCAAGATAGTCAGAAAGATAATTTTAAATAGCTACACGCGTGGATCGTATTTTTCTTTCGCGAAACTCGTAATTACTTCGAACGAGTCGTTTCGTTTTCTACGTGAAACTACGTAGCCAGCCGATAGATTAAGCAAGATTTATATCCCCTTTACCCATAAAATAACAAAGCCACCGGTGGTGCTCATGTTTCGAAACATTTTTCAAGGCCTATCCGAGCGTACTATCGCGTCTCTGGGATATACAGTATATATGCGAATATATACGCACACATACAGGAGAAAGCTATAAAGCACGAAGGGAAACGATCGCCGTGTTTCTTGCTTCTTTGTCATCCCCTGTGCGCGCCACCACGGAGACACCGTTTGTCGGCGACATTTGGATTCGCCGTTTAAACATGCCGTCGGCCTATCTTAATGGATATCTCACTGGCTTTCGCCTTCCAAACTTGCAATACATCGAGATATATACATATATGTATGTAGTTGAAAGTCTGTATTATAAAGGAAGGTAATAAATTAAACTATCGTGAATCGATATATCGATTGTTTTTATGAAAGCGAGTGATACTTCATTCTTTATATTTTTTTATTTTATTTTTCTTTTTTCTTTTTGTAATTTGAATGTTGCATATTATACAAATAATTGTTTATCGTTATTTTTAAATTGGAAAGATTCTTACTCTTTAACCATCTATGGACGAAATGTATTTTAATTAAAAATAAAATTTTTATGAATCAAAGTCAAAGAGCTTTGGATAAATTAATGAATGATAAAAGAAAAACTTCAATAGTGCAATTCTTTCCTCTTACGAACAAATGATTTAATTATTTTGTTAATCATAAGAGAAATGAAATCTTTATGACGAGTTTAAAATCGTCTTATCAAATATACATATAATCCACATATTTATCTTGCGACGAATAACAAAAGAAATTAATTTATATTATTAAATGTAATATTTGAAATGAATTGAAGGAAAAGAAAAGAGAGTCAGCTTTGATCCTCTTTCTCGACACGTTATTTGTCGCGTATTAAGTTCTTGTCAGAGGAGGAATCTTTGTAAAGTTCATGTAACATTCATAAAGAATCTTAATATATTCTTCGTGCATAGGAAAGTCAACGTTTCGAGAAAGTATTCATCGGGCAAAGGATTTTAGATATTGGAAGCATAAATTTTTGACGGACAGGAAGGTAAACTTCCTTTGCGAAAAAGTTTCATTATTAATAGACTATTAACGATGCAAGGCTTTTTTTACATGTGACAATGCAAAAGAAGTATCAACGAGATACAAGGATGTACATCGTAAAAGAAATAACGAGATTACGTTTACTCGATCGAGTAGAAAATGAAGAATTTGAATAATTTTTGAGAGAATGAACATTGTATGATCTTTTTCTTTCTTCTATTTTTAAGAATGAAAATAAGAAAAAACAGAGAGAGAAAAAAGGAGAGAGAAAGACAAGAGGCATTCGCCGGAAAAACTAGACACCACCGTGGCTCGTCGATGACGACGGAGAGATTACCGATTTCATCGTCCGTGGATATATAACGTTCTATCCGCTATGCAACGGCGGCCATATTAAAATGTAAATGCGTGGTAGCTAGTTATTATGCGGAGCGACCGATGCGATCTCGACCGACGGCGATGCGAGTCTCGCCCTGTGAGCCTCCTCCTCATCCTTTAGTCGCCACCCTTCAACTCTCTTCTCTTCTCCTCTCCTCTCCCTTTCTCTCCAGCCCTCATTTCTCCCTATCTCTTCTCTTTTCCCCTCTTCCTCTTTCTTCTCTTCCTCCTCTTCGTAAACACCCGATAATGGGGAAATCGTGTAGCTTGCCGGCTCGACCGTGTTCGCCCACGCAAAGTGGAGAGAAACAGAAAAACGGAAAATGAGAATCGGTCTGGGCTCGGCTCGATCTCACTTCGATCAAAAATCGCGTTCTCTCTCTCTCTTTCTCTCTCTCTCTCTCTTTCTCTCTCTTTCTCTTTCTCTCTTTGTTTCTTTACGTCTCTCTTCTTATTTCTTTCAGCTCTTACCTCTACATGTACGACGCAGGAACTTTTCGACGATACAAGTCCGATAGGCTGTCGCTTTTAAAGCTTCCCACGTTTCTTGTGAAACTCAGCAGATTTTTTGTATTTAACGTTCAAAAACATACGGGCTGTACGAGCTTTCGCTATTTGTATCCTTTCGCTTGAATAATCCAAAAACGGTGAATACTTATTGTTAGGAGATATCGAGAGAGGAAATAGCTATGTTAACAACAGGGAGACCACTGTAGATTGGATAATAAAAATGCAAAAGTTACGCTATACATAATCAATGTTTTATAAAAAAAGTTTTTGTAAACTCGACAATCTAACGAAAAATTCCCATATCGTGTCTCTAGCTAGTGTATCTTGAATTTTTTAAATTAATATTTACAATAATTAATAATCATTTTTAGTTATTTTAATTTCCACATATATTATATCATATTATAACAAATAAAATGATTTATTAATCAATAATATCGATATTACCGTATGGATCATTTCTATAATAATATTATGTGATATATTGACGTACAGTCAGTATGTATAATATTTGGCGGTACAGTATTTTCTTATTTATAAGATTATTAAAAATGATTATTAAAAAGTTTAAATTTTTAATAAATGAAATCTATAATGAACGCAGAAAAATTGATTTGTAACAAAAATTTCGAAGTTTTTTGTTTAATCTGTTAACTGTTTTTGGCGAGTATACCATTATGAAGTAACGGAAATTTTTTATATGTTAGACAAGTATAATTCTCGTATAAAAAAGGAAATTATCTTTTCATATTTCAATTACAATTTTAGTGAAAACGACGGAAATGTTAAAAAATATTCTTTAGCAGTCATTGTCGTAAAAAGTTCTATGCAACGATTTATTAGTTAGATCTATACTAATTTCTGTAATGTATTCTATTGTATTTGACTTTGTTTCTTATAGATTATAATTATATCTGCGAGTTCCGAATATGAATCTAATAGAATGCAGAAAACAAATTCGAATGTAGAAATAGAACAAAATACATTGAATATAATATAGAGGAATAGAAACAGATTCTGAAGAAAGACAGAAATTTTGTAATGTTCACGTATTATATTTATTAATAATTGGAATAAAATTCCAGAAAAGCATTTCTTTTCTCTTACCCTTTTCAAACAACTTTTGATTCCTTTCAAAGCCTTTTCACTGTTCAATTACTATTTATACATGCTCTAATATCAGATTTACAGACACATTCATGTTTCAAGCAGGACATGGATAGCCAAAATGACTGACATCTGGTAACTAACAACAGGCAGCGACTGACAACTGTTAATTGACGATATGGCGGCGACTAAAGTCACATGTGGCGACTTTACTCATTGCTATTAGTCACATCAAGTAGTCTACTACTAGCTTGTCACACATAACTATAGTCCATTCAACGGGACAAGTTAGGAGACATAAATGAAACAGTTGCTTACACTTTGCGCGTGATACATGCATAAAAGTGCAGCTGTTGGAATTTAACTCTATTGTTAAATTCAGAAGTGAATTTTCATAGGTTATTGTTAGAGCTTACTACGACTTCTCCTTAAAAAAGTGTTATAATACTTAAAATTTTTAAATACGCTGATCACATGCCGGTAAAATACATTTGTTTACATCTCCTAACTTGTCTTCTAACTTCTCTCGTTAAATGGATTATAGCGATGGGAATCTGAAACACTTTGAGTCACTTCTTGGTTCTTTTCTTCTACTTAAGATTGTTCATCACATTTCTCTCGATAGATATTATTTTGATGATTTTTCTGATTTATTTGGAATAGATCAGAAAATGATAAACAAAAAATTACACATAGCAATATAACATAATCAATACAAGTTAGAGCACGTACTGACGCCACGACTGCTTTGTCATATGCGACGTCTACAACACTTGCACAGGCAAATAAGTCACGTGACCAAAGGGTCTAGCACGTTCTCCGCGAGTAGAATTGAACGTGTTTAATTCAAATCGTTACGAACCTTTGTAACTATTACTTGGAATAGTAACGGCAACTAACATAATACAAGACAAAACGACTAACAATAAGTACTTGTGACTACTGCAGTAGCAATAAGTAAAATCGCCATGCGTGATAAATTTTTTAGAATCAGTGTTTGCTCGTAGGAAATGTTTTTATTTATTTAATAAAACTATAAATAAGCTGATTAAATAGAATTTGAGTTAGTATAAATTCATAAAGTAGAGTCGTATTTACACGTTAATGCTTCATTTTTCATTATCCTGAGGCTGGATGCTTATTGTAAGTACAAGGACCAACAAAGACTGTAGTAAGCGAAAACTATAGTGCTAGGGAATCGGTATTGAGTGCTTTGTTCCTTTAGTGATGACCGACTTTCTGGACGCTGTAAGGAAGATTAGGCATACGATATCGATGTTTATTATGTCGACACATATGTACGTGTAGTAAAGAAAAGTATTAAAAGTGTATGTGATCTTATTGTTCGTCGAAATGACAAAAGATGCGGCATACATGCAAATATGTGTCTCTGCAAGTAAGCCTGAAAGAACGAACACAAGGCTGGATGTATTATCTTTGCGTTCGTTATGAAGAGCTCTTCGCCATTTAATTTCATTCAATAGTCATTCTAAAGGAATCAATTAGTTTTTATATCAGTTCAGGCAACTTTTTTTCTCTAGATATTTAAATTTATCATTAAATATTTCATCATTAATTTTAGTCATTTTTTATTATCAGAATAAATTCTGATAATTTTTTTTTTTGTTTAGGTCATCACTGCAATCATACGCGAAATGTTGCATAGCTTAAATAAAATAAGAATTGTGAAGTAAAGGCGATGTTTGTTAATTAATCTAAATTTGTCCGTGTTCCGCGATTTAAATTGTTTTTTAGGAGTATATGTACTTGAATCGATTGTGCGCAAACAGTCATAGATTTAATGTTTGTCCGTATAAATTTTTGTTTTTCCTGTTTTAACAGTCGTACAGACTGTACTTATATATAAATAGTAGAGATTCGCGAATTAAATTCAATGTCCGTATCGTAATCTATAAATAAATATTGCATAATAAATTCATCAGTGCATCATAGAAGATGATCAAAAAATTAATACATCTCTTCCACAGGAGAATATTGACGAGCAAATTTTATTTCGTTACAATTTCTAAATATTTCCTACAATTCTTTTTTATTAAAATAAATTTAATACAAATTTCTTTTTTTATTTTAAGATAATCATTGTGATTGTGATTTAGTCTACAACGACATTAACTTATCTTATTTTTAACTTAATTCGATTTCGCCTTTCCTCATTTTTAACCTATTATGGTTCAACCTTCCTCAATTTCGACTTATAAGAAGGATGAGTGATTTGGAGCCATCAGAGGATTTCTTAAATAGTAAGAGAAAAAGTTTAAGTCCCTTCGGTGCTTATCATATTAAGGACATAAAAATTCAAATTGTCTCGAATTATTGATTGTAATTTTTTTAATAAATTATTGACGAGCACAACTGTAAGAAATATCTCTTTTGAATTTACTCGTGTAAATTTTTATTTGTGTGTTTTTCATTGTTCGTCTGTTACGCAAATAGGTACTTATTTTGATTAGTTCACTAGAGTCTTTTTGTTTCATCAGTTCGAACCGTTTAATTAACAGTGCAATTAATTTGTGATTCTTTTGTTCGTGTTTGAGTGGTGAAAATCAGTCTTTCATTTACCTGATTTCGTCAAAAATAAAGCATGTGATGTAGATTACTTCGCATTTAGTCTTTTTAATTTAAATTTATATACTTCGATACATTGATATTGATATATTAAACATGAGAAAGAAAATAAATACGACGGGTAAATTCTGAAAATTGACTAGTGGATAACTTTTTTTTTATTAAAATAGCCACTTGTTGAAAGAAGTCGACGTCCGAGGTTCCTTGATTATTGTTTGCATGAAAAATTACTTATATAGTCAATCAATTTTATTGATAAAATACAAGTCATAACCGAATTTATTGCTTTTGAAAGAAAAAAAATAGAGTTATTTTTAGAAAATAAAGAGATTTATAGAATCATAGCTCTCGTACGCTTGAATGTTAAATTAATCATTTTCAGTTAAGAAAATTTTCAATAATTAATATATTAATTCCTTCTTTTTTCCTCATGGTTTCTGTGTTCACATCTGTGTGTGTGCTCATCTATTACTAACATGAATGAAAAATAATTAGTATGGTTTTAATTTTAATCTTTCTTTCTGATGTCTGTCATTGCATTATTGATCGTATACGATGTATTTCGCATTTGTTTGTGCTTATGAAATTGTGGATTATATATCGTATAATGAAATTTTATTTTATTTATTTAACTTTATTTCATTATTCTGAAGATCAAATTAATCAGATGATAATAATTAAAAAGATATTCGTATATTGCTAATATGCTTGTATATTGATGTTTTCTAATATTTTATCGAAAATAATACCTTATACGAAAAAATATTGATCGTTTTGAATGTTATATTAACAATATATGGTAATGAATAAAATAATACTAGTATATTATTAGTATACTTGTATATTATTACGTCTTAGTATTTATATTAAAAGTTGAATTTTATGCAATGCATCACTAATATTAACAGTCGATTTCAACAAATTATTATATATTCTTAATTAAATAAGAATTATACGCGTTTGAGTTAGCCTGTCGGAGATGCTTTAGGATATATTCTCTAGTGTAAGCTTTTGCACCCTGGCGGTGTATGGGAGAATTGTGGAGTGTGTATATTGGGATAAATATTCTGCTTTTCTTTAAATATAAGTATAGGACAGACAGATAAAATAGTTTTGTGTAAATGTGTATTTAGTTTTAAGTAGGAAATATGAGACAAGATGTAATTTCCACTTAGGAGTATGTTTGTATGAGTTGTTTGCAGTGAGTATATTTCATACATATTTGTGAAGTTTCAGTAAATTTTATGATCTTTTCTATATTTTCCTGACATTCTATATTGCAAAAATTTATCATCAGTATTTATTAATTAAACATTTTAGAAGTTATATATATATATATATATACGTATAATTATAGAATTAACATATATACGATATATACGGCATATACGGCATTTAAGTAATTATGCCTGTGTAAATGTGGATGATTCGTGAATTCTTTTGGTTCATTAATTGTTCACAAGCTAGGTTAATTCATGAAATATATAATAATCTTTTATGTATAATTTTTGTTTGCGTACGAAAATTAAAAATAAAGGGAAATGCCTGAATGCAACCGTTAAGGCACGAAACAAAAAAGAAGACTATATATATAGAAGATGCTTTCACAAATTGTTGCTCAACAAGGGGACAACTATTCATTGTGAAAACAAAATTGAGCTTTTCGAAAACAGCACGTAATCTTTTCAAATTATTTTCTTTCTCTTTAACAACACGTAATTATTTCTGTTCCTTAGTGTTTTATGATTAGGCAAATAATGAATGATTTGAAATAATGAATCATTGAAATGATTGGAAATAATGAATCATTTTGTTTCTTTGATACAAAGTACGTGTAGGGATTATTTAAATGATGCATTTATAGTTTAGTTAGCTTAGTTAGAATTAAGAAAATTTACAATCTTTTTCTATCACATAAAAATATTGATTATTCTTGTTATGCAAGTTATTCTTTGGTATGTCAATATTTTTTTTTTATTCTTTTTCTTTTCATTTATTCTAGTTATTCAGTAGAACTAAATTTCGGTTTCATTGTTCATTTTAAAACTTTTAAATGATTACATATATTTATTATTACATAATAATATATGAGATTCATTGTTATTTTTATATACGACGCGTCTTTTATAAATTATATTTTATAATGTAAAGGCATATGAATAAAAAGTATCTTGTAGCTATTATTGTATCTTATTGAAATAGGAAATAGATATATTAAATAATAAAGTGCATTTTTCAGCACGTTGAACAGATGTGCATGGTGACGTATCGTGTGTATGCTGTTTCTCTTCATTTTTATTGTGTAATAATATTATATAATTAATGTATTTTTCTTGTTTCAGGTGATCATAAAAATATATACCATATTTAATTATAATTGGTTTTAAAGGTATTTATATAGAAAACTTTTTGTAATCTTATATGTGATACGGATCGGTAAACTAGACATCCTACTCTTTCAGTAACAAGGGTAATATAACAAATAAAGAAGATCCTAAAGTTAAAATACAAAGTCTCTCGCATAAACTCTGTTCAACTAAGAACTTAACTCTCTTCCTAGACTTCTCCAGACTTAACTCTTTATACTTGACTCGGTCGTGACGTGACTGGTTCATTCAGAATCGTACTCGATACCCGTTCACGCGTTACTCTTTACTCGGATACCTCTTTATGTGGATTTACTCGCGACTCGCCACATTACTCAGGATTTAACTCGTTGCTCTTAAGTCACAATTCGTTGGTCCACTCAGAACTCAACTTTGATGTGACTCTACTTATGGGCCTATTCAAGACTCGCTACTCTCCGCAACTTAGTGTTCCTCTTCGTTAGTGTTTCAATATTTCGAGTGGAAAAGCATCTTCAAATGCTTTATAAGATTTTTTGATAAATGTTGAAGAAGTAGGTGTTAAATTACATGATCAATTTATTTTAGAATGTAACGAATTTGCTGACAGATTCAAAAAATCTATTTCAAAAGTAAAAATTATGAATTTTTCTGCTGATATATTGAAAAAAAACTGTTAAAAGTAATGGATAAGATTCAAAAAATAAAAATGCAACATGATTTGTTTAGCCAAATGCTAGGTTTATATATGGACTATTCGATTATCTTCGAAAAAATTTTGTGCTATCCTATAATACTTATTCCGATGTCTATGTGCCATTTAGATGGAAGTATATTTCAGACAGAGAAATCAACAATAGTAAAATTCTTAGAAAAAAAAATATCGTTGCGACAATGTACCAAATATCTTTGATGTTGCCATAGTCAACAGTTTTTTTTTATTACATACAATGAAAGATATTCTTGGTACATTCGATAGCATATCTAAAAAAATGATGAACACCTTGGTAGCAACTCGAACTCCACGAGTTGATTTAATTTTTGATCAATATTTTATACCATCAATCAAAGATTATGAACGTGCACGCAGGAATAAGCAAAATAGTATTGTCTTTAATATTATGGTTCCAATCAAACTCGACCGATAGATTTCATTAAAGAATTAAAATCATTTCATCAAATTTAAACAGAGTTTTGTTAAATTTTTAATAGAGCATTGGGCTACAAATTGTGTTACCAATAAAATGTTGCCATTTATTGGTAATACAATAATAAACTTAAATTATGATTTCTGTTATTCATATGCAGTAGAAAATGATTCAATTGAAATGACAATGAAAATTTATCTTGTGATAATAATGAGAAGGCAGATACAAAAATAATGCATTATGTATGTAAGCTTGATGCAGAGGTTTTAATAATTATGCTAGGAAACATGAATCATCTTCAAAGCGATAACCTGAAGATTTTTATGGAGTATGACACCGGAAACGCTACAAGATATATAAATATAACAAAATTATATATCGAATTAGGACAATCTTTGTGTCCGCGAGTTTGCCTGGCTTTTATGCAATCACGGGATATGACTTCAATCAATCATTTTTTTAAATAGGCAAGATAAGATCTTTATAAGTATTGATAAAAAATTCAAATTATCAAATGGCATTAACCGATCTTGGAGCTACACATATAACCGATTTGCGGGAAGAACTTTTTAAAAAGCTTGAAAAATCGGTTTGTGAAATTTATGGATTCAAAAATATCATAAATATAAATACAGTGAGATTTCAAAAATTCTGCTCAACTTATAAAGCGAACAACAAAGAAGAGACTTTTAAAAAGTCATTAAAAAATTGTAATCCTTCCACTTTGCCGCCATGCAAAGTAGAATTACGTCAACAGCTGTTAAAAACTTAGTACTAACAACTATTTGGCGGAATGCATATTCGCGTTTTCTGAGTTCTTTAACACCTGAAAGAAATGGATGGCAATGATAGAAAAATGCATTGGAATTTAATTGGTTCGAAGAAGAATGTATGCCGCAATTAGTATTAGATGCTATTGTTAACGAGAGAATTGAAAACACCGATGATGATATTACAGGTAAATTTAAACATTCCTTTTCCTTCATAATTGCATTATATTTTGTTTTATTATTCATTAAATATAAATGAATAATTATTTTCAGATAATGCAGAAGAATCGGAAGAAGGAGAATATTCAAGCTCTGATGATGATTTCGCTGATAATAATGATGATGATGATAATGAATTAATGATGACTAATGATGAATAAGAAAAATCTAAAAGGAAAATTCATGTTTCATGGCTGTTTAATTAGTTCATCTAGATAAAGTTTATCATACAATTTTATATTTATATTCATTCACTTTTTCATTCCTTTATATTTTATTATAATAAATAAAAATACAATTTAATTAAAGTAAACAGAGCAAAATCAAAAATATTTAATTTGTTGAGTTACATTCTGTATCAATAGATATACATCATACCTTTTTCATTTAATGTTAAATATATGAAAATTCTAAAAAAGAAATTACTACGAATGAGAATCTTTTAATTATTTCAAAATTTTTTCTAACAACAGTACACTTGCTATAAGTCACATGGTCTTGCGAGAGTCAATTGCACCGCAATACGCTTCAACTCAGCCGGCCGGCGATATATGCTCTCTTTCACATTTCAATCTACCCATAGCGTTACTCACTCGCACTCATGTATAACATTTCCGATCATGTAGCAAGTAGAAAGTTCCACAAAAATGATCTGTCTTTTTGAAAATATGTATTTTTAGATTTAAATATTATTCTGTTTTAGTCTCAACTTGCTTCAAATATATTTCTTTGAAATTTAAGAAATTCCATTTTGAAACCGCCTAGCAAAATTTTAGATTCGACTAAATGACCTGATTTTTTTATTTTCTATTTTATTAAAGACTAAATTAAAAGGTATTAAAATTTCAAATATCTCAAGAATATTTTTTTGCAAAAAAAGTTTCGCAAATTAAAAAATTCAAGACGTTGATTTGTTGACAATGCCCTACTATCCTTTAACCAGGTTTGTCAGGGACGGCGAATTCTCAATCCCATATTTATACACTTTTTATTTTTTAATGTTTAACCATAACTTTTATATTAGGTCCTTATGAGTGTTTATATATAACAATTATTCCTTATAAAAAAATAGTTGTATATACTTTTGAAAAGTTTATCGAATAATTTTTAAAAATTAATCATACATTTAATATCGTGTTTTACTTTCGAAAAGGAACAATTTAATTATTATTTATTTTAATGAAAGTTTATTCATGTGTTGCTCTAATAGTAAATTCAATATTTATTATTTATTGAAAATAATCAATCATCAAATATTTAATCATTTATATTTTATCATTCCATATGTTTGTATTATCATTAGAAGAGAAATATTTTGTTATTTTTTATGACAAATTTCAAAATAAGGATTTTTTAAAAATAATTAAAAATAATATTTGAATTTTTAACCGGTATTCAACGAATCTCATAAAACTTTTAATAATTAAATAATGCCAATCAGCGAATTTATAAATGTTGTCCATTCGTACTTCTCTCTACAGTACTCTTATTTATAAAAATAATTCGTTTGATATCATTAATTAAACTGTTATAAGATATTTCGCGAGAAAACACTCTTGCTACTCGTAAGAGCTTTTTAAAGAACCTTTTTTCTGATTGTGCCCTTCAACCAACTTTATATCGCTTTTCATAACACTTCTTAATAACAATAGTTACAAAAACAACGTCGTTCATAATTATAAAAAGGTAGGGAAAGTGAAGGAACTCTCGTTAGAATCGTTGAGTACCTTGTTTTTACCATAGCACCTGTTTGTAAGTTAATAATAGACTAAATTATATACTGAGTGTTCCAGAATAAACACGAAAAATTTTAGGTGTAACGTGAACATTTAAAAACAATAAAAACAATGCATATATTTTATTTGACTTTTTTCTTTGAGTTTTATATACAGCGAATTTTTATCGCAACAATTCTTTCATTAGGTGGACATAGTATCTTTGTGAAAAAATTGAATAAATTTTTCACTAAATCCGAGCAATATCTGGATCATATGGGGAGACTAAGATTGTCATTCGTAAGATATTTGCAGACTTTTATTCAGATACGTGGACTTCATTTTCTAATGAAAATAGAGTTGTTGAAAATCAAATCGGCTATAATTCGAAAACAAAATCAAATAAAACATAATGCTTATATAAATCTTTTTCATTCTTTACATATTCCGAAAAATATTTATCGCCCTTAAAATATTTTTCTCTTTTTCAGGGATATCCTTTATACAATATAAATATTACTTTATTATTATTTATTATTATTATCTATTATTATTAATTAATCTTTCACTTTCGTTATCTGACAAAAAATGAATTACAAAATCTTAATAAAGATATAATGGTGGATAAACTAATTGCTATTCATCAATATCAGGATTCACATATTGTATGAAAAATTGATTATATTTGTGAATTTTTCTCACATATAACTTCTCTTTTTCGTTTAATAAAATTATAAAATTATAAAGATTATAAACGAATATAATAGTTCGCATTACTAACTTTGTATTACAGTATATTCGGATACGTTTACAGCGAAATCATGGCTGAGATTTCGTACTAGAGAACATACCGCAACCATTTCTGTCTTCTATCTTTCTTTCTCTCTCTTAAACTCGAACTTTGTGTTGAATTTTCTGCTCGTTGCCCCTTTCCGTCAGCGTTATCATCGCTTTCCCTTTACAAACCAAGCTGCGCATTATTTACGCACTTCTACGGTCGCTATATCCCGCAGTCTTCCGTCGTACCGTATAGTAAAATTCCTTTCAAAAAGCCGCTTTTTCTTTCTTCCACTGTCGTTACCATGGTTTATAGCTGTTGTATGTTACGCCAACGCCTATTTTCTCGCTTTGGGTAACGAAAGAAGACTGAAATAGTAAAAAGAACGATATAGAAAAAGAGAAAGAAAGAAAGAGAGAAAGAGAGAGAGAGAGAGAGAGAGAGAGAGAGAGAGAGAGAGAGATTGGACAGAGGAAAGCAAAGATGGGAAAGGTAAAGGGGTAAAGCTTGGAGGAAACGGAGAACGCAAAGAGACTGAGTAAGTACAAACACCAAATACCATGTAGTGGCATGTATTACGTCGACAACCATGTTGTATATGAACGCCAAAGTCCACGAACATGGAATCTTTTCGTGTGTATGAAAGGGAAAGAGAGAGAGAGAGAGAGAGAGAGAGAGAGAGAGAGAGAGAGATTTTGAACGTAGATGCCATTGAAGTAGTTGCCCGTTCTAAGGAGTATCTAATACGAGCCTATATTTGCTGTTAGCTGCCAGAGACGATATATCCGTAAGCATAAGCTAATCGAGCTGATAGTCTTATCGAGTTGCCTCTTTGCTAAGGTCATGAGAAACTTTGTAGAATGTCGTTGGTTGTGTTCTAATGAACCTGGCTTGGCTCATTCGCGGAGAAAGCAGTGCACGAGTATCCTAGTAGAAGAGAGCTTGCTGCTGCTGGTTTCAGAGTTGAAGAGGAGATGGAATGAGCAAAGTAGAAAGAGAGAGAGAGAGAAAGAGAGAGGAATGTAGGAGATGGAAAATGGACGAAGACTACCTACCCCAACAACAGGTAACAAAGTCGCTCGGTTAGCGTTGTCTGCAGCTCGAGTTTCTACACTGTGCTGAAAGGTCAAAGGGTATTTGCGACAATGGCTCCGGTTAATGACATTCTTATGGTAAGCCAGGAATCATTTGCGGCGTTGTTACCAGTATCTTCTTCTTCTTCTTTAATTGGAGTGTTAGTGATACGCAATGTGACAATCTGCATCCTTTTCGCTCTTTTCGGATTGTTTTCATTTCTTCCTCCTTTCTTTTGTACTCAGTCCAATTTTCTTGATTATACTTTATGAAATCGATAGCGAAAGGTTCATTTACCCTTTGAAGTATCTACTTACTTAATGTTCGCGAATGAGAATTCGCTGTATTGTAATAAATAGTTTCGTTATCACAAAGAGTAATCATAATGATGGAAGGAAAAGCAGTTCGTTACTAGGTGGATAGTAGTTTAAATAGAGCGGATTTCCTATTGACGCAAGTGAGATTAATTTTCTATAGTTGGCGAACGGTTAAAATATCAAGCTGCGATTGACCGCGCGAGTCTGTCATCGTGATTAATTGATTATCGTTTTACGGATGATGGACGAGCTGCCATAGTATCGATAAGAAGGAATATATCGGGGGATGGAAAGAAGGAAAAAAGGAAGAAAGGAAGGAATAGGTGTTGCGCATATGTATATCGATATACTGTACAAACCTACATACAGACACACACACACACACACACACACACATATGTACGTACATATATACACACAACAAAGTTATATGTAAGTATATACATGCATGTACATAGATGCATATGGTTATATATTGATGGCAGGCGAGAAAAGAAGGTAGGCTCAAAGTGTTAAGCTAAACGTCGCGTTTCGTTGGAGCGGAAAATTTGAAAGGCATCGGCCAAGTCGTCGTCGTCGTCATCGTCGTCGTCGTCGTCGTCGTCGTCGGCGTATCGTAAGACACACTTTGTGAACAGAGCAAATGGAGATTATCGTTCGATCGACTCGACGAGCCGATTAATAGAACGACTACTTTACTAGAATCTTTTTCTTCTTTCATAACTTTTTTTCTTAGGCCAGGAACGAACGAACGAATGAGAGGCCGATGCAACCCAGATGCAAAAAAATGGGGCGCGAAGCGAAAAGATAATTTCAAGTGATAAAGCTAAAGCTGAAACGGGAATGGGAGGGGGAGGAGAAGGAGGAAGTAGGAACGAGAATGTAATGCTTGGCCTGGCCCGCACTTCATCTTTGTAGACGTAAAAACGTAATAAACGATCTGCGCTCTCGGCGCTTCGTTCAATAATAAATCAAGCTTGATATTTACGGAAGAATTTATCCGTCGTACGACGTGGCAAAAATAATTACGCGCTACTGCCGTTGCTGTGAAGGCGTACGGCTTCCGTGAAATGAAATTTTACTTCGCTTTCTTCGTTCTTACTCTCTCTCTCTCTCTTTCTCTTTCTCTTTCTTCCTTCCTCACCTTGATCCTTTTATTTTTAGCGTTCCTCGCGAGCTCGAATTATCCTTAACGCAATACGAAGTTTGAACATCTTCCTTCTTCTTCCTTCTTCCTTCTTCTTTCCTTCCTTTTTATTTTTTCTTCTTCTATTTCATCTTTCTTTCTAATGACACTTGGAATATTCGCAATTCGTTATCACGGAATAACAAAAAATAAAACATTATGCGTTCTATTATTGAAATCTCATTTAGCGATCTCAATGGTCGATCAACCGTTCCTTCTCGAACGGTGCTTTCAGTGGCAAAAATAAAATACATATTCAATTCATAGAAGGGAAGGTTGAGAAGCAGGATTCGTGACCTCCGACCGCATTCGATCGTTTCTAGATACCTACCAACCTTTCAAGAGGGTGTTCTTTCTTACTTCCATTATACCGTTACCTAGGCATCGGCTGTCTTTCTTTCTACCCCCTTTCTTTCTCTCTTTCTCACTCTTTTCTCTCTATCTCTCTCTTTCTCTTTCTCACTCTTTTCTCTCTATCTCTCTCTCTCTCTCTTTCTCTCTTTCTCTCGATTTCGATTTCATTCCTACCCTGGAAGTTCGATCCTGGCTATCGTGTTTCGTCCGCTAAATATTCGAATCTCCATTCGCGATACAACAGATTATTAAAATATTTAAACGAGCCCGTCGACCGGTCGTTAAGGGTGCCTAGAGTTCCCTCCTCGCAAGGTTCTCAATTAAATGCTAACGAGCGAAGAGCTCTTTCTACCTGAATACCATTCCGTTGGAAACTGCAGTAGCGACCTACCGAAAGAAAGAATGAGAGAGAAAGAGAGAGAGAGAGAGAGAGAGAGAGAGAGAGAGAGAGAGAGAGAGAAAGTACTTACCCATCCCCCCTTTCCCCTTTTAACATTCTCTTTCTCTCGCCAGTTCAAAGCGAGCTTCCGTACAGCGACGACATTGTTTTAACGAGACTGGGAACGTGCAATTTGTTCGTCCCGTTCGCTTGCAACCCGGCCCGTCATGGAAAGAGAGAGAAAGACAGAAGAGGAGAGAGGTGAGAGACAAGCTACCCTTTTCCGCTCTCCCTTTCCTTGTTACAAGCTGCGCTTCCCTGCTCGCAAAATCTATCTTTCCATCTTTCTCTCTCCCTCTTTTTCTTCTCTTGTCTCTCCTTGCTTGCTTTCCTTGCCTGTTTGTTTGTTACAGGATACTTGGGATATAGGTACACGCTTTCTCTCTCTTTACCTCTTTCGTTCTTTGTTTTTCAAGAATGCGAAACCTAAAAATATATATATATTTTTTTTTGTTTTTATCTCTAATGTCCAAATTTATCAGGCACACAAGATATAATTAGATCGTAATCAATCATAAACATTGTATGATACGTAAAAATATTTGTAAATATGATATCGTCGGTGTTTGATTGTTTCAGAACGATTTTATTATGATTTTATTTTCTTTTTCTATTTTGAAGAATACTCACTTACTAACTCGTATGGAACATCGGATAGAGGATTATAGTCTGATCTTCTCTACTTGTCGAAGAACTTTCGCAAACCCAGAAAGTTACACCGAGTTCTTTCGGATTCACTTCTTAGTAAATCAAAATTTCACGCATCGTATGTCTATTTCTCTCTCTCTTTCTCTCTCTTTCTTTCTCTTTCACTTTTTCTGTCTTCCCCACGTAATTACCTAATTATATATTTATAATATTTAATAAAGTAGTAGCAAAAGAGGACGTACTCGCATTATCTTACTCACGATTGAATAATTAATCAAAAGCGACGAAAGGCTCTTTCGTTTTTACTATCCCGTCTCGAGAATATCTCTCTCTTTCTCTTTCTCTTTTACTTTTTTCGTTCCGCTTTTAATTTCAAGTTAAAAAAATATCACTTCCTCCGTAGGACAGCCGCCTCGGAAAAAAATAAATTCTCCCCCATTTTTCTCTTTTACTTTAACTTCCGACGAGTCTCTCGTCCGGAGTCAAGTTCTTTTTTCAACCGCGTACTTTTAGAACGTTTGCCCTCGCCCTTTATTTTTAATTACATCCTCATCGATAGTGTAAAAGCGCGAAACAATGGTCTCGGACTAATGGACAAATGAAAACGTATAGAAATTCTTTTAAATTCTTTCAAATTTCCTCCTATCGATTTTCTCTCACATAAATGATATGTATCAGTATTAAATATTCTGAAAATATCTAGATCTCCATTTTATCTACTATAACACAATTCTTTTCTTTTTATCTCTAAAAAAATGGTATAACGTACAACTTATACTATAATGTTTTCTTAACAAATATTAACTTTCATATATGAACGAACAATTCATTTTATAACGAAAAAATAAGATAAGACCTAAAATATATAGATATACGAACAGTAGAAGTTTAAAGTTACATAGTGTTAAACGATAGAAAAAAGGTAGTAAGTACGATCTTTTTTTTGTGGGACTAGATATATTTTATTTCTCTTACAGAATCATTCCACTTCTTATACATTTAAATATGACATAGTTTCTTTATCCTATCAGATATAACAATAAAACATAATATATTGTAAAAGTTTTCGAGAATATATCTATCTGATCAAAGTCAAAACGAAGATATTATCCAGCTGCGGAGGTCTTATTGGATGACTATTTCGAAAATGCTGATGATATTCAAGAACCGTGGTATTTCCTTACGACACGTAATTGTCATTAACTTCAACGACGAGATTCGTTCGTGGCAAAGAGGTTAAGTCGAAAAAGTTATTCCGAATGGTGCCCTTGCAGACTGATTCCGCAATCTCTGTCGTGGTTGTCATTGGATACTTTTTCCTAAGAGAAAAGAGAGAGAGAGAGAGATAGAGAGAGATAGATAGAGAGAGAGAGAGAGAGAGAGATAGAGAGAGATAGATAGAGAGAGAGAGAGAGAGAGAGAGAGGGAGGAAGGAAGAGGAAAAGGAAGTCTCAATAAGGTGTCGAGGAATAAGAAACGGAGACAAAGAAAGAAAAAGGTAAAGGAATGGCAGCCGAGACTATAGGCGAAGAAGTCGGCTACACTCGAGTTAAATTTTAATTTGCAACTAGTTAAAAAGTTAGCGCGAGGCCGTGCGCGCGCGAGCACCGCTGAAAGTAGAAGAAGAAGAAGAAGAAGAAGAAGAAGAAGAAGAAACCAGTGCCGGCGGCGATGGCGCGACGATAATGTAAGGAGCGAACTTTCGTCAGGATGAAAAGGAGGAGCGGGTGGATTAAGAGGAGGTGGCTTATGCCGCAAGCCACCTTCGACGGAGTTCACCCTCAACGTCATACGAAACTCTTAGAAATTCGAGAAGCGCGAACTTGTTGGCTCGTAAATCGTCGCCTGCAAGCGAAGTGAGTCAATGTTTTTCGCGGACACCCGTTAGAATGTCGTTAGCATCGAACCGACCGACGTTTGGAACCATCAACTTCTTTTTCTTTTTTTCGTTCTACTTTCCTTTTTATGTTCTTATTCTTTTTTTTCGCTTTTTTGTTTAACCTTTTAATATATTATCTATTTTTATACATTTTTACGATCGAAATATATTAATTATTATCTAAAAATATTAAAGTGTTATTAAAGAATTAATGGAGGAAGTTTATTATCGTAATATTTTTTACAAAATTTCATGAAAAAATTAATTCGTTGCATATACATACGTTATATTGTAGATTAAATTTATTGATACATTATAATTCTACAACAAACATACATTATTAATTGAAGGGTTAAAACAAAGATATATATATACATAAAAGGAAAAATAATACGAAGATTGCTTTTCTTTTCCTTTTGTTTTTCTTTGCTAACGCGGGAGCATATCGAGGATGACGATCGATGAGAGTTCGCAAAATTTGCATTCGAATAATCAAGATCTCGAAGGTATGTAGGAGAGATCGTAAACGTGTCAACTATCCACGTGCATCCATTTATGCATGTACCTACCACGTTCAAAATCGATCGCGATTCAATAGAATTGCGTCCGAGTATTTTCTCCTGTTAAAGATGTACGATAGTGTTACTTTTTAATCGATCTGAAGCGCTCTTGAGACGAGTTTTTCTCGGCATTTCCATTGGAAATTCTATCGAAGAGTAAAAATGTATCATTCGATCGTATAAACGCTGGAACAGAAAAACAAACTATTTTCGTTCTCTTTCGAAAATGACTACATATTTATTTGAGTATGCGTATTCTCTCTCTCCTCCCTCTCTCTATATCCTTCCTTGTTTTTTCTCACGAGAAGCGATTGCTGTATGCTATACACTTAACAAAGTATTCGATTTTCGTTTTTTTTTTCTCTCTCTTTCTCTCTCTCTTTCTTTTTATTTCTCTGTCCCTTGAAGATAAAGATAGCACCATATAGTTTATCAAATAAGTCCACGTAAGACACGTTCAAAGATGTCCGTACGAGAAATCGTTCAATTTCAGATAGAGGAGTCGAATATCGTTCGAATCTCGTGTCAGCGGCCGTTTCTGTCTTTGTGTCACGAAAAGAATAGGTCGTCATGGAAGATAGTGGAGAATATAGTAGGGGGTGGAGAAGAAAGAGAGCGAAGGAAAAGAAAAAGAAAAAGATGGACGAGACAAGAGAAAGAGGGAGATGAGTGAATTGAGAAGGGTAGGAGTAGCAAAGAGGAAGGTCTGGATCCGGCAGAATGGAATAAAGGACCTGGCGTATCGGTAAAACTACATAACCGTAACGATATTACGTCGCAAAAGAAGTTATTTGGCGTGGTAAATAAGAAAGAAAAGAATAAAGAGGGAGGAAAACAATGATAGGGAGTAGAGGGACTTTAAAGGAGGAAAGAGAAAATGAAAGAAAAAAAAGGAACGGTTTCGCGAGAAGACGAAGTGAAATTTTCCTTCAAGGATCGATCGTTAAAGCTGCATACAGTCCAACGGATATATGGGGCTTTTATGGGCAAAGGAGTCCATTGTTCTCCTGAAATAAAGACTGTCAATGGACAAGTTCCTCTTGTACTCGGAGATCTTAATTAAAGAGCTCATCGAATCACCGTTTCACCGTTGAGTCGTCAGAGTACTTGGTCAGTAAACTATATATAAAACAATATAGATAAGTATAGTGTGAGTATTGTTCGATGTAAATATATCTTCACTGTGTTGAATACGTCAGGGATTTCTACTCCTAATTACGGAATCGATAGTTCGTTTGAAAACACAACTGAATCGATTGACATCTAATTAACACGGGTAATATCGATCGTCCCCGGGTTAACGTTACTCGGGTAGAGTTCTCCCTGAAACATATAGGATCTCCTTTCGGATGCCTTTGGTAACATGCTTGCGAGGAAACTTTATCATGTACTTATACCAGGACATACGATCTTGTAACGAAGACCTCTCGAACAATCGATTGGTGCTTAGAATAATAGGCGACCCGGAAACTTTTAATGTCCAATCTACTATTACTTATACTCAATGAGCTTGTTGAATTTTTTTCTTTTACCATCATTATCGTTGTTATCAATGATGAATTCTTACTATCCTCGCGTAAGTTGATGATATAAGGAGATAGAGTAAAAAAAGGGCCAAGTAGGTTCGATCGATTGCTCTTTTATCAAAAAGATATATGACCAGGCTCTAAATAGAAGGTACAATCATCCTGTCAAGGAAGTTGGTTCCAGGATGTTCGGTAATTGCATTTTCCATTAGCAAGCTGTTCGTTCCCGTTAGATGTTCTAAATCGCAGGATAAGCCACGTTTGGCTTCGATCTCCTTGAACGATTGAAAATCTTGTGATACCAATTAACCGATAATCGAGAAAAAGTAATATCTGTTGGCATTTTCTTCTCTTCTACTTTTTATTTCTCGGTCTTTAACTCTTTCTTTGGAACTGATTGCTCACAGGTTCGAGGTTTGAAACTTTGTTGAAATAAGAGAAAGAGGATGGGAGGGGGAGTGAGTGAGAGAGAGAGAGAGAGAGATAGAGAGAGAGAGAGAGAGCGAGAGAGAGAGAGGGAAAGAGCAAGGAAAGAATTTTATAGAAAGAGAAGACCTCAAAGTTCCCTCGGAATATAATACGAAGAGAAACTCATTTTCTTTCGGTATGTTTTGAAATCGATCGAGTTACCTTCCTCTCCATCTTTCAAAGCAAAGATACGATCGTTTCGTCTTTCTCTCAGGGTCTCTCTCTTACTCTCGTAAAGTTAATTAACGACGTGTACAAATCCTCAAAGAACAAAGCGTCCAACCGTAATGCATCGAAGCTAATTTATTAGCGTTTTTGCGACAGGTTGGATTTTCCGGAGGCAGTTTCTCAGGTGGCGAGCGTTCGTATTCTCGTATTATTTGGTCGTGCGACGTAGCGAACGGCGAACATGCTCGATTCTCTCTCTCTCTCTCCTCTTTCTCTCTCTCTCTCCTCTCTCTCTCTCTCTCTCTCTCTCTCTATCGTATTTGCGGATGAAACCACGCGCGCACGCGCTCGTGTATGTGTCCATTGTTAATTAATGAAATGCATTGCACGAAAATGGATTGGTATTGGAATAACGAAGCCACTGCAATTTACGGGACGCGCATACAGTCGGATAGAGAGTATCGTTTACGTTCTAGCTTACTTCTTTGAAATGTATTTATGCGTATATAGTGTTAATGTGCGTATGTAGTGTTAGTGTGCGTATGTAGTGTTAGTGTACGTATGTCCACATATATTTATAGACATATGACTTTTGTTCAGTATACAATATGACATTTGTTCAAAACTTGTAAGTGTCATTAATAATGAATAATGACGTCTGCATGGAATGATCGACCTCATTGAGGGAGATGGAAGGGAGATATACAATTTACCTTATATCGGTTTAACAATTCAACAAGTTAGAAATCTTTGTAGGTCGGAAGCTTTTCTTTACCCTCCTCTTTACCGTATTTCTCTGTGGTATAGAATTATAGATTATCATTGTTTTTTCTTTTAGCTGAAATGAGATAAGAAAAAATTGGAAAAGCAAATTTCGTTTCTAAGAATAAACATTTAGTTATTTTATTAGTTATTTATTTAAGGATAATCAACTGTGTTAAAAATTTCAATAAATTTAATTCGAAAAAGCTTCTGATAATATTTTCCGCGATTTTAGAATATTAATTAAGTCTAATACATCTATGAAAAAGTTATAATATTTATATCTCGTCGTTGGGAATAGAATGATAAGGAGCAGGTTGTAATCGTAAAAAAAGAAAGAAAGAAGAATAATTAATCAACATGTCAAGACAATTTTATTATATATTTTATATATATTTTATTTGTCCACGTGTTTTCAATTCTTTTTATGCTTTCCAATGTTTTTATCAGTCTCATTCTTCGATATTATTAAAGTTATTAATTAGATCGCCAAAAAATAGAGAGCCATTATATTATGTAAAAATCGAACGATGAATTGGAATACTTTCGTCAGACTCACTGTAGTGATAAAGAAGACCGTCGGTGCGCCTCGTAGGTTTCAACGTAAAAGATAAATCTTCGAGTTAACTCGACGTGTAAGGAAAAGGCGACGGCTCGGTCGAAATCACGTCAGGCTGGATAATTTATATGAATCGTGCCGTGTGACTGTAGATATCGTGCCCGTTCGTTATACGGCGGTTGGCTTAGTAGAGAGAAGACAGTAGACATATTCTTGGATATATCCAAACGCGAGGATCAAAATAGATCCATACGAAACGTATATTTGAAAAATAGGATATAAAATGTAGCTACCATATTATATTGGCATTCCCTTAAGAGCACTTTACGGAATTTTGAAAACGCATTTCATATGTGATATTTGATTAAATAAAATATTTTCTTCGCAATAACAAAAATAACCTTTCTTTTTTCTCTTTATTTCTCTTTACAATTTATAATGTGTGTTGTATCTCCTTTTCTCTCTCTCTCTCTCTCTCTCTCTCTCTCTCTAATTATAATTTTAATTATAATTTTAGTTTTGAAACTTGGCTTAGATAGCTTTGAGTTCTCTGTTATCTCTTCCTTTATGTTTATAGGATCGTTAGAATAAAACAGCAGGTCCTCTTCTCTTCCCTTTCTCTTTTTCTTTTTGATTCTGAAGATTAGTTTGTTTCATTACAACATAATCCTTTCATAACCATAATTCATTCGATCCTATCTTTTTGCTTATGCGCATTTGTAATAATTCACTAATACATTATTTGGATTCATTTAATCGGAATTACTCGCGATAAATCGTGCGAATTAACGTCAGCCTGTTGTGTCGTAATAAATACGCGTATATGAGAGATAGTGTATACATGTTGTGGTTATACGAGGAGACATATTGTAATAATAAATCGGTGATCGAGAACGATGCTCTAATGGGAGGAGGAAGAAGACTGGTCACTCCTCGCTAAGCTTAGTCTGTGAACGCGTAGAAAGCTTGTCAGGCACTTTCTGACTAATTGCCGGTAAAGTAGCTGCAACTCGGAAGTCTCTGGGAAATATTGCTTCCGTGGATCGAACCGAGCCAGCCTGACCTCAAATAAGACACGAGAGCCTACTTCCTTATCCTCTTTATCTTATTCTAATTTAATTTTTGTTTTGTTTATTACATGACGAGATAATCGCTTTATATATAAATGTTTTTTTATTATACTTTACATAAACAGATACAAAAAAAGTTTATTTCCTTTTTCTAATTTTTTACTTCTCTCTCTTTTTCTCTCTTTATTTTCGTAGTTTTTACATTTTCTTCTTTCTGTTTCTTCCTGTTTCTTCCTTTCTATTTTCAATTTGCATTTCATTGCTTATGAACCATCATGTTACAATGTTTTTATTTCAGTTTTTAATTAGAGATTAGGGAGAGTAAAATATTACAAGCACGTTGCACTTTAAGACTTTCCGGGTTAACTTTCTCGTAAAAGCATACGTTTTTATGTACCCATTAAAATATATATTGTATTCCAATTAACGAATTCAGAAAACCGCATGAACGTGTGCATTAGCTAAAAGTGGTCTACTACTCTTTAAATCTTGGATCGTTTATACTGATTGTGCATGTGTGTATATATGTGTGTGAGAGAGCGAGAGAGAGAGAAAGAGAGACAGAGAAAGAGAGAGAGAGAGAGAGAGAGAGAAAAATGAATGGTTTTACTCGAGCGTCACGATGGAGTTCTTGACGTAATCCAAGGAAGACATTTGCGCATATTAATGGTTTAATTAATTGAAGAACAAACGTGCCTGTGGCAGGTATTTTGGGAGTAAGTATGAAAAAGGTGAGAGGGTAAGAGAGTTTTGCCTTGCTGTAATCTATAATTTCGAGACAATCTTAGATTTTAAAAACGTACAATAATAGAGAGGGTCTTTCAGACTCCTTGTTTGACGGCGATGATAATGACAATGACAACAACAACAACAACAACGACAGCAACAACAACAACAACAACAACAACAACAACAACAACAACAACAACAACAACAACAACAACAACAACAACAACAACAACAACAACAACAACAACAATAACAACGACGACAACAATGACAACGACGACGACTATAAGAACGTTGAGAAAAAAGGAAAAAGACAAAAAATAGAAAGAGACTTTCTAATAAGGGAATAGCTGACTACATTAAAACGTTCTCTTTCCTTCACTTTCTCGTCCTCCTTTCAGGGCGTGCCTCCAGAGACGAGCGTAATAGTAATTAAAGAGGTAAAAATGGAGGCTGTTTGGAGAACACCGAGTCATTTCATGGTGGCTCTGTGGGCGCATGTATACCGAGTGAAAACTCATATTTACCGGTTAGCAAGCTCAGACATCCGCAGTAATACCGTAACATTACGCGATGCGCCGAGAATACAGAGTCCCTTCTCTTCCTTCTAAAAGAGAGAAAGAGAAGGACAATCTGGAAGCGAAGCCGAGGCAACGCGTTACGCGAAAACAAACGAGGAGGATCCTGATAAAAGGAATCGCTATACATTCTACAAGGGGATCTGTTTGGCTATAAATGAACGTAACTGGTCTAATACTTGTACCACGTCTTTTCTAATGTCTTAAGATCAGTTTCCGGGGATCAAGTCATGACTGAGGAAGAAACAACGCGTTTATTGAGAGGAAATGCCAGCTCCGAAACACCGTCCTGGATACGATTGGAACATTAATGATTTGCCTTTATTCTCTAACCTTTGCTTTAGTAAATGATTTCACGAACGAACGACAGAGATCGATTTCGAAGTTCGAATCACTTTAACCATATTAATGAATATCTAGAAATTGTAAGAAAATTTTCGATATTACGGAGAGGCGAGAAATGTTACTTTGCGATTATATAAGAGAGAACAAAAGAGAGAGAGAGAGGGAGAGAAAAAGAGAGAAAGAGAGATGGGGGAAAAATAGAAGCAGGGTAACGGTTAATATAATTTCTCCGTGGCACGGAAGAGATGCACACGTCGACAATTAAAAAGCTCGCAATGGTGGGCGAAAATAATTGCACTTCGTTTCGATGCGAAAGCCGGAATTCTAGCGGCACCGACAATAAAGCTGACCGTGGTCGGTGCAACGAAGAGAGAGAGAGAGAGAGAGAGAGAAAGAGAGAGAAAGAGAGAGAAAGAGAGAGAGAGGGAATGAGATAGAGAAGAGGGGTTGGAGGATGGAGGACGCGATTGCACTGAGTGACAAGCTAGTATGTCGAATGACCAAATGGATTTTATGTGTACACGAAAAATAGGACTTCGGTGTGTGTGCTATTGTGCGGCCCGTTTCGAGTCGAAGAGTCACGCGTCCCGGCGACGCGAACCGACGTCGATGCCGGGAAACCGACGCAGCAGCGCGTCTATTAAACGTACGTTTACCACCTAACAATATGACTCAACGACCTACGACATCGTTGTCGTGGTACACTACTGATGTACGCAGATTATAAAAAATCCTCCTATTACGATAGGATTATCTCTTTGGCTTTCACGAACGGTTTCTTCTTTTCTCTCTCTCTCTCTCTCTCTCTCTCTCACACACACACACACACACACACTTTTTTCTAATTTTTTTTTTCTTTCTTCTTTTTTATATTCTTTTCTTTTGTTTTCGTTATTATCACGCTTGCCATTTCGTGGCAGGAGTTTCGTGGAAAATCAAATTTCTTTCATATTCTCCGTCGTCACGTGGAACAACGACCGACAAAATAGATTTTTTCGTTTTTTCTTCTCTTTAGCACGTTCATGTTCATACAAAAAATTTGTACGGAAGAGGGAGAGAGAGAGAAAGAAGAAGAGAGAGAAAGAGAAAGAAAGAGAGGGCGAGAGAATGAGAAAGAGAGAGAGAAACATCTTCCATACTCATCCTCGATTGTCGCATTTTCAGGACTTTCGAAAGAGGAACTCTTTTGCTCACCTTTTCCCCATGAAATTTGCATATTTATGGAATTTAGAGAGAAAATTTATAGTCGATAGTATTTTAACAGTCGACTGTTCTCGTGGTGCTCAATCACTATCGCGCTTTCATTACTGCATTAATTCTCTTGTTTACGTGCCGACATTACGTACTATGGACAACTTATGTATCCGGCATTTCTCCATATGATAACACGTAACGATCTCGTCCATAAATACTTATAGACGATAACGCTTTTTATAACGGACTTTTTACTTTAACGACAAAATTTTTTTCTTCGATCTAATTCACTCGAATAGTGATATGACATTGTGTCATTGTTTCGAAAAATTATGAAATATATTTGATAGATATTAATTCACGTGAGACTTTAGAAAGAAAATCAATCTAATTAGACGAATTGTTGAGAAATTAATTAAATGAATGAATTAAGATCAATGAAGTAAGATCTATAAAAATATTATAAAATATATATATATAATAAATTAATTAATCAATATGAAAAATAAAAAGCATTAAAAATTAATATTTCTATGGAACATTTATATAGATAACGATTATAAAAATAATGTCGTTTTTTTGCCAAATTGATTAAGAAATTTATATCGTCGTATCGGAAATATTCGCTTTATTTCAATCTTTTTGTTTCGAAATCGAAAGAAGAAGAAACACGCATTGGTCGGAGAAAAATGGTTCAATTTAATACTTGGAGATAGAAAAGCGTCAGTTTTAATTACATGCTTGCACCGTATATATCGGGTTATCGAGGCTATTGGGATATCGGAGGCGTATATTCGCCAGCGGGCAGGTTGGTCAGCGCGATATTGGCTATTGCCTTCGTTCTCGTTTGATGCTCTCCGAGCGTTCGTTGCATCCTCCGTTCAGCTAATCTCGAAATATTAGCCTCGCGCGGTACTCTCTCGCGACTCTTTACTCTGTATTTTCTCTATCTATCTCTTTTTCTCTATCCCTTATTTCATCCTCCTTCACGTTTTACCTTTAACCACTCCTCTTTGGTATTTTTTCATTATCCGGGGAATTTAAAGGGCCGGAAATATGGTTAAAGTGGTTTCGCGCGATATAAAGTAGCCACATATAACGCTTCTTTCCTTTTTATTTTCCATTTCCCTCTCCCTCTCTGTCTCTCTCTCTCTTTCTCTCTCTCTCTCTCTCTTTCTCTCTCTCTGTCTCTGTCTTTCTCTCTCTCTCTTTTTCCCTCTCTTTCTCCCTCTCTTTCTCTCTCCCTCTCTCTCTCTCTCTCTTTATAGATATCCTTTGAAACGAAATTCTCTTTCTCTCACGACGATCGAAGGTGGCGAGAAAAGCATCGATAATCGATATGATTTTAGAAACCAAACGAAAGAGAAAGTATCGTCAAAGATCCTTTGTGACGTTACTCTATGGAAGATTTATTTTTTTTTATCGTCAACCATATTGAATTTATCGTCGTATAGAGTATTGGTTCATTTGATTCGTAAATTTAAAAATTCTTTTCTCGTCCCTTATAATATCAAATTTATTTCTTTCGTTATTTGTCCGTTTAATATTTTTCCTCTAATTTTAATTAGAACAAAAATTTCGTATAAACAATATTATAGTTGAAGCTTAACATCGAATTGAATTTGGAATAGAGACCCAAGAGACGAATGGAGACCAGGAGGAGATCATGAATATTAAGTGTATTGGTGAAAAATGTGTAATTGGTTTTTATGGACAGACAACGGTAACGACGACACTGACGAGAACCGTATGCATTCTGGCAAGCAGTGGCAATGCTTCTTTCGTCCTTCTACGACAGGAGGCGTTTAACTACGGGCAAAGGATACGTCCAGTAATTGCGTTTGTGTGTAGCTAGGAAGTTTTATTTCACTGACATTTATTCGGCAACGCGGAGACAGCGGGCTACTTAGTATGAGAGAGAGACAAATGTATTTACGTCGTGAATCTGCCAGGAAGCCCGCATCCACCGTTCAAGCTTTACCCCGTTTATCCTGGGATTCGGGTAAAATTACGAGAGCCGTGCCCGAACCGAAGCATCCTATTCCTTTTCTTTACTCTTTCTTCTCTCTCTCTCTCTCCTTCTTTCATTTTTTCTCCTCTTCGTTGATGAAAAAATTTAGACGAATCGATTAATTATCTTGATCACGTTAGTAGCTACGAATCACATTTTTTTTAAGAGGCTTTTTTTTCGAAGAATCTACACTTTATGGATGTACGTACATATCTTAGAAAAGTTAACTACGTTTACTAAGATTCATCTGACCATGAAAGATAGAGGATCAAAAACCGTAACGCAGTTACTCCTTTACGATAAGACTACCGATAAAGTTGGTCACGCTCGTGCTCATTACTGTTATTCATTTTTATCGACGATAAAGCGGTGAACTCATGGGTCTCGGTTAAAAACATAATGGCTTTAGAGAAAGGCAAATATCGCGTGCGCCGATCTTGTTTCTTTCCGTTCGCGGATAGACGATATTAATTTTGCTACACGCCATATAAGGTTGGAGTTACGTTAACATACGTGCGTGTTCCCTCTCTCTCTTTCTTTCTCTCTCTCTCTCTCTGTTTCTCTCTCTCTCTCTCTCTTTTTCTCTCTCTGTTTTTCTCTCTCTCTCTCTCTCTCTCTCACTCTCACTCTCTCTCTCTCTCACTCTCTCTCTCTCTCTCTCCTTCTCTCTTTACTTTAACTCACCGACCGGTTACGTCCATTACGCAACAAAGCTCGACGTACTGTTTCCCTATTCATAATGGCATACAATTTAGCGGAAAATTGGATTTTCACCTTAATCTCGATCCCCGCTACGCGACGTATCGTTAAAACTTGGTAATCTAAAAGCGTGGATCATGAAGAAGATAGAGAGTGAGGGGTGCAGAAAGAGAGAGAGAGAGAAAGAGAGAGAGAAAGAGAGAGAGAGCAAGTACCCTCTCGTTTTCTACTATAACGCGATAGCTAGCTCTGCTAGGGCGCGTAAACGAACGTATACGTGTAAACGCTGCTCCGATAATAGATTCCCGCTTTGGAGTTCGGAGTTCTACGGTGAATCTGTAACTCCGGCGATCAAACTGCTTGCAAAGTTTGTCGCTCGAATCGAATGGGAGTTTGGCTAACTCGTACGTAGAACGCCGTGGCTCTACTCTTCTCTCTTCTATCGTCGCCTATACGTGGATATATGTATCCTGTCATATATACATGTATATATATATATGTGTGTGTGTGTATATATGTTATATGGATGTATACGTGCATATATGCGTAGGATAGGTATATCATATTCGTATATTTCCACACGTGTATTACGTTGTATCTTGCTTCGGTTTTCGATTTTGGGGAAACTTTATTCAACTTTACAGTCACAAGCTCTTCTACTTTTCTTCGTCGTAGTTGTCGTTGTCGTTGTCGTTGCCGATGGTGTACGAAAACTGCCTCGAAGATTTTCTTTATACTTTTTCATCTTTATACTTTTGACTATAAAACGAGGCAAGTCTTGTAATTTTCAACAGAAGAAACGTCTCACGTTGGAAAATTCTTTCCGTGTTATGCCATGCAAGCTTGCGTCGTGCATGAAGCATAAGCGTAAGTATTGATATTTTGTCTCAAGGTATATATATATATATATATATATATATATAAGGTATATATATATGTAAACATTTCTTATAGATTGATAGGAAATATACAGAATGTGTCGAAATTCCTATTACAAACTCTTACGGCTTGTAGAAGGGATTAAACTGATAAAGTTTTAAATAGAAACCTATGTCCGGAATATATTGTGCTACGAGTAAAACAAAAACAAGTCAAGTGTTTAAATCTTCCAGTTATGCCGAGTCGAAGAACGTTACTGGCATGAATTCCAATTCCAATTAAAAAAATGTCTTCAGTTTTTCTATACCAAAAGGATGTTTTATCCAATGTAATGTCATGTAAGGTCATGAAGCAGGTGTCATTTTTCTTTTGCAGTTCCAGTTATTTGTTCGGCATTGCATCCTGGTCCACTACAAGAGCTGTACAATGTTGTCGAGCACCAACTTTGTTGCGAATATTGTACGTGCTTAGCATGTTTTGATACTCTAAATACCTGTATCATGACCTCGCATGACATGACATTGGATAAAACATCCTTACCATACAGGACATTATAATCTCTCTCTCTCTCTCTCCCTCTCTCTTTCTTTCTCTTTCTTTCTCTTTCTCTCTCTTTCTCTCTCAACGATAGCTAAAATTATTTTGAAGGTTCCGAAGATGATTCTTGAAAATTTATAGCCATTCCGTAAAAAGTACGCGAATATCTGTGACGCATGCCGGAAACCAATGGTGGCGTTTCTCCTCGCGTTCGTAAATCGGCCGGTGCGAATCGATAAATTTTTTGTAAGCCTCCAGAGGCTTAGAGAGGCAATAACCGATGATATAATGGTACGACTTCCTTCGGGCCGATAGCATGAGAGCTCCAGGTTAACCAAGCGTGAAAGTATTTTCGAAAATGTATCTCGAAATGTATCGAGTTCTCGTGCACGAGGGAAGAAAAAGGAGAGAGAGAAAGAGAGAGAGAAAGAGAGAGAGAGAGAAAGAGAGAGAGAGAGAGAGAGAGAGAGAAAGAACGCGTGTACGAATAAAAAAGAATAAGATAGAGAGAAAGATGGAGATGCTGTGTGTCACACGTCCGACGAATATTTCAACGAGTTCCAACGAAAATTTTTATCCTTTTCCAACCAATCCAACCCCAACTCCTCCGCTACATCGTAGTCTCCTGACAGCTTATGTATATAGGAAGGACGAATCGAAGCTTCCTCGTAGATTCAACACTGAAGGGCACTTATCGCTTTCTCGCACTCTCCTCCGATTGCGAGTAAATCGTCTTGCTACGAATCGACCTCGTAGCGTGACCTCCTTCGATACCTTTGTCGAGAATTTTTCGATGCTGACAGATCGGTTCGCGACAGGAACGATCGATTAAAATGGGGGGGGGGGGGGAGATGGGGAGGAGACGGAAATTGGACTTTCGACTTGATAACTACTAAGCGAGGTCCATTATCATGCGTTTAAGGATTTATGTAGAACGGATTGTCGATAATCCGGAGAAGGAGAAGAAAAGGAAAAAGAAAAAAAAAAGAAAGAAAGAGAAAGAAAGAAGAAGAAAAGCAAGGGCTTTCTCGAATACAATGTAAGCAGCAGCAGCAGTAATAGCAGCAGCATCAGTAGTAGATACCAAACCAGCTTCGCTGCCTTTACTCGTTCGTTTTCTACTTTTCCATCCTGCACCTTTCTCGCTCATCTCGCTCCTTTGCAAGATTTACTTCATCCTTTCCTTCTTTTTCTTATCCCTTTTACCTTTTTCTTTCTCTTTCTCCCTTTCGCTCTTTCGACTCCAATCTCATTCTACTGGTAAAGGATTCAAAAGAGATTGAAAAAGATTTGGTCGATCTACCGCGAAGGAATCGAGAGAATGAGAGGAAGAAAAAGCATGGGAGAATGAAAAGAGAGAAAGATAGATAGATAGAGAGATAGATAGATAGATAGAGAGATAGAGAGAGAGAGAGAGAGAGGGAGAGAGAGAGAAAAAAGGAGTCAAATAACGGATCGAGAAGAGGACGTAAAGAACAGCCATTTTCCTTACCGATAAAATAACATTAAAACCTCGAGGAATCTAGCTAATTTTGGCACGTTACCGTCTTACAATCGCCATGATTTTCCTTTTCTTTTTTTTCTTTTAAGAAAAAAAAGGAAAATGCTCGTTCAAGACGGTGAGCTCTTTTTTCTTGGTAATGTATATTATAAAGCTGTCGCCCGTATAACAGTGGCCCGGGTGTGTCGCAGGTGCGCCTAAAAATACGTAAATATGCTTGCATTTTATAAAACGCGTAGGTATTCAGGAATGACGGGAACCGGGCCGTTGCCATTTCTCTACAGCGTTTTTCTCTACATATAGATATACCGCGAAACTCTTCCTAGTGGCAATACTTTTTCCGCTGTGTGAGCGGCGCGATTGTATCTCTCTCTTCCTCTCTTTCTCTCTCTTTTCTGCCTACCCATCCCAACGGGTAGATTAGTTTTTTGTCTACGTTGCATCCAGCTCGTCGTTCGATATATATATTTTCCTATTTACGCTTTGCCGGTTCACTCCTTCCACATCGCTTACATTTATATTACATTTTTCTCCATTTTGTAATTCATTTTATCGCCGGCGGAATTTCTCTGGTTATGATCCTCGATAGGATTGGTATCGGTAGACGACAAGCTTATCGGTAGTTTCGATCATTTTATTATCGGTACGGCACTGATGACTGATATTTAAAATGCATACATGTGCATGGCACGATATGCGGAACGAATTAAAATCGTTCTATTTTTTCGTGTATTTTTTCGTGATATTTATAAAACTTATACGATAGCAATGTTATCGCATCGGGTACATTTGGATATGTATCATTGACTTATAGTATTTAACATCGTACCACCTGCATTTAATTTTTCTCGAAACTTTTTTAATCTACAGCTTTGATCTCTGACTAAAGGGAAAAACTTAGCACCTACACCTGATAATATCATCCATATGTACCAACCTATTTGTATCCGCTCGGCTCGTCACGTTGGAATTTCTTTACGGAGAAAAGCGATTCGCCGAACATAGATCAATATTCGAAGGTTTCCACTTTCTCGCTTAGATGCAACGGAGTAAAGCCTTTTTCGCGATCACGTCGTGGTTATAACCTCGCGAAAAATGTCAACGTAGGTAGATAGGTATATACTACCTATGTTATATCGATCGAGGAGTATCGAAAAGTCGCCACGTTTGCCACAGATCGGTACCTCAATAAATCAGTCGAATTCCCTTTTCGATTCCCTTCTCGTACTACGAAAAGGCTTCGTGAAAATATCAAGGCGTTTTATGCGTTCGTCCTTCCTCGTCCTCGTAAAAGTTCCATGAGTTAGGATCGAGAATTACTAAATTCACTGCGAAGCGACACTGACGGAGGGTAGTAACACCGGCTACGAATTTCGATGGCTTAACCGACCGATAACGATACGATTCGTCGGGGACGACGACGACGACGAGTACGAGAACGATCGAGCTTCGATATTATGCTCGATGTGTAGTCATGAGACTCTCTTTCCTCTCTCTCCATCTCTCTCTCTCTCTCTCTGTCTCTCTCTCTTCTATGTCGATAGTAGGTGTCGTACGCTTTATACGTATGTGCTGTAGCCCTATCGGAGTGAGCGAGCTGTACCATCGAAGCCGGCGAGCAGATTCCAATTTAGATTCGACGTTGGTACGCTCAAGGCGTAGGAGAGCAAGTTCTCTCTCTCTCTCTCTCTCTCTTGTATAGAGTCGATGCTAGTTCGTACCTTCAACAACGTGGATGATGCACGCGCCGTAGAGCGACCAAGTCGTTCGTACAAAATACGCGCGCGAACAGGAAATTAAGGAGCGGGATCGAAGTCACGGAGAAAGTGACGGGCCAACAGCGAAGGTGCAACGCGTTGTCTCTGTTATGTGTATGAGATAGCTATTTTCTATGGTAGTCGTATTTGACTATATTCCGAACGTAATAGTATTTACTTTTTGCGTTATCTTGCTTCGTTTATCGATAGTATATCTATCCAACCTATCTTGTGATTGAATTACTTCGACTAAACGCCATACACATTCGATCTTTCAAACCCAAACTTAGATCGTGCATTGGGAGATCGAGTGGATGCTTTCAAATAAATTCTCAAGGAACTCTCTCTCTCTCTCTCTCTCTCTTTTTCTCTCTTTTCTTGTAATAAACGCGCAAAGTCGATCGATCATCGTGCTTGGAGCGATAAGAACGTGAAGGGAAAGATGGTAAGGAGCAAGAAAGAAGGAAGAGGAAGAGACCTGTTTGAAAAATTTGGAAATCAACAAGCAACGCAAGAAGGATATGTATCATTATGATGTTGACGGTTAGAATAAAAAGAGAAAGAAAGAGAGAGAGAGAGAGAGAGAGAGAGAGAGAAAGTATGAGAGAAAGAGAGAAAGTAAAGTGAACGAAACGTTGAGTAGAAAAGGAGCGAGCGTTAGATGGAAGAATGGACGATAGAATGAACGGGGCGATGTAAAGGAGGAGGAGAATGGTAGAGAAGAAGGGATAGGAGAGGGGTTCGGTCAGGTATAGGGCATACCCACGATATATCGTGGCTGAGCCTTTATTAAAACTGCTTTCGGTATTATTGCTTTCCGGGAACGTCGGGCCTCGAAAATGGCATTTCCGCGAGATAGGCTGGTTTCTCAGTGTGCGTGCGTCTCTGTTGTTTTGTGTGTCTGTGTGTGTGTATGTCCGAAAATGTACGTATATATCTACTGATATATACGTTCATGTATACGTATGTATACCTATGTATATATATATATGTATTTGGCTCGGAGCAGGCAACGTTGTCCCTGAGGGCACTACCACAAGCCGATGGACCGACGGTAGGTATGGCCAGCAATAAATATGCTCTTCACTTTGTACAAGTCGCTCGTCTACTCTTATATTGTCCTCGCTTCGTTATTGCATCCCGGGAAAAAAGCAATGCCGACCGGTTCGGCACTTTCGACTGACGGCACTGGATGATCTTTGAAATCTGCATACGTGGCCGCACGTATTACAACATGGCATTTGACTTCTTTCACAAACAGGATGATCTCGTTTAAACGAAATTTTAGCTATATTCACGTAAATTTATAGGTCATTTCGTTATAGCGTCCGATCGTTTTTTTAAAGTAACGTACCTATCTGTATTGTTATATAGTCTTTAATCTTGAACAAATATATCTACGTGAAAGGTCTTTGAAACGTATTTATTTAAAAATCATCAAAGCTAAAACAAATTCTAACAAGTAATGTATAATTTCATTATACGTTTTTATTTTTTGAAAAATTATACATATGTATATGTAGTTAGATGATTTTTAATAAATCTAGGGAGATATGTTTTTTGTAAAAGTAACGAATTTAGATATAAAAATAATCATGAAGAGACATTTGTAACAATCAGTTGACTATTAGGATGTACTATCAAAAAAGTTATCAAAAAAAAAAAATTCAATTAATTCATTAGATTTAATGAAGATATTATACAGACATATATTAATACTACGTAGGCTTGGCGTATTTAGCACACAGTTCTTGCCGTTAAGGACCTTTAGAGCATAGTATCCAAAGGAGTTAGCATCCTTGCCAAGACTATCGCCGCAGTTATCGCCAATACGAAGTCGTTCGGCATCAGAAGGCAAGGAGGAAGGACGATAGTAATAAAGGAGTCACGATGGTAATGGATGATATTGACAAGCACTTTCCTTCGTAGCCCGGGTCCAAACCTTCGAAACCTCACCCTCTCTTCATCGCTAGAAGGTGATGGCGCGTTCCTTCCCAAAGCACTAGTGGCGACCAAGCGCTGAATAGTTTCTCTCGGATCGTCCTGAACAATGCAAATTGATGCGGAATCGATACTAAGCTGGTAGGAGTTTCTAATAAGATTCCCTCGCTTCCTTCGTCGTGGCCTTTATATGTATATATATATATATATATATATATATACAGAGTGACTTTAGAAGGGTGTTGAAAATGTATAGTTACTTCTCAGATGAAGGTACTTTTAGTTATTGCATTATCTTATACCAACTGTTCCTCATGCAATTAAATACATTCGATAGATTTCTAACGACGTTAAATTAAATTGTTTCAAAATATTGATGTTGCCTGTTGCTTACTAATTGATGCTATAATGAAAGATATTTATTAGATCCATATTAGTTACGATTTCTCTTATATGCATAGATTGTACGTATCTAAGAATCCAGAAATAATGTCTTGACATGTCTATTAACATCATTTTTTATCATAATAGACATATTCATACTAGATTTTGAACATACAAAAATTCTTCTCAGATCTTTCTCGTTTCGATATCATATATATTTGTTGTACGTTCCAAATTTTCTTTTGAGAATTTTTTACCAGCAAAAACGAGAAACGTTTTTTAATACTCTACTTGATTATTTTTTTTTATTTCGTCTTGCCTTTTTCATTTTTGCAAAAAGTACTATGAGATAATTCGCATTCTTTGCGGATATATATAATGACTTGATCGTGAATAGAATAAAAATCGGACGACGTTCTTCTTTTGAAGGCAGAACACGGTAGTTGATAATTTTTCAGTGGGTTGCGGGATTGATCACGTCCCGGCATGTCCATCCAGTTGATTAACTGCGTATCACCCGTCCATCGTAGGACGCTCAGTACAGTAGAGTCAGGCAGGCAGGCAGGCAGGCAGGCAGGCAGGTAGGCAGGCAGACAGGCAGGTCGTTCGGGCACCACGTAGCGTCCTCATTATCCGTAAATTATTTCGCTGCCGTCACGTTGGACCGACTAGGGAATTGGAATTGATTACGCTGAACGTATAGGGTGCAAATTCGTCGATCCGTAATAATGTAGGATACATCGTGTTTCGGCGGTTGCATTTCGATACAGCACACCGTATGCATTGCCGTTTGCAATTGATTGTCTGGATTCCGACACCGAGAAGGATTCCGCTTAAACTCGAAACATTGCACCTACAGAATAAAGAGAAAAAATCACAAACTCTGACGAGTGCTCGTCAGACCGATCGAATTATTTCGTTAAATCGACCGGGGCTAAAGTGCACCCTGTAGATACCGAGGGCGTCATCACCACACCTCTCTCTCTCTCTCTCTCTCTTTCTCTCTTTCTTCCTCTCTTACATGTACACACTCTCACTAGTTCGCTCGTTCTCTTTCACTTTCATTTCGTCGAACCAACCGACTATGAAATCGTTCCTAAAACTTTGCTGTCGTTTTCTCGATCAAACCATCGAAAGTTCTAATTTCTAAAGAATAAAAGAGGAAAAAAAACAAATAGTATTAATTCTTCAAATTTAATAAAGTTTGATAAAAATTATATTATGTTTTTATGTAGTTACTTACTTGGAAATCTGATATATTCAAATGAGATAAAATTCTTTAAAGCGAAATCTCTTGCTGATAGATAACACCGTGCTATTACTTTCACCAAAGGAATAAGGGGAAGAAGATTAAGTTAATCGTCGTGGATACAGAGACAATGGGAGACAGTATTTGGAGACAAGCGGACGAAATGGTGGGGGAAAAAGGAATGAGAAGGGGACAGTGAATAATGTGAACACAATTTGACTGCAACGGCATTAATTATCAAGACGTTGTGAGGATATACCTGTATATGCCTGTACGTGTACCCGTTCATCTAACACTACCTTGATAGCTCGAATTGACGATGGAGCGAGAACCATCTAATTACCCTCGAACTTCACCGAGAGAAAGAGAATACTAGATCGTCAGCATCGTGCGGATGTACCTACTAGATCCATTTTCGTCTCGTTCCCCACCTCCCTTCTCTCTCTCTCTCTCTCTCTCTCTCTCTCTCTCTCTCTCTATTCAGCTATATATCTTTCTTCCTCTTTATATAACCTTAGCGTAGTTTGTATTTGCGTATAGAGTCCACATCAAGATAATAGTCGGCATTATATTTTAACCGGTTGAATTGGATTGAAACGAATCGCACGCATCTACTCAAATTCGCTGGGTTCGCGCTTATGTAATTATGCCACTTCCGTTCGCGTCGTACGAAACTAACCGCGCGTACATATGCGTGCATTTATAGTAATCTACGCGAATACGTATATAGATATCTACACGTATGTAACGTGTATCCACGTACAAGTTTACGCGTATACACAATATATTTCGCGTATATCACCGTACCGTATGTTACGATTGCAAATACGTTAAACGTGCATACGTGTGTAGGTACATCGGGTTTCATTGGGCAGACTTATTTCGTGGTCGTCCTAGTCTCATTCGCACGATGATAAATGGGTTAATTAAGCGTTTCGCGTTCGGCCTGGCTCGCGCTTCACCGACGGTCTCCAATCTACCCGGCTAGCTTTGTTTATCGTATTGTGTAATACCCTGGCTGTACCGAATCAAATTGATTTTCTTTCTTTCATTTTTTTGCTTTTTTTTGTTTTTGGTTTTTTCGTCGTTTTTCTTCTCTTTCTTTCTCTTTATTGTCATTTGCTTTCACTAACACATGTGCATGTAACGTTTAAAATTGCTTTTATTAGTTTACTTCGTTACTTGTTCGTGTCTATGATTTTATTTTTGTATTGTCTTTTCTCCGAATGCATTTATTCGATCAAAATAGTCGAGTTCGTCATAACAAACTTAATCGTCGTCGACCATATTAAATGGTATTACGCGATTTCAATGAAAATCAGATCGAAGAACTCAAAGCGAAATTTCATGACACAGTTTCCTCTCTTTCTATCTCTCTATCTATATCTCTCCGTCTATCCTTTCGTTTCTATCTTCCTTTCGGAGGTCGAATTAAGGCGTTGAGGGTAACCATAATCGCTACGTCTCGGGATCCCGTTGTCGGGTCACGTACCGAGATCCGGGTAGCTAATTAGCCTTCCGCAGCTCGAATGATCCACCCTGGTCAATCAGCGGCGGAGATTCGGTCTTGATTCGATCCTCGGAGTCTCGTTAGCACCATCGTATATATTCTCTACTCTCTGCTCTTCAGCTTGTATTAGATTTCCGTTGGAATATCCGGAGGACTATGAGTTTGCAACTACACCGTATTTCGCATTACATCTATGTTATTTTTTAATTTACGACATTTTTCTCGCGAATATTTGCTAAGTGCATCGTCTGTGAATATATATATATATATATATATATATATATATATATATAACATAATATACTGTATGCAGATATGCATACGATGCGAGATACGATGTGGTATAATTTTACTTTAATATTTTAGAAAGGTTTACGCTTCAACTGGTATTATATTCGTCGAAAGAAATGTTGCAAGGAGAGATAGGTCTTTGGTGAATTTGAAAGAACCGGATAAAGTATAACGCAGTACGAAAAGAGAACATTTAAATGTAAGATCTCTAAAGGGTGTTTCTGGCATCAAAGCTACGGACATTTCCTTTTAGGAGCTACCAAAATGTGATTAAACGTAGCAATTCCAGTCATCCGTAGGTAGATACATATGTATGTACGTACCTAACCTATATGAGGTTTTCCCGCTCTTTCCCTTTGACTCGTCCGAAACACTGGATTGGTGCCTTTCTCGATCACAAAGCTTTCGCCTAGCGTAGATATTTCTAACCTACATAGAATCGTTCACGTAATTTCGATTTCAATTTTCGTTTTTTAAAGATAAGCCAAATGAGACAAATCTTTCAATAACTGAATTGAGAAATAAAAAAGGAAAAAAGAAAAAGAAAGAGAAAAAGAAAAAAGACAAAAAAACAAGATTTACAATAAAACTTTTTGAAGAGTAAATCTTTCCCGTAGAGAATGAATGAGAGAAAGTGGGAGAAAGAAAGAAAGAGAGAGAGAGAGAGAGAGAGAGAGAGAGAGAGAGAGAATGAGAGTGAGAAAGAGAGGAAAAGAGAGAGGTAAAAAGAGAAGTAAAGAAAGAGGTAAAAAGAGAAGTAAAGAATGAAGTTAAAGACAGAGAGGTAAAGATAGAGAGAGAAAGAGAGAAAGAGAGAATGAGCGTGAGAAAGAGAGGAAAAGAGAGAGGTAAAAAGAGAAGTAAAGAGAGAGGTAAAAAGAGAAGTAAAGAGTAAAGTTAAAGACAGAGAGGTAAAGATAGAGAGAAAAAGAGAGAGAGAGAGAGAGAGAGAGAGAGAGAGAGAGAAAGAGAGGAAACAAACACCACGTGTCTTTCTCGAGTTAACGAGCAATCCATTATTCGAATTAATATCTGAAGCAAATTGCGTTTCTCTCTACGGAAGGGTAGCTACGGATTCCGCCAACGCGCTGATCCTGCGCCTAGTAGCAGGACCGAGCAAACGGCACGGTGGCCGTTGTCAGCGCGCTATTACTAATTCAGAAGGCAGGCGGTTGCTGTGGTGCAACGTTATACGGCAGACGACGCATTCTGCATAGCGCATTCAACGGCACAATGGGCCGTGGATGCGAGTTTTGAAATATGAATATGAATACGGGCGCAAGTGCACGCTCCGTCGAATCGAGCCAACGAAGACAGGAGGCTACCGATCGATGATTCGCTTTCTCTACCTTTTCCATCTCTCTTTCTCTCTCTCTCTCTCTTTCTCTCTCTCTCTCTCTCTTTTTCTGTCTCACTCGCTCGCTCGCTTTTACTCTATCTCCTTCTTTCTCTTTTCCACTCGTCTATCTCCACATCTCTTTCTCTCTCTCTCTCTTTCTCTCTCTCTTTTGCACCTATGCACAGAGTATATTCTCACCAGTATATATCTACCTCTCGCGATAAAGCCGTGGATGATTTATTGGATTGTTAAACGGGAGAGATCGCCTGTGTCCTCTCGATCCTCTCTATAAGAGTGAGCGAGATAGTGAGAGGAAGGGAGAGAGAGAGAGAGAGAGAGAAAACGGAAGGACGAGCGTTTCTCCACGTTCTCAACGTGACTTGGCCTACGAAGCTGCAACGTTCACAAATCATTCATCGATACCGTTCTAGAATGGCGAGGATTTATTTATCGAGAGTGTTAATAAACCTTAAAATTTGTGATGATTCTAGCGCTTTTGAACTTTGCCAGGTCAGTTGGGACTGACCCTAAGCCAGAGTGCCATCGAATTTTCCCTAACCACGATAATCCCTGACTGATAAATCTTCGTCCAGCGTGACTAAAACTGCACGACGCTAATCCGTGTGGAATCGCGTTGCTTAAATAATTGTGTCGCGCTATCCTTTGTCTCGTCGGCAAGTATATTTGCTTCGAATGATTATGTATAGAATACCTGAGCAAGCGTATAACGATAATACACTTAGCATACATTTCTCCGTGTAATTTTGGAGTCTAGTATCTTTCTTGTTTTAAAATCGTGCCGACCTTTTTAACAACTAATTCGACTGAAAACCTAATTAAAAAATTAATTTATTCTCAATTATATTATCTAAAAGTATATTTAATATCGTTACGCTGAGTTACTCGAAAAATGGAATGATATAGCCAATAAAAATGTCCATTGTTTAACGTACAGTGAAACACACAAAACGAATAGGTATCGAAGTAAACAACAAGCAGTGAACGCCTTTGATTTATCTTTACTGCCATCTCCTATCGACCCTGGCTACGAGTGGAACTCTCGACTTTTTCCAAGATTTATCGAAGAAAATCGTCCGAGAGGGTGGAAAATTCGTTGTTGGCCAGCGCATACGGGAACGATCTCGCGGTTAATTTCACATATATATACTCATACGCATATATGTATTTGCAAAGCGTGGGGAGATCGGTACGCCGATTTGGTGGGACGTGCTGGAAGCTTGGAGCACATATTTACCCTTTAACATGAATCCTTCCCTTGGTCCCTCTTTCCTGCAATCTTTTCCCTCTTCCTCCTCTCTCTCTCTCTCTCTCCCTCCTCTCTCTCTCTCTTATATAGAGAACACTCGTGGCGAGAAAGAGCTGGATGAAGGAGACGAGAGACCCTCGGCAAGATGCTGCCGCCGGCAATAACTGGTAACGTATTACCACTTCTGGTCGGTTGAGCGCATTTAGATCGCCTATTTGGCAAGGCACCCGAATAACTTTGCGTTTTACTCCGGCACGAGCACGAATCAAGCGCGAAAGCCGCGCCAACCGGCGAATTACGATGAAGCGAGAAGCCGATATCGCTGTCGATAGTCGCGAAAAGTTTGGAAGGAGAGCTTCTTGGTTGAGAAAAAACCTTTCAACGTGAACCCATTCTTTCGATTGCTTTACTCACCGAAAACGGCCATTTACAGTTTTTACTCATTATCTAATTTAGCTCCTTCCGCACCTTTTTGTTCGCTCAATACATTTGTTTTTAATGACATTGCTATGCAAATGTTTATGATAGAAAATTTTTAAGAATTTGATAAAGCAAATGAATCATTTTATATTATTTTAAAGATATATCAGTTACAGTATCTTTCAAGGACATTCTAAGCGAACTGGAAATCTCTTATAAACCAATCACTTTCCACATTTTTGCATAAGGTAGCAGGTATCATCTCGCAATTTGTTAAAAATTTAACTTGATTCAATATTAGAAAATGGCATATTAATTGAGAAATTTTTATCTAGCTAAGTAATAGTATAAATAAATTAATGCTTTCATTAAATGCTTAAATTAATGTTTTGCATATCGCAAACATAATTGCTGTCATAATTGGCGTATAGCGAGAATTTCCCAGTTTCATTCAATCAAATTTCCATTACTATGTGTCATGTTATTTCCTCAATTTTATTCTACTGTCATATAAGTATCGGTGTATAGTAATTTCTACTATTATCGAAGATATCGATGAATCAATAATATCAATTTTCTCATCATTAAGATTATTTATAAATAATGAATATTGAAAGCAATTTGTATTAAAAATGAAAAACGTTTTTAATTTAGTAATGGACATTAAATATTATATTAAATAGTATTATAAGTAATGGAATGATATAAGTATAATATTTAATATCCATTACTGAATTGAGGAATGAATCGAGATATATATCATTGCCTTACCACATATTCATTACATACAAATATTATTGATCTTTTTCGTAATAAAATAAGACCGGAGGACTAGCATTAGATACAGAAAATGAAATTCAGTTGCATAGAGAGGAAACTCTTATCGTGATGAATTAATGTTAAATTCGTTTCTTTTAATAAAGAAAAAGAAGAAGAAAAGAAAAGAATAGTAATTTAAAAAATAAATAATTTTTAAATGTTAATAACTTCGAAAAAGAAAAAAAAAATAAATGTTGTCATTTAGTTAAGTTGAGTGTTTTTGAATGGAGATTTTTCGAAGGATTGAAAAATATTTGTAGCAGGATTATATGTCAAAATAAATTCAACAATAGTGGTGTACACTATTCGACTAACGAAAGAAACACTTTAGTTAGAGTTTCAATAAGTGTCGTACTTACGAATTGTTCAGAAATCTTCAGAATTTACGAGTGAGATTTAATTGCTAATATAAATGTGACTGATTATCAAAATGAGACTGCACTGAGACTGTGACTGTACGCGAAATAATGTATTTTTCGACTGAAAAATTTTTAAGACTGATTTGTTATATCACAATCCGATATAGCCATCGAATAATTTTTGAAAATGAAGAAAAGAAAAAGGGAAGAAGTGTAAGAAGAGTTTTCATAAAAATTGGAGAAAGAGAAGAAGTGATCTTTCATTTGTCCTTCAAATATCTTGGATATATAGCCCCCAATGCAGCTAATAAAATAAAGTACATATTCAAATCATTTTAGATCCCGAGGATTCATTGTCAGGTTTCGATTTACTTCGTGAATTATTTATTTCATAAAAATATTCGAATGAGCGAACAAAATTAAATGGTTTCCACCTTAAGTACGGAACAGAATGCTTGTAACATGTTTCGGTACGGAATACATCGAGCTCTTTATGTCTTTTACTAAATGAAAATCCCATTAATCCTACATCCGTACTGCATACGACACGATCGTTATTAACATGTACTAATATTTCTTATTGTAAAATAGAGCTGGTGGGAATAAAATAAAATAATATGGAAAATGAAATTCGACCGAATATGGAAGAAATCAATTGTCGTAAAAGTATTATAGAAATGAATTCTACGTTTTTCTTTGCATATAAATTTATATCATTATTCACAGTAATTCAATTTTAATCGAACGAGAAAAGACTCGATAGTTGATAACTGATTGTTGTATATAGTTACGAAGATTCTCAACGATAACCTCCTGTGTGAAACTTAACCGTTCGTCCGTGAATTATTCGTTAGGTAGGTCGTAGAAGCGGCCACGCGAAACGCAATTACGAATTACGCGAAAACGGCTATTGCGATCAAGCCGATATGAGACGAATCAGGCCACGGATCCGATAGGGTTCTCTCTCTCACTATCTCACTATCTCTCTCTCCCTCTCTCTCTCTCTCTCTCTCTCTCTCTCTCTCTCTCTCTCTCTCTCTCTCTCTCTCTCGTTCTCTTCGTCGATGCAACGCGGTGCATCGCGCCGATAAGCTCCAACAGAGATTCGCGTAAGCCGCGATAATGGCGACGGAGCCTTTGAAAAAATACTGCCAGCACCATGCTTTTGATCCCTCTTTCCGAGATATCGCGAACGAGCGATCGCAGGTGAAATGCCATCCGTACAGACGATAAAGTTCTTGCATGAAACCGTTCGAGAGAATGATTTTAAGATCGAATAAATCCTTTAGCATTTTCATTTTTAGACATTACCACAATTTGTGGATATCTAAAACTATCTGAGATATTTAATTTTTTTTTGATTTTTCGTATTAACGTTTAAATGTAAATATATGCGTTTGTTTGTTTCCACTTTACTGTTTAAATTGTTTCACAGATCGACTTATTTTTTAGAATTTATACGAAAATTAAAATTATTCGCAGATGAGGATCCACGAATAATTCCGGCACAATTCGATTTCCGGTTTTAAAATGATGAGAATTTCATGAATTCGAAGATTCATTAAAAAATAGCACATACCAATGGAAAGAATATTAAATTCGCGAGAATATTGAAAATATTCCTTAGAAATATTCAGTGTTAAATATTATTTTAAATTAAAGCAATCAAATCAATTAAAGCATTTTAAAGACGGATAAAAGTTTCAATTGACTGTGGACTTTACGAAAGATCTCTATCTGTGTCTTTAATTTTTCTATCAAAATTTGTATATAATGTATTTCTATATATGCAGATTTATACATATACGTGTGCGTACAAGCACGTTTCGATTCTGGAGTTTAAATGGTTGAGCGAATTGATTTGAAATTTATACCAAAAATCAAGTTACGCTTCGAAGGCCGACGAATAATTTCGTGATCGATTTGACTTCCGTTTTCAAAATAGTACAAAATTTTACGAACTGTGCAGTGTAGTTGATTTTTCTTTGTAAAATGTTCTTTTCTTTTCTATTTTTGCTTTTCTTTTTTTTTGTGTTTCTTTTTTTTCGTCCCTTTTTTTACCACTGCGAATGATCGTGAACGAAATTTACAAAAACCAAATATGTACAGCAATTTATTTTTAAAACGTTTTCACGCTACCCGAAATATCGCGTAACATAACGTCTCGTCTGAATTTTACACGCAATTTTGCAGTATGAACCCAGGAAAAGCGTGGACGATGCAATGCCGAATTAATAGAAAGTTATTTTATTTAAACATACTCTTGCATAATACAAAATATTGTGGTCGATGGTGCGCGTTAGTAACGGCTTGGAAAATCACTCTTCTCTCGTGTAACGTCCATTCTGGATGACTTCGATGTATAAGTAATAAAATACACAAAGAAAGAAAAGGTAAATATCGAATAATGAACGATAAAAATTTTCAACTCATACCGAGAAAATAATAAATTCGAGAGACGAAAAGATAAAAATCAATATTGCATTGCATCTGAAATTCATTAAAAAAATTCTGAGAGTAAATTGAAAAGAATACAATCGATGATGATTATACAGTGATTAATAACTTCATCCTTTAGCGTATTACATCTCGTAACAATGGAAATGAGAAAAAGAAAGCAAAGAAAAATCATGATAATCAAAGGATTCCTTTCGAGAGAAGTCTCATAATGAGTGCTCACGTACTAATACCGATTTTCCTCATTATGAAACGCGAATGTCCTCGCTTTCGGGAAGCCAGACTCGAGCTTTTCCCATTGATAACATCGGCAAATCCTCTGGTAGTGTAACGAGCGAACGCTCGCGTCGAACGTTACGTGGGATATTTAGAAATGAATTATTTCGGCATCATGATATTGCGTTCCCTCGTTACACGTGTACCGATCAAATCAGGACAGAGTATTCATTATAATATTAATTGACGAGCGCAATACCAAATCCCCAGTTCTCTCTCTCTCTCTCTCTCTCTCTCTCTCTCTCTCTCTCTCTCTCTGCATACTGGCTGCTGCTTTTGATCGCTTTCAACGATATGAACTATGAGACTCGCGAGTTCGTCGAATCACATTATATTTCCATTTTCCGTCTATGTGCCGGTACGATGAAGGTACATACAATGTGACACAGAAATATTCAGACGCTTTTTGATACCAAGAAATTTTCATTAGACTAAATAATATTATTCCGTATTCGTGTTCTATAATGAAGTATGTTAAAACTAAGAAAAAAAGAAAAAAGAAAAGTTAAAATTCATATCATCCTATAAACTAAAGTGAATACTGAATATTTGATTTTTAAATTTTTTGAATAAATATCTACTGGATATACATCTACTGGATATACAATGGAGTATATTCACACATATATATATATATATATATATATATATATATATATACTCAAGTTATAAAACATTTATAAGAAAACTTTGTTCATCCAATTTTTGATATACTTAATATGGTATAAATGTTTTTTTATGTATATTTAAAATGAATTAATTATTTAATTTTGAAAATGTCCGAATATTGCATTTTTCCGACTCATTGTACGCGTTAGTGTTACAATTGTTCTGAGTTGGCGCAGACGGTATTATCACCGATGATATGCCGATTCCGGTGGGGTTACTCTGTTGGTGGTGTGTGGTGGGCATTCCCAAAGGGACCGGGAAAAATCCCATTTCAATATTTCACGGCTTACGCCCTATCGCTCCTTGCCTGGTGCGTATCGTTAATACAAAACATGGCCTGTTGGTGCGTCGCGATGCGATTTGGATTTTCACTTCCCTCTCTTTTTCTCTATACCTATCTCTATTTCTATCTCTTTCTCGATAAACTACGTGGATTCCATTTTCAAATGATGCGTCAACAGTAATGTAAATTACTTTATGTTGTTTCGCTAGTATGGTTGAGTTTTAATTATTTTACATTTTTTTTGTCTTCATCATCATTTACCTTATGGGGTAGTAAAAGAGTATTAGACGTCGAAATCGTCAAAGTTTTGATTAGGTAATTAAACGTGACTATGTAAGGTTTTTGTCCCGTTTTAATCGATGTTAAGTATTCAAGTTTTTTTTTTAACAATCATGAAAGTGTTCATACATTTTTCTTTTATATTTTCTTCTATATTTTAGAAATTTTCGATAATTATCTACATGTTTCATATATTTTCTTCATTATTAACCAATTAATTCATTAAAACCTAATATACGATGTCCATTTTGTTTGTCTCTTGTCGTGAACTATTTTTCGACGATCTTGCGAAATACGCTTTACCCCGCTAATATTCAGATAATGTTTTAAGCTATCGGTGAAAATTAATAAAAATTTTTGATTTATACTTACCACTATAAGCAGTTCGAATTTACTTACATTATCATATAAAGAATAAATTTATGAATAATAAAATAATTCGATTTCGGTTTTATTGGTTATAAATGAAACATGAATCGTTTAAATTTATAATATTTTTTGATTGGTAATGCAATAATGGATAGTACCTATAGTTTAAAATAAATTCCTTTATGTAGCATATGTGACAAAATGTACAACCGTATTGAGATATTTTAAATAATATGAAAGATATTTTAAATAGATATTTTAAAGATATATTAAATAATGAAAAAATTAAATTTAAAAGTAGTTTCAATAATGAAAAAATCAACGATTTAAAGAAACGCGTTATACATAATTATAAACTATAGTGTGCATTTAACATTATCTTAAGTCTCAGAAGATAGCATAGATTACATAATAATAAAATTCTTGTTATCCGTAAATGATTATAGGAAAAGAAGACCTGAAAAAATGCCCTTATACGGCCCGAATGCGTTAAACTGTATTATAAAATATGTTTTTGTATATCGTATTGTAAATCTAATATAATCAAACGTTTCGTTCTTTTTTTCTTGGTTATATTTACCAGAAGATACAGGATACAGATATGATATCCATTTTGGTCTTTGTGAATCATACATAAGATGGGAGATAAAATTACACTGAGGGATATTTAAATTAACAGAATTATCAGATTGTCATACCTCATGGGTAAAGTCTATAAACTCAATGTCACCAAGTATAATTACCTTTAAGCTGGTATCCTTATAACGTGGTAATAACATCTTTGTATTTCCATTTAACTAACGTAAGAGATGTTCACCCTTGTTCCATATTAAAAGCATATTAATTTTTTACAGACATATACACATATATATATGTATATTATATAGATATAAAACTTTTGCAATATCGTGACGGACAAGATACTCGTTATTTAAGATAACAGTGGAAACTTCGAATGAACGTGTAACGAATTCGAATACACAAAAGAATGAGTTTCTGAAAACTCGCAAGGAATCTGCGTAGAAATATATATATATATATATATATATATATATATATATATATATATACATGCATATATATATATATAGATATACATGCATATATATATATATATATATGTACATAAAGGAGCTGCGATTTTTCACGCACCGGCTGGCCTGAATGTCGTCGTCGCCGTCGTCGTCGTCGCCATCGTTGTTCGTTTCCCACCGAACGTAGCAAATGGCTCGTGTACTACCAAGGATGCAGGGGGTTAAAAGAGTAAAAGAGAAAGAGAAAGAGAGAAAGAGAAAGATAGAGAGAGAGAGAGGAGAAAAGGGTGGAAGGTCGAGACGCGTCACGTACGTGCTACGTGCGTTGGATACGTTAGTCGTAAACGGTCGAAGAATTGCATTCGGGACAAACCTGGTATAGCTCGCGATCTTCCTCTTTCTCTCTCTCTCTCTCTCTCTCTACCCTTCTCTCTCTCTCTCTCTTTCTTTCTCTTTATCCGTCAAGACGAGAAATAGCACGGATGGACCGTTACTTAAAGCGTACTCCACTCCGAAACCTTCTTTACTCTTTTGCTAAGGTCAAAGAATGCCTTTCTATACGGTGGCTCAAACTAAATCCCGACGATACCTCTTCTATCGACTTCATCCGGCAGCTTTTATGATCGACGGACCAGTTTACTATCGTCTATCTTCTTCCTTTATTCATCAAAGATATACGATCACGTATAGTCGTACCTATGTAGGTATACCTATATGAGCTGTTAAAAAAAAAGTTTGAGAGGGGATTTGGTAGATATATCGTACTCAGTAAATTGCTTAAGAAATATTTACACGGGATAATAACTGGGATTTTTATTATAAATCCCAGAAATATCTCGGTACATTTATTTGGTAAGTGATTCACAAGGATTCATAAAATTGTTCGTTTTCGTATTTCTTTCGAGACTTCAATCTTAAATAATCTGTATACATTTAATAATTTGTGATTTTATAAATTAGGTAAATATTAAATGTTACATCTCTCTGTTTCATAGTAAAGGTGAACCTTCGTGTATATCATATCGAGTATATAGCGAATTTTTGTTGGGAAGAAAACAAAGGAAAAGCAAACAAAAAATTGAAAAAGTATAGAATGTCGAAGGACGACTGTCGAGGTAGGACAGGAGGTAGGATGATGTATCGTGACAGCTCGAATATTGCACCCGGTATTATCCAAGCACGACAGGCTCATTTGTGCCGAGTGGATCCCTTCCCCTTGGCACTCGATCCCCAGATCGGTATGTATGAACACTAATGGGCCGGAGGATCTCCGAGTCTCTGACATATACTCATTGGCAGCAATAGGTCGTCGTATAGGGATGGACGCGCACGCAATACCGTGCTCTGCTTGGCAAGGAACGTCAAAGGGATGAGAGGAAATGTAGTCGCGAGTTTCTATCCTTGTTTGTATTATGTGTGGACATGGACAGATTCCTCGTTGTTATATACAGTTCAACGATTTTAAATTTAGCTTTCTTTTTTTTTCATGATCTTTTTTCATGAATCTTTCACATGTAACAAATGATCGTTAAAAGTCTTTTTGTCATATTTCGAATTTTTTATTACTCGAAAGGATATAATCTATGACGTCAACGCTAAAAAAGAGATCTTGCTTAAATTGATATATCCATTCTATAACTTTTTGTTAGATAAAAATAGAAAATAAAGATACAAGATACCTTTTACAATCCTGTTCTTATTGGAAAGTTTGCTTTTACTTTTATAAATGCCAGAAAAGAAACGTTGAAAATGTTTTAAATGGAATTTAAAATTGAATGCCGATGACTGTCATAGTATTCAACGTGTTTAAAATTTGTGGCAACTTCAACTACGATTCGATTTCAACGAGTACAATAATCTCGAAAAATTCTTTTGTCTCGTACAGGAAGAACTTTTTTTACAATGAAATGTCGTCCATGTGATAGATAGCGCGAGAGAAAGGTGTAGGAGGTTTCGCGTGGCAGATGGAGAGAGAGAGAGAGATAGAGATAGAGGTAGATTGACAGATTGTTCGATAGATAGATACGTCAGGGCGAAATCGAGCAGGTGTCGCTTTCGAGACAACCGAGTACACTTTATTCGAATGTCCGTGCATCGACCGGGGACAGATGCACGGGAGGTAAATGTACTCTCGTTCGAACGCGTAACCGCGTTAGTATCTTATTCATCGCGTTATTTCGCTCGGATATCTTTTGAAAATTTATCGGGAGACTAGTATGACCAACGGTAACAATTCTGATGTAGAATCAATTTTAATCCTTTTGAAAGATCATATTGTTTTTTCTTTTTTTTCGTGCAAACAATACGATATTTTAACGATGTTGAAACTTATAGTTGATTATTGTTGCATTGTGAGAACGTAATTATGAGAGCATTTCCAGATACGCATCTTGTATCGGACTAGCGATGATAATCGATTTGCACGGAGAATTTCCCTCGTTTCTTCCTTGTCGTTAAAGTTATAGACCCACTAGTTGTGATGAATAAGGGCAGAGGATAGGCTAGGATATCGTTGAAGGCCATCAGCAAAATACCGCTCGTCGCGTTCCCGTAAATTAATGGGAGAACGCGCGTTTTTTTAAAGGATCCCATAAAGCTCGTGAGGTAGATGCGCGATAATAAATATTGCGCGAATTGAAGTTATCACAGTATTTTTGTTGAAATAAGATACAATTATTGATGTATTTTTGTAATGATGTGTAGTTAGTTGTGATGTTGCATTTTAGATTGTGCTGAATACCTCCGATTAAGGCATAGCCAATGATATTGATAAGATTTGGCTGTATTACTGGTGAGTGCGAATGCTTTGATGCGACTGTCTGTAGATTTCTCTCGAACTATCCACGAAGACATTAAGGAAGGGGAAATGAAAAGGGAAGAGTTTAAGTAAAAAATGCCAGAAAGGGAAAGCAATATTATTATTGATCGTGTGCGTGTCAGGATAGTTCGTTGGAATGTTTAAACAATTCCATGTATGCCCCTTTGTTCTGATGATGGTGTAAACTAGAGGATGTCAATGGATATTTCAAGATTAGGCGCCAGATAAACCTTGGCTCGGCGCGTCTAGCCGTCTATCTATTTATTTATTGCCCGGCTCGATATATTATTGAAAATTAGGTATTTGACCAAAAATGCCTAAGTTCAGACAAAGGTGGCAATGTGTTTTTTATCTATGTGTTTTCTTAGCGAGTATCCAACGAATTCTCAAGAACAGATATTTCTAATAGTGATATATGACCCTTAGGAGAAAATACTGTGAACAATTGACGTGTGCATCAATAATAACGTTACATCGATTACGATTATATAGTATCGGTCATATAGTATCGTTCATATAGTATCTCATTTGTTATATCTAATTTTGCTCAAACATTTCTTAAAAATTTCTTCGAAAAAATATGTCGATGGTTGAATATATCTTTTATTTCGATCCTCATGAAAGATCGTTCTCTTACTTTCGTACAAATATGATACGATACTTCATCAATGTTGAAATTTATGCATGATGACGTTGGATCAATTTCGATGTCAAAAAAAAGACGAACAAAAAATGAAAAAAAATGAGAAGAGTATAACCGGTTAACGAGTACAACCCTCAAGAGAGCGTAAGTTGAGCCGACTTGTGGAATTGTAACCGAATAGCGGATTGAAATGACATCCGCCACTTAGGAGAAACTCGACAAGATCTTAAGAGCCTTGGGGCCACGATGACTCGATGTCCTATGTAAGCTTATAGAGGCAACCGCGTTGGTAGATGTTATGGCTTGACCGACAGTCGTGCAACGTCTATCTATGTAAGTATATACGCATGTATATACGTATGTATGTAGGTATATACGTATGTATGTAGGTATGTACGCGTAGTAACCTACTGAGAAATGACTTTATTACGGAATATCATGTCACTGGTACGAAATCCCATTGCCCTTTCTCCTCCAGACATTCGATCAAAAAAAAAAAAAAAAAAAAAGAAATGGAGAAAGACGATGGACTACTACTCATAGTGGATCTTGATACTAATCACATTTTTCCTATGATTTTCGAGTTAATAAAATTGAAAAGTGTTTTCTTTTTTCTTTTTTAAGTAAAATATTAACAATCATTTTATTGTGACAATCGTAAATATTTTATAAGAAGATGCAAGATTTATGAGAATAGATTAAGATTTAGAAAGTAATTTTTTTTTTACGTTCATAATCATCTGAATTAAATTGATTTAATCATCCATTGATAGGTACATTCTTCATACATAACTTCAATTGCGCGTGACGATTTCATAATTTTCGTAATCGTTCGAGTGCCATTTAAAATGCATATTGATGATAATACAGCACGTGTCTAATTAAGTATTAAAACGTAATAACGTCGTTGGAACGAGCCTACGTGACATGAAATTTGTGTACTCGTTTAGGAAATCTGATTTAGAGTTTTATCGGTTAACGTTGCTAAGGTTTTTGAACGGCTTGCTCGAGATCGGAACAGCTTGAATAATTCGTTTTCATTAAATATTACTTTTGACGTTTGTAAAAAGACGTATAGAATATTTTCAATTAGCCATTTCCTAGTTAATTTAATTCCAATTCTATCTTCTTTCTTTTAACGTATGCATATATAATAATAATGAATGTCGTCAAAGAGGATTCAAAGGCTGAAAACATATCTAGGATTATCTCGATCATTTGTTCTATTAAAACGGCAACGGTATTTGCAATGTCAAGGGGCGAGGATACGATAATGAAAGGAACGAGTATCGATTCTAGTACCATAACGAACCGGCTCGGGAGATACGTGCTTGCGTTATAAATGTTCGCGAACGAGTAGCGACAAACACGTTCGCCGAACTTTCATCTTACGTAATCGCACGTCCGTGGTTCTACGGAATTAGCGATGTTTACCGCTCGTTAGTAAAAAAAAAAAAAAAAAAAAAAAAGAAAAAAAGTCAAAAAAGAAAACGAAAAAAAAGGAAATAGCCATAAAATGTTGGAGGTGATGTTGAAAAATTTTGTCGAATATATACATATATATTCACATATAATATATGTATATATGTACAGATTGTATAGATATGTATTTAGTAAATTTTTTAACGAGTAGCATAAACGTTTACGTTGCAGTAAACCAACATAATATATTCTTTCAAGATATATTTACATTATACATACAAATTAATTGATCGAACAAGAAGTTTTATATTTAATCGCTACGAACTATTACATTTGGATCTTTCTATTATTTTTTCTTCTTCTTTTTCGTATATTTTCAACCTACCAATCGTCTAGTGACTGTCCCATCAATTCCTCTATTCTTTTCTTCTATAGAGTCTCCCACAGTGATCCTCGCAATTTAATTCCGACGGGCCGACTACCGAGCCAAAGAACCGAATCATATTTTGTAAAAGTTCGTCTCTCTCTCTCTCTCTCTCTCTCTCTCTCTTTCTCTCAATAGAAACGAGTAGAGCGACGATTAGGCGTTTCCCACGTCGATTAGAGGAGTTCACTGTAGAGTTCGAATTTCTTGTCAAAGTGCCGGTCATTGTCAGTGAAACCTCGGTATCATACACGTCGAGAGCTTTTTGTGGGGCTCTCCTCGCAAGTAGGTACTTACCAACCAGGAGGAGTGATGTACTTTTTTCAGATACGGAGTATGAGGGAGAAAGAGAGAGAAGAGAGAGCAAGAGAGAAAGAGAGAGAGAGAGAGAAAGATAAAAAGGATGAAACGGAGAAGGAAAGGTGAAGACAGAACGACAGATGGCGCTCAACAAGTCGAGCCAATGCCCCAGGCTGCTCTCTGTTTCTATCTCTGTTACCCTTCTACATAGTTTGGAACCCTGTTCTTGCGTTCTTGTTCTTCGTTACCCTCACCGTCACCCTCACTTTTATCTTCTCTCTCTCTCTCTCCCTCTCTTATTCCTTTCATCGTATTAACCCTCCATCTCGAAGCACGTAATAACTCGGTACTTAGCAGCCAGTGTAATTTACCATCTTCATTGCATAATTCGTTGCCTTCTCAATTAATCGTTCCGTCAGAATGGTACAAACGAGATCCAATGTTCTGGGACGCTTTCCATGCACTACCGTGTCCTGCCAGCATTGTTTGTTGAGTTTAATTAGCACGCTGGCGTGCGACACATACATATATAGCTATGCGACATGCAAATAGACGTTCTCGAATTCTCCCGTGTTTCTCTCATCTTTGTACTTACGTCTAATTATAAATCCTTCGTTATTGTCGTCCTAACGAGTATCGTTGTTCTATTCTCTCTCTCTCTCTCTCTCTCTCTCTCTCTCTCTCTCTTTTTTTTATTATTCCTACTTCATTCATTATTCAATTTAATCGATGTTATTTATTTGATCGGATAATTATCCACGTCGTTTTATTTCGTATTTTTATTGTTTAAGAATAATCCTTTAGGAATTGAAAGTTAAATGATTACAAGAAAGAGCTACGTCGGATTAGGTAATAATGTCGGATGAATGTATAGAGAAAACGGTTTAAACGAGCACCTTGTTCTTCCTCCTCCTCCACCTCTTCTTCTTCTTTCTTCAACTGGTCACAAACCCGTGTATATTGTTCTTTTGACTCATTATCCGTTGGTCGACGAATAATACTCGTGGACGATGGAAACCAAGCTGTCTGTCCTTTCTTCATATTGGTTCTGCTTGGCTCTATTATCTCTCTCTCTTCCTCTCTCTCTCTCTCTCTCTCCTTCTCTCCCTCTTACTTTCTCACTTCCTCTCTCTCCCTCTCTCTCGTTTTCCATCGTTTATATACATACACACACACACACACACACACACACACACACACACACACACACACATACACACGCACACACCGACATGGATCAGCTATGGATATTTGTATATAGGTTTCTACATCTGTGTAGATGCGTATGTGTATACGCAAAGTCCACGGTTTCCCCTTTTGAGTACCACTTTGCCGTTGGAGTTTCGACGGACCAGCTGTTGTAAAGCCACGAATCGAGAACGAGTGGAAAGAGGTCTCGTGGTGCCTTATAGAATTTTCGGCGATTACCGGAATCGCTTTAGAATGGCTCTATATTGCTCGTTAGAAGTGGGCTGGCCGGAGGTGGCTTAAAGATGGCTATGAGCACCGAGCCGGTTATATCCTGCGGGAGTTTTCGGCATTGTCTTTTCATTGTGCTAAAGAAAATTCACGAACAATGCAAAATCGTTCTGATAAGTTTTTCTTTTCCTTTTTTTTTTTTTTTTTTTTTTTTTTTTTAGGAAAGAATTGATCTTCTCAAATTTCTTTTCCATACAAATTTTTGATCGGAGTATTTGTAATGTTTATTTATTATCCGTGACGGAGTATACAATAGCAGAGTTTATTACTTATGCATATATGTTTTCTATTACAATCAATAATTTATTTTATCAATACTCCATTACATTCAATGCTGTCATTATAAAAAAAAAAAAAACTGTATTTTCTTATTTAAAGAAAAACAAAGTTGACCTTGAAATGATCTTTAAACGTTTCACTTTATAAAAAAAAGTAAATATCATAATATTTTCCTTCTTGATAGCAGATAACTTTTGTCTGAACAATTTTTTTTTTCAGAAATGCTGTACTTAAAATTTTCAACGTTACATTTTGAAAACCCCGATATACTGAATGACATTTTCTCGAAACTTATATCTAATCTGTTAAAAAAATAACAATACGTATTATGTTTTCTCTATAAAAATAGTTTTAAAAACATTTTTAGTTATTTTGAAATAAAATTTATCAAATAACTAGTATGTACTATGTACAACGAAGATACGTTCATATCGAGGGATCAGATATAAATGTATATTAGTACTGACAATCTAATCGTTTTCGTGCATCGAGAGCACGTAACGCACATTGTAGCTACACAGCGCTCGCGATGATTACGCGTGGGGCGCCGTGCGAGAAATAAATCTGGCTCGTTAAATTAATTAAATTTCGACAGGAAATTAATTAAGCCTTTAACCGTAATGAGGGTGATATCGTCGACCGCACCCCCATGTGTGCTGCTCCACGTCGAATGCTGGATAAACATACCAATTTTCGAGCTTGTCGTTTTCACAGCGTGAAAATTTGAATTAACCGTTAAAGAAGAAACTACTGTCATTGAATAACTGATGTCAAAATTGATACCCTTTTACGTGGATTTCACGAATTAATATGATCCGAAATGAGTTTGTTACTATCGCGTTAGATTTGATGGGGGAGTTGAATTCGGACATATTTACATAACTGCGTATGTATTGTTATATGCTTGTATACGTGTGTGTTAACATCAAGTCTTTCTAAGAGATAATGCACGTATCAAGGTTAACAAGACTAGACGGCTTAGCTTAATCCTCTATAACTCCATGTAACTGTGAAATCACGTACTTATGCATTTGTATTTGTTAAATCTCATTTTATTTTTTTGGACACAGACTGGTTTAACATTTTATTACTATAATATTTTTTCACAATCAAGAAGTTTAATTTATGACTATTTGCAATATATATTTTTCGAATCGGAGTATTTATTGTTTAACTATGTTTAAAATAATAATTAATTGTTTATTATAGAGTATTTATTGTTTAACTATGTTTAAAATAATAATTAATTGTTTATTTTGTTTCTTTTTCTTCTTTTTATTATTTCAATAAAGCAAGAAAAGAACCGTTTATAATAATTATAAAGCTTCTGTGTTTTATTATTTATGCAGTACTTTCGTTATTATTTTTATATAGTGCAGCTTTGTAACTCTTTGTTAGATTGACTCGGATGTAAAGTAAAAAATATTAGTCGCTTGACACACATAAAAACATTCGTAAATATAAATAAAAGTTCTGGCCACGAAGTGAGGAAAGTATAAACTTTCTGGCAAGAGGACTTACTTTGACCGCTCAATATTTACCTTAGAACCATTTCAAGAGACGATTTTTTTCCACCGTATGTATGTTTCCAGTGTATGTTCGTATAAAGAAAAGATCAAATATTTAAGTAAAAATTCTTGAAAAATACTCTCTCTCTCGACATCTATACATGTTTTGTCTCGGCGACACATTATAAGTAATTATCTCTTTTTGAATCGATTTTATTTATCTTACATAGTTTAATATATTACTGCGAATCCCAAGAGTCTTTAAAATCACACAGCTCTAGGTTCTACATTGGAGTCGGTAATTATGAAAGTAGTTTAATCCGTTTATTTTTTTTTTTGTTCATTTCGAAACATTACGTAGTATGTTTTATAGAAAATAAATATTTCATAAAAATATTATTTACATATAGTCTTCTTCCTTTGATTCGTAATACCACTGGCATAACTTCATACAAAAATAATTAATAACGAGGTTATTGCAAAACGAAATTATAAATCAAATTTATTTGAAAGCCGCAAGCAACGAGCTTGGAGACCTGTTGACCCGTTCATAAACTACCCTCACAATCCTTATCGCATTTCAGAGTCTCTAAGATCATTAGTATCATGGTAAACTGGGTCGCCAAGGATGACGAGGACAACGAACGAGGAGGGAAGAACGACATCGATGGAGGTATTCTCATTGCCTCGCGTCCATTCGTCACTCGTTCGATGCGTCGAACGTGCGAACGCAAATTGGAAACGTGAGGTGAAAATACAGGCTCGAGTTGGCTCATTTGCGAGAAGGCGAGTGATCGAATTGGTGGTGGTGATGGTGGCATAGAGAAAGGGAGAGAGAGGGAGAAAGGGAGAGAGAGGGAGAAAGGGAGAAAGAGAGAGAGGGATAAAGAGAGAAAGAAGGAACAAGAGAGAGAGAGAGAGAGAGAGAGAGGGAGAGAGAGAGAAAGGGATAGGAAAAGGAAGAAGGAAGAAGAGAAGAAAAAGAATAAGAGTGAAGAAGAGAAGAAAAGGGATGGCAAGCGCGATTTGCTTGGAACTTCGGTCCTCGTTTGCCTCGTATTGCGTTCGAATCGTTTGTAGTGTCGAGTCACGATCGGTAGTGAGATAGGACGAGTATGAGAGAGAAAGAGAGAAAGTGATAGAGTAAGAGAGTAAGGAACGAAAAAGGCACCCTTCCCATTGACGTTCCCGAGCGACGTGGGTTATCGACGTTCTACCGATCGCGATGAGTTTGCGAAAATCCTGGATATGCAGCAGCGTCGAAGCGAACGGAAGAGTGGCACGCCTCGCGGCGTGGCCACGTATATCGGTTTGCTTTCAGAAAGGTGCGGACGGATAATGTGGTCGCTTCTATCGTTTCCTATCATCAATGACGACTATCACGAAATGGAGAGCGATCTTTCTTCTCTCTTAGATCGATTCAAATGGCTTCAGCATTTCTTCCTTTTCAATTTATCCTCATAGTTCTGTTATTTCTTCATCTGTTTTTGTTTTAGAAAATTTATTTTAACCACTCGGTAACATTGATATATCGAAATCATTTATTATAAAATATTTAAAAAAAACAAAAGATTTTGTTATTATCGAGATCGTAGTTCTACGCATTAGGAAAATTGCGGGTCAATTAAAATTTTCGAGGATACGCTATTTACATCGCTTTATAAAACCAACGGAGATAAAAGTCATCCGCAAAAGCGCTTGACTCGTTACTTGATACGTGTTGTTCCTTCGACAAGAACCATTCGGAAACGTTCATCACGAAAGGTACAAATCGAATCTCGTTGTCGATTCGACTCGTATCGACGTGAATCGTTTCTCTTCAGAGAAGAGCAGAGAAAGAGAGAGAGAGAGAGAGGCAGGCAGACAGACAGACAGAGAGTGAGAAAGAGAGAAAGAGAGAGAGAGAGAGAGAGAGAGAGAGAGAGAGAGAGAAAAGGATAGGTCGCGAGAGGCGTTCTTGCGGAACGTGCACGCGCGTGTTATCGCGTTGGTAACACGCGGAGAGAGTTTTGAAAGAGGGAGTGAGAGATCCATAGATGCACGTGGGTTTTCAGCTGCGTGGAGTGTTGCACCTACTCTTGATACCAGTTGTTAACAACATTCAGCTTGTATCTACAACGGCGTAGGTACACACTAGCGCGCACGTTCGAGCAACAACACGCTCGAATAATGACGACAGAATTTTCCGTAAACGTTACCGCCCGCGGCGGGGATATCGGAAAAATCTCTTCACATAGCAAACGAGAGAGAGAAAGAGAGAGAGGTAGAGATAGAGATAGAGAGAGAGAGAGAGGGTGAGAGAGGGTGAGAGAGGATGAGAGAGTGATAAAGGGGGATGGATAGAGGGTGGGTGGGTGGACGTCAACAGGAATTTTCGAGCTCGTCATCGTTAAAAACGTACTCTCTCGATCGATAATCGTCCTCGAGCATGACGAGGATGCGTCGGTATCGTCGATGATTTTTCTCGTTTTGACCGACCGATCTGCCGATTAAAATTTATTCCTGAGTCTATAACTACGTCAACGATATATCTACGGATCTATATAGGTAGAAGGTATGTTGGTTGTATTTCGAGCGAAGACGCACAAACAGATTTGATTCAATCGCGTTACCACCGTTCGTTGACAATAAAAATTTTGTTTGATGGATCACTTGATATTGCTTTTCTACTTCTTGATATTTGACAATTTTTCTTTTTTTTCTTTTGTTGTTTTTTATAATCTCAGAAACCGTCAGTTAATCTTTCTCGTTTTCGAGATGAACGTACGAAAGGGTTTACGGTCGAAATTGAATTTTATACATTTCTCTTTATCGATGAATGGCGAAAAAATTAAAAATTTCCCCTGTATGTTCGGACGAGTTTATTGATTCTTCAAGGTAGCGTTGCGCATAAAATGGCGAGCTTCGTAACGCGTTCCGTTTGCTGCGCTTTTCTTGTTAATTCTTGATTAATCGCTCGCGTACCTGCCCCCATCGTATGTACATACTACGCGGTAGCGTTTAAAATGGCTAGTATGAATAATAGAAAGACTCATGCACGACTCCCTGCTCGTTTCCTCGAGAAATGTTTACGAGAGCGTAGATACGTATCCTTTAATAAAATATCATAATAAATAATAAGTTCGTTGGTCGCCTCAATAATAATAAAAGTTCGAAAACGGAAGCATTATCTCCGCGGATGATAATAAATAAAAGAGGAGAAAACTCTTAAGCGAACTCTTTCATTTGTGAAAGTGTAATAAATAAAATATATCTAAAGTGAATGTGAAATTTATTATAGCTTTCTATAAATGTTGTATATCTTTTTATAAAGTGATACATCTCTCTCTCTCTCTCTCTCCTTCTCTCTTATAATTTATATATATTTTTTTTAATTATAAAATGCATTAAAAGAAGGATAAAATAAATAATATTTCACAGGAAAATATAAATTATTCTATATACATATAATATATACTATATATACATACAATATATATATATACATATATATATATATATATATATATATATATATATATAAGATCGATACGTTTAAATTATAAGAATTCTTTAATAAAATACTATAATAAATGAAATTCATTGGTCATCTCAATAATAATAAAAGTTTAAAGACGGGAACATTATCTCATAAATGGTAATAAATAAAAGAGAAGAAAATTCTTAAGCGAATTCTTTTATTTCTAAAAGTGTAATAAATAAAATATACCTAGAATGAATGTAACATTTCCTATAAATGTAAAATTTACTATAAATGTAGTATTCTATAAATGTTGTATATTTTTTTATAAAATGATACATCTCTCTCTCTCTCTCTCTCTCTTTCTCTTTTATAATTTGTACTTATTTAAATTATAAAACGCATTAAAATGAAGGATAAAATAAATAATAAATAGTTTACAGGATGATATAAATTATTAATATTATAATATATATACATCTGACAAGATCGATGAGTATAAAGTATTCGTAAACGTAGAAACTTTCATAATAAACATTTCATAATTGAAGCAAATAAATTATGGTAATATTTTGTCTGATATCCTTTGGATTATAAAATGGATTTCAATTTCCTTTGTATTAAATTTACTACATTATCAATCACGTCAGTTGTAACATTTTGCCATTCTTTCCGTAGGACAATTTTTAATTGATGTTTATTGGATATGTGTCAGATCTGAACTTTTTTCTTTTCAATGAATTCCATAAAGTTTTAATTAGATTTATGTCAGGTAATTCTGAAGTAATTCAGAGATGTTATTGTATATCATAGAGTAACCGTTTTTTAGTATTATGGCAACTTCACAAGTAAAAATATCAACAAAGAAACAGTATATATCCTTTTCAGAGGATATTTAATCTTCCCAAAACAAACTGTTATTTATTTTATACTTTGTTTTAATTCATTTAATAGCCAAAATATGGAAGATTTATTTAGTTCAACTTTTCAAAAAATATATAATTTAACAAAGAACTATTATATATATATATATATATATATATATATATATATATATATATATATTTACAGAAAAGTTTTACACTAATTATCCATATTTAAAATGTAGAAGTTATCTATGGGATTCGCAATAATATATAAAAGTATTCGAAGATATATTTATTAAAAATAAAAGAAATATATCTATATAGTTTTACGCTAAGGATATATTCTGTCGATGCAACACGGGACACTTTTTCATAACTTGTCATGTGTTCACAAAGCACGTGTTTCGAGCGAAAGCAATTTTGTCAAACTTTAAAATGAAATATTTTCATTGTCTTCACTTGCGAATTTCTGACAAAGTTAATCGCTAAGAAAGAAACGGATTCGTGTTGGTTCGTATAATGTTTCATCGTATCACGATCTCGAAAAACGTGTTTAAAACGTGTTCTAAAGTTTACGAAATCCATGCTAACGCTTTTGTCTTCGTACTCTTCGCGCGTCCGCGCGTTAAATGCACCGACGGAGACGACGAATTAAGCAATTACGCTTGCAAATTTTACGAGTGAATTGCAAATACGTCGGTAGCGCTCTCGTTAAAAGATTCTTAAACGTCTAAAAAATGAATTGAACGCTTTTGAACATAAGAAAACATTGTTATTTTGAAATTATCAGAGGAATTAAGGTAAAATGGTTATCAATATATATCGTATATTTTATTTAAAGATATTTCCACTTCACTGAGTTATTAGAATTTATACGACGTAATTTCCAAATTATTGCAAAATGATTTTCAAAGAAGGGAAATTTCATTTCGAATTTATTTTGACATTTGATTTATTTATTAAAGCTCTTTCTTCGTAGAAGTTCTTTATTACGTGTCGTCATAATTTCGTTAATTATTTATTTATTTTTAATATATTTTTGATTTAAAATTTATTACAAGACGATAACGATAATGAAATATTTTTATCGAATTTGGTACGAAAATTAATCGGGTAAAACGGATTCGTTTATTCGGCTGTATAGCAGTGCGAGATAAATAAAAAAAACAATCGTAAAGAATTACAGTTCATGGATTATCACGATTGTACATATGTATGTAAGTATAGACATAAGTCGTCTCCCCTAACAGGATACCATTGAAAACGATTCTTCGTATTTCGATGATAACTTAGTCAGCTTATGTAAGGGTAGGCTGGTAAATCGGTTAGCACGATAATTCACATAGGAGTCGAGTTATAAGGTGACCAACCGTGGAGAAGGTTCGCGTGGCTGGTGGTCATCGCGTTTCTCTTTTCCCTTCTTCGTTCACCCTTTGGAACGTTTCAGTCGGACGTTCCACTCGGAGCCATCCGTCGTCCCTTTGCCCTCCGTTGGTACGCATTAGTCCATTATCTTAATCTGGGAGCGCGCATGGGACAAATAACAGGGTAGCTCACACCCTGCGTATTAGCTGCTCTCTCGTTTCTAGTCTCTCTAGAAATTTCTATGCGTGTGCATGTGCGTGTTACCCATCACGTGAATGAATAACGGACATACCATGTAGGTCCTAGGAAGTGAAGAGGACTGAAGGTGGATGCCGGAGGTCAATGAGTTCATACTAGATCGTGGTGGCATGGCGTATGTACATGTTGCCTTTTCCCCTCTTTCTCTCTCTCTCTCTCTCTCTGTCTCTCTTTTACTCTCTCTCTCTACGCAGCGGGACGCCAATTCTCCTTCGCCTCGGACTCGTATATAATCGTCCGACGCCCCCTTTCGTGAGCGGAATTGTTTAACCGCAACTTCGTTGTCCCGTCGCGCGATCCTCGTGCCACTTTTAGAATGTCCTACACGCCTTACTGTTCTGTGTGTGTGTGTGTGTGTGTGTGTGAATATGTGCGTACGTGTGCCTATGCATATACGTGCTAGGGTGCTGTGGAAGGTGTGGTGAGTTAAGTGGACGGACGTTGATTGGAAGATCCTTTTTTTCTTCCCTTCATTTTTCTCCTCTCTCTCTCTCTCTCTCTTTTTCTATTGCTCTTTCTTTCTTCTACTTCCTTCCTTATAGTCATCCTTGATCGAGGGTAGGCCGGAATCAAGAAATCGCTGCTCTTTAATTTTTTTCGTTGACCAACCTGTCACCTTTCTTTTCCTTTTACTCCATCATTCGTAAATGTTTTTTGCGATAACGTTTTAATAGCATAATATATAGTATGTATACATACATATACATACATATATATAGTTGAAAATATTATAGAATACGTAGGAAATATATGAACATTAAAACAAAGTGAGTAAACATTCATACATTAACATTTATCTCGTTATTAACATTCGTTTAATACTATTGTTTCTTTTTAAAAGAATAATATTTTGTTACGTACTTATGTATATTAAAAATGTATTAAACAGTAATATATTAAAAATCTATTTATTTTCAATTATAATACTTATTTGTAAATACTTAATTATAAATTTTATACATTTCTTATACCATTCGTTGATCGTGTATAATACAATATTATAGCAACAGCGAGCATGATAATAGTTAAACGTCAATCATCGAACACTTCTGTAAGATGCACTGGCAAATTATAATTTCTCTCGAAAATAGATACGTTAATTTAAGCGATGTGATACCGAGCGTTCCTATATACATACATATGTATTTACGTATATACATTCGTAATACACGTTGTATTCTTGCCGGATATTACAATTGACGGGGGTACGGTTGCGTGATCCTGATACGTTAGATACTAGCATTAATTTCGGTACGATGAGAATGACTGACGTAATTCGCATGATGAATTTGTGTATTGTCAGCGAGCGCAGGTGTTTCTGATTAGTTACATGTAAGTACGTTAATTAATCGTAGTTACTTTGACGATCATTATAGTAGATTAACGAGAGCAATCGAATCGTTTGTTATTGGTGGAAAGATATATCACGTGAGGACGTACATACGCTTGTACGTGTAAGTGTGTGTATGTGTAAGTGTTTATGCATTTATTAGCTAAACGTTGTTTGCTACTATCGCGTAGATATCTAATGAATTTACTCCCTCTCCCTCTTGCCGTCTGTTCATCCGTCTATCTATTTATCTGTCTATATTCTTTTTTTTTAACAATCGTATTTTATTTTGTTATCCTATACTTTTCATTCCTTTGCTGCTAATGAATGTTAGATTCAACAAAGCGAGAATATTCACTCCTTATTCTCATATGAGTGCGGTGAAATTTTCCGAGAATGAGTTCGTATCCAAAGTTGGTAATTGGTGAGTTTCTAATTGGTCATTATTTCAAACTTTCTCTATGTAGAAATATAATATAAAACTGTAATTTTAGCTTTTAAACAAAGGCTTTTCCACGATGAACTCGAAAATATTTAGTTGCTGTCTTTCTTTATCTACCTCTTCCTAAAATCGGTTTATAATAGCATTTGGAAATTATGAGGTGAGACGAGGAATAGAAGATAATTACGACGATTAATCGAATCACACTGACGAATTCTCAATTCGTTCGTTTTTTTATCGATTGTTTTCGTATCATTAAATTCTTTCATTTTTTAGACCAACATGATTAATCTTTGATCTTTATCATTTTTGAAAAATCAATATGCATGGACAAATATATTGCTTTGAAGAAAAAGAATTGTTTGATTTTTTTCTTTTTTAAAAGAACAATAGAATCAAAATTATATCATAGAAAGACAAACAAAACATTTTTCTTTACTTTTTTTTTTTTTATTGAAAATATACAAGATGAAAATGTAAGTATAATTTTTAACAATATTATATTTAAATTAAATTACCAAAAATTCAAAATAAATATTTGACTGTTACATATAAAAATACTTTCGCTAACGTCTGCACGGAAGTTGTGATTAGCTTCCATTAACTCGTCGTTCTCCCTTCTCTCACGTTTTATTTGCTATATCAACTAGTGTATTTAGATGCACTAATTACATTCTGTTTAAGTAGATAACTACTTAACCTGCACTGATGGGCATAAGATAGATAAATATCTCGTTATCAACAGCTATCAATTATTTTCCACCAATAAATTCTATTATCCTAGCATAGTAAATAGAAGTTACAAGTCTTGTTATATATTTTTATTACTTATATTTATTAACATCGTGATAAATAGAGAAAAAGAATTGTTCATTACAGACCAAACTTTGTTTTTGTTCAATTTACTAGAGATTTTTATTAATATTCAATATCGTGTTATTAATATTATTAATATCATATATAATATTAATAATCGAAGGTAAAAAGTAAAAATAATGTATATATTTCCTAACGTATAGTAAATAGATGATGTTAATCTTTTAAAACAAAATTGATATCTCACAAATACATATATAAATCTGGTAGCTAACGTGTTAGAAGTAGGTCGTTGTGGTGTAAATTTACATTTGAGAAATACATCTTTTGTAAAAAAAATAGTAGGCGCCAGTGATCTGTTAAAACTTTCAACTAAATTTAAAAAGAAAAGAATAAAGATGAAAGACAAAGTGTGACGCACCATTTTCTGGAAGGTATACCATTGGCAAGGGGTTGTTTCTATTATATACTTTTTACAACTTATTATTAGTTTTACAACTAACTTTACAACTAACAATAAGTTATAAAAAGTATATAATAGAAACAACCCCTTGTAATATCTTTATTATCTTGTTGATATTTATCAAAAATAAGTTATGACAAAATAGAATAGCATGTAAAAAATAAATTTCATGTAAAAGATAATAGATATCAGATATAATGATTTGTGTCTCCTAACTAGAATTATAAAAAATAAAAGAATAAAAATGAGATAGAAAAAAGGAAGTACCATTTTCCTAAAGACGATTGCCATTGGTCAAATATTGTTACTCCTTGATAGCGGTGAAACGCTATAATATCTTTCTATCATTGATATTTACTAAAAATAAGATACGAATAAAATAGATTTGCATTTGGGAAGTAGATCTTTAGTAAAAAAGGAAGAAAAAACTCGTGAATATCTATGATCTTTAATTAAAATAAAAGAAAAAAGAAAAGAGAAAAAGAAAAAAGAACAGGGAAAAAGATGAGAGAAAAAGAGAGATGCGTCCGATTTTTCGAGAGGTCTGTCATCGTTCAGTGATGGTCTCTCTCCGGTATATTCGGCCGGAGTCGTGACGTGTCGCTCATTGTCGTGCTTGCGACGGTCGTGATCTAGGTATGTATATACATACATGGGAAACGGCAAAGGAAGGAAGGAAGCAAGGACGGATGGATGGAAAGGAGTGGTGGAAGAGAAGAGAAGAGGAGAATGAGGAAGAGGAGGATGAGGAGGTGGATGAAGAGGAGGAGGAGAGTACACCAAAGTGGGAGGAGGAGAGAGCGCAAGCGCTCGTCCGATCGATGCCCGTCTCTTCCGCGTATAAAGCTCTCGTCCTCGGGGGGCGCGCGACAGTTGCCGTTCCGCATCCGGAACATGCGCCGCGTCGTGAATCAACTGCGTCCACCATTACTTTCATTTCTCTCATCAATCAAGCGATCGACGAAGCGTTCTCATTTCTAAGCTAAAAAATCTTTCCAAGCGAGTTCGTGACAGTGGTCCAGCTGTTCGATTATAGAAAAACCTTTGCAAGTTCTTTTTTATTTTGTTGTCAAAGAAAATATAGAAGATTCGATTGTATTTTTGACGAGAAGAACCAAAGAACGAACAAAATACTTTACTTTCTAGCAAACTGTAGAAAAAAAATTATTTTATATATATATATATATGTGTGTGTGTATATATATGTATATATATGGTTCTTCTTTTTGATGTTGGAGGTACCCACTTCTTTTTCGATGTTCTTTACTATAAACGTCATAAACGTCGATAAGAGAGAAGAGGAATCAACGAAGCGGGTTTTTTACAGAAGAGCCAGCCGATATAATTTTATCGGTAATTAATTGCGTTTTTAATCTAGATTAGGTGTTTTGGTGCATCACAGTGACTCTTCACAGTGATAACAAATCGTTGTTTCATCCATCATTGGAAACGTTTCCAATTCGAGTGATTGGACCGATCAAGAAGATACGCTGGAGAAAGTGTACGCGGAACAAGGAAATTCCGTACATCGTTATAAAAAAATTTCTTCTACTTAAATCCTATAAGAAGAGAAAAAGGTTTTTGATCTCGCGAATTTGATCGTTATTCGTCAGGCAACACCGACATTCGTCCCGATCGAGCGACGTCTCTCCGGACATTCTCGGAGTGCCGGTCTTCGGTGGAACGTTCGCTGGACGTCTCGAGCAGCTTAATAAGGGTAGAATCAAGAAGGAGGAGGGGTGGAGGTGGTGCAGGTGGTGCTGGTGGTGGTGTTGGTGGTGGTGGAGGAGGAGGAAGAGGAGGAGGAGGAGGAGGCAGCGGAGGTAGCGGAGGAAGAGTGGGAGGGGGAGCAGGAGCAGGAGGCAGAAACGGTAGGAAGCGGAAGAGAAGAGGAGGAGGAGGAGGAGCTGGAAGAGGAGGAAGGCCCGTGGACGTGCAACAAGTTAAGAAACCGCCGTCGACGTCGCTGCAGCCGGCACCGTCGTCCTCGGCACGATGTGACATGGATATCCTAGCCGTAGCCTGCGCCCTCGTCGCGACGGCCCTCTACTGCAACACCCTGCAAGCGGGTTTCGTCTACGATGATCGGTGAGTGCCTCTTGCTTTGAATCAATCCACCCGTGCGACCCTTTCGCAGAGCGAAGCGTGGCACTCGTCGTCTCTCCATAGCTCGCCTCGAGCCACTTACTACTTCGATGTGCATATTGGTGAGGGTAACGGGGCCGGAAGCGGGAGAAATACGAATGATTATCTAGACGTACTTTATCGCGTCTTAATCGTGGGAATATTATCAAACGCATCTTAACTTTATAACTTCTTTATCGCCATTGTTATCTTTTATTTATATGTATGTCATCTTTTTTCTAATCGTTTTCTTTATCATGTACTCCAAATACTTCTATAATTATACTCTCGAAACTAGTTTTCATAGGTAATATCATTTCGAGCTATTTATTGAGCTTTTTCGAGAATCTAACGAGACGATATA
>NC_140810.1:10830000-10912500 GCF_050613455.1 Vespa mandarinia | reverse complement strand
ATCGAACAAACGAGTTTACAGTGAAACAAACGTCGCGTCGTCCCATACTTCTCTTTTTTCCATGGGTTTTCTATACCTTTTTCATGTTTTCTCCTATGGATTACCTACTAACAGAGTTATGTATTTGTTTTACGATAACAGCAAAATGTCGACAAAGACGATACTACGTACTCGTATGTATCTATATACGTAATAGTGGTTATATAGACTGGTTAATTTCCTGTCAGTCATATCGAATATTTCCATTCGTACATTCGTCCTTGCAAACTGCATATTAAAGTGACTGATCGTTTCGAACTCGGTCGTACGATTGAATATAATTGCATTACTCTGGATATTCGCTCGTCAGTTATAGACAGAGTGGAAAAGAGAGGAAGAAAGGAACAGAGTTATATATGTAAGCAGAGTATAAAGTATCAACTGACTTTTGCCGATCAAAATATTACGTTTTCTTTATATAGAAATATTATATCGGGTTTTGCGAAATTACAAAAAAAAGTTTTTCTCTTTTTCTTATTTCCTATAAACCAGAGATGAATATATTCGTTGATAAAAATCAATTAGAATACCATATATCTAATTGTATCGAAGATATTTCCGATTTATTTTACGATAATTCGTTTATGATAATTCGTTTACGATAATTCGTTTGCGAATAATTTGTTTTACATGGTTTGACAACAAAATTTTCTCTTCAGTGCTACATTAGATTTATCGTGTGTTTTGATTTCTAATTCTCTTTAAGATGAATTTTCCTACCTTGCATCTCTTTATACTGATCTTTGATATTTCGTAAAATGCAATAATATCAAAATATTCCCGATCGATGATCGTAGTGCTGATTTCTACAGAAGAAACATATGTGTATGTTACGAAAGAAAAAAAAAAAGAAAAACAATTCAACGGAATCGCTTTCATGACAAATTAAATTATTGCATTTGTTTAGTATTCTTATATTTGTTCTTGTTATTCGAGATCGGAATGTTAGTCTAATTGGCAAAAAATCTATCAGCGTTTGTGTACATTTAAGAAACAAAAGAAAAAAAGTTCAAGCGATTTCTCTAATTCAGTTAGTCATTAATCTTTCAACGTTACTTGGAGTACAAATTCGATTTCGTGTGGTTATATAAAAAATGGATTTAATTGTAATTCGGTCAATCGTAAAAGAAAATACACGCACACATATGCATACATAAGCGAACGCGTCCGCACACACAAAAAAAAAGAAAATAGTTTATAAAGAAATCAAAGCGTCAAGCAAATATTTACTATTCCTTACGATCGTGTTCTCTCGTCACGGCAAGTCGAATCCTATGTAAGGGAAAATCAAATAGTCGTTCACCGTTAGTTCCAGCGAACCACAAAACCAGTCGATATCGTTCGTTCTTACGTATCTACCTATGTGCGTATTTGAATTGTACGATTTGGTCCGTATGCGCTAGTAGTTGAAAGTCGATGTACGTATGTGGTGGCCCAGCCTCGAAGTCGACGTACATACTTGAAATCGTACGGCATTGTCCGCTCACATTTTCTACGAAATAAGTCCAACATCAATGTGGAAATGGGACGCCCAGTAATGGAAGTCCTTTTCTACCTTCTACCTCTCTCTCCCTCTCTCTCTCTCTTTCTTTCATTCTCTCTCTCTCTCTCTTTCATTCTCTCTCTCTCTCTTTCATTCTCTCTCTCTCTCTCTCTCTTTCATTCTCTCTCTCTCTCTCTTTCATTCTCTCTCTCTCTCTCTCTTTCTCTTTCATTCTCTCTCTCTCTCTCTTTCATTCTCTCTCTCTCTCTCTCTCTCTCTTTCATTCTCTCTCCCTCTCTTTCATTCTCTCTCTTTCTCTCTTTCATTCTCTCTCTCTCTCTCTTTTTCTCTTTCTCTCTATCTTTTTTTTTCTCTTCTCTCTTTCCATGACCGAGACGCTCGGTAGATGCGAAATCGATGCCAGTGCTAGTACCGGAACGTGCCTGTGCAAAAAACGAATCCGAGCCACGTTATAACCCCCTGGCACTCGGAATCGTCCAAGTGAGACTGCAGCTGGGTGGAACATTACGCGTGATGTAGCGGTTATTCCACCCTGTGCTCGTGCGAACGATCGTCTACAGTCTCGTCTATATCTTCTACTTTTCTTTCTATAATCTTTTTCTTTTCTTTCCCTCTGCGTGCGAACGTGTAGATCGTTTCAAGTGTTCCAACGTCTATATTAAAAATGAAATCAATAGATCAAAGCTGTTAATAAAATGGAATATATCAATAAAATGTATTAAAAATTTTTTATACGATTTTTTCTCGATTTGATATATAAAAGTCTTATCATTTATTACGTATACTACAATATATAAATAAAATTTATTTCATGTGCACGTTCTTTGATTAGACTCGTATTTGTTGACACAGACTTAGATATTCATGTTTTCTCTTAATGGCCATAAGCCATTATTGAAATGCATCTACCCTTAGAAATTCGTTGGATACTTGCTAAGAAAACGCATAGATAAAAAACACATTGTCACCTTTGTCCGAGCTTAGGCATTTTTAGTCAAGTACTTAGTCTTCAATAATGTGTCGAGCTTAACAATAAATAAACTATGAAAATAGGCTTCTAGGCGCAACGAACGAAGGGTTTGTCTAACACCTACTCTTCAAATATCAATTAAATTTTCATAAGTCCATACGATCACCAGGACAAATGGCCATATATGAGATTGTTTAAACATTTCGAACGAACTATCCTGACACACCCACGGCCAATAAGAATATAGCTTTTTCTTTTCTGGTACTTTTTACTTAAACTCTTCCATTTCCTTTTCCTAATTCATTAATATCTTTCTGGATAATTCGAGAGAAATCTATACTCAGTCACATCCAAGCATTCGTACTCACCATTAAGACAACCTAGTTTTATCTATATCACTGGCTATGCCTCAAACGGATGTATCCAGCACAATCTAAATCGTAACAGTCAATATACAGCTTTCTGATTCAAATCATCAAGACCTTCGAGTCTTATTAAACATTACTGGCTATCTCTCCTTCAGAGATACCCAATACAACTAACTAACTGTTACTTCAAAAGAACATCTCAACAACTATATCTCATTTCTACAAAATATATCGTTATAATTTTAATTCGCGATATACTCATTATCGCGTACCTACCTGATGAGCTTCACGGGATCCTTCAAAGAAATCGCGTTTTCCTATTAATTTGTGGGAACGTAACGAGCGATACTTTGTTGACTATAACGATTTCCGAGCCTTGTGCCGCTGCTCTTATTCATTGTGATCAATGAATCTGCAACTTTAATGATTAGAAAAAGACGGCAAACAGATCTCTCGAAAATCGACCATCATCGCTGGTCCGGTGCGAGAAACGCATTTACACGCTCGTAATTGCGTCCTTACGACGCAACAGTATTGATTTTTAGCATGCTGCGTAAAACGTGAACAAACTTATTGTTATTATATGAAACATAAATTACTTATAATTAAATATATCGCTGGATCGATAATTGGACCCAGTTTTTATCTAATAATTATATTCTACTGCGTATATAGATGTGTGTGTGTGTGATAAGATGAACAAGTTTCCCTTTTATCATCGAATAAAATCAGCCCAGATGATCCTAAGGTCATTACTCTTATCCACGTTGATCGTTCCAATAGTAGAGGTAGGTAGACCCTCTCTTGGCTCATCTTCCCTCTTGACGACTCTTAGCGAACCCGTATATGAGCAGATTGCTCGAAGAAATTCCTATTTGTTCTTTTTCTTTTTTTTATTTTTTCGTTTTATGTCTTACGAAAGTAGAAAAAAGAGATGGATGAAGAACGTGGAGAAGGATCCTTCGCGTAAAATCGCGTTTTCCGAATCGTTACATCAAATGGAAGATAGGAAAGAAGAAGAGAAGAAGAAAAGGAAAGAAAAAAAAAAGAAAAAACAAAAGAAAAAAAAGAAAAGAGAAAAGAGAGGAGAAAAAGAGGTGGCGGAGAAAAGTGCGGGACCTACTACAATCGTCTTTAAAACTGAGAAAGAGGGGTGTGGAGAAGGATCGAAGATAGATAACGCGATTTCGTCTTTCGACATTTTCTCGAGATTCTCTTTAGAACAGTGGAAACTACTACCGGCATGCTTTTGACAAAGTTTCCTATCAGAAAGCTTAAAAGCGTCCGCGGATTTACCGGAGCAATGATTCTCCTTCCCTCTCTTTCCTTCCCTCCATTTCTGTCTCACTCGCTATCTCTCATTTCGAATTGGTTCAGTGGTCCACCGCCAGCATCCACCAAGAACATGCCACCACGCTCGAAGCAATTTCATTCGCATAGTTCGTCGATTCGACGCGATCGACTTAACTCATTATTACCTGTCGTGAAACGTTTAAATCTCGATCGTGGTTCCTGGTAGTCGCCATAATGGAATCGCGATATAGTCGCATGACGGCACTGCATTTACGCGCGATGTAAACTCGCATAATGCTGTCACTCATATCGGTAATGTAGCACTGTTTCACGTTCCGATAGGGCACGAAGATAATTGTTTCGGGACGGGCAATTGTGTGGCTTTGATATTTCCTCGTTGGTTCTATTAATCGTTAGGAAGTCCAATTGCCTTATTACTTTGAACTCATGAAATGTTAAATATACTTTATATTTCATTTTTCTCCTCTATAAAATCATGTTTTAATTTATATTCAACGATTAATATTGCTTAAGTACAAGTTATATTTATAATTAATATAGTATAGTTATATTAGATCTGCTGAAAAGTTATTTTCGTTTTATATATATTCGAATGTTTTACACTTTAATCATTATATTATTTATTTATTAATGATTCTCAGATATGTAATTAATATGAAAGATATTGCGACGATCGACTAGAAATATTCATTTGGTAATCTGACAAATTCTGATTGGAAAAGAATGATGAATCTTTTTTTTTCACTGATTTAGTATTATTATGTACCTTCTCTCTCATTATTCTCTTCTCTCACAAATTTAAGTGATTAGAACGCGTAATGTAATATTGTGATAAGCTGGCACCGTCTAGCCGTCTCGCCGTCTCCCAACGAAATCGGATTACGGATCTCTGGATGTCTCCCATATCATTTCGCATAATTTTATACTTCTTTCGTAATCCTTCTAGTTACAGTAACCCACCTTCTCATATTACGTTGCGTTATAAAGACAGTACCAAAAGATCCGCTCTAGTTCTCGTAAAAGGCGAACCTTTCTTTCCGGTATATTCTATCTACCACTTTACTTATTTATTTTATTTTTTTTTATATATAGTTTTCATTTAATCATTAGTCCTTTCCTTTCATTTTTTTTCTATAAACGTAACTCTCTTTTCTCTTTTATTCTTTCCTATCTTTTTATTCACACCTTCATCATTAATTTTTTCTACTTGTTCTTTTCTTCTTGCTATTCCAAATGCTTGTTCTTGGACTTTCTAATGATGTGTTAGCGAAAGAAAGAAAGGAAGATAAAGAGAGAGAGAGAGAGAGAGAGAGAGAGAGAAAGAGAGAGAGAGAGAGAGAGAGAGAGAGAAAGAGAGAGAGAGAGAGAGAGAAAGAGAGAGAGAGAGAGAGAGAGAGAGAAAGAGAGAGAGAGAGACAGAGTCCATTAAATTCGAAACGTCCTCCATCCTACGTGAAAAAGCGAGAAACATTTCGTACATACGGAAACTCGTACGGCGTAGAGCATGACGGGTGGGAAATTACATGGAATTAACACAGAGGATTGTTTGTAATAAAGATTAATAGCAGGCTTTGTAGCGAATGCGTTTGATACCGCCCGCACCGATGCTCAACTCCTCCTCCCCTCTTTCCAACACTTGTCCCCCCTTATTCTCGTTCCATCTCTCTCCTTTTGTCCTTCTCTGTCTCTCCCTCTCTCTTTCTCTCTCTCTCCTTTTGTCCTTCTCTGTCTCTCCCTCTCTCTTTCTCTCTCTCTTTCTCTCTCTCTCTCTCTCTCTCTCTCTTCCCCTCCCTCTCTATACAAGGCTGAATGTTGTGTAATCAACGAAACGAACATAGACCGTCTGACAGGGAGGAGGACCTACTGCTCCGCTAGCGTGTAATTCGTAATTCTGCATAGTGCATTATTTTCCGCTTTGTCGCTTCCCCTCTTCCCACATTCATGTATTGTCGTTCATACTTCTCCCTTTTCTTTCGCTTTTTTACCTTTTTTCTATTCTCTATTTCTTTCTCCCTACATTCTTATTCTTTCTCTCTATATCTCTCTTTCTATATCTTTTATCTCTCTCTTCATGTCATTTTTATTACAAGACATAAAAGGATTACAGGATTTTTTATTACATGCTTAAGAGCATATTTTTAAAAAAAATATCTCATGTGCGTGTCTTCTAGATTTTTCAACTTTGAGGGAATTAATATTATTTGCAAAATATAATAAAGGAGTATGGTTTGATAAAAGAATTTGTTTTCTTGTTTCATAACATCGTGATAACAGTAAAAATTTTGTTTATTAGTCAGGATTTCAGCAAATTATGAAATGTCTGTTGTTTAATTAGGGTCATTCCGAATGAGATAATGACTCTGTGCGTGAAATGACTTGATCCTATATTTTGTAAATATAATCCGATTTTCAGATATTTTTTTTTATAAGATTGAGAATTATTAACGACATAAAAGGATTACAGGATTTTTTATTACATGCTTTAGAGCATATTTAAAAAAAAAAAATATCTCATGTGCGTGTTTTCTAGATTTTTCAACTTTGAGGGAATTAATATTATTTGCAAAATATAATAAAGGAGTATGGTTTGATAAAAGAATTAGTTTTCTTGTTTCATAACATCGTGATAACAGTAAAAATTTTGTTTATTAGTCAGGATTTCAGCAAATTATGAAATGTCTGTTGTTTAATTAGGGTCATTCCGAATGAGATAATGACTCTGTGCGTGAAACGACTTGATCCTATATTTTGTAAATATAATCCGATTTTCAGATATTTTTTTTTATAAGATTAAGAATTATTAACGAAACTCATAAACAATACTCTTCGTTTGTTTTCAATTGAGAAATTAAGTAAATTATCTGTGACAGACATTAAATATTTTCAACAAATTTTTGTTTGTTCTTTAAATCATAATTTACTAAAAATTTTATCAAAAATAATTACTTTTTCTGAATACAGTGTGTTAATACAGCATTCAAAGGTTATGATTTATAATCGTATGATAAGATATTGTTGTAACATTATTGAAAAAATGGACGTATAAACATCTTTTTACGGAAGATTTGTCTTCGGATGAAAATTTTTCAGATTTTGTAATCCAAAAATCTGAAAAAAGTTTGGAGGAACAAGATAATGTTGAATGGTTGTAGAAAGCAATACAGCTATAGATCGAAACAAGAAACTGGATTTGATGTGTGAGATACGATAAGTGATTTCACAAAGGATGTTCAACATTTTTGGATTTATGTTATTTTTGTAGAAAAGTTTTATGCGAACAAAAGATATACTTTTTCTTTCTGTTATGTTCAAAAACTTTTTTTTTTTTGAGACATGACACTCTGAGTCATGGGTCATTTTAATCGATTAGTTCGGATGAGATGGGAAAGAAACTCTTTTTTTTTTTACAAAGATCTACATTTATTTTTTAGTATAATAATTTTTCAACTATCTACCTTTATAAATGTATTCTTATTTCTTTTGGATATCAATTAAAATTACAATGAACTGAACCTTTAAAATAAGATAAGCCATCACATCCCAAATTACCTCCTGAACAATTAAAGGAAATAACAAAACCTAAAATTACATATAATATTATAACACATTCAAAAAAATTAATTTTTATATAATAAATAAAAATCAATAGATCATTAATTAATCTTTTTCCTCAATTATAATGTATCTATGATGTGAAGATCTAATTGAAAATATAGCAACTATTATATAATTTCATTCACTATGTTCAGCAAATTGGCAATTTTCTTATATATTATAGATATTAAATTTCATATCATTATATAAATATAATATTGCTTGTTATAATAACAATATTAAGGCAAACAACGTAGGTAATTAATTAAATCTTCTTGGTAAATTGAAACATAAAATTTTAATAAAAGATAAAGAAAGGGTTTCAAATAATTGAAATACAACATATCGATTATTTATATTTATTTAATGAACGATTTATTTTGACGGAATAAAGCTCTACAAACTCAAACGAATCTAGAAATATTTGGTAATTAAATAAATAAGTTCTGTATATGAAAATGAATAAGTTCTAACATTTTATATGTATACCTAATTTAAGATCAGTTTAATGATTGTATTTTCTCATAAGAAATATATACACTTGACAATTTTTGTTTAAAACCTATTCGAAGCAAATTACTATTATAAAATCATAAACGATGACGAAAAGTTATTAATAATTAATACTTCTTTAAAAGCTATTATTATATTAAAAATTATTAACATTTATTATTAATTTTAAATATTTCTTTTATCTTTAATCGGTTTTTATTATATTTTGCTATTCAATATTCTATTTTTATTAAACGTCGTTATATATTACTAACATTAACGTACATTTTTCGACCGATACAAATTCAATTTATTTAATTTGAAATTTCTCCAACATCAAATTTTCTTTCATTAACACAGCATATAAATATATTCGTACCGGAATGCGAGCCTCGGAGTCTGAGATTACAAATGGAAAATTGTACGATGTGTAAATAGTATGGGTGAAAAGGAAGTTTCTCAAAAACTGTGCCAGAGAAGATTGCAAATTATGCGACTGATTCAAATTCTTTCCGAGACTAGATAGGTATATAAAATCCAGAATGTAAATGAGTATACTCAAAGAATGCTAGTTACTTTATAGGAAAAATAACAGTTCGTTTTTATTTTTTACTGTATTTTTTTCTGTTTTTAAAAGAATAAGTAGATACTATGATAAGAAACTTTTACCAAAAGTTTTATTTTTCTTATAGACTTATTTACTGAACTGACTTAATCATGTAAAACAACTCAAGCGTTCTTTCTCTCTCTCTCTTTCTCTCTATTTCATTGAACTGTTCCATCATATATTTATAACTTCATATACGTATATAATCATATATTTTTACTTTGTAATATTCTAAATAAATAAATCGTCAAACGTAAGTAAATATTTTCAAATACTTCTACTTTGATATCATTATGTACCTACACATATATATACACACACATACACATTCATATGTGTTCTTTACACACGTTCTTCATTCTAGAGATATTCCACATATGAAATGTTTTCCTAATGTCACCGTCGCTTAATATTAATAATGTAATCGTGAAAGCTTCGGTATTAGAAACAGTGTGACGTCTTTGAGTTCTGTGGCCCGTTAGAACGTCTTCGTGGAGATCACTATGATGTTAGAGTGCGAAGATAATTAAACTACGAACTTACGAGGTTCGTTCGTTCATTCGTTCGTTTGTTCCTTCCTTCCTTTTCTCGTTTTTATTTTCGTTTTCCTGTTGATGTCTCGATTGCTTATACTTCATGCCATGCCGAAAATGAGAATTTAAAACGTAAGTGATCTTTCAACGGAATAAAAAATTTCTTTTAACCCTCTTCATTCCTAGTGTCGTCTATAGTTAGTATTCTTGTAAAAACCTGAAGATACTAACGTTAACTATAGTCGATGTTCATATAATGATCAGTTGATACTAACTACACAGTGTTTATAGTGAACGCCCTGATCGTGGTTTTAATTACGTAACAAAAATACAATTCTTTTATGATTTTTCTTTGTTTTTTCTGTTCTGCACAGAATGTAAATATTTATATAATAAGCATTAAAATAAAAGTTCCTTGTCAACATCAAAGTGTATACTTGTAGCAGATTTTTTCAGAAGAACTATATATATTTTTAGAAAGAAACTATATTTGCAGTTACGTGTATCGTAAAGAAACGGTATAATATATCCTGTCGAAATATTGTTTATTCGAGAATATATGAACAGTTTATATTAATCGATCGTAAAAATAATAACGAAATATATAAAAGCATGAAAAATTTATATAAATTCTTGTTATTTTATCGATCGTAACATATCTTTTTATTGTTTTTTTTCTCTTTTTAATTTCATTAGATAATGTTATTTAATTTGTTTATAATGTTAGAATGTTTATAACGTTTATAACGTTTAGAACATTAATTTTTGATATTATATATATATATATATATATATATATATATATTTTATATGCGAAAGTGTATACATATATATACTGACAATAAATGTGTATTATAATATATCATTGGATTTAATTACTTCATAGCCGATTCCAAATGGCCTATTTCTTTTTGTGTATGTCATATGTGTGTGTTTATATATGTCCTACACAATCTTAAGGACAAAGATGAGTTAAGATTAAAACAAATAATAATTAACGATCGATAAGCGACAATTTAATAGAGAAAATCGACAATTTACTTTTAATTCCTAATCTCATAATATAATATATATTTTTGATAAAATAATGCGTACACATACATATATGTATATACACATATACATATAATACATTCTGATTTTGAAAAAGATGGTATGTCGTATAGTATGTAAGTACGCGTATTATATCTTGTATGTCCTGTCTTTGACGATTAAGTTTCGAAAGTTTGTGAAACTCATCGACAACTCGCAATTGTATATTTGCAATAAATGATAAACATGAAAATAAATAAATTGCGTCGTTTCGTAAACAGTCAATCGTCGGCCAAGTATCGTAGCGATCAAATGTAGACCAAGTAGTATTATTCCGTATATCGTTCAATATTTTATCGTAGCAATTGATAAATACATTGGCAGGTAGTTTATTCTCTTAGAATAAATGAATTAATAAATAAATTTATAATATAATTATACTCGTAAATATCCATATTTAATTATAATTAATAATAGATTAAACGGATTAATGTAAGTTACGTTCAATGTAATAACATAATATAAGCGTGTCATTAAAATAATTAAACATTTCACAAAACTTTTTTTTTGATTATTGCTTTCTTTTTCTTTGTTTTTTTTTCCTTTTTTTCTTTCAGAGAAATAAAAGTACGAATTTTCATATCTATATCTATTTTAATATAATATAAAACTCGTCGAAAGTTCATTGATAACATACACGTAACTAATGTTGGGTCAAGTCGAATTATATATAGAATATCGTTGATGCAGGAAACACTTCGTAATAATTTGTCGTTTACGATCGACGCCATCATCGAATAGCAGATAGCATAAAATTACACGTTGTTACTGGTACGGCTATTTCAAGGTAACGATGCCATTATCATTAACGTTTCAACCACCTCGATCGACGTTAGCAGTTTCTCATTAAGTGTTCTGTTTTATGGATTAATTATTATCGTTTCGTATTAAAAAGAAAAACATAAAGAAAAATTAAAAACAAAAATAAAAATTTGTGCTTGTTAACGAGATGCGTCACACGAGATACGATAATACGATGGAAAGATATCTATGTAATCAAATAATTTATTTTCGTAGAAAAAACTGTATCATTTCAACTTTCATATACGTTTGTATAAAACAATATCCGATCGGTTTTCAATAAGTTTTCAGATCGATACCGATAATGACGATATCGATGATACGTGCAAAATGTTTTCATTTTAGTCGACGTTCTAACAACTTGGATCATAAATAAATCGATGAGACCACGAACGACATTATTATTATTAATGACTTCGTAACGATGTCAAACATGCTTAAACGGATATTAGAAGCGAACGTTGTGTAAAACTGCCGGAATAGTTTGGCAAACGCGTTAGCAGTCTCTCGTGTAAACGGTGTCATTATCATTTTACCGTACTTACCATTCGGTAATTACAAGCCGTATTCATCACGACTAGGAGATAAAGAGAAAGAAAGAGAGAGAGAGAGAGAGAGAGAGAGAGAGAGAAAGAGAGAGAGAGAAAGAGGGAAGGAGAGATAGTAGCTAGCTAGTTCAAACGTGTTGTTAGATCGTTGTGAAATGAATGGAAGGGGAAGAAAATTGTTTTTATGTGTTTTGTCCTATATATCCATGACAACGGATATAAATCTATAGAAATTTATAGTCAATTTTGTTGGTCGCTTTTTGTTTCGAATTACGACGCCAACCATTTTCCTCTTTATACTTTGTATAAACGTCCAACGTTAAACATCATGAGATATCTTCTTGGGATCACCGACGTTGGGCGCGATAAATATAACGAGGAGTTTTCGCTGGTGTGTTGTCCATTAGAGACGATGCCTCCTGTTAGATGGTTTTTATGACAGTCTCTATCATATTACTTTCTTTCTTTTTTTTTTACGACAACTGTTTTATTACCTCCATACACATTACTTTTCATTATCGTAATGCTGAATCTACTATCTATGGGAAATGTATGATTTTTAATATGTATTTTGTTTCCTCTTATTTATTTATCGTTAATGAATAAATAAAACTCTTATATGTATAAGTTTTCATTTTCTAATTTTATATTAAGAAGTGAAACGAAACTAGACATTGTGAATGCTCGCAAAAAAGATCATTTTTCGCATTACCTTCTATTAACAATGATTCGACGGTCCGAGAAACACTGGGATGACCTATTTCTACTTGGAAGCCACAGTATGAAATGCAAACTTAAGTGGCACATCTTGATGCTGCGTGTACGAACGAAATCGTTTTCCGGTTATGCACACTTGGTGAATTCAATTTGAAGTGGTAGATTTATCACACTGAATTTACCATTTTTAAAAAAAGAACGAAAATTCTTGTGTCATATGGAATAATTTTTTTCGCGCTTACTACTGTCTCATTTTACCATTAACAAGAAAATTCGATCCCTCTTTCTCGATTTTTCTCTCTTGCTTTCATGAATAATTCTCGTATCTTTTGAAATACGATGCTTACTCATTACTTTCGATGATATTCTCGCTATTATGAAAATTAAATTTAATCATTTAATTCGAATATAACTTTTTTTTTTTAATATAAAACATACTTAACATCAGTTATTTTCTTTAATTTATAATTAATTAATGGACGAAGATCTAATATTATTCCTGTGAATATTTCACTTGGAGATAAATTAATTAACTGGAAAATGATAAATGTAATCTCACGTTAAACGATTCAATTAAATAGTCATATTTAATTTCCATTCTTGTTCTATCGTTGTAGAAGTAGAAATTTAAATGTCGATTTTAATTTTGCTCTATTATTTCGTTCACGACAAAAAGTAAGAATTGTTACACTGTCGGAAGGTTTACTTTACCGTTAAGACGGTGAAAGCGATTTCGTAGCAACAAATTTTGTCTCTTCTACCTTCGTTTCTGCATAACACGCAACGCGTAAAAGATGACAAGGAAATTTTCGGTAAGCTTCTTTAGCAGGCGCGCCTGAGAATTACGCCATGAAAGTGAAATACAGCTGCCTGCTCGACGAAGCTTTCGGAGATTCACCTCGAAGCTTTAAGAGAGACAAAGATGACTGAAAAAAGAGAAAGAAAGAGAAAATGGGGGAAAGAAAATAACGAGAGAAAGACAGAGAACTAGAAAGAGAGAGAGAGAGAGAGAGAGAGAGAGAGAGAGAGAGAGAGAGAGAGATTGTGAATGTAAGAGAATGAGAAGGAGGAAGGGATTGAGAAGATTCATCATACTTTATGACGATCTTAACGTTTGCACCGTAAATTGGCTAGCTTAGGACAGTAAGACAGTTCAAAAACAGTAGCGCAAGGACCTCTCTCTTTCTTTCTATCTCTTTCTTTTTCTTTTTTACGTGACCTGCATTCCCATTTTACTGGAATACTTAATTGCCATTTTTTTCTTGACGAACGTTGGAGAATAATATAAGATATCAGCTTCATAAACTCATACGACACATTATTTCACGACAGTCGAATTGTTAATTTAAATTTGTAAAGTTGCAATGATTTTTCTATTATTGACATGATATGGCTTATTATTATTTTATAAATAGAACATTTTTAATACGACTTTTGATAACTTTTCTTCGACTTTTTTTTCAAACCAAGAATGCAAAAACATTATTTATTCAAGTAAAACAAAAAAGCTTGATCCTTTCTTATTTTTAATTTTCTTGTATGTAATTTTCTTAGAAGTGATTCTTACAAATTTTCTATTTACTATTTTTTTATATTCTTCCATCCTTCGAATAATATCTATATTTCTATTCATCGAATAATATTTGAGAATAAGTTCGAAAGGGAATAAAAAATATATTCATTTAATGTAAATTAAAGAAATGGTAAAGTGTACGTATTAGCATTCTATGTACAAAAAGCGTTTGCAACACTTTAAAACGCGTCAGGGGCACGTTACAGGGATAACTCAATCTAGGAGATGCAGCTTCGTCTCGACTGAGCTTGTAACGATCTAAAGTCCCGGCTTAGATGAGCTAATTCTTTTTTTATGACCGTTTTATCTCGCTCAACTCGCTTTTATTTCGTAGCTAGGAGAAGTCATAGTCCATCTCTTTCCCTTTTTACGCGTAATTGTAATATCACAAGGAGAGAGGGGTTAATACCTTAGTTCGCCTGTTTTCTTATGGAATGTAAATCGTAAAACAGAGCGCGTGACTAATTAATTGCCCGTTTATATAATCCGTTTCCTTTGTCACAAAGAAATAGTCGGTTTCAAAAGAGAACGTGGAAAATGGTTTGCACGATGAAAATTTTAGCTAACCAGGTTCCTGATTCTTTCTCTCTCTCTCTCTCTCTCTCTCTTTCTCTCGTTCGCAGAAATTATTCTATAAGATTTAGATATAATATTTAGCGAATCAGCTGAGAGAGAGAGAGAGAGAGAGAGAGAGAGAGAGAGAAAGAAAGAAAGAAAGAGAAAGAGAGAGAGAAAGAGAGTGTGTGTATGCACCTGTGTTAACATTAATCTTTGCAACGACAAGCTTTAGAGAAGGAGCGAGCTTTCACAGAAATGTATTTACACTTCTCGATTTATCGTTGCTTTTAGGAAAGGCTATTACATAAAATAAATTTTGCGGAAACGTAAATGTAAACCGGAGAAGCTGGTAGAAGGTATACTGGCGATGGTGCCACCAACCGCTTTCGTAGATTCAAACGAACAAAATTCGTTCGCGAGTCGAGATATTGGCTGCTAAAGTAGAAGGTTCACCGAGATATCAGCTACTTGGTGAAAAACCGATAAAGCTTTGAGTTTTTTTCTCTATATGCTCGTGTCGTCGTATCTCGTTTGTTTGTATGTATGTGCATTCGCGCTCGTGCGTATATGTGTGTGTGTATACTACATAAGCTTCAGCAGGAGGAGAGAATAGCATTTGCAATGTAAATTTTCGCTTTGGGCAAATAAAAGCTTTCCTCGGACCACCAACGGTATTCGGGCACGACAATTTCATGGAATCAATCCCTTATTGAACAAATATATAAACATTCACGATTCGGCGCGCGCGTTCACGAGAACGCATCGAAATGATAGGAGAAGAATTTCATGGAAAAGAAGAGGGAAAGAGAATCAACACGTAACGATATCTCCATATGATTTCTTTATATATGTATGTTATGTATATATGTGTGTGTACATGTATACGTATATTTACTTGCGTGTGTGTGTTGTATATGGTATATCTAAGCACAACTTTGTTTTCCCAAACGTATATCGGCTTCCATTCTTATCGAATATTTTTCTCCACACTTTTTATAAATCCGAGGCAAGAGCAGGAAAATAGGTTATCGATATTTCCTCACCAAAAGTATCCTCCTATGAATTTTCTTTTATTAACGTACTTTTATAAAGAATTTCATCAAAAAATAAAAGTCGATGTTTCACAGGTGTGCATTGTTTATTATTATAAATTCCAGACAGAAATTAAAGTATATATTTATTCTAAAAATCACCTTATATATATATATATATATATATATATATATATATATATATTTATATACATATATATATGTATATACACACATACACACATACACACACATAATGTAATATAAGCTATCAAAGAGGATTTCGAAGAGAATCTTTCGAAGAATTTTAATTTACTTATATATTATTCTAGAAAGTGTCACGCGAGATACCGGAATTCGATGCTCCTTTAGGAATATTAGAAGGTTTATCGTTCGTTAATAAAAGTGATCTCGTTATATAAGCTGACGTTATATAAGCCATTAATGTTACTCGTTGTTTTCGTCGTAATTCCACGCGACGCATGAGGATATCGATTTCGTTTCATCGGCCACTCTTATAAAGTATAGATAGAAGTAGATAAAGTATAAAGTAAATATATTCTTAGTCTTTAGTCTCATTGATATAGATATTATCTTTGAGAGCAGTTTCTTTTAGTAGTTCTTTTTTTTTATAATGAACGTCGCAAGATACGATCACAAAAAAGGAATCTTTTTTATTCTTATATTATTATTTTACATACATAATTTATATACATACATATCCCTATACATATCCTTATATATCAAATAAGTTATTAATATTGTTCGATTAGAATTAGAAAAACTTTCAGAGATGAGTTTCAATGATAAAAAGGATCATGTTAATCGAACAATGCAAATTAAAGGTAATAATAATAGTTATAGTAGAATTTTTTACTATATATTCTTATCACATTATCGTCATAGAGATTATCGATTACGATTAAGATATTTCCAGGTAGGATATTATTATTATTATTATTATTATTAATTATTATTGTTATATTTTCTGAGACTTTAATGATAATGGCAGATCGTGTAGCTCGAGAAAGAGAAAACGTAGAAAAATGAAAAGTCCAAGGCGATATTAGTTTAATGTCCGGACCAAATGGCGTCTACCTCGCTTCGTTCACTTCTTATTCTCTCTTCGATCACATACACACACGCACGCACACACATACACATGCATGCATACATACATACATACATATATACATACATACATACATACATACATACACACACATATTTTCCCTTACCTTCATTTTTTTTCTTTTACTTCTTTCGAAGTAGCTGTCGTTTGTAAGACCAAAAAGAATGCTATTATAAGGTTACTAGGCGTGTGTGGAGTCAGCCGACTACGTAGGTATTAGCGAACGCCACGAAAGAATTTAATAAAGAAAAAAAGAAATAAGAGAAAAGATATGAGAGTATCTTTTTCTCGTTGGAAAATAATTCGCTAAGATTTCTTTCTACATTTTTCCGTGTACATATCTTCGCGAAATGATAAATATCTCCGTTTTACTCCTTGGATTTTTCTAAGAGAGGAAAAAAAAGTAAATTAAGAAGAAAAATGTGCGTATAAAATGAAAGGAAAACATCCTGGTATTTGGAAATGTATATCACGTGAATTCAATTTCATAATATAAATATCATCGAACGTTACGATAAGGAAAATAAGTATTAGAGAATATTATAAACAGGAGTAACAATGTATTTTAAATAACTAAAAATACTTGAGAATTGTTGTCAAAGATACTATATAGAATGAGTGATAGAGTTGTATTTAAATGGGCTAGTATTGGTGTATATTGTAAGTACGTTTTGGGGTCAGTTGGAATATTGATGTTGGTGTAAGCGTGTAAAAGCATGATTGTGTGAATGAAAGATTGTTAGAAAGTGATGAAGGACCTGGACGGTTTACTTGTATTGTAGAATTGTATAGAGTTGCACAGCGTCGTATTGTGTTATAGAGTTACATAGAATTATATAATATTATATATTATATAATAGTATAATACTATATCAAGTCATATACACAAAGTTTCAAACTTTATTTAATTAAATATATTTATTTCGTTAGAAATTACTTAACTACATCATTAATTAATTAATCTTTAATATTCTATATTATAGTATCGAACGTAAGAAAATATCGTCATTTAAGAAAAATAGAATAACAAAAAAGAAGAAAAGAAAAATGTATTAGTAATTACAAGGTAAATTTTTAAGGGTAAAGTTTAGAGAATTTTATGAATAGATTTTATGAAACGGAGCACGGAGGATCGACAGTGAAAAAATCTCCCATGTATTTTCGATTGCATCCAATCAGTAGGCAAAAGGGAAGGTGTAAGGGGCAGGTATGGAATTAGCGGGTAACAAAAATTCGTTAAGTCCAGAAAGTCGTTCCGCTTTCTACACAAATGAGGTGTTCTCTCGCGGGCCGAGAGATAATGGCATTACGATTCGCCCTGGACGGCAGCATTTAAATGGAGGCAAAAATCCATTTAAATGGACGCCAAGCTAGCTAGCGGCCAACTCAAACGATGTAGGCGATGTTTAGAGAGGAAAAAGGATAGTGGAGAGACCGACGTGTGTTGTGTCTGTGTATATGTGTGAGCACATTCGCTTGAGTATACGAGGCACGCCACTTGTGGGACTCTCATACAAACCCTACACTCAAACCTACATACTTCGCTAGCTACTCTATATTCCGTTCGACGAGCGTTACCGTTACTTTAGCTCGTGCGAGCTTTCGCACCTCGGCACCTGTAACATCGCCACCATCATCCCCAAGTCCCTCTTTTGCAAATCTTTACGTCTTTTGCTGGTTGTCCCATCTTTCTCGTCCTTCATCTTCGTTCAAGGAACTTCTCTCGCCTTTCAACCCGTATTCTAAAGGTACTCTTTGAGGGTTATTCGTTCGAAGAATGTTTTTAAAATGTTTGGAAATTTTTTCTTATCAAACATTCTGTCATATATCACAAATTTTTTCATTTATTACCTTCAATGAAATATTTTATGATAATATAGATGATATGATAAAGAAGTGATTAGATATTTGTCGTTAATTTTTTTTCTTACAATTTAACAAAAAATTGTTTGTTTAATATAAAAAAATATAGGAATAAAATATAAAAATACTGTTCTTTACAAATTGATCAAATAAAATATTTCTGATATGCTATCATTGTTCCTCGTATAGTACTTGATAATGAGAACTAAATTCGTCGGCTTAATTTATTTTTTCGGATTTTAGGCTTACTATAATTGTTCAATTATACAATTATCTTTGATAGCTAGGAAGCTTTCGTTTAGCTCACTATAAATCTAATTTTAAGGTCGAACGTTTGTTATATATTAAATATTTGATGCTAAAATCGCTGCGGCTAGTCCGACTTGCCGCGAGACATTTGGAAAAATCGAACATGTATCGTGTTCCTTTTGAAAGCACAAAGTTGCGTGTATATATATATACATATATATATATATACACATATATATATATATATATATATACATATATACATATGTGTATAGATATGTACGGGTCTATATATACAATATATATATATATATATATATATATATATATATATATGTATATATATATGTATATGAACATGTATGTACATATGTAGGTAAGTACGAGTAGATCGAAGTTTCATGGGAATTGTTTCGCGTTGAGAAATTCAAACTCTCGACAATTTCCTACGATTTGCTTTTCCAATGCAAATGATACGTGAGAGTTCGTGTACTTCCTAAGTTTCTATACTTCATTCTAATCTTTCTTCCTTTGCAAGATCTTCCTTTTCTGTTCCGTGAGATCGTTTCGTGCATTATTAGTGTAACAATTAGTATAACATTCTCTTAACATGCAAAATATCAAACTAAATCATTTTCTACATCGTCGAATATAACATAGATAAAAATCCTATGAGAAAGAGATTATATTCTTGAATATTTTTATATTTTTCTGTGAACTTTTTCGAAAAAAAATATTGTCATAACATCTTGTTATAAAAAAGAAAAAAATAACTTTATCTCTTGTTAATATTATTTTCTTCGCGAGTTTATTTGAATATAAATTACTTAAAAAAAAATATCCTGTCAAAAATCATGTTGCATCATGTCTAGTCAATATTTATTGCTTATAAATGAATCGTGGCATTCAGTACTCCTGAAAATTAGGTGCAGAGGTGCTAGATAACAGGGCCTGATAATCAAAATTTATTTCAGGAATCCATTAGCGGCAACGACACTACGTGCATCCAGAATGAATTATGCAATTACGTTCTACGCCGTTGGGGGTTTCATCGGCGGCGAGCCTAAGGCTCTTAAGGGCTAAGACAGGGGAAATTTATTCATGCTGCTTATTTCCTCTCCCTCCCTCTCTCTCTCTCTCTCTCTCTCTTTCTCTCTCTCTCTCTCTGTTTTCCCTCCTTCTCTTACTCTTTCTTGTGTGCTCTTTTGCGACTCGATATCATGCCTGATTAAATGGATATGTTTTACAAGACGGGTCGTCGTACGGCGAAGATTTCGACGTTTACTCTTAATCGAATTTCCCAACGACGACAACGATGACGATGACGACGACGAAGAGGATGAAGAGGACGAAGACGAAAACTGTGACATCAAAATCGTTCGAGCTATTTAACTAACTGCGGTGTTATATTAATTTTCGCGTTAGAAGTAATCCCCTAGTTATCAATTAAATTCCTTAATAATATTAATAACCTTTTCGTGTTATATCCTTTGGATGAATATTGACGCACGATTAAATACCAAGTATTTAATACAAGTTCTAAAATGTAATTTGATTTCAACGAAGATATTTCTAAAATGATGAAAAAAAACTAGATGAAAGACGTAACATTCCGTCACATTCCTTTGCACGATCGTCGAACATTACTGTTCGTTTGAGTGACGTTAATATTATAGGAAGGTACAAGATATAGATAACTTCAAGATTTATCGATGCCAAGATCCCACGAGAGTCTCGTCTGCTTTCTTATCAGTCGGAGACGAAACTTAATTAAGGGTCATCCAATGTGAGCGAGTAAATAAAGAATTGGTGATGATTCGTGTGTTCTGGGAAATCTTTTTCCATCGATTCTCATCAAAGTACTTAGAAAAAATATTTCTAATAATAATAACTAAATTTATATGAATCAACGAAATACATTATATATGATTATATATCGTAATGATGGAATAATTAAATATGTAATAAAACATTGTAACAAGGTATCGCGATATACCTTTATTTAATGCTAGATAATTATAATTATTAATCGGTGATAAGCTTGTAATTAAACGGATGCAATTTAATATCAATCATTATCGAGATATGTATATGCATTTTAACTGTCTGTGTATATATATATTATTCTCTATATTATAAGCTAATGTAACGAAGAATTCAGAGAATTTGCCTGGTCGGCATTTCGCATTATTTTTCGCCTCGATGAATAATCATAAAGCGAGCTTGAATTCTTCTCGAATGCCATTGGCGAATTCTGTCGTTTGTCTAGAATAGGCACAGGTTATGGAGTGAGAGAGAGACAAAGAGAGAGAAAGAGAGAGAGAGAGAGAGAGAGAGAGAGAGAGAGAGAGAGAGAAGATAAAAAAGAGAAAGAGAGCATGAAACAACGACGACGACGGCAGCGGTGGTCCATTATGCTGTAGATGAATTAAAACTTTAATACCTTGTCGTCCGCATAATCATTCTTTCTTTTCTCCGTTAGACCAAACGATTCTTTTGTTGGATATGATGTTCGAACAATAGGCGCAGATGCAGATCGGCACCGAAACGGTGTTGATAGCCGGAGGACATGTCTATGTTCTATGTCAGAAACAGACGAGGAAAAGAAAAAAAAAAGAGAGAGAGAGAGAGAGAAAGGGAGTGAGAAGGGAAGAGGGAGAGAGAGAGTTCCATTTTTTCCGTAGATTTGCGCTGGTGTACTTGGAAATATACGAATACGTATGCATGTGGGATCCAAGCACCCTCACATAATTCCAAAATGTCGCATTCGAATAAATAGTCTGAGAGATAGATGCATAAACAAAAGAAAGAGAAGAAGAAGAAGAGAGGGAGAGAGAAAGAGAGAGGGAGAGAGAGGGAGAGAGAAAGAGAGAGGGAGAGAGAAAGAGAGAGGGAGAGAGAAAGAGAGAGGGAGAGAGAAAGAGAGAGGGAGAGAGAGGGAGAGAGAAAGAGAGAGGGAGAGAGAGGGAGAGAGAAAGAGACCAAAGAAGATAGAGAGAAGGAAGTTGGAGATACAGAAGCAGAGGGAGCATAAGGGAGGAAGTAAAAAGGGTTGTAGAGGGTGGAAAATGAGAGTCGGCTACGCACACTCACGTCTTCTTCCAACTGTACGCGACCCGGTTCACCATCCACCCTCAAGCTAAATCCAACTTCATTGCGGCCATCCGGAGCCTTCCACCTTCGTTCTTTCTCTTCGGGAATATCATTGAACGCCTCTAGAAATCTGGAACGCACGTTCGTTCCGGCATTTCCTTTCTCTCTTTCTCTTTATTTCTTTCTTTCTCTCTTCTTTCTTCTCTCTCGTTTGCACATCCGTTTCCATCCTCTTGAATTAAAATGTCTTTCTCTCTCTCTCTCTCTCTCTCTCTCTCTCTTTCTTTCTCTCTCTCTCTCTCTCTTTTTCTTTCTCTCTCTCTCTCTTTCTTTCTCTCTCTCTCTCTCTCTCTTTCTCTCTCTCTCTCTCTCTTTCTTTCTCTCTCTCTCTCTTTTTCTCCCTCTCTCTCTCTTTTTCTCCCTCTCTCTCTTTTTCTCTCTTTCTCTTCCTCCTTTTCATTCTACTATACGTAGTCCACGGCGTTAACTATGCTTAAGAATAAAAAGTAAGAGAGAAGAAGAAAGTGAGAGAGAGAAAAATAAAGAGAAAGAGAGAGAGAAAGAGAGAGAACAAGAGACCTACAAAGTGGAATGATTTTGTCTTTCTTTTCAACCTATTCTTCTTACTCTTTCCCTCTTTTTCTTTTCTCTCTCTCTCTCTCTCTCTCTCTCTCTCTCTTTCTCTCTCTCTTTGATCGAAATGTAACACGAAATTATTATTTTTATCGTTTATGCGTAATATTCATCTCTTGGATCTTGAAAACGAACTTTTCGACGATAAGAAGGAAATTCTTATTACGGAAGCTTCGTTAATATAATCATTGTGTAAGCCGGGAATATTCCCGGTTAAGATATTTATCTATCTATTCTTTTTTTTTCTCTATCTTTCGTCTTTTTTTTTTCTTTTTTACTCTTTTTCGTTGATGAATACTATTCAATCAGTTTCTTTGTTCATTGTCACATGTTGTCGCATTAAAGGCAAATAATATCGATCATCCTACTCATTAGACATAGATTCATTCATGTTTACAAATTTTTATTGATAGAATAAAATATACACTCTTTATTATATTTATAAAATAATTGTAATATTATACGAAGAAATAATCAATAGCGATAGTAAGAATTTAATAAAATAAGGTATATATTCCTATCTGTCTTAAATTCAATCAAATATAATGATTTTAATTCTAATAATATATATTATCTATTCTATTGTTATTAATTAATGGTAACTATAAATTTGTTAAAATAGCGATTAGAAAGTAATAGATATGAATACAGATATTACGTAGATTGACATTGACCATGAATTTTCTGTTTCTTATGTTTTTCTTTCATCATTGTAGGTTATTGTTGATCATGTTAACAGTTTAGCCTCGTAAGATCATTTTTTAGCATCACAGTTTGTTTGTAAATGACATACAGTTGTAGTTCACTTCTTGATTATTGGATATACTTAATTTAATGATTTAATTATTACTTGTACTTTTTTCTTTATAAGTATATCTCGGCCAACAAATTACACATTCTATCTAAATTAATTCCTTTATGGTTTTATATCTACTTTGAAATTTATTATTTACAATTTTAATGTTATATATAAAACAATATTGTTTTCTAATATATTCAGGATTAAAAAGATATAATATATATTTATTTTATTAGAGTGTATATGATTTATTTACATTCAATAAAAATTAATGCTAGCTAATAGGATGATGGGTTCTTGTGCCTCAGGCAAATACGAGCGGGTTAAACTTTCTAAGTAATGTATTTTTAACACACTATATACAAGTTGTTCTACACCATCTTTGCCTCATGCCGCGGGCTATTTTGGACGACTTCCTAAGATACCTTTACATCATATTAATAAAATTCATATAATATTCAAAGTTATCAACAAAGTTGTCATTGGAGTTTATTGTTATTTGTTGATTTATATTTATCATAATAAATAGTTCAAATTTATTGGCATCGTCACGTAAAAAGTAATTTTGGTACAACACAGAAACATAACAATATAATTATAGTTTCGTTTATATTACTAGCGGAAAAAAATTAATTATTAACATTTAGAACGTTTAACAAATATAATAATTTTTAATTAATAATTAATTATTAACATTTAGAACGTTTAACAAATATAATAATTTTTAATTAATAATTCAATAGAGGTATCGTTCGAAATAGATTTCTTTTTGAAACAATACGTAGCAAAATTCATAAATATATCGAAAAGTATTGATGAATAAGTACAAATACAAAGAAAAAAATATGATTCAATATCGAGACAATTTAAAAAAAAATGTAATCAAACGATTACTTACACATTACACATAATATATTGTTAGCGAGTTTATCTAAAATTGTTTGAATTTCTTAGATAATGTATGGTTTAATTAGAAACACACATTTTTATTGTCAGCAAATAAACATTTGAAATGAAAACAATTCCCTGAACATTATAATATGTTAAATATTATTCTATATAGATGCGAATGACTATATATATCGTTTGTTATAAGAGATGATACTAGATATAATCGACATTGGTAAATGGTTCAGGTATCTAGGATAATTCGGATGAGAATATATACATAATGTGTATATACATAAACATATATGTATATACACATGTGTATATATATATATATATATATATATGTATATACTTATATATATACATGTATATTATATATTTATGTATATACATGTATATATATACATAAATATAGGGAGACAGAGAGGGATTGGGGAATCGGGGAAGTGGAAATAGGGGAGGAGAAGATAGGCCACTTCATCAGCGGACGTAACGTCCAAACGATGGGGTGACACGCAAGGACGTCGAAACGTCAGTTGATTATTGATGTAGTGGTGCACCTCTATTAGGGACGTATGCTCGAGCTACCATCGTATATTCGACCCACAAACCGATTCCGCACTTATCGCACTTCACACTGTGTACATTCCCGTCGAAAAACGAGCGCCCAAGGACGGAAATGATTCTACTCTCGATCGTCATCGGCATATCGGATTTATCCCTTTAACTGGATTATATATCTACAAATGAGCGAGCAATCAGTATACTATAACACGTAATAACAATGTTCCTGTCGACCTTGGTTATTACGACACAAATGCAGATTAATATGTTTTGAAAAAGAGCTCAATAATTAGATAATAGTTAGTAATGATCAAAGTAATGATTGTTATATAGCTATTTAAATGTTATATTAAATTTTCTTTTCTTTTTATATTACTATCGGATAAATAATTCAAAATATATTTCAAAGTGTTTTTTGATGATCGATTTTCTTTTCTTTTCTTTTCTCTTTCAGAATTTTTTTTATTCCTCGATCGTTGATATATATTAATTTTCTTTTATGATCGTCAAAACTTGCTAACGATTATGAAAATAATCTCTCTTGAGGGAAATTCAGAGAAAAACAATTTAACTTATTATTTATTTTCCATCAGATTGGACTATGGTTTTTGAAATGAAACTTTTTATTTTGAGGAAATGTACGACTTAAGTCGCTTTTATAATCACTGATTAAAATAATCAAACAATCGATACATATTTTATATTGAATATTGATATGTTTTCAATCGTTAAGCTCTTAAATTTTATTCTTTTTCTATACATTTCATTTACATACCATTAAATTCTTTGATTTCTTTAGGTCTGATAAGCGACAGGAGCGCTAAGAGCGAGATAAATATTTCATCAGGTAGAAGAGGAAGAAGATTCGGTCGCGATTTCGTCTTTCTGAAATCGTTAATTCAACGTTTGCTCAGCCGGCAGCGAGATTAAAGGATCAACCCCACCCATTTCTCTCTCTCTCTCTCTCCCTCTCTCTCTCTTTCTTTTTCCTATCCTTCTTCAGCTTTCGAGTCTGCCCGTTCGTCTCATTTTCTTCGAAAGGGTAAAACTGACATTACTGGCTTCAACTAGCCTTCGGGATTGTTAATCGTGTTTAAGAATAAACTTCGCAATCCTTTACTATATATATATATATTTCTCTCTCTTTCTCTCTGTGTCTCGTTCTTTCGACGGACCGATATTCAAGCAGCGGGAATACATTAGCATGATTACTTTTGTGTACAATGTGCAGGCAGCTGCGCGACGTGTACCCAGGACTCATCTTTCGCGCTCTTTCAACAATATATATTGCTTCACTTCCTAACAACGTTTATTTTCAGACTGAATTATTCAGGCCCGTTTCAAGTACGTACGCTAAACAACCGAACTCTCTCGTGGTTTCGGTAGTATCTATTCATCTCTCTCTCTCTCTCTCTCTCTCTCTCTCTCTCTCTCTCACTCTCTCTTTATCCCTTCAGCTAGTAATCACACCAGCCCTCGGTAGCTATCATCAACACTTCACCAAGCATCGAGATCGTAATAAAGCGTACGACGTTAAAATTAACCTGCATATATACCTATTGCAGCAAAGCTTTAATTACATTTCAATTCGAACGTTGCGTATGAATGTATTGTTTTTCGTATCAATTTTCGAAGGAAGGAAAAAAGATCATGGTTTATACGTTTATTGTGTTCATGTTCATTTGTATTATGTATTGTAATACATTATTGTATTATGTTCATTTGTTCTCGTTTAATTTTATCATTCTTTTTAACGTAGAAAAACCATCAAAGCATTCGTAGAAGAAGAAAGAAGAATTTGTCTTCAACTGGTAGCACAGCTGACACACATTGCTCCTTATTTTCATTGCTCCGATCAATATCGGACGGTCTCGTCTAACTTTTCTGCTTTTAAACTGTAACATTCGTAGAAATAACAGAAGTTCTTAGGAGATAAATAATTTCTTGGCCAAGTGCTATTTTTTTTCTTTTGATTTTCTTTGCGACCAAAATAGGAATTTAATGTCAATTTTTTTTCAACTCATTTTAATAGATCGAATTGACGTTGAATTCTGTTCAATATTTTATTTTGTGCATTTGATATATTTTGATCTATCTCTGAATTCTAAATATAAAGTACGATATTGAACGGATATATGCATCGAAAGTTAATCAACAAGATATCAATCCTCACGTTTATTGTTGTTAATTTAATTGGATTCTTTTCCTATTGATTCAAAGTAATAATAATAATAATAAATGTAGATGTAACATCATACAACAAATTAATTTGCTCAAAGCAACAAACAAGATCGTTTATCTTATAGAAATAATTATCTCAAAAGTATATAGAGAAATATTGGAAAAAAAAGAATAAAAAAACGTATACAGGTGATGAAAATAAAAGAAATGTGGAATCAAAAAATAATTCCAAAGAACCTATTTATTATTATTACTATATATTGTTATATATTACTAGATATTGTATATACTAAAACTCTTTTCAATCAAACATATAAAAAAATTAATTTTACTTATTCAACTGTTCATATAGATAAAACAAATCAGAACCTATGAAAGTAAATTCGATTGACTGAGAGTTTGGATATTTATTAAAAAAAAAAAAAAAAAAAAAAAAAGAAAAAAGATTTTTTTAAATAGAGAAGGATAGATATGTAGGAACGTACACAAGTATTAATTATTATCGATGTCTCATAGCGACTTATAATCATGTTTGCTTGATACTTACGTATTTTCTTGATAATCGTTAATACGTACAACATAAATAAAAAAAATACCACCGTAAATATTGCTCTGTTTTCGAGAGGAGGATTTTGTTTCGTAAAGCGTCGTAGAGAGTTAGTGTTTTGAGAATGAGAGTTTATGTTGTTTCAAGTCGAAGACCAAGTCTCCCAAGATAAAATATTTAATGTTTTATATCTTCCATACTCTTACAAATTATTATCTAATATTTTTCTTCTGTCAACAGAATTATTCTCTTGTATATTTCATTTAATAGAATTAATCGATATCTCAATTTTCCAATAAAACAATAGTAATAACAATAACAATAACAATTACAATAACAATAATAGAAATATAAAATAGGGAAATAATGAGTATAACGACAAAGTTGAGAAATTCAAAGGAAAAGAATAAAAAAAGGAAGGAAAAAAAAAACAAAGTGCTAAAATGCGAGAAAAATATTGAAGTGAATTTGGAAAAAAACAGTTATGATCTTATCGATCAAAGACAGATATCACTGCAAATGTTTAATTAAGATTTTCTTTTAACATGGTTGCCATGGTTGCGGCCTTTATTTCAATCGCTTTAAAATAACGGTATAAAGCAACGTCGTCTTCTACCTTTCTCCAACGGTACAGCTAATGGATCGTAATACAAGGCAACAGGCAAAGGTTTTCGAAGTTAGCGATGCGCGAAAGGAAAGTCACAGGCAGACCAGGACAGGCAAGTACTGAAAAAGAAGCACTCTGAAACCGGTGGCTTATTTTCATAAAGCTCAATCGATATCGGTTCTCTCTCTCTCTCTCTCTCTCTTTCTTTTTCTCTCTCTCTCTCTCTCTCTTTTTCTCTCTCTCTCTTTCTCTCTTTCTCTTTTCTCTTTTCCCTTTTCGTTGACAACCGAAGAATCGACGAATGGTCGTATCAATTCGTCGTTTGAAAAGGAGAAGTCTCAAAGGCTTCGTAGCTTTCTGAATGGAGCTTTGAAGTTAGAAGCTGGTCGTACGAATCCATCTTTCCATCGTCATACCTCTCCCCCGTTCCTTCGTCCCAATCTTTTAGCTAAGAGGCGCTTCCTATTTCTTCTCAGTCATTCGCTTTGCTATCTTTCTTTTCGGAAAACGTCGGATAGTAGGGACCCGTTTGTTTATCTACATTTCTATATTTGTTTATGCCCGTGTGAATGTGTTTAAACGCATACGGTGCAAAAGTTTTGAAACTCCAAGGGCCTTTATTCGAACACTCCTTGGTCCATCCGGAAGTTCGCGGATAAGCTCGCTAATAAACTTCGAGTCAAAGCTGGGCAAAAGTCGATGGCTATAGAGGAAGAGAGAAAGAGCAGCTTTCGCGAAAGGAGCGAAATGAACTTGATGAAGAAACAGAGAGAATCAGGGAGAGAGAAAGAGAGAGAGAGAGAGAGAGAGAGAGAAAGAGAGAGAGAGAGAAAGAGAGAGAGAGAGAGAGAATGATATTTTACTCAAGCAAAAGAGAGAAAGAAAGAGAGACAAACACCAAAGAAGGTACCTAAGGTACTAAGCCGAAAAACGGCAGAGAGAAAGATAAGGATAGAGAGATAGATAAATAGAGATAGAGATAAATAGATAGATAGAGGGAGAGAGAGAGAGAAAGAGAGAAACCTAAAAGTCGGAAAAGGAGGGAACAGTACAGGAGCTACGGAACTTTGTAGTAAAGCGTGCCAGCCAACAGCTGAGAATAAATTGGAATGTCGTCGAACGTTTTGCCGGCTCGAGAAAGGCAAAAGGAGTGAGAGTAGTAAGAAGAAAATGGCTAGGGCTAAATCCGACGAGGATGGTACGTCGAGGAATTGGGACGATCCTTGAAAATATATATATATATATTTATATGTTTCTCTGCCTCTCTCTCCCTTTCTCTATTTCATTTCATAGCTTTGTCCATCTTTCGTATACCGGATAGCTTCCATCTGTATTTTCGCCAGTCGAGTGATTTTTTCTCAGCAGCTTTTTTCGAATAAAAGAAAAATGTCATTCTTTTTGTAGATTCTCTTTTTCTTCTTCTTCTTCTTCTTTTTTCTTCTTCTTTTTCTTCTTCTTCTTTTTCTTCTTCTTCTTCAGTTGGAAAAGGGACTTCCTCCCTTGAGAGCCAAGGGAACGTTTAATTGTTCTCAAAACCAACGAATTTATAACGGTCTCATACTGACAAAGGCAGTTTAAAGATATCAAGAAAGCGTTGAGTCAAATCGAGGGTATACTCGGTGGATTAAAGGAGGATCCTTACCATGTTACTCCCCAAGGAAAACGTATTAACCTTATGTGAGGAAACTATCCGTTTGATACTTATTCTCAATCCTTTTCGAACCTTTGTTAGTCGATGAGGGAATTTCGAGTACTTCGCAGCTATTATACGTTATTTTTTTCTCTTTCTCTCTCTCTCCCTCTCTCTCCCTCCTTCTCTCTCTCTCTCTCTCTCTTTCTCTCTCTTGTTTTGTTCGAACACTACGACTAATCTCGAGATCGAAGGTACTATCTTGAAACTCGAGTACTTTCCGAACTTACCGATTATAGTTTGAAAGAACGACATCAAATTTTGAACCAAACAGTCCTTATACTGTGGATTTACGTAATAGAAGTCCTATTTCGAAATAATGAGATGGTTTACAATTCAACAGTTCTATCTCTCTATCTCTCTCTTTTTCTCTCTGAGTTAAAAAAAGGGTATTACAATTGATAATTCCAATTTGTTTTCTTCGTAAACGAATTTTATCTAATCTAATTATCATTTAACCAATGCAATGTGATTTTTTAATAACTGTGATATATTTTTTATTTCTTCCTTAAAATTTATTGAATATTAACACTTTCGATCTTTTTCTCTTTCCTTATTCTTTTCACCTTTTGACATCGTTCATCTGAAAGTGACAAAAAAACTCCGACCTTCATAATCATAATCGTGTCAATGATTGATAATCAAATAGTTAATATATAGAAGAACGGAATGAAAAAAGCAATGTGACGTTTTATTAATTCCGTAGAATTTAAAAAAGAAAAGACGAAGAGCAAAAAATATCTGAGGGCTTTGGTGAAACGTTACTCACCACATATTATATATATATATATATATATATATATATATATATATATATATAAGCTTTAACAGAGAAATTCAGGTTGAGGAGAATCGGAAGAGAATATTCAGAGATTCGACGGAATATTAATTAAATGTCGATCGTCGAGTATGCCAAGTATCGGTGGTTTGATAATAGGACCCGTTTTCCGCTCGTCAAATAGTTTAAAGCTTAAAACGATTCGGTCCTTGGTGCGGTATGAAGGTGAGTACAATGGTGGGAGTAGTGTGTGCATGGTAGTTTGAGTTAATTCACAACTCGTAGAGAGTTGCGTGAACGTTAATTCCTGCTATGCTGGTAGAACCGAGAGAATAATGCATAGGTCCATATCTGGTGGCTGCTGCTTCCTCGCTCGGACACGCTTTTGCGATGTAAAGCATGGAGGAATGAGATACAAGTGGTGGCCTTCATCTTGCCAACCTTTGTTACGTAATCTACCCCACCACCAATTCCATTACCACTTTATTTCTCTTTTTATATATATATATATATATATAATATATATATATAATATATATATAAAGATATATATATATATTATATAATATATATATAATGTATATATCTTTCTCTTACGCTCTCTTTTACACACATATACACGCGTGCACGCGTTGATTGCTAGTCCTATATTAACGCTTGCTTGGCTTTTCGTTATTTTCGAGCTTATCAAGCTTTACTTCCTAACTGCCTTTTGCTTTCTTATAACATTCGCCTTTGGTCTTCCTTTCTCTATTTTTGTTAAAGGAAAAGAGAGAAAGAAAAAAAGCATTTTCTTTTTCTCTGTTGTAGTAGGTTGAAACCTGTTATTGTTTTGTGCTTATGATACACGTATCTCTTTCTTTCGATTTCTTTCTCTCATTCTTGTATGATTTGTAATGAAAAAGCTTTTTATTTCAAAAAACTATTCAACTGTTTTGGATGTAGAATTCTATATATGTATGTTATATTTATATATATAAATAAAAATAAAAATAAAGATGTATTTGGATCTCGTTTGGGACGTATTAATATTGAAACAAGAAAAAAAGATATTTTTCTATCAACGAATGAAGTAATCATTGGTAAAAATGTCCACGAGTTGAAAAAAGGGCGCTGTAATTTTTATCAAAGCAGAGATTTACAATTGTAATGTATGAACGCTTGTAGAAAATATTGTTTTAAGTTTAACGTACATGTTTTGAAAAAGTTTGAACAAAGAAGATAATGAGTTTGCGATCATATATCTTATTTCACGTAAAGTACTTACATATGTAACTTTTTATTGTTACCATGTCTTCTGTTTTACCTTTGATAAGAGTCCACGATTAGAATGTAATTTGCCGAACTATTCTAAGCATTCTGTTCTTACGATCGTAAGCACCCAAAAAATAGACCTTTTTCAGTAGGTAAAAAAGTGTTGTCGAGTGCAATTTCGAATCCAACGGGGTTTTCCGCTATCGTTTCAACGGGGACTGTGTTATTAAGTGATCAGATAGGTTCGAGTCAGTCACGAATAGTCGAGCTCGGTCACGAGTCTCTTTCTCTCTTCTCCTCTCTCTGTTTGATACTATTTTCCGTCTATGTACATATATATGTATATATGTATATATGTATATATGTATGTATGTATATACGTATGTATATATGTATGAACTTTGCAAACTGAATATAGGAAAGGTACGTATTAAGGAAAGGAGGTAAGCTCAATGAATTCGACTGCTTCTTATCTCTACGAGCTTTTATATACTCGGAGACTAATTCGAGATCTATTTTGCTATATCGATCCATTAATTATTGTCATTTCTTCTTTGATCGTTTTATAGACGAAGAAACTTTTTTATTTCTAGTTTTAATTTTTCTTTAAAATATACAATATCAAAATGAGTTATTAGAGTAATTATTGGTAAACGAAAAGAATTTATGTATTTATATATATATATATATATATATATTTAATTATATATATATATTAAAATATTTATATATTTAATATATGTATATATATATATATATATATATATATATATATATATATATATATAATAATTTGACTGAATTTGATTGAATGAGAAAAACGTAAACAAAAACAGGTTTAAAAATAGATCACTTGATAGAAATCAGACGTTATTGCAGATCTTGATTGACGCAAAATATCAAAGGTATACTAAAAAGTCGATGAAAGTTTAACAAATTTTATTTTCGAGTTCAATAAGAACTTAGTTACCTCTTTATCATTGCCATCCTGAATTTTATTGGGTTTAGAAGGAAAATAAAAATATACCAAAAGAGAAAATATATGCATCGCTTTGGTAGAGTTTAGCCGCACGAAAGAAGCTGCAGTCTAGTCCCCGAATTTTATTCCTTTTCACATTCAAGACTCTCTAAAGAGAGTAACCGAGGGTGCTCCTGCTGTCCACAGTTTGCTAAAAAGAAAGAGAAAGAGAGAGAGAGAGAGAAAGAGAGAGAAAGAGAGAGAAGGAGAAAGAGAGAGACAGATAGCTCTCGGAAGCTTCTATGTGGCTATGGCTCAGCTTTTAGTTCTTCCTTCTCTCTCTAGTCCGTTATATGCGTCCATATACTATCGCAGGAAAGCTATCGTGGCTAGCCCATACCTTTATTCCTATGTACCCTCCTCCTTTCACCCTCTTACTCCTTTGACTATCTAATACGCCAGTTACGAAACTGTTTTGCAATTGTGATTCTTACCTTGGTGAAATTCTTACCTCCTGTCGTCGTCTCAGTCACCACCTTACGTTGGTCCGTACTTCCGTCCTTCTTTTCCACCACCCTTCTTTCTACATCCTCTGAACGTTCTCTTCATCTCTTTTTTTTTTCTATTCGAAACGCCTTCGGCATCATCCTACGCTTTTACTTGCCATCCAACTCACCAGCAGCTACCTATCTACCTATCTTTCTTTTTCTCGCGCGGCTCTCCAAATTTTCTCTTTTTCCTCTTCTTCTTCTTCTCTTTTTCTTATTTTTCTTTTTCTTATTTTTCTTTTTCCTCTTTTATTCTCCTTCTTTTGGCTTCTACCAAGTATATATACATACGCTGCAGACAGATAGATGGACGGGTAGCAAGCTTTTTCCTCGTCACGCAGGACGTTCTTTTCGGCCGGAACGTCGAATTCAAAGGACGGCAGATAGTAAGAGGACTCTGTAGTGGAGTTGAAGGAGAATGGGGAGTGAGAAATGTGAGTTAAAAGGAGAGCTGAGGCTACAGGGTGAAACCGAGAAGAAGCTAAAATATTCCAGACAACGTAACCGACTTATACACTCCCGGTTACGACGACGACGACGACGACGACGACGACGACGACGACGACGACGACGACGACGACAACGAATACGTTATTCGAACTTAGAAAACTTTAAGGTTTTGCGGATATGTTAGCTTGTTTTTATTTGTTTTTATTTGTTTTGTTAAATGAAATATTACCATGTATTTCTCCGATTCTTCGTTCATGATTTAAATAATATAAAAGAAAAATACGGGATGTTATTAATTAAAAGTACATATATAAAGTATGCGTAAGTACCTATTTATACGTAAAAAAATAATCTAAAGGATGGAAATATAAAAGATATTTGGAAAAGATCGAATATGGAATCCTTCTCTGATAATAAACATCTTAATCGTTTAATTTAAGGTTTTCGATATTAATTGTCGTAAAAATTGTTAATCATTAGAAAATAATATAATATATTGTTTTAAATAACAATTTTCTGATTATTTTTCCTTTATATGGATCGACATGACGTTTTTGTATAAATTCTTTTACAATCTTTTTCAAATAATGAATACACGAAGGATCATATTTTATCGTAATTATTCAATCATAATAGTCATCATTCCAAATGTTTTAATCATTTTCATGGTGCTTGAAAGATGTTTATATCGCAATATCGTGCAGAGAAGTTAAAGTAAGTTTCATAACGAATAAGAAAGAAAAAGAGAAAAATGGAAGTATGAATTTGACGGGAAACGAGTAGGACGTTTGCTCTTCTCGTTCTCCATCGTGTCGATGAAAAGAGGAGACAAGCTTCGGGCACTCGTGAAATTTGTAAAACCACGAGATACAGGAAAGAAGGAAAGGGAGTGAAAGAAAAAGAAAAGGAGAGAGAAAGATAGAGAAAAGAGATGTATATGTATAAAGATAAAGAGAAAGAAGGAGATAGCTCGCAGATCCTTGCACGTGCCATTCCGTAAAGTGTTTCTCCTTTAGTGAAAGAAGGAGCTGACGCATATGGCGCTGGCGAAAAGCGTTAAAATGTACAAAAAGGAGCGGGAATGTGTGAGACAGCTCTTCGGATAGACTTTCAAGGTGGATTTTACTATACGTCCATAGAGAGTATAGTTGATTCGATGTGTCGACCTAACGTTTCGTGATGTACGATCGCCTTTTCAACGTAAAAATATGTGATTCAAAAGGGATGCTGTTTTTTAATTTTTTTGTATTTTTTTTTCTGTCTTTCTTTTATATATAAAAAATGTTTAAGTTACTGACACAGAAAAAAGTTGTAAAAGAGGTATTTATTAGATGATTTGAAAGAACAGTAAAATGATTTATAGAAATAAAGTTTGAACTTGTGTAGAAATTTAATATATACTTTCGATTAGTTCATATGAGAATGAAATTAAAACTGTCTGTATTATGCAAAACTGTATGTCGATAAAATATTTAAATAACGTAAAAGAACTTTTCTAAATTGAGTTACTAAAGAGATGCTAATTCGAAGAATTTCTAACTTGTGGAAATTAATATGCAAGTAGCGTATTAAGCTTAAGGTAGATTTGCAAATAGCTTTTTTTAGTTTTTTATTTAAAGAAGGAACGCTTCCTGTATCTAAAAATATATCTATGCTATAAGTTAAGACTTCATTTTCCTGCATCATCAACTTCGGAAATTTTTTATATGTAATTCTTTTCTATAAATCAAATTTTTGAATATTTTCATATTAGAAGATACCTATTATTATGTGTTTCTAATTACTATACAACATAGTAATTAACTTACGAACTTGAAATATATTTTATTTTGGTTTCTTCTGTCTCTCTCTCTCTCTCTCTCTCTCGATGAAAAAATTCTTTTAAAATCTTTAACTAACTCTTGAATCTTAGATACGAGTATTGAACGACCAACTCGAACAGGCTTATCGAAAAGAAAAACCAAGTTTTCTAGAGCTTTTTTTCTCGTGTACGTTTCCAAGAAGAAATGTGCGGTTCGTGCACCCGCGAAAATATAAAACTTCTCAAAACTCTCCGTGTTTTAGTAGAAAAAGAGCATAAGAGAGTGAGGTAGGTAGGGAAGGTGCGAAAACGTGCGAGGGTGAAACGTGGCCCTAGGGTTGGCTCCTAGGAAAAGGAGAGAAGAGATATCACCGAGAGTCGCTATCTCGATTGGACACCTTCGGGTAGTAGTAACAGTAATGGTGAACGTGAGAGAAAGAGAAAGAGAAATAAAGAGAGAAGGAGAGAGAAATAGAAGAAAGATAGAGAAAAGAGAGAGAAAGAGAGAGAGAGAGAGAAAGAGAAAAAGAAAGAGAGGTGGGATAGGTACCCCCTACGAGGTGCTAATGTCTACCAGCTTAAATCAAGTCCCAGCGACGGGTAACGCTGTTGTTGGGTGGTGGTGCCACCGACGCCATCCTCGAAAGCCCCGGGGCATGGGAAAAGTTTGCGTCGCGATGCTGCAGATCAGAAACGAAGCGGACTACTTACGTCCCGCGTTGCTTTTCGCCAGACCATTTTAAATTTTTTCCGTTATATCTTGCTCTCTAACTTTCCTCGCTCAAATTTCTCTCGGTTCTTCTTCCTTTGTTAAACAATCTTTCTTTTTTCTCCCTCCTTTTCTCTCTCCCTCTCTTCCTCTCTCTCTCATCTCTCCATCTTCTCTTCCTTCCCTCCCATTCCAATTAGTTTTAATTAAGTATGATTCGAAAATTCAATTAACCCCTTAAACGTATGTATACGTAATTATAAAATTGTGAAACATGTTAATATTTAATGTAATGACCAATTTAATAATTTTTCATTAAATCTTGTATAAAGATAATTAGGACAATATAATATTTTCATTATTACTCTATTAAATATTTACTTAATATAATTGGTATAATGTTTTATGTTCTTTTTTCTTTTTTTTTTTACATTTTTTTAACGAATTGAATCATACGTTAAAGGGTTAATTTCATTTCTTCCCATTTCACTATACCTTTTATATTATTGGAAATACGATGCGTCATTTCACGAGCGATTAGTTTCAATGAAAGTCGAGTCCTTGCGATGGAACGGACGTTTATAGGAATTTCTCTCGTTTGATCATGTTCGTAATTACCGGTTGGAAAGTGAAAACGTCGTTATTACCATGTTGCCGATTGGTACGCATCGTTGTATTTGTATATGTATATGTGTGTGTGTGTGTGTGTGTATGTGTATAGTTCACATTCAACAAGATAGGCACTTATTGCTGAGGATTTCTGATAAATTCGTGAAATGGATTTACTTGGGCGATTATTTGCGATCTCTAACTACTTGGTATCATAGTTTGTGTTTTGGAAACATGAGATGCATCACAATTTTTAAAAAAATATGAAGATATTCAATTAATATCTATTAACAAAGATTATCCAAATAATGATTTGAAGTATGAAAGATCTGAACCGACGGTTATCGAGTTTCTTTTACATTTATGATAATAATTTGACGTAGAAAGTTAAGATTAACATATCGAGATTTTTAACATCATGGAGGAAATAGAAAGATAAAGCTGTGGAATAATTCATATCCACAGTCAATCACGGAAAAGTTGGATTATACTTATATTATAAAATATTTTAAGAAATATAGAAGGGGACAGATGTATGTATGAACAGATATAGAGTGGATGAGAGAGAGAGAGAGAGAGAGAGAGAGAGAGAAGGAGGGAGAGGAGGATACAAACGAAGGGTATATAAACGTACAAGATACATATGATAGACCTTTGAATTTGTTTTTGAACTACCATCTAAAATTCCTATAAAAGTTAGTACGACGATTGGCGTGAAAGTAAACCAATCTCTGATTTAATGAGATCGTCTTCTCGAAATCATCTTCAATTGGATTGGATGGGAACTCGATTGATACCGGTTGGAAATAAAATTTTAATTAAAATCCGATTGATGAAGGTGATAATAAAAAGAAGCACGTTTCAAAGATATTTCTATGAATACCGGCCATTTTTCTTCTTCAAGATCTTCAAGAGAGAAAGAAATGAAACGAAACGAAACGAAATGAAATGGAATGGAATGGAAGACAAATATTCAAAACTATGATCGCTATAGTATGTTTTATTGTGTGATACACGATGAGAACTAAGAAAAACGTGAGAATGCTTTCGAAGTTTGTAGCTTAGTGCGTGTATGATACGAAGTATGGTACGTTTCATCTCTCTTTTATTTTGAAGCGGGGTAGGAGGTTAGGGAGAAAAGGAGGTAGGAGCCAAGACTATTTATCTTCGCTTTACGAAGCTTTACGGGGAAAAATGATTCAGCTTTGTAACTGGCAGAAGGATCTTTCTCGCGAATCGAGCAATTTCGTCGTAGCCTAACGACGGTCACGTTCTTTCTCAAAAGAGAAGGATGCAAGAGATGCTCGGCAAATAAAGTAATCTCGAGTAGCCACCACTGTGTGTTTGGTTCTCTTCTATATACATTTATATGTCTACACATACAAACATATACATATATACATAGTATATCTATATGAAAAAGGACGTAAACTCTCGTGATGGCCACCACGTTGGAATCGGAGTACTCTATTCGACTTGAAGATATATGTATGTGTGTTCGTCGACGAGAAAAGAATTCTCTCTTCCTTTTCCCATTTTTTTTTCTTTCCGAAGAAGGAAGGAACAGGAGAGAGAGAGAGAGAGAGAGAGAGAGAGAGAGAAAAGGGTAATCTAAATTATCTTGAAATTGTGAGAGAAAAATATAAAAGTAAGAGATTCTTTTCTTTCCTTTTAAGCAACCTTGTTTCATACAATAGAACTTTCATCAATTTATATGTTATGAAATTAGATAAGATCTTCAAATAAATTTTTCTCAGAAAATTTCAGATAGTGAAGTTTTCATTTATGGTAGTAAATAATTTTCTTATTTTTCTAAATATTCGGATGAAATAATAAATTATCTTTATGTTGATTATTAATTTGGTTATAAATTGGGTTTTTCATGTATCTGTCCAACTTTAAGAGCTTTTAGAAAATGTTTATCTTTATATAATTTACAATTTATTTTATAGAGTTTATGAAATATAAAATAATATATTTAAATAATGAATAACAATATACATATATATATATATATTAAATAAAATAATTAATACGTTATATTCATAATTCGTCTATTTGATTTATATTTTATACATATACTGTATATATATATAATAACGATATAAAAAATATTTGGAAAAAATTATAGAAAAAAATGACAATTTTATAGTATCGTTTAATTTCTTTCACATAAACGGAACAATATAACGACCATAATTTCGAATAATCGATATCGATCGATCAGTGAAACGAGTTCCTCTGCATCGATTGATCACAGAGAGGAATTCTTCCGTTTCTGTAGATAGATGCTTTTCAAAGCACTATTCCTCGTTTCGAAATAGTTTTAACGAACTACATGTTGCAATATTCGATACTCTAAAAACACAGGTAGTGTCCGTGAAGCAAGCATTGAAAACACGTCGAAAGTGCAACTAACGTGAAAACGTTGCTCGTCGTTACCCGGTTTACAGTCGGAGAAACTGCCGAAGAAGTTTTTTTCGTCGTTTTGATTTTATTCAAAAAATTCATCCGAGTTGGACTTTGAATTTTTTCTTAGTATTCCTTATATAATTATCTAATCCATTTCTAAATGAGCTAAGCTTCATAACTAAATGACCTGTCAATTTTATTTTAACTTTTATTCGATCAAGACAATTGTTATATTTTCTCAAACTTATTCTTATCCAATTTTAGAAAAACTTATTGTTATCCTTTATTATGTCTTATTATTTTCTTTGAAGATAATTTCCAGTAATTGTCAACTTCTATATCAACATATTCCATTCTTTCTCTCTCTCTCTCTCTCTCTCTCTCTCTCTCTCTTTCTCTCACTCTGTTTCTCTTTCTTTCTATTTCTCTAGCAGTCAGCACGTTTCACAAAAGTTTCCTGACCACGATATATCGTGTTACGAATGAGGTGCCATGGGGACTATATTCCCGAGTAGCTGTTACCCCGTTAGCTTCTTCGCCGTGACTCGCCCACACGATTTATCTTTTGCGACTACTAGTCTCTCTCTCTCTCTCTCTCTCTCTTTCTTTCTTCCTTTCCATTCTTTCGCGTGCTGGTGTTGCTGCTGCTTTTGCTTCACGTATAATATTTTCTCTCTCTCTCTCTCTCTCTCTCTCTCTCTTTCTCTCTCTAGTCTTCTTCTATTTTCCTCCATTTCACTACTTCCACCAAGATGGGTGATATTCTGGAATCGTTTTTAGCAAGGATACAGGCAAGTCCTTCAAAAAGAAAAAGATAGTAAAAGAGTAAGAAGTTTCTTCGATCACCTCTCGAAACTTATCGTCTTTTCTAAGATGTAGGTATATTTTTTATTACAGCTTGCCAAGAATTGTTTCTGTATATCCTCGCAAAAGTCTTTTCCTTCATATGACGGAAGCAATTTTATCAATTTACGAGTACACAATCTCTTCTCGAATCTCAGACTTTCACGAGGATGTATGGCGAATTACTCCCTCAAAAGCTTCGTTATTTCGCGATCGAAGTATCTACGAGAAACCACGACATTATTGGATTATAAATCAGCTCTTGGTAGAAGTCTCCCTTCGATTGGACGTTTTTATTATTCCAGGCTAAAAATTTATTTCTTGTCTCTTTTGCTGTTTCTTTTTGTTTTTTTTTTTATGTCTACAAAATTCGTCTAAATTCAATAAGATGAGGAAATATAAAATTTTATTTATCGTAGATATTATGGCTACGTTTGCATTAGCAATTTTCTTTTTCTTTTTTCTTTTTTTCTTTTATTTCTTTTCGCAAAAGCGAGATCGTGTGTCTTCGTAACTGGTATCCCGAGGCACGAAAGAAAACTTATCTATATATCCACCCTGTTCATATTCGAAGCGCATTGCAAGATGGTTTTCATAATGGGAAAAAGGAGGACGAACTTTCAGTTGAAATCTAACACCCAGAGAAAGAAAGAAAGAAGGAGAGAGAGAAGAAGAGAAGAAGAGAAAAAGAGAAGAAATATAGGTATATATATATATGTGTGTGTGTGTGTGTGTGTGTGTGTGTGTGTGTGTATATATATATACTCGACTCTTAAGGTTGCAGGATCCCTGCAGTATGCACATATATCTTCATCAGTAGTCAGCCGTCTCCTTTCCTACGAAAGTTCGTCCCTTTCGTCATTCATTCTTGAAATTTCAAATCTCTTTATTTCTTGATCCTTGAAAAGGAACGTATTCTCTTATTGTTAGAAAAATTCAAATATTTTTAAAAATGATATTCTATTTTCTAAAATCATCATTTTTATACAAGTAAAAAAAATATTAATAAACATGTTATATATTATATTTGATAGAAGATAAGAAATCGGTGAAACAGTTAAGTAATATCAATAAAAAATATATATATTTAATAAAATATATATGTATAATATATATAGAATTCTATAAGAGGCTCGATATAACATTATGTTACTATATTCGACGTTATACAATCCGATACTACTCGACAGTATGCAACTCTATACCATAAGATATACTATTCTATATAACCCTTCAACAAAAGTGAATTATTAGATCATTTGACGCTTTTTAACAATTATTCGCTCAAACCTTAATAAATTTAAACCTTTATTAATGCTTTTATCTGAAAACATACTTAAGACATATGAACATGCGCCCTTAATCATTCACGTACGACCTTTTATATCACTCATTCTACAAAATATTTTTAAAAACAACTTTCAAACACATTGTTAGTCTTTTATAGTTGTAATATTGTTACAATAAAGTTGTATAATTATTACAATTATTTACACTATCTTGCATTATTTATTTTACAAATCTTATAATATTATAAATGGATATATTAATAAATTTAATAATTTAATATTATTAATCGTATAATAATAATCTCAATCAATTCTGCAAAATTATTATATTCAATTAGATTCTTAAAGTATACATACATGTATTTACAGTATCTACATATGACCATGTAGTACTTACATAGCTATATTTAGGTGTGTTGGCTAGCTCGAGGGCGATGTCACCGTGGCGCGTGCACTCGAGCATCCACCCGCGAGAAGGTTATACTTGGTAGAGAGAAGCTATCGGGTGTCTGCAGCCATTACCACGTCGACCATTAGTAACGCGATAACCCGTGGAAAGGAGATCGACGAAGCTGGTGGGAAATCACCTCGGACGAAGTCTTCCTAGTAGAGTAATGATGAACCTCCTCCTCCTTCTTGGGAAGATATATCCAACCAATGGTGGTTATCGTTAGGAGGTGAAGTCCTCCCAGTGGTTAGCCACCTGGGATCTCATCCTACCTTACTACTATAGACATTCTGCTACCATAATGCTTGATTCTAGGATACCGGTGTCCATTGTCTCTTAAAATCTTTCATTAATATGAGTCATGTCTTGGCTAGTTGTAATTATAAAAACGTGAGATTAATTTATTGGACGTAATTAACAATACAAAGCAAAGATTTATAATATGTATTACGATACGTTAAAAAGATATATGAATATGTATTTATAATCTGAGTTAATTGATTATTTTCTGGTATTCTTTGCGGTAATCAAAATGAGATTATAATCAAGATAATGAAAGATATAATATTCAGATAAAATTTGTATCCCTATTATCTCAACTTTTTCGTATCAAAATTCTTTTTATCTATTATTAAAAGTGACTAAAATATTCTCACATTTTTTATAAAGTTCGATAACACTTTAAATGGTAATTAACATTTAAACTCAACATTTCGGTAAATCTTGTAAAACTCAAATAACTTTCATAATCAACAATTCATAAAATAGATCTAATTTAAAAAATTAATCTTAATTTAGTAATTTCATTTTTATTCCTAATAAATATATCTATAAAATTTTTATTTTTAAACAATCCAATTATTCTTCAAGAACACGATTTGAATTTTACAGTTTGGTTCTGTTTCGGCAGTAAGAGAGGTATCAATACTTATTTTCATCGGAAACGTATCTTCTTAGTATGTACATAATAAGATTTATTCTAAATAAAGAAGAAAAACAAAAATGAAAGAAATTATGGATCGAGAGCTCATAACTAGCACGAAGAGAACTATTACAGTATAACTAACATTATTTCTTAGACGAATTGCCATCGAATACGAGCGCAACGTAAACGACCGTTCGTTTCAGTGATAAAAATAGTTGGCTACTATCCAGCCACGTTTATTGGTGAAATTTTTCCTCCGTTCTCTGACGTTGCGCGGCCAGTCAACCGTTCGATGCACACCGATGCAGTCGCGCGCGCTAGCACCAACCAGATGTTGGAATTTGCACGCTGGAGAGAATCCTTTATAAGCGATCACACGAAGGAAAGAGAGAATGAAAAGCTCTCCTTTTTCGATCGTACCACGTCCAATTTGCTTTCCTTTAAAATCGTGTTATATGAATTTTATTTTCTTTTTTCTTTTTTTTTTTGCTTTCCTTTTTCTTCTCCCTTTTCTTTTCTTTTTTCTTTTTCGCAAAAATTACATCTGCGAGAAGTTGATTTATATCTAACATTCACTTTGTTTATTAATTTAATATTCTCATAATTATATCGCGAATTAATTACATAAGAGTTATCAATTTTCAAAAAAAAAAACAGGTACGAGTTCGTTAATACCATCCGAATTATTATTTCATATTTGTTCTACTTATCTTAAAATAATATTGATCATTTTGTGAAAAAAAAAGAAAAAAAAAATAAGAGCAAGGATATATTTTATTTTGACATTTTCTTTTTTGTTTTGCTTTTAGGCATTTCAGAATTATTGATATTTGAAATATGTCTATCGTCATTACGATAATTTTTTTTCCTTCCTTTTTTTTTTACTTTAGAAATTACCTTAGCGAGGACACATTTTAGCGACGATTATAGCAATAATAGAGAATCATGTGGTTCGATTTGTACATGGGTACATCCGGTTGCGTTAATACACGTAGCGAGGACACTCAGGCTAAAATCAATGCAGACACATTATCTGTTCCACCAGCAGCAGCGGCAGCAGCAGTACAGCATCAGCAGTAGGTCGTCTTTCTCTCATACATCCTGTGTTGCACGTGCGCGTTCGTTACCAACGATAAAAAGTTCTCTCTCTCTCTCTCTCTCTCTTCCTCGCTTATCAAAATACATTAGATCAGGAAAAATAGATAAAAGTGAGCACGCTGCTTTTCAATTTTTTATATTAACAATTTTTGTCGAGATCTAGACTTGAAAAAAAAAAGAGAGAAAAAAACGATCGAATTCAAAAAGCAGAGAGAAAATTCGTTCATCCGTATATATGAAGGAAGATATATGTATAAATTCAGGATATTTGATTAAATAATATCTCTGTAACTTTGATTAACTTTATATTATATATATTACTTCATTTTTTCGTTAAATATTTAATCATTTTTTATATCCGAATATTGTTAATAAATTATAATTGTTTAATAAGTTTTACAATATATAATTCGTTTTATAACGATAAAGAAATTATTATATTAGAAATGTTAAAATGATAATAAAGTTAATAAATGATAGATAAGATCAGTACGTGTTATAAATTGTACAATTTTCTAATGATCAATTACAAAGAATCGCATGGACGAGTGATCTATGCCATCCGTTTTTACCCCTTACTTCGAATTACGTCGAAATCGTGCGACGTCCCGTGATTCCTGTATTTCCATCGTCCGAACATTTCTCCTGGCTATTTCATGGACCATATTTATTGCTCTCTGGCAGTAAACGATGACAGTCGACGGTAGTCAATGGAGAGAGAGAGAAAGAGAAATAGAGAGAGAGAGAGAGAGAGAGTGAGAGAGAGATGGATGAATGGATAAAGCAGAAGTGAGTATACAGTCGTGTCGTGGTGAAGCAGCTGCAGTTGCGCACCAACAAATGCACCATGAACTGAACGGTTCATCGACTATCTCTTTTTCTTGATTTGAGGATGGAAAAAGAGGGGAAGGGAGAGAGAGAGAGAGACAGAGATAAAACGAGGGAAACGAATTTCACCAAGCCGCGACGTAATTCGTCGTTTGGCTGCTTATATTTGCGGAATTTATTGTCACTTTATCCAGAGAGAGAGAGAGAGAGAGAGAGAGAGAGAGAAATAGAGAGAGAGAGGGAGAAAGAGAGAGAGAGAGAGAGAGAGAAATAGAGAGAGAGAGGGAGAAAGAGAGAGAGAGAGAGAGAGACTGGCCGCGAAGGGGCTTGTTTGCGACGTCGAGAGCTTCCGGGGGGATAGTTGAAGAGGTCCATTGTGTTCCTGGTTCCAGCGCGCACCATGCCACTATCCGCTTTCCGGTGCTTTTGAGAGATACGCTCGTGAACACATACACAAATATACACACATACATACATATATTTGTAGATGTAGAAGCACGTTCATCCCTTCCGTCGACGTTAACCCACTCATCCAATCCTCGTTGTCCGAACGGTAGCCGACCTATCGGTGACGATCTACGGGCTGGTCATGGATGTTGGGACCGGTCGCGTGTCTCTTCCGTGCGTTCACGTTTCCTTGGACGAATGGAAAAGAGAGAGAGAGAGAGAGAGAGAGAGAGAGAGAAAGAGGGAGAGGGAGAAAGAGAGAGAGAGAGAGAGAGGGAGAAAGAAAGAGAGAGAGAGAGAGAGGGAGAAAGAAAGAGAGAGAGAGAGAGAGAGAGAGAGAGAGAAGGAATGAACAAATCTCGAATTCGCATTGTCCTTCGTAGCAGCGAGGTCGAGCAAATTAGCCGAGTTTCACTGTGAAATGTCCGACAAACTAGTCTCCCTATTTCTCTCTCTCTCTCTCCCTATTTCTCTCTCTCTCTCTCTTCCTATTTCTTTCTCTCTCTCTCCCTATTTCTCTCTCTCTCTCTCTCTCCCTATTTCTCTCTCTTCGTTTGTCTGTCTGTCTCTATCTATATTCTGTCCTTCGTCTTTCTCGTTCAAATTGTTTCTACTGTTTTCTAAACGAAATACTAGTTTTTCTATCCTTTCTACATCATTCCACATTCTAATTAAAATCCTGATAATTCTTTTAAATTTTATTATGAGAACAGAAAAAAAGAAAACAATGCGTTTAAAACACATCACATGAGATTTTTCAGAAATATTTAGAATTTTCTTTCGCTCATTGCCAATTTTTAATTGTAGAAAACATTTACACGTGCATGTTTACTCCTTTAGCGTTTTCATGTGTTATAATTAAATAAACAATGTATATAAAAATCTTTCATTCGCAGTAATATCGTGGTGTTTGACAATTTAAAAAGATAAACAAACATTAAAGAATATTGGTACGGTGAAAATGAGATTTCGCAAAGAAAAAATAAAACGAAATTGTGAGTATAAATGATAATTTTACAAAGTCTCTGATTTGCATTAAAAATTTTATTTATCTATAATATCTATTTGTGCCCATCACAGAAGGTTAATAGAACAACAGGTAGATATCATTGATCAATGAGATTCAATAAGATTTCTATCGAATTTCTGTCGTTTATTATCGAATTTCTTAACGAACAACTATTCCCTTACATTCAAGTTATTATTTTAACGAGGTAAATTAAAAAGAATGGTTTAAAAGTCCGACTTTCAACGTTTCATTTTTATAAGATGGAAGGAGTTTGGAAGAGAAATCGAATCGTAAGATCGAAGGAACTAAGTAAGCATGTATGTACTACGTATACACATACATACACACACATACGCGCGCGCGCATATACACATGCTCACTCGCGTTGGAGAAACGCGCCGTTTAATTTCTCCCCGATAAGAGCAATCCATTAAGGGGAAGCACGTAGTCCGTAAACGTGAGAACGGTTGCCGCCTGCTAGTAGAACTTGGAGGGTTAGCTTCGCGAGAAATTTGGTGAAAATTCACACCGTACAAAGATCGCAATCTAGAATCCCGTTTCTCTCTTCTCCTTCATCTTCTTCTTCTTCGTCTTCTTCCTTCAAGCTAGGACTACGTTTACCTTTCGGTCTTTTAACCACATCTCGGTACGCCGGAAATTACAATTTTCTTTCGCTTTCTCTCTTTCTCTCTCTCTCCCTCTGGTTCTCTCTCTCTCTCTCTCTCTCTCTCTCCCTCTCTCTGTCTCATGCACTTTCCATTTATTTTTAGATCCATCTCTCATCGATTTAATTTTATGCTTTTAAAATTTCAAATAAAAAAAAGAATAAAACTCGAAAGGAAAATAAAGAACGAAGGAGGATTTGTTTCTATTCGTAACAAATCGTTCGAGCTACTGTCGAATCAAGCTCACGATTTACAAGCTCCTACGTCTTCTTTTTCATTCCCTACAAAACGAAGAAAGTGCGATTGGTGATTGGAAGATAGGCGTGTCGGTAGGTAGTAAAGAAATATATTTGATTTTCTTTCGATAAGAAGGGCTGTAATGTCGGGTGACGATCGTCCTCGCTTAGGAATCGCATAAAATTCGAACCTCAGAAAACCAATGAGAAAAAAAAGAAAAAGAAAGAGAAAGAGAAGAAGAACGAGAAGAAGTAGGATAGCAAGAAAGAGAAAGAGAAAAAGAAAGAGAAAGAAAAGGAAAAGAGAAAAAGAAAGAAGAGAGATGAGAAGAAAAATAGTAGTAGTAGTGGTAGTTGAAAGGTTGTTCGGGGTGAAACGTTTCATCCTACCATCAGGAATTCTTATCCCTGGTTGGGATTTATGTGTCCTGCGAAGGAAAACGGAAAACATTTTCTAGGCCTGTCGTTGCCGCGAGACTTTTCTCGACACTTGGGTAGCTCGAAAGATGGCGGCCTTCGAGGAGGCCGATAGAGCTTGCTATCTTTTTTTTTCTCTCTTTCTCTTTCTCTTTCTGGGCATTGGTGAATAGCGTAAGGGAATCTAAATTGAATTCTTCCGTTTCATTTGACAATAAACCTTCACGAATGCCGTGTCGCGTTAAACGAACGTAGCCGCATCATTCGGTAGAAGTTGGATGCTGTGCTGGGGATGAAATCGGGGAGGGGCGAAGGGTGAGATAGCCGCACAGTAGTATCCCGCATCACCATTCTCTTCTCTTCTCTCTCTCTCTCTTTCTCTCTCTCTCTCTCTCTCTCTCTTGCTCTTTTTTTCTATGTATAGTCAATACACACACACACATAAAGAGAAAGAGCCACACGGTTTCTGTCGCTTCGTGGTAAAATGTGGTGCGCGTTACATACACCTTGCGCATACCGCGACCGCATATTTGCGTTTATGAAAAAAGCGCCGCATAACGGAGGGAGCATCGAGAGAGAAAGGGAGAAGGAGTGAACGAATGAAAGAAAGGGAGAGAGAGAGAGAAGAGAGAAGGATAGGAATGTTCTCGGCGTTCACCATTTTTTTCTTTCTTCTTCTTTTATATTCTGCATTCTTTTCTCTCTTTTCCTTTCTTCTGTCTGTCTGTCTGTTTGTCTCTCTCTCTCTCTCTCTCTCTTTTTCTTTCTCTCTTTCTCTTTCCTTTTATATTTATTTGCTTCTATTTTTTGAATTCGAGAATCTTACTCGCAAATGTAGATTCTTTATTTTCTTCCTACCTTTTTTGTCTTTTTTTTTTGTTTCTCACATTGAACGAACGAGAGCTGAGGAAATTAAGGTTATCCAGATTTTATTTTGAATTCCTAATATATATCAGATACTCATTTCGAGAATCTCAGGAATCAAGATTTCGTATAGATTAAAAATATTTCTAGAATTGTCATATATCTATCGTATACTATTTATCGTATGTATTTATCGTATACTATAAAACGCACGTAGAAAATCATCTCTTTGCTGTGAATCCTATTTTTTTAACAGATTATTAATTTTGATAAGTTGCAAAATAAGAACGGGTTCATTAATTTTAAAACTGATTGCAAAATGGAAATGTAATGAGTCGGAGTGATTGGCATGAAAGAGGATTTAACGATTAGTCGAACGTTAATAAATCGATATGCGATGGTTAATCGAACGAGTAACGCACATTATGCGATACAAAACGCGAACGTAATTAGAGACGATTATCATTATTAAATTGTTATTTCGGTCATTCGTTTCGTCGATCGTTATCGAGTACACGAAGTAAAGGTTAAACATATATTGAGGAATTAATCGATTATTACCTATCGAGTTTGCCTATCTCTATTTTTCTTTTCTCTCTTTTTCCCTCTTTCTCTCTCTCTCTCTCTCTCTCTCTCTCTCTTTCTCTCTTCCAGTTTTTCTTCTTGCATTATAATATCGGAATATGTATTCTAAACAATAGATTTCTTATTATATGGAACTTTGAAAACATTCGCAGAATAAATCGATACATATACAATAGGAAATAACATACACGGGAGAGCATGATTTTGTTTTTTTAAATACAAGTAAATATAGCTTTACCTTTATTATTACTTACAAATCGTATTTATCTATCGATATATTATTCTTCATATATTGGTCTTCAAATATTTAGCAAATAATGTATCCATTATGTTTAAGTGTTCTTTTTGATATAAAAATGTTATTTTTTTTTATCATTCATAGATCATAGCTAATAGAACATAATAGCCCAATTATTATGATAAACATTTTTCTTTTATAAAATTTGAATTATTTTTTCTTTCTCTTTTTTTTTCTCTCTCTATGGAATAACAAATTGTATTCTTGTTACCGTCGACCAACCGAGTGACCTAAATTTTAATGTGAATCTTTCGCAAATGCACACACACGTTTCAAGCAGAAACAGATATCAGTTCTTATCATAGAATAATTTAGGTCGAACGTAGAACACGGGAGATCCCTCCAACCGGAAGATTTGGGGGTACGAGTTATACGATGGGCCTTGCATGGAATGTAAAATCAAGTGAAGGAGAAGGTCTCTATCGTTGTTATTCAGAGGAACTAACCGAATATCCATTCACTCTTGGAGCTGAGCTTGTTTTTGAGACCGATCGAAAGTTTTTCCAATTAAATCGGACTCGGTGTTTACTTCTCGTTCGTTTCCGTCGCCTTGACGACGACGACGACGACGACGACGACGACGACGACGATGAACGAATATAAATTAAAGAAGATCGACGTCTTTCTAGTTTTCTCTCATAAATTATGTCTTTACGAACACTAAATTCGATCGTGGTAATTCTACCTAATATCCAGAAGAAGCAAATCTTATTAATGTTATCCATAATTGTGTTAACATTTGAAATGGTACGTTGTTCATTTATCAAAATTAATCTGTGTTAAATGCCATCTCTCTGAATTAATCACTACTGTATTAATGCTATTACAAGTGGATATTACAAAAATTGCTGGATTTTAAGGAAAAATTTGATTTACGATAAACTGTATGCTTAATTAAAAAAAAAAAAAAAATAAATAAATAAATAAATATGAAATAATCTTTCAATCTTTTAAAATAAATTGAACATTGAAACGTAAAGAATTATTAATCGATGGATCTCTTTTAATAGATATTATTTTTGCTAATGAGGCTATCGTTGTAAACAAAGAAAATCATGGAATATGAACGCAGGAATTACCTGATGTTTTGAGGTCTCGATGTATTAACAAAAACATAAAACTAATGAAAAATGAAATTTGTAGAAGATCGAATATTACAAAAGAAATAATAGATAGCATCGTAGTACTGTTTTGTAGCAGTATTATTGTGTTGTAATAATTATCGAAGAGTCAGCATTATTTCGAGCTTGCCGTGTTCCCTCGCGATGTAATATTATTTTCATCTCTATATAGACATTTATCGAATTCTCAAGAGATTCGATGTGAACGAAATAATTCATGTTTCGTGGTCGAACACCGGAATAGAGATGAAAAGATAAAAAAGGAAATAAAAAGTAGTAGTTGACTAAAATAAGAGAAACTAAACCTAAAAAGAAAGAAAAAAAAGAAATGGAAATAAAAGGATTGGGGAGTATCGAAAATGGTTAAATCGATCGAAGGTATCAAGGGGAGAGAAAGAAACGAATCATTTTATACTCTTTTCTTTTTCTCTCTCTCTCTCTTTCTCTCTTTCCCTCTCTGTACTATAGATTTTCATAATCTTCGGGCTCCTCTTATCGTCGAGTTAGTCTCAAGCTTTGTGAAAGTGGTACAACGAAGAAGAAGAAGAGAAAGAAGAGAAAGATGAAGAGTGAGGAGAAAGAGGAAGCGAGTCTCCAGCGGCTTCTGGAATTATTAATAATGGAGAAAGGATCCAGGACAATGCTTTCTCTCTCTCTCTCTCTCTCTCTCTCTCTCTCTTTCTCTCTCTTTCTCTCTCTTTATCTCTCTTTATCTCTATCTATCTCTATCTTCCTATTTCCCTTTCTATTTTTGTTAGATTTTCTCGTTGAGGACTATACGAAAATAGAAAAGGCGTGATCCGAAAAGGATGCCGGACAAAAATAAAAAAAGAGTAGAAATCTCTTTATTATCCCTTAAAAGAAGTATCAGTAGGAAGTTTCGTATAAAAAGCCGATAAGATATTAAGAATTTCTGAAGAACCAGTAGTATGATATAAGGTGTGGCGCTTGCTGTTCACCGACTTCTCTTTCGATTTCTTATATACCTATCTCACTCTTTTTGTTATACGAGAAAGAAAGAGTAAGAGAAAGGCTGATAGATAGAATGACCCTTTCGATTTCAAGCTTTTTGCAAGGGACGTTACTTTTTCTTCTTCTCCATGCCTCTTGCCTCCTTCTCGTCCTTCTCTCTATCTCTTTCTACTTCTTCGTACGAAGCTTTATTTCGAAGACTTATTGCTCGGGACTTTTCTTCTTCCTACTTCCACAGAACACGATCGTTCCTTAATCTTACTCCTTTCCGGTACTTCGTCGATAAAATCGATGATAATTACAATCTCTTTATCTAGGAGCAGCCTCGATCTTTTGTCGTTCTTCTTTCTTATCGATTATGTTTTATAGATATAGTTATGTATTTATAAGAAAAAGTAAAAAATAAAGAAAAATATAGAAGGAGAAATTTAAGGATAAAAAATTGCAAATGATACAATAATTAATATCAAAGGTAACTAGAAAATCTGATGTAAATTTGTGATATTTTTTATTCTCTCTCTCTCTCTCTCTCTCTCACTCTCTCTCTCCTTCTCTCTTATTCTATTCTTTTTCTAACTTTACAAAGAGGAAATGGAAAGTGGAAATAAGGCGGAAGAAAGACAGTGGGGGAAAGAAAAGGATCATTTTACATTATCCTTCGAGAACAGACGTTCCATATAAACGCAATGAGATATTAAGTGCTCGACTCTCGGAGCACGATGAGAATAATGGTGACAAAGATACACTTTACTATTGCACGTTATAGTTCCAAGCTTCAGAAAATATTTTAATGAGACGAATATTTTTCTTTTCTCTTTTTTTATCGTCCTCAGACTTATATGAATCATACAAAAGCTAAATCGATTAATTAAGATCTTTGAAATATTTTTAATTCTAATACCAATACTTAAAACGATTAGCAGAGTTTTTAAAAAAAATTAAATAAAAAATTACTATATAATATTTTATTTAATATGCATTAGCGATAAATGATAAAATTCGGTTATTGTTGATATAATAAATTATGTAAATATATTTTTATGTATATATTTTATAAGTCGATTATGTCTTTAACATTTTGTATTCTCGAATATTTATTTGTGTTCATATTTCATAAGAAATTACAGAAACGACATTTACGATTTTATTCCTTTTATCATACGTTTTGTTCGCGTTAAAAATTGGTATCATACGTTTTGTTTCGCGTTAAAACTGATTCTCTTTTACTTTCTCGAAATATTTTATCTTCCAATAAACTTCAATTCTATATTTCGGTTCCTAATATGCATAAGCATATGCATATATATATATATATATATATATATATATATATATATATATTCATTATCGTTTTTATTACCATCTTATCATGAAAATTTACGATGGTTTATTCCTTTAAAAAAGATTTACGATAGGCGACGATGACGACCGGCAAGTCCTTCCGTCGATTTAATGGCCGACACATTTGCTTTTATTTCTTTTCTTTTATATTCGATTACGAGCGTCTTACCTGCACATCCGTGTGTTCTATCAATAAACGAAAACCGTTACTCCCTTACGACCTAATCAAATTCTATACGACTTTATCTCGATCGAATATCTCTATTCAGTTCGGTGTGGAGTTATCGCTTCATAAACTTCGACATAGATCTCGATCGAATTATGTCAATAACCATCGATGCTCGACTAACGTCAAAATGAACACTTTAATGCGTTATCTTTTTTAGTTTTAGATTTATTTAAGGAATCTAAACAATATCGCTTTTCTATTTTTCAATAAAACAAACGAAAAATTTATCGAACATTTAATTTTGTAGACATTATTCAAAACATTTCTGCTATTATAACTATTATTAAAAATATTTTAACATATTATTAATATTATCAAAACATTTTAACTATTTATTTACAATAAACTAGACTAGGTATCAGTTGTATATATCGATCATTGCAAGATAATTACTCGGCATATCAATATATTAAAGTGATTATATCTTTATCACTCCTGTCTATATTTATCATTCATAGATGAAAAGAGTGGAAGGTGAAAATAGAGGAGGAAGAAAAAAAAGAAGAAAGGAGAAAGTCAAGCAAGATCGAATTTCTTAATTGGTCTCTTCGAGTATTGTAAAACTACTTTGGCAGTTCTCTAATTGCTGTTTTCTTCGGCAGGCACTTACAGATTCCTGCCGTTGGTTAGGAGGACGTTCAAGAGGATTTCACGATTGGGAAAGTAAATGAGAAAAAAAGGAAGAAAGGAAGAAAGAAAGAGAGAAAGAGAGAGAGAGAGAGAGAGAGAGAGAGAGAGAAAGAAAGCTAAGAGTTTTAAGTAAGAAGAAGAAGAAGAAACACGGGTTGCGTTCATTGGTTCGTTGATATCTTAAGATGTGTTTGTGCGCGTTAAGAGAAACGAAGAAGCCAATTAACAGTCGTTAAGCTTGCAAATATCTAACAGACACGACGGTGCACTCGTCTAATGGGCCAGCTTGTAGTTGAAACTAAATATCTCTTCTTGGTGTTTGGTTGATGGCAATGCACATGATTCTCTTCTTCTTTGGTATGTGATAGAGCACGCGCGCACATAAGCCAACCTGCTAGCGCCAATTTCTCCTCGAGCGGTAACTGACTGGGGCACGCGAAACATATTTCATTCCCTAATGGCCGACTTAGCATAATGTATGCCTCGGGCAGAATCTCCCAACTCTGGCTAGGAAGCTACGTTCAGCTCCTTTGCCGTTTACCGATGCCGATGCCGATGCCGATGCCGTCTGGTGCATCCTCCTACGATCGAACTAGATATCCCTCTGAGTTATCGTACTGACGGACTTACCATTGGTCCGTTCCTCTTCCTATCATCGATCTTGATGCGCTTACTTAATTGATTGATCAAAGGTTTAGGATTATATGATCAACGTATTTTTGATAGTTCGGATTAGTCTATTAATTCTAAGATATAAAAATATTTAAAAAAGAAAATATTTAAAACGATAGATTCATATAATCAATTTTATTGATATTTCGAATTAGTCCAGTTATTTAGAAATTTTGGAAATAAGGAATTATATTTTTTATTTATATGTTTCTAATAGCATTAGCTTGATGATTATATTTAGAAAGGAAAATTTATTTATTAGTAAATTTATTTTATTTAGAAAGAAAAATCTATTAGAAAATTTACTTTATTTATAACAAAAAATCTGTTATTATGAGAAAAATATTGAGAACGAAGATTAATATTTTTAAATAAAATGAATGTTACGTCATGAGGAGCGCAATTATGAGAGCGTTTCCAGATAATCGCATTGGACCAACGATGATAGTAGATTTACACGGAGAAAGTTCCCATGTCTCTTCCAAATATTCAGAGTTATAGACACACTTGTCACGATGAATAAAGGGCAGCGATACTAGTCTAAGATACCGTTGAAGGCCATCAACAAAATTCATGATCTCATAAATTAATGGGAGAATGCGAATTCTTTTGAAGGATCCTATGGAACTCGTGAGATAATTGCAAAACAATAAATGTAATGTGAATTATAGTTTTCACAGTATATTTGTGGAAGCATGATACAATTGTTGATGTGTTCTTGTGTAGTGACGTAACTACACGCTAGTCGTGTTGGCTATTTCTGAGGAATGATAGCCAATAATGTAATAAAACTCGAAGGTCTGGATGTTGTAAATTTGAAGGATATAAGTTTGACTGATACGATTTAATTTGTGTTGGATATCTCTGTTTGAAGCATAGCCAGTGATATTGATAAGACCCAGTTGTCTTACCGATGAACGCGAGTGCTTGGATGCGACTGTGTGTAGATTTTTCTCGAATTATCCACGAAGGTATTAATGAATTAGGAAAGAAAAATGGAAACGGAAGAATTTACATAAAAAGTATCTGGAACGGGAAAGCAAGATTCTTATCGGTAGTGGGCGTTTCGAGATAATTCATTCGAAATGTTTAACCAATCTCATGCGTGGTCCTTTGTTCTGGTAACCGTGTGGATCCATGAGTATTGCATTGATATTTGAAGGATAAGCGCCTAGCTTGACACATTATCGAAAATTAAGTACTTTATTAACAATGCTTAAACTCGGAAAAAGATGGCAATATGTTTTCTACATACTTGTTTTTTTAGCGATTACCCAAGAAATTTCCAAAACCCAGGGGCAGATATACCCAATAGGGATATGTGACCCTTAGGAGAAAGTACTGTAAATACCTGAGGTTGCGCATACTATCTCATATGTCAACATACTCTTATGAGATAGTACTGTAAATATCTCAGGTTGCGCATGTGTGCGTTAACAATGAACATATTCATATTGGATGCTATTTATGTGTTTGTATTGCCATGAATATTATTCTAAACTAGATAACGAACGTTTATCAAATGAAAATAGATTGAACACTCTATTCCTTACGACCGTTTCATTAAAAATTACCTTTTTATACATAAATATAATAATTGTAATTAATCCTATATTGACATTTATCCTTCTCTGTTTGCATTTGTATTTGATATAACTGTATGTGTTATTATAATTAGACTGTGTAATAAACAATTTAAATATCATCATTCTTGTTAAATCGAGTTTTGTAAAACGAGTAAAATTCGTTAATAAATGTCATTATAATTTAATAACGTTAACCATTTGATTGACATATTATACATATTATGATAATATATAAATCATGTTGGTTAGTAATAACAACAGATCGACTTACGTGAGATTAATAAACGAACAAAAATATTATTCTAACATATTAAATTTTAAAAATAATCAAACACAGAATTTTTCTGACACATATTCGTTATATAAAATTACATGATACATATTCATTTCGTAAAATTATACGCTTCAATCAAAGATTTTTCAAGTTTTCAATCATTATTAGGTAATCAATATTTGACTTGATATGATCCAATTAAATCAAGAGAGAAAGAGAAAGAGAAAGAGAGAGAGAGAGAGAGAGAGAGAGAGAGGGAGAGTAAAAAAATGTAAAAATGTCTTCTCATTTAACGCATCTATATGCAACTACAACTACTTTGACAAGAGAATGAGTAGAAAAGATTTGGTGATCAGAAAAATAGGAGAAAAAAAAGGAGGACGAGGATTCTCTATTAGAACGGTCGATCGGGTCGCGAGATGGTTCGTACAAACCGACACACGAGGAGAGAATCGTGACCCGTCTCGACACAAAATCCTCGAAATTGCCGTACCCATTGGGACGAAGCAATTTGTCGCGGAACCAGTGGAGCAATCGTACGGCACTGCCAACGGGATTTAAACGGAGCCTGACCACAAAGAGGGAAACACCGGGATATCCATTCTACGAACGCACCTCTATCTCTTTCTCTCTCCTTCTGTTTCTTCTCTCTCTCTCTCTCTCTTTCTCTCTCTCTCTCTCTCTCTCTCTCTCTCTCTCTCTCTCTCTATCTCCCTCTCTCCATCTTTCACATAGCCATCATCATTTCAGGAATATCCACTATGGCCGAAGTGGAGAATCTACTTTACCACTTGCTTAATTCCGCTACAGTACTTTATACTCTCTCGATGGAGAGACCAAGAGAGAAAGAGAAAGAGAATATCTCGTCGTTGTTGCAAGAGACGAGTCGAGATTTAATCAAAGCTAGAGCCCAAGGTCTTCGTTTTGTTTCGAACATCGTACACGTTCGATTTAGTTCTGACTATCTCGATGTGGTTTATATTATCAAAGCTCACACGTGAAAGCATGAGCTTCCATTTGTATTTCCGGTGAACCGTTTCTATATATATATATAGGAGGTTTATGTTTCCAAAATTGAATTTCCGTATAACTTGATTTTTTTTTTTTTTATTTCGAAAGAAAGAACCAGAAATAAATAAAAAAAAAGTCATTCAAGTAATACGAATTGTTAACATTAGACAATGTAAGGGCTAATCTTTGGGTTCATTTGATATCGTTTTAAACAAATTAAAATCGAAATATGATAAGATTTACAGAAAGATTTTATCCGATAGGAAGAACGTATTATACAAGAAAGTTTTGCGATACAATTAAAGAATAAAAATCTTATCGAGTCATTCTCCCAATGACTTTTTCACTCTACCATCTAGATTTTCTTTTTCTTTACTGATTTATGGAGCTACATAGGTTTTTTCCGTTATTGCATCGTACGTACCATAGATGTATAACGTTGAAATGCTTTCGTGGATTATAGGAATTTTTATTTCCGGTCTGTTCATAGTCCCGTCGGGTCTATAAAGTATAGACTTTAACTCTCTTTGATTTCGAGGCTTAATAACTATGGAAACTATATCCGTGAGAAGACATAAAACTTCGTTCCCTTTTTATATTGTCGTTTCTCGTTCAATTTAATATATATTAAAATTTTCAGCGAAAAAGAGAAAAAACAGAGAAAAGAAAAAGAAAAAGAAAAAAGAAAAGAAATAAGTCTGATCAACGATTTACTGAAAATTCCGATTTAAACGTATCTATATTCATACCTATATCGTCAGGCAAAGAGATATTCAAGATCGAAAATATTTTCTTTTTCGCCGAGAAGATAGAGAAACTTTGGGAAAAGTTTTTTATAGAAAAATGTGAGTCAACTTCAAGACAATGGGAAAACGCAAAGCCGGTTGTTTCGCTATATTCTAAACTTTTAAAAGTAAGAGAAAAGGCAGAGTAAAAGAAAAGACAGAGTAAGAGAAAAAGGAAAGGAGAAAAATAGACAGAGAGAGAGAGAGAGAGAGAGAGAGAGAGAGAGAGAGAGAGAGAGAGACAAATCAACATAGAAATGATAAATATGAAACCGGGATGAGGATATATTATTATCGGTTAATTTGGTCAAGTTATGTCATTTTCACGAAAGTTAATATCTCTGAAATAAAATAAATCCTTAATAAGGAAGAAGCCTAATGCAGAGAAATTGGAGATGACTTGATTGTTCGGGTTCTCATCTATGGATCCTTTTCCTTGAAACTTGTTCACTCAAATGCAATCATACGTTCGGCTAACTTTCCTATCTCGAGTTAACGGTAAACGTTCTACGGTCTTCCTACGCCTTTCTTTTTCTTCTTCCTTTTTATTATTCTTTTTCTTTTTGTTTACTTTTTTTTCAATATTCTGTATCTATTCATTTTCTTTTATTACTATTACGTCTGTCCTCTTTCCCGTTATCTTTTCTTTTTTCTATTTCTTACTTTTTATAGGTCTGTTTCTCTCTCCTTCTTTCTCTCTTCCTTTTTTATTATCTTGTTTTATCTCTTTGTCTATTAGTTCGTATCATTCTTTCTTTTTAAATATGTATTTCTTCTATTCCTTCTCTTTTCTGTCCGTTTATCTGTCCGTTCTTTTTCCCTTTCTCCCTCCACCCCACGAAGGTTCTTTCTCCTACGTTTCATCCCACTTCTTTGTACTTTTTTTTTCAATTTCACCAACTGCTCCAACTCGATATTCCAACTGGAGACGCAGAAAGTAGCTCCCTCGGAGCTATCTCTCGATCTCGTTTTAAAATAATTCAAGTTACTGACCTCCTTCGTTCTTACCCATTTTCCCTCTTTAAAACTAGTTCCAATGTGATAAAAGAGCACGGTACCAATATCACCATCAACACTACCACCAACACCAACTGCCAGGGGCAATCTTTCAGCTTAGTTCGCTTTTACTATCACCCTAGTCCTCCTCTCCGTTCTCCACCTATCTTCCTTCTCCTTTTCCAGTTATCCGTAAATCCAAACGATACCGCAATTAGAAACCGCGTGGAAATGCGACCGCCTTAAACACCGCAGGGCGTCGTTACATTTTCGGAACAGTAAGAGAAGAATCAAAGTGACGAGAAAAATAAAAACGAAGGTGAAGTAATAAACGTTGCCATTTTGTTTCTTTCATAGATGGAATATTTACGGTAAGAAAATACGTAGCTCGAAGAGAAAATAGCAAACTTTTATTTGAATACATATAGTATACATAACAATTCGAGTTCATTCTCTCGAAAGAATTTTTCAAAATTTTTTCAGGAACCCTCGTTCATTCGATCTCAATATCATACGGATTTAAATAATAATTCAATCATTTTTCCACAACATCACAACAGGGTTCTTGTTATTATTTATGTTGATCATATATTAAAAAAAAAGAAAAGAAAAACTAAGCACAAAAATATAGAATATAACCGAGCTCGAAGAGAAAATTTTAAATTTTTATTTCACGTTCAACATACGCTTTTCTCAAAATTTTTTAAAGTAGGAACTCTCTTGTTTGTTTCACGAATCACAATATCAAACGAATTATAATAAGAATATTTACTTCTTATTACATAATATCATAATTATTATATTTTTTTATCGTTCGTCTTTAAAGTATCTCGGCGCAAAAGTTACATACAAAAAATATTCTACTTGTTGTGATACAAACGATGCGATTTCTTTGTCCTCGACTAAAAGGGAAGAAAAATAAAGTTTATCGTTTTTAATTAGACCGAGTTGCGCTTAGTGATGCTCGTCTCTTGTTCCTAACCGTCTTTTTTCGTTCGTTCTTGTATAATAAAAGAACAATAAATTAGATTTACCACACGATTTAAGGTTTTATCAAACTCAAAATGGAAATTTTCTGAATGATCGCATTACCGTCAAAAATATTTATATGAGGTCATGCGAATAATATTGTTTGCTCTTCTTCTAATACTTTAAATCTAACAACGAGCTTACAAAGAGTAACCTGATTTATACATATATTTGCTAATCTTTTGTTTCAAACTTTTCGTTTGATGCTTCAAAATTTTTATATTTTTAGATTCAATAATAAATATAAGAAAAAGAGACATGCACATTATCGAAAATATACGTCAATATGCTATTGTTCAAACTTGACATAACATGAAAATTACAAAGAAATGATTATTATATGAAATAATCGATAATAATCAGTATTCTACAATGAATTAGGAATAGAAATTGCAAAATTTTGATTATGAAAAAATGTTATAACAATAAATTATTAAACAAACTTACAGTGAAATAATGGAAGTAAACTTCAAAAATAAATATACTTAAATGAATATGTAACTTAAAGATTGCATTATGTTATAGGAGTTTAACTGAAAAGCTTTCTTCTCAAGTAGAGGTAAATAAATAAATAAATATATATATATATATATATATATATATATGCACAAATGTATGACATCATTGTACCTATTCGAAGTCACAATGTTGGCAATGCTTTTGAAAGCGTCTTTTCGAATCAGACGGCATTAAATGCTCCGAGCAATCGTTGATCTAAAGTCTTCGAAAAACAAAATAAAGAGAAGAGAAAAGATAGACAGACAGAGAAAGAAGGAAAGAAAGAAAAAAAGAGGGAGAGAGAGAGAGAAAGAGAGAGAGAGAGAAAGAGAGAGAGAGAGAGAGAGAGAGAGAGAGAAAGTAAAAGAGAAAAGAGAAGCGAAGCGAAACGTAAGAAGACAAAGAGTAAGATCAAAAAGAGAGAAAAAGAAAATGGGATAGAAGAAGAAGAAGGAAAGAAGAATTCACGTGGACTAGAATTCACGTCGGAGAAAATCTTTTGTTGTACGCGACCTGGCTTCCACATAAAACTCAGCCAGACGTTTGGATCGATTTTACGCGAAGCTGCAGCGGCAACGGCAATGGCAGTAGCAATGACGATGAGGATGGTAGTAGCTGAAACGACGACAAGGAACGACGACAAGGACGATGGCTGATGGCAGTCCTTATGGACCCTCGTGGTTGCAATACATATGCGCTGAACAATGTCGTTCACCTGACAAGAAAGGAGGTGGAAGAAGGTCTTTTCTTTCTTTTTTTTTTCTAGGAATAGAGAACGTTGTTGGGAAAGGGTACGGTATTAGAACGTAGACCCTTTGTCCAGTAACCTCATTGTCCGGAAAAACTTGAGGAATCGGAAGGATGAAGAAAATCCATCAAAAGTCTGTGGACGGTCCACATTATTTCTCTTTATGCATGAGGTATTAACTTATGAATAATTCATATTTTTCAATTTTTGCATTATATATACATACATAATGTACATACTATTCTTTGATTTAGATATTAAGCCATGTATAATATTTCCGATAATTAAATAGAAAATAATTTATAAGAATATAATTTATTCAACGAAATATCAGATCATCATGCAAAAAAAAATATATATATATATAAATATATGTATATGTGTGTATATATATACATATGCATATATATATATATATATACATATATGTATATATATATACATATATGTATATATATACTATTATGAAATTGTAACGTACACTTTGAAAGAAACGGCAATGAGATATAAGTAAGATGTAAAGTATAAGATTTAAACATAAACAGATTTGCTTCTGATATCTAGGAAAATATCATTTTCTCTATTATCAATTCTCTAATACCTCTTCGTTAAGGCCGGATAACAAAATAGAAAAATGAGCTTCATATGTGATAATTAATTCCTCATGCCTAAATAATCGTTCTTTCATGATTTCATCTTTTTCTATCGAAAGATATCGGGCTCTCCCTCTTGCGACAAGAAAATAAGTAGAAGACGAAACGAGATCACGGTTAGCTCATAACCCGGCTGAACGATAATATGGAAGATTACGCTCGTCGTAAAACTCCTTAAAAGCGAAAGAAAAAGAATGAGAAAGAAGAAAGAGTAAAAGATAAAGATAAAGAGAGAGAGAGAGAGAGAGAGAAAGAGGGAAAGAGAGAGAGAGAGACGCACAAACACACACACACACACAAATAATACGTCTAAAATCTAAAAACACAGCGTTCACGCTGTTGCGTCGTACAATCTTTCTCGTCAAATTTTCTCGATATAATTTTCCTTAATAAATATCTCTTTCCAACGTCCTTCTCTATATATAAGAATGATAGTAATAGTCATAATAATAGTAGTAGTCAAACGTACGATACACGGGCCATTCTGGAATGAGAGATAGGTAGACGTAAGAACGTCGGTCACATTTTACGCAAATAAGTTCTCTGGTTGGCATTCTGAGTTCCGTACGTTCTCAGTTCAATTTGCTCTTTATGCATAAGGCATTATGTGGCGGACAACGATGCTCTTCTTCTTTTCCTTTTTCCATCGTCTTCTTTCTCGGATAGCTCGCAATGGCTTCGCGAATAGTCAACGACTGCGATGGCCGTACGTGTTTTACGTGGTCGCATTTACCGAACACCTAATGCACATATATATACACACATACACATATCTAGCATACAAATATATAGATAGAGAAAAGAAAGAGAGTAAAAAGAGAAAGAAAGAGAGATAGGATGAACCTTATACTACTTTCTTTTTCCTTTTCATTTTCTTTTCCCTTTTCTCGAAAAGAAGGTACCTCGAGAATAGAAGCGCGAAATGGATCTCACTTCTCTCAGAGAAATGGCTTCTCGTCGTACTAGAAATGCGCTCATCGTGTGAGTCTGCCACGCAGGATGCGCCTTGTACGACTCTAAGGAAAAGAGTCCGCATGTTAAAGACCTCGTGTATCTGCTACTACTTTCGACTTTACTATTTCTCTTCTATCTTTCCGATTTTCTTTTCTTTTTTCCTTTATTTCTTTTGTTCTCACACTTTATTTCGTTTTATTTTTTTTTTTTCCTTCTTTCTTTCTTTCTATTTTTTCATTTCTTTTTTGTCAGAAAATTGTTCTTTCCGTTCTCTTATCGTATGAGTGACGTAAGAAATTTTATGATATATATTTTACTTTATTGTGCGAAAAAAAAGTTTTCATTATAGTATTCCTCTGTTAGTAGTGTTCCTCTATTAACAGATCGATTCCTGATATTAATACAAATCTTTCGACAAATTATACAGTTAAATATAATTTCTATATGTGCTGGATTTATTCTAGAAAATAAGATATAAGAAATATCTAAAAAAAACATCCAGAAGGATAAAGAAAGTGGAAAGTGGGCCATAGGGGCATGTTTAAATTATAGTGATGCTTATAATTTATAACAATGATGACAATAATTGTAATAATAGCGATAACGATGTTAATTCGAGATGAAATGTAATCTAATATTTCGTTATAGTAAAATCATCATATTAGATAAATTCGTATTAGATAAATATCTAATTATATTAGATAATTCTTTTTTTACTATTCACTTCCAATCGTTCGAATTATGTCAAAAAGATTGTAATTAATTTCTTCTATTTATTTATGATCGTTTGATATATGATCGGTAAATATTGTATTTTTTTATATATTATTTTGTTCTCTCTCTCTCTCTCTCTCTCTCTCCCTCTCCCTAGTTATCGGAAAATGTTTCTGTTTAACGATAGCGTTATTACTTCGTTATTCAGAAAATATTGATATTTAAAAAAATCATAGTACAAAGGAAGAAATTTTCATCTCCCGCATGTCCATTTTTAATACCACATATACGAATATCTAAATATGTATTATTTATTTATCGTACGAGCAGGTAAATAGATGATCGAACGTTCTTTGATCTTTCAACGCATAACATCATTAATATCGAATTCTGTTTTTTTTTCTTTCTTTTTTTTTTTACCCATACCTTTTCCCTCATCTTATTCGTTACTAATAATGATTTTTCGTTAACATACCCGATTGAATCCTGATATTTTATTGAAGTATTTCATTTGACCTTCGTCCTGTTCTCAAAATTCTATTGTACCCCCGATATCCAAATATCCCATAATTTACAAGAAACTAAAGTTATTTTCCTTACTCATTCTCATTTCATTATATTTATCGCATTTTCTTATTTCTATAGTATTCGTCTCGAATACAAATTTATATAATATAGCTTCAAAGAACGTATCGCATTAAATGTCGGAATTACGTGAAGGAAAAGCGATTTAAAACGATTCATCTCAAGTACTTTATGAATCTTTCAACGTTTAAGGAATTAGAGATTAATGGAATATAATTTATACATAGAATAACCGCGTGCCTCCTTATAAAATGAATTTTCTTATCGTACTGATTGTGGAAATCGTGGAAGAGAGAGTATACCATTAGTAATAATTTTAAACGGGATCTTGTGTTTCGTATTTTTTCGACGACATCTTTTCATTGATGTTATATTTATGAAAACCTTTCTTCGTTTTTATTAATTAAATGAAATACGAGAGGAGTTTTCAAAAACAAAGATAACATAAGAAAACGTTTCTCTTTCGCTTTTCTTTTCTCTCTCTCTCTCTCTCTCTCTCTCCCTTCTTCTCTCTTTTTTCTTTTTCTTTACTTTTCTTTCTCTTTATTTATAGTAGAAAGTCGAGTCAGCGTAATAAATAGAAAATTAACTTTTGCGTAAAGGTTGAATAAAAACATGCGAACGCTTCGTAATTAATAGAAATGAGTGAGAGTATAAATAATATGCATAGTATATTTTGTGTTACATAAACATTACGAATTATAAATAAAGTTTTTTTAAAAAAAATGAATATGTTCTACGATGTAAGGTACTAACGTTTGATATTTGATATCCAATAAAGTTATATTTTCTTCTGATTCGTGTAAATAGAATAATTATTTAACTTGAGTTGGATAAAACTTCTATTTTAATCTCTTAAATTTCTTTTTCTCATCATTTTGTTTTTTTTTTGCTCCTGCATTCTCTTTACTTTTTCTAATTTTTTCTCGATTCAGCAAAAATTCACAAAAAGTTCTTTGTTTGGGTTTTTTCTCTATGAGATAAAATGTTAAAAATTTGTCGAGTAAAATAGAACGAAAATTATCCTTTTAATATTATGTGAACAGCTCGTATTCCAATGAAAGTATTGTACTTTCGGTAATTTTATTACCATTCGATTTAATTTCGTCTTAGATTTAAATAATGCACATATTTTGATTATACGTAGGTATAAGCAAAATTTAACGTCGATTAATCTTACTTACAATTTTAAATAAATCAATCCTTAAATGCAAGTTTCCTTACGAAATTATATAGATATTAATTTTTAACGATATGAAAAGTATTATATTCTTGAAATGAATCTATCGAGCTATATTGTATTACTATAATATTATTTGGTCAATTCTTACTCAATTACAAACAAACAAAAAATTATAAATTCTATAGTTCTAAGTTGCCGATATAATTATTTTGTTTTCTTATAAATTTCTAAACAATACAGAATGTCCATTAAAAGGTCAAATTTATAATTCAAAAATATATTCTATGGATTGACTTGTTTCTATAATCTTAATTACACGAATAAAAAATAAATATATTTGTGCTTCTGTATAACAATATAATCGTCTGCAAAATTCAATTTCGAGTTCAGAACATCTCTTGAAACACATAGCACGAAAGTGTCGTCTTTCGTCAGTTTCAATACGACATGTTCTAGATAGGTCGGCTATGCTGCCGCAGCGTATTATTAAATTCTAACGGGCTGTGGCGAGATAGCGGCCGAGCATGTAACGGATAGCGGCCATAATATTATACGCTTTACTCGCTATTTATTGCCGCTCGGGCTGCACGACGACAACGACGACGTCGGTTACGGTTTTTCCTCGAGATCGTTTGTTAACGCCCGTTCTTTTTAAACGAATCCCAGTACTAATTTAGATCAGCTAATAAACTCGTGCTACTGAAAGAATGAAAGAAAAAAAAAGAAAATGACAGAAATAAAGATAGAGAGAGAGAGAGAGAGAGAAAGAGAGAGAGAGAGAGAGAGAGAGAGAGAGAGATAGAAAGAGCGAGAGAGAGACAACGTGGATAAAAACAAAAAGAAAAGAATGAAAAAAAGGAAACGAATAATAAAGGAAATAGGGCGGCAGCTTTTTCAAACGAAGAAAGAATGGCAATTCGTTCGTGTCGAATTTACATTTCCACGATAACCGATATTCCGATAATATTACCAGCTCAAATGCACGAGAACGAACATTGTGAATTCGTAGGAGAAAGAGAGAAGAAAAGAGAAAATGAAAAAAAGCAAAGAAACAAAAAGAGAAATTGGATTATTTCATCGTTTAAGAATTTAGAATCGTCATATTTAGAAAAAGCGAAAGAGAAACAGAACAAATAGAAGAATGAATTTTTAATAGATTTATGTAGACAAATAAATGTTCTCTCCAAATATGAAATATTTAAATGGAATCGATGTAAAGCGACGTCAACGTCTTCATTCTTGTCCATAAATTTTTAAACGTTCTATCCAACATATCTTTTGAAAGATTTTTGAGCGTTCTGAAAAAACTTGTCAAATCTTACGTTAGATCATACATGCATGCACGTACAAATACGAATACATTTTCGCGCGTTAAAAAGAAAAAAGAATAACATTTTTAAACATCTGGATAATTAAAAAAAATAGAAAATAGATAAACGAAAAAGGAAAAAAGAAGAATGTTATGAGAAAAAATATTGTTGAGAATCTTTTAGCCTTTTCTTTTGAACTTTTTTAGCAAATTTCTGATTATCGCCGTGCCGTGTCGTTACTTGAGAAGGAATCCCAAAAGAGCGAGGAGAAAGCGAGAGAGAGAGACAAGTGGTGCTGATGTTGGTAGGTATAGATGAGAGAAAAAAGGATGGAAGGAAGAGAAACGATTCCTTTCTTCTTTCTTTTCGAGAAAAAGTGTGTAAGAGAGAGAGAGAGAGAAAGAGAGAGAGAAAGAGAGAGAGAGAGAGAGAGAGGGAGAGGGAGAGAGAGAGAGGGAGAGGGAGAGAGAGAGAGAGAGAGAAGAAACGATTCAAGCAAGACAAGGGAAATCCTTTCGGATATTACTATACTCCAAGTGCAATTTCTTTCTCGTTTCAGCTCGATGTAAGTATATAAGCGACTACTATTCGGCTAAGAATTCCGCGAATCCCTATAATCTCGGATATATGCGTTTCCTGTTCATTGAACGTCTAGCACGAGGACTGCTTTCGCCTATGCACGTAGAATCTACGTATATGTGCATACATATATATACATGTATGTACATATATATATATATATGCATGTATGTATATCTAGATAAGTATTCACTCTTCGCTTAGGATGGATACCAAGACGAGATATAGAACCTGAGCGTTCGCCTAAGTTTTCCGATAAAAGTTGAGTCGTCTATGAAGCCGATCGCGTTTATTCCTGCGATTTCTTCGACGGCTTGAAGGATAAGCTGATATCTTTTGTCACTTTTATTCCCCCGATTCTTCGAGTTGAAATGATTTTCAACGTTTCGTCTATCTAGTAGCGAGTAAGAAAATTCTTGTAATCTCCGAATAGCAAGAAGATATCATATTGTATCTATATTTATTATTTTTATTTGAATAATATATATATATATATATATATATATATATACGTTTGTATTTATATTTTAATTCGGATAATATATATATATATATATATATATATATATATATATAATTTCTGTTTAATATAACATATATAATATATATAAATATAAATATATAAATATATATATTATATATATATAATTATATATATATAATTATATATATAATATATATATATATATATATATTTATATATAAGTAAGAAGCTAATTATGATTAAATAGAAATTATTTATGAATCAACCAAATATATTGGACAATGCTGTGAACAATATTAATAACTTTTGCAATTTCATATAATAATTTTCATTGATTATGCAAACTTATAATAATTTTATAGCTTAGTTTTTTTACCTTAGTTATCTATTTTCCAAAAGATTTTCGTGATTATTTATCGATCTTAAATTATTTATATTTTTCTACGATATATTTATTTGATACTATTTTTTATTGCTTTCAACAGTTAAAATATGTAAAAGTTTAAAAAGTATCTAATATACAACGAAACGCATACGTATATGAATATTTTTTATATTCATTTTATATTCTTTATGCTTTGAATACTTTTTAAGATATACGATATGGATTATACTCGTACGATCGATCATACGATTATATAATAAGGTTCAACGAACTTTAGGAAAACCTTAAGGGTTTGCGTTAATTAAATCGCAATTTCTACTAAAAAAAGTGCTTTTAATTCAAAATGTTATTCATATCAGTATTTAGAGAAAGATAGATAAAGTTAAGTAAGAAATAGTAAGAGACATGATTGTTACAGAACACAGCCATTCAGGATACGAGCTAATATCCCTTTTACGTTCCTCCTTTTAATAGCCGAACGTTTCCGTCGTATAATTTGAGGTTATCGCTTAGAAACCGTCGGTCTCTCGATTCGATTCCTTCTTATAAGCGTCCGACCAAATCGTTGGTCCTTCGGTTTTATTACGATCTCGAACGAACGACTGATAGTGTTGAAGATGAATGTAAAAAAATTGTTAAGATTCGTTGATTATATAAAAAATTGCAAAATTACCTTAAAATGTTCTTAAAATAGATAAATTTTAAAAACTATATATATATACGTATATATATATATATGTATGTATGTATATACACACATATATATTGAGTTGAGATGAATAAGACGACATTTTGAAAGGAAATTTTCTTTTACGGAATTCCTCTTCTGTACTCTGGAGAATTCTTCGTAAAGTCGTTTCGTGGATATTATACGTCAGAGAAATACTGAAATTCAGTCCTGGCATAATCCGTTCTTCCTCGCGAACTCCGAGGCGAACGTCGTCTCGAGTAATCGAGAAATCGGATTCCGAGCTATCCTCAAGTTCCTCCTTAATGTTGGCAGTGGGTTCGTTGTCGTTTTATTCGGAAGGTGTCTGTTTCTCATGCATAGAAGTTACACTTGCGCAATCGCGCGTCTACATACATACAGATACGTCACAAGAAACGAACTTCGACGTACTTAAGTAAGTACTTACCTGTATATATATCTACATACATTCGTATATGCACACATGCACACATATATTCTATATACTTACATATTTTTATATTTCGATAGTATATATAGTAATAAATACTTGCGTGTAAAGGATCGCGAGAATGCTCCAGCGAGAGTCGTTATCAAGAAAAGCTTCCGGCGTTCGTTGAGTCACTTGGGTACCACTAGCGAATCGTTGAGAAAAGATAGAAACGAATGTAGTTCGAGTACGATTCGTAGAATGATGACGATATAGGTACATAGCTATACTCCCGCCATTCCCGCTCTCCGTTTCTTTCTATTTTTCTCTCTCTTTTTCTTTCTCGAGGTCAGAGTCGAGAATTTTTATCGCAAATTTTCACGGTACACGCTTTTTTATCGCGCTATCATTTGCCGTGAAATTCGTTCGTTTGTGAACGGTTACTTTCTCTCTCTCTTTCTCTCTCTCTCTCTCTCTCTCTCTTTCTCTTTCTTTCTTTTTCTATTTCTTTATCTTTATATTTTTTCTTGCTTTATCGAACTCTTTATTTTTATTATTATATATAATAATCAGCTTTACATAAATAATATCTGCAACAAATAATGTCAAGTTTAGAATAATGTCGATTTTATATAAGCCTCGTTATATATTCACTTTAATTTACTCGTATATATATTATATTATATTATATTTTTAATACAAAGATTTTTTTTTAATAGAAAAAACATCGTAAAAACTATAACGTTCTTCGTAATTTTATGATAAACATTTACAAATATAATGAAAAATAGAGATATTGGAAGATTGTAAATGTACTTGTATCGAGAGGATAAAAAAGAGATAGAAAGAGGTATAAAAGGGATCTCTTTCCAACGGAAGTTGCTTGGAGTTATCTGACAAACGGGACTTAACATTTTTTCATTGTATGCGTTTTTTTCAATGGAAACTTATACTCCTTGTAAAGTAGAAAAGATATAAGGATCTTTGAAAATGTCTTCGAAGCGAGTGGAAAAAGGTTAAAGGTTACCCTGTATGTCGTCGATAAGATTTTAAAAGAGCCGAGAAGTACGGCGTCTGTGACGTTCTACGAAGATCGAAGGGCTTTCTTTGCAATCTTTTGACGTGTTCTCGAACATTGTGAGAAGCATTTTTTCTTTGGAACCACCAAAATCTTTTTACATCGACAAATCTTATTCTTATATATTTCTAGTTAATTTTCCCGAAATAACAACGATTTTAATTGTAAGATTGACTCGTTACAATTTTGGAAGATTGTTCAAAACGTTCGTAAACTTTTAACAAATTCAAAAAAGTATTATAAATTATTGGAATGACAATAACCATAAAGTCAATCATAGAAGGTAATAATGTTCGTCTTTATACTGTTATATTGTGTATTTAAAGAAATAGCACTTTCATAAAATAAGATAGTATAATAAAATAGATAATTATGCATATAAACGACAAAATCTTTCTTGTTGAAAGAAAGTTCGGAAACATTATTGAAAAAAATTCAAATTTGTCTTTATTACTTGTCAAAAAGAAATTGACGATTAATAAAGACCTCTTTTGAGTTACAAAACCAAACACTTAGCGGATGGTTGAAGAAAAAAAGAAAGTAACAGAAAAAAATCTTTGGTTTTGCAAACGACGGTGGCCACTTCGTTAGAGCGTCGGAAGCAAATTCAGCTCGTTTCTAGAGGAAAAAGAGACAAAAAAGAATCAGAAGGAGAGAGAAAAAGGAAAGAGAGAGAAAGAGAGAGAGAGAGAAAGAGAGAGGATTGAAAACTCTAGTTGGATCGTTCCCGGTCGAAGAGAAAGCAGCAAAATAAAGTGCGTAAATAAAAAGGGAACTTTTCGTTTCGCGGCTTTAGCCATCGGTTGGTCCGTTAAGTAAACGAATTCTTTTCATTTGCTTTTACTCGATTTTCTCCTTTCTACCATTTCTCTCTCTCTATCTCTCTCTCTCTTTCTCTCTCTCTCTCTCTCTCTCTCTCTCTCTTTCTCTCTCTCTCTCTCTCTCTCTCTCTCTTTCTCTCTCTCTCTCTTTCTCTCAATTACTCATTTTCTCTTTCTCTCTATAAGAAGCTAGAGCAGCGAGTTTAAAGAATAACGATAAGGAAAATTGCAACTAGCGAGAGGAAAGAGATCGAAGAAACTTCTTCGAAAGTAGCTGTGCCTTTTAGAATCAGAAAGATTCTGAAAGAAATCTTTCTCTTTTCTCTTTAACTCCTTCTCTCTCTCTCTCTCTCTCTCTTTCTTTCGTGCACAACCCAACGAACACATTACTATCATTGAATGACAAAAATGGAAAGAAAATCGATTTATTTTTGTTCTTTCTTTTTATTCTTTTTTCTTATAGATACTCGAAAAGTAGAACGGAGTAATGTACTCGTTTCATTCGATTTTTCTTGATAATCTTCATAAAAAAAGCTCTCGAGGGATGGTAGACTTCTTTTGATTATGTCGATGAGAATATTTAAAAAGGCTGATATCGAGGACTTCCATCGGCATTGTTACAAATTCTAGGATTGTATGTAAGTTATTACAAAACGTATATATATATAATATCTATTCTTGTAAAATCAACAAATACGATGTTACATATTAAATATGATAGATATAATGTTTAATACAAGTTTGCTATTTCTAATACTCCTTCTGTGTGTGTGTGTGTGTGTGTGAAATAATAAACGATTTGATAACATTACAAATAATACATTTCTTCATTATTATATTTGTTATATTCATATGTAACAATTATTATATTTTATGAAACAGTACATCATTCTATATATTTTGTGAACAGCAGATCAATATATATAGATCTATTAAGTTTCATCGATATCTTTATTATCATCATCGTCGATGAATCAACTTTTCATTTTTAATCGATCAATCTTTCTTTGTGATAGAACATCAACGCCTGATACGTGATTCGCAATCGTTAGATCGGCATTGTGAGATTCGTGTGCCAAAATGCGTTACTTGTAGGGTCTATATACGTACAAATATATATATATATATATATATATATATATATATATATATAGCATTCGAGAAATTCCTCTTAAAGAATAGGAGAAGAAAAGGAAGTTTCATTTCTGCGAACGACATATGAGAGACTCTTCCTCTTAAATAAAACCACCGATCTCTCTCGAAGTAATGGGAAATATGTTCTTGGTTTAATACTTTAATTTATGATTTATTTTCGTAAAAGAATTTACGTTGAAATTATATATATATTCTTCGTGAATTTTTATAAAATATAAAATATAAAATATAAGATAAATATACATATACGTATATATATATATATATATATATATATATATATGTATTTATCTTATATTTTATATTAAATCTAATATAAAATTATATTAAATATAATATAAATTATATTATTGAAGCAGAAATAATAGAAAAAAATTATATCGTCGATATTTTTCTCTTTCAAAATCAGATTTAACGAGAAATTAAATTTTTATGCACATATGTTATATTAAGTTATATTAAACATTGATATGTTGAATGTTGCAACTATATATTCTTAAGTATTAAACATGTATCGTGTATATCGAAGAATACATAAAAAAGATATAGAGATATTTTCGATTTTAACGAACGAACTAATATAAATGATCACGAAGAATTCATAGCCATCTGATAATCGTCGTATGTGTGTGCGCGCGCGTGTGTGTCTGCGCATATTCGATTCGTAAAAAGGGAGAGCGTTTCCTGCGATTGGATTTCTCAAAACTTTTTCGTAACGTTGACAAATGGATTTTACATCGATCGCACTCTTTCTCTTTCTCTTTCTCTTTCTCTATTTCTCTCACTCCCTCTCTCCTCACTTTTTCTCTTTGATGCTTCTGTATCGAAGATATACACACGAAGCAAGACAATTTGTCAAACGTCAGAGTAACGTTGGAAAACGAGCTTTTTCGACTTCTATCAGTTTCCCAGCAATAACATTAAAGCGTTCATACAAATATAAAAGTTCGAGTATAACAAAATTTATGTAAGAATCATTGAGTCATCGATTATTACATAGCGAGACATTTAAAAAGAAATGAGAATGAAATAGCATCAAGATGCTATTCGTCGTAGATGAAACTAAAACCTAAGAAATTGTACTTCATACAAGTGGATTTTATTTCGAGAATGCGTATCATGTTATTAGCTGATATGTTTAAAAAGTAAACAAAAGAAGAATTACAAAAAAAATCATTTCACACCGTCGAAATGTGTACTTGACGTCTTGACAAATGGGCTCCGTTGTGTTGCCATTTTCGGAAAATACTTGGTAAAGGTCAAACGTGTTCACGTGTATCGTACATAACAAATCATTCTTACAAGTCGTACATTCGTTTCTGCACATTCCAATACTTCTCGATCGTGAAAGAAAAAGAATGAAGAGACATAGCTTTTTCGTTTTCTGATCGAAAGAAAAATTTAATTGTAAGAATTCGTTCTTAAGCATTTTAAATATTTGATGATTAACAGGAATTTGATTTCATTTGGATTTTATAAAACATTTGTTTCATGAATCAAATTGAGTTTACGAAATTGATGGAAGAAAGTCGAATTGACTGAAAGAAACTCGAGTTTAGAATTGAAATTCTATTTAAATCGAATCTACTAAAATGAGAAGAGATCAAATAAAACACATATATGTACACATACAATTACAATAATAAAGACATGAAAATGTGTTAGATCGATAAACAGAACTTGTTTAGACGTAGATTCAAATCGAACTGGTTTCTCAATTTCCGTCAAGTATATATTGTTAATATATAACGTGTGAATATGTATATATATAAAATATTCCAACTAAAAGTGTCCACTATGATTATTATAAAATCTAGTAATTTTTTCAAAAAATGCCGAGGCATGTCAATATTGTTTTGTTTATCATAAATTCATCCATTTTTGATTAACTCACTAAGAAGTGACAACGCCCTTAGAAAATCTTAAATGACAAAAGGTCTCAAATAGTATATCATTTGAAAGATTTTTTAAATCTCCTTACAATGGCGCTGTTCTTTTTAAGTCAATAGTATTCGAGAAAGTGACTTTCAAAGTTTTTTTCTTCTGTTGTAAACAACTTTTACTTTATTAAATATTCAAAATGTTCGTCGTCAATCTCCATGCAGTAATAAAGTACTTGTTTAGTACATTTCGGTTAATGTATGGATTGATATCTCAAGTAATAAAATAGTTAGTCCACTTTATTTACCATATAATTTGACCGGTGAGTTGAACATTAATTTACTTAAGAGTTACATTTATCCTTTAATCGTAGAAATCGTTGAAAATAACCTGGAAATAACCGAAAGAAATGTTTCTTTAACACAATGAAGCTACTCCATACTATCCAGCTCCAATTTAACAGTTTCTTTAAAATAAGGTATTAACACACGCGCGCGTGTGCACACACACACACACACACACACACATTCAATTTCTATGAATCCTTGTTGGGTACCCTATTATTTCTCCCCCTCTCTCTCTCTCTCTCTCTCTCTCTCTCTCTCTTTCTTACTTTCTCATTAAGTCACTAACTCCAGTCCTCTTTATCATCGAGTGGACATTGATTGTGCTAGAATGGTCAGACTGGTCAGAATACAGAGACCTTCCCGTCCTTGAGGAATAGTGGGAGCTGGAGGAGATTGTGACGTTTCAGGAAGACGACAAAGGTTTCCTCCCCATAGTAATGCACACGCGCTAGTATTGCACCAGTAATGCACACGCGCGGGTATTTCGATTCTCATCCCACAATAAAGCTCGATTGTATTTTGCGAACTGGATAGAAAATTGAAGAGAGAGAGAGAGAAAGAGAGAGAGAGAGTCCCATTGAACATTCCACGTTAATTAAGATTTATGTAGATGCTGAGATATTATTCGATAACAAGCACTATAGTTTTCCATGAAAATATCGATTTTATGTTTAGCTAAATTTTTCATTATAATTCCCTGTGCTTTATTTGTTACGTCCGTGTGACGTAATTTAAAATGTTTTTGGTTACATCGTGAAGCATTTACCAGGGATGGATCTTATGGAACGTGAATTTGTTGATATATGACGGAATAGAAGACAACGATATGATAAAATAGAAGGAGATCTGATAAATAAGTAGACTGGAAAATAAACGAAGCAGCAGTTAGAATATTAAAAACAATATATGTTTATATATATATTATTATTAAATAGTATTAAATATAATATATTATGATATAATATATTATTAAACAGTATTAAAAATAAACAGAGATATCGGAGATTTTCCGAACTGTTTGTTTTCAGAGATGTTAAATCAGTTCATGGATGGTCTGAGTTTTGAACAGTTATAAGATACCGATAACGGCGTGATAATAAATTTTAATAAATGCTAAAATGATATTTACCAAAATTTAAGTGAGTTCTCAGGTAATGTATTTCTAATCTTTAGCGAGGAAAATATTAAACTATTCACTTTGTGAATAGAAAAAGAAATAAACGTACTATTCAGGGACGTAACAGATCATTATGAAATCATTTAACGTTGATTTTAAAGATATTATTATAATATGAGAATATATGAAGCTTCTTTAATTATTCACATTTAACAATTTATACAGGTATTTCAAACGTGTAGATTTTTTGAACTGAATTGTATTTCCTTGATGATATTAATTAGAAAATAGATAGATGAATTATTAAGATAAACACAGTGATTATTTTGGACAAAAATGAATGTGATAAAGAAACATAGAATAATTACAAAACAATTAGCATATCCTTCAACAAATTAGTCAGGAGTGAAAGTATTCTATGAATAATTTCGTACTTTATGAATGATCATATTCTCTAACTTTATTAATATAATTAATTAAATATTATTAATATATTATAATAAAGTATATTATATATACATATAAACACACAGACAAAAATAATTATACATCTGCTATTAAAATGAATTCCAAATAAAGTTCTTTCCGTTTTCAAATCTACAAATGTTTTATATAATATAATAACGCAAAAAATTAATAGAATCTAAAAATATCTCTTAAAGTTGAGCTTTTCATCGAGAAAATTTATTTTTCTATTTCATTTTCAATCTCGCTCGAATAGTGGCAGCTCGAGAGAAACGTAACGTCGTTTTCTTCGCGTCGAAGGATAATGGAAGGCATTAATATTCTGACACGAAGTCGATCTTGCGAGCGCCTCTACATAGATAAGAATGTATATGTGTGTATATATGTATGAGAATGTCTTGCACTAGAACGTGTTCTTTGGCGCAAGGCATGTAAGCAGGGAGGGTCGCTTTCGTATATCGATGAGACCACGGAAGGATAAAGCCGTCGTCGTTAATCGAGAACATCCCTCGACCCTCTTTTCTCATCCTCTAACCCACCCTTTTCTTCATCCGACTCTCCTTTCTCATTCGACCAGCCTGTATATATAGTTTACACATATACACATATCTATATATACATAGCTTCTTTACATAGAAACCGACGAATGTACGGTATTGTAATATTACCTTAACTTGTCTTTCAGAGTAATATTACATATGTGTGTGAATATGTACATCCAATATTATTTAGAATTCACGCGAGTCGAACCTGCTTGGCACTCGGTTTCACTTCGATTGAGACATGGTCCGTCAAAGATCGATTCGACAAACAGAAGAAAAGAGTGAGAGAAACGATGTTATTTGCACTTTCAATATCAGATAAATGAAACGTTTACTGATAAATTAATTAATTTTTTATAGCTCCGACGATTGTTTTTTTAACAACGTCGCTTATTAAATGTTACTCTTAAATTTTCATTAATGTATATTTCTTTCGCATTTAATGTTTCATTTCTAAGAGAAAATGTGTCCATATATGTTCGGAACGTAACTATCGTCGAGCTCTTAAAATTTCTATAATTGCGAAGTTTCGAGTTCCCGTAATTATCGAAAAGTTTAATTATGAAAAAGTTGAAATTTTAAATCGTTGCATATGAGAGTGACCATTATTAGAGAAGTGAGAGAAACGGCTTATTGAAAATTTATCCGAAAAAAATTTATCCAAATTTTCTTAATAATTAAATTTGTAGGAAAATAGAAAAGGAAAATCAAAAAATAAAAATAAATCCTCGAGTTTTTTTTTCTTTTTTTTCTTTTGTAAAAAAAAAAAACGATAACTTTTGTACGAATTCTCTTTCTTGCTTTTTCGTGAAACTCAACAACTGAACCGATTAACATATTTATATATATTTATGAACCTATATATACTTATATATTTATATTTATATATAGGTATTTTTCATGATATTGTATATAATATTATATATATATAATATATATATATATAATATAAAATAAATAAATAAATAAATATATATATATATATATATAACACTTTTCATATTGTTTAATTTAATGAAAAAGGGATTTTACTATAGTCGATAATTATTATCTAATTAATGTTAATAAACGATTATTAGATATACAAAACTTGAAGATCAACAATTAATATGACCAGTAGAATAAACAATATGTTAATGAGACAACACTTTGATCGGATTCTCATGAATCTTTGTTCGAGGTCACAAAAGAAAATGCGATCCTTACTTTGTCACAATAACAAACCGAGTTTAAGTTTTTTCTTTTTGCGTTTATCTTTTATCTTTATATCTTTTTATCTTCGCCCTCGAGCTTCTCCTCTTCGTCCTTTCATTTTATATCAACGGCAATCTTCTCCTGTCTCCTTTATCAGATATCGGAAATAGATCTTCGATGATCCTGATTCGTCGGTGTGCTCGAAACTTGCTATCTCTTTCTAACTCTCGCAAGGGTGGTTTATAAGCGTCGTTAAAGCAACGCTTTTCGGTATCCGGGTCAACTCGAGCGTTATTTCGCGACAATGACGACGGGCCGCTCGTTAGCTGGATCGATGCAGCAACGGACCTTGTCCGTTGTAACGTTATTATTTTATCAGGTAGAGACAACCGAGAATCCTCACTCTTTACTCCTCCTATATTCTTCACCCTCTATCACCAACCGCTCACAACCCACTCCATCACTTACTCTTCTCCGTGCTTCTCCAATATGTAATATCCTCCGCGATTCTTGAAAGGACGAGAGGACGCTTTTAATATTCCAAAGATCGACGTTTTCTACAACCCTACGGACAAGCTTGTTTTATCGATCTCCTGGAAAAAGGAAGAAGAGGAAAAAGAAAATGGACGATAATTATGTACCAACGAAGAAATAAAGTCGCGTTATATTTCTTCCTTTATTCATTTATTTACAAGAACGCTTTTAACAAGGAATAGAGAATTATAACACGATATAAAATTGTTTTATCGGAAGGCATGTATTGATTGAATTTTCATGAAAGAAAAATGAACCAGAACAAATTTATGAAATCTAAACGTTAATCATGTACTCAACTATTAATAATATTTATTATCGGATATTCTAGTTTTTAAATATTTAACTACTACACTAGGATTACTAATTTGTTAGTATATTATTGATATAGTTTAATATTAACAACTATAATATCGCGTTATATAATACCCGACCAATAATAATATATTAACATAATATCGATATAATAATATAATTTTTTCAAATAGACATTATTAAAAAAGATCCTTGAGAAAACAGAAAAGATCAATCTCAATCGTCTTTCCATTCCTAACACTGAACAGAAAGTATAACGTCGTAAACGTAGCGAGCAGAAAAGAGTATAACTACGCACCGGCGCCGAATACGATATTTTATTTCTGACCCGTAGTACAACGACGTCGGGCTAATATTTTTCAACCATGGTCGAGCAGTTACCCTGGCCGTTTATCGAGCATACTTGACACGTAAAATCCATCGTCCTGCTCTTTTCTCCTTCCTCATCCACACACTCAGCACCCCCGTTTTCCCACTTTTTCCTCTCCTTTTTCCTTCGACGACCCACGCGGTAAACTTCACGTGGATCATTCCACAGTTTTCGCGAAATTAAAAGTAAAGGAGGTTCCTGGATCTGGAAGTGACGTATGAATTTTTTCTTTTTTCTTTTTCTCACTACTTTTCCAAGCATCAAGAACAACGGAGAACGGTGTTTCCTTTTTGTTGGGAAGGGAAGAAGGAAGGAAGGAAGGAAGGAAGGAGAAAGAAAACAAGAAGGGCTTCTTCTATTTCACTCACTTTCTCTCTCTCTCTCTCTCTCTCTCTCTCTATCTATCTATCTATCTATCTATCTATCTATCTCTTCTCAAAGTTCTGGTGTTAATGGCAAGTCTGTCTTTCTTTTTTACTGTAGATGGAATGTTTCCAAAATCTCTGGAGGGACCCTTCTCTCGATAAACAATTTTGCGAGAAGCTTGAACGATCATTTGGCTCAACTTCGTTCTGCTTGCCTGTCTACCTACGAAAGACAGCAGCTTTTTTTCCTACCTGGACCCTTGTCAAAACCATAGGAATGTCCGATCGTTCGTCTATCGTTCTGCAAGCGTGACATAAATCTCAAGCGGCAAAAAGGATGCCCTATACGTTCCGAGCCATAATTTTTTACATTCTCTTTCTCTCTCTCTCTCTCTCTCTCTCTCTCTCTCTCTCTCTTACTTTATTCTTTTTTGTTCTTTATGTTTCTCTACTTTGCGATACATACGAATTTGCTCCCAATTCGTTTCTCACTTGTTAGTTTGCGTACAGGCCGGTGTCGGCCATAGTCATATTTTTTTTCTTTATTTTAAATTTAAATAGGAAAAGTCACTATGAAATCTAAAAAAAAATTAAAATTGTCTTCTTCTTTTCTTTTTTTTGCGTTTGCATTTTTTAATACTTCGAACTTCACGAATATGTTTTTCACTTATTACATCGAAATTTGAATTATTAAATTAACGGAATTGTAACAAAGTTGTTGTGAGGTTGCGTGCGATTACTTGCATGTAATGGTTAAATTTTAAAAACTTTAAACGAGTTTTTCTTAATACTACATTATACAAAGTGAACACACATATATCTCGAAAAATTTTTATTCGTATGATTTAATAGTTTTTTAAGATGTTTAAAATAAGATCATGTGTTTTAGTAGCACCATGTGGATAGTGCACTTAATATATCTTCTCCTATACACTCTCTCAAGAATAAATTGGAAATTAGCTAATAAACATTTTTAATTTTTCAATTAAGAATTCCAACTTGGAAACTTTCTGTAAGGATACGATTTGTTATAACTTAAATAGATTTATATCTTTTTGAGATCATGATCAATTTGTATAACTCAGTTTAAAGTTTAATTATAACAAATTTTCATTCAATCGAATTTATTAGAAATTTTGTTAATTTAAATCTTCCTCGACGATGTTTTATTTTGATACGACAATTCAACTGAAAATTGGTTATCGGAGTAGTAAAACATAACTAGCAGTTCATAAAAACAATATTTTATATATATTTTATAATGATATATATTTATTTTTTGTTTATATTTTAGATGATATAAATATATATATATATATATATATATATATATATATATGTTTCCTTATAAACATATAGATTGGTCTGAAAAAACATAGTTGATAGAAATAGTCTCTTTTGCGACGATCTTTCCCCATTAATAAAATACTCAGCTCGTCGACATTGAAGTGGTTGAGAAAAATGTCTCTTTCTCTCTCCCTCTCTCTCTCTCTCTTTTTTAAAATCTCTTTCGATAATGATGAAAGAAAAAGCAAATAAAAAAGGTCGAACGAAAGGAAAAGAAGAGTACTGTTTTGTCTCGTCATTCTTTCGTGAGAGTGACCCGAGCTAATTCGTCACTTCGTGTATCTTCGTCAAATCTTAGAGTCAAAACCTTGGACTAGGCGGCATAATCGCATTTATCTCTTGAAGGAACATATATTTTGTGGAAAACGTCTTGAGAGCGCGGAGTGCAAGCATTATCACGCTTCTGCAGCCGATCGAAAGTGAGAGAGAACGCAAGTGTGTGTCTGTGTTGTGTTTGTGTGTGTATGTATGTGTGATAGAGAGAGGGAGAGAGAGAGAGAGAGAGAGACGGAGAGAAGGGTGAAAAGCCATTCTGCCGATGTTTGTTCTTGCTGGTAATTCTAGTTTAACCCTCCAGTGACTCGAGAATATAGACGAAGTCGCAATGCTCTCCTCGTCTATTGAATCTATCGTGGATAAGGCAATATCATAAAAAAAGACAGAAATAGAAATATGTAGATGTATATAGATGTGTGTAGATGTGTAGATGTGTAGGTGTGTGTGTATGTGTGTGTGATAGAGAAAGAGAGATTGTTTTTATATATATGTATATGGATAGGAATGTGAGAGAGAAAAATTGTTTATATGTACATATGTACATATTTGTATGAATGAGAGAGAGAGAGAGAGAGAGAGAGAGAGAGAGAGGAGAGATAGAGAGAGAGGAAATATTCGATCGTACGGTTAAGTTAGTGGCGAAAATTTGTCAAAAGTCTTTGCAGAAGCGGCTTCGTCTAACATCACCTCCTTTTCTTTGATCCTCATCGTCTTCTCCGTCCCGAAGGACCTTTGGTTCTCCCAAAGTTTAAGGCTTTTCCAGCATGAATCTTATCTATGTGCCACAGGCACGACCTCTTCCAATCGAGCGTGTGCCTCTTTATTTCTTCGCGTTAGCATCAGCAGCAAGAGGGCTTACGATCGAGTTCTTCTTTTTTTTTCGCAAAAATGTGGCACCCCATTCTTTGGACACCTTTTTCTTTTTTTTCTCTTCTTTTTCTTCTCCTTCTTCATCTTCTTCTTTCATTTCATCGACTTTATCCTATAATATCGAGGTAACGTTCTACTTCGTGGATTTTAACGTTCAATAATTTCTTCCTCTTTTCCCTTAGATTTTATCGTTAATACATTGAAAATCGAATTTGACTTCGTTGCAATCCTCATTCCAAATATCTTTTCAAGATCCAAGCTGTTTACAGGATTGTAATTATAGATTTAAGATTTTTCTAAATATATATGGTGAATCGTTTAAGTTCACTCCTATTCAATTCCAAAAATTGAACATCTCCCGCAAGGATTATTATAATTGATCATCTGATTTGATTATACAATTGAATATATGTTTCAATATAAATATATATCAATATTCTTAAATTCATATTTAATGGAAATTAATTACTTATGAAATCAACCGAATAAATACAATACGATATTT
>NC_140810.1:10787500-10827500 GCF_050613455.1 Vespa mandarinia | reverse complement strand
TGATAAAATTATTTATCTACTTTGAAACTTAAATACGAATTAATTTAATAAAATAATAATACGACTTACAATATTATAAGACAGGTAGGAACATTTTTGTAATGAAAATAAAGGTGGAATATTAAAATAATCAAATTTAAAATTTAGAAATAGCAATGTTCTCTACGAACCATTAAAGGAACGTTATCCTAAAGTGTTATAAAATCTCTAGGAGTTATCGCAAGTAAGAATTGAGACAAAGAATAGAGAAGCCGCGAATCGAATGTAAAACGGAATAGAAACGAGAGGAAAGAGAAAAATCTCCGATAGCAGGTTGAGAGATCCATGTGAAGAGCACTCAGTCGAATGCAGCGTCACGCTGGCAGATCTTCTTGCAAACTTCTAAGTCTCCTTCTCTTCGGGGTTCGTTGATATCTCGTGGTTCTTTCTTTTTTATTTCAATCTTTTTTGAAACTGCATGTAAAAGCGTTTGTTTAATACAAAAGTCATGCGAAAGTAGAAATATAAATATTTTTATTATATCGTTAAAATAATAAAACCACATTGTCTGCAAGAATAAGACAAACATTTTATATGCGGGACTGAGAAAAAAATTTTATATTACAAAATTATTATTATTATTATTATTATTATTATTACGATGAGAATACGAGGAGAAAAAGTTAACTATTTAAAAGGGCTTTTTATTTCAAGTTTTTATAGTTTTTAACTGCTAAGATATTTCCATGTAAATAAAGTATTTATCTTGACTTATTGACCCATATAATTCTTTTGTAAGAAATCATTTATTTCGTTTATAAAAATTATTTATAAGGCGTTATTGAATTAACATTACGTAACACACGTGTACGTAATCGTTTCTTAAAATTGTTGAATAATTTTTATTCATATATTAACAAGATGGTGGAAAATCTGCCTTTTAAAACGATATTTGTTTAGATTCTCTGTGACTCTTTGTTCTGGAAATATTTCCTATGTAAATAAAATGTCTTTGCTCGAGCATTTTGACATTATAATTTTTATGTGTAAATGACATTAAAAGATTCATTGAATTATATAATTTTCTGATGAAGATCAAATTTGTTCGCGTGCGTGAAAAATGTTTATTTTTTATTTAAAAATAATTGTTAAAAAAATAAAGTTTTACTTCAATAGATTCAATCAAAAGCTTCATTCAAATTACATATAATTTAATATATAATATTAATTATTATATTTTTATAATATTTAATATTACATATAATGTTATATATAATATTAAATATTATATATAATTTAATTATAATATGTGTATAATTGTTCGCTTAGCGAATAAGATTTCTCGATAGACTTAATATTTAAGTGACCTATAAAAGCTTTCTGAATTATGTGCCTGACTGATTACGCGACGTGTACATTAATTTCCAGAGATAATTCTATGTAAATAGAATCTGTTTACGTCGATACATTAACCCATATAATTTCTTGGAAAATGCATAGATCTATGTAAACACCTCGAGTTATACGCTTGAATTGACTTCACGACGAAAACACTATTTTTTTTTTTTATTACTACTACTATGCACACACACATATATATATTAAAAATGATAATATTTCACAAGAGATATACATTTTTGATTATTAAAACTAAAAGTCATTGAAAAGTAATAAACGTTTTAGAAATATAAAATACTTAATTCTTTTTAATTTATTTACTTCAAGAGCGTCGTTAAAATATATAAAAAAAATTTATTTTTCAACGAGTCTTAGATCATTAATCTCATCTTTATTGGTCCACGCAGCATCACACATTTCCATGGACCATTCGGCATGGTCCCGCTAACAGGAACTCCAACTAAACTTCCTCTTTCCGAGGATTAACTTTGGCAATTAACGAAACGACGAGAATTCCTCGAAGTTGGAACGGCTGTGCGGAAATCATTGGTATTAAGAACCATTCGTTCGCGTTGTTTTGTTTGATCTTCAAACGGAAAAACTTAAATTTTAAACTTAACTAAATTTCTTTTGAATTGAATTTAAACGAAAAAATGAAACCTGTATCTCATCGAGACGAATTTCATACAACGTATTGTATTTCATTTACAGTTAAATAAAACTATATCATATATCGTATATACAATTTTTTATTCTTAAAAAACAAATTCTCGTAAACATCAAAACGTCGATTTGCAAACTAAAAAGGACTTCAATGTAAGAAGGTCAGCGACAAACTGAATGCATCATTGGTATCTAGAAGACAATGAGCAATGTACTTCGAGAACTAGGAGAAGTTGAAAATCGATATTCCGTCTCTCTCTCTCTCTCTCTCTCTCTCTCTCTCTCTCTTTCTCTCTCTCTTTCTCTGTCTTAGAAAGGGAGAGAGAGAAAGAGAAGTTACCACAAAACTTACCATCTGTCCGATCTTGGACACAACGGAGTCCGTTAATCCAGCTAATCCGTGGATAGGAAGACCGGCGAGGAGTAAAAGTGGCCGTCGAGGGTTGGAGAGGAGCAAAGACGGTGAAAAGGATAAGAGTGAGAGAGGTAGTCGCTGGGTTAGGTAGGAGAACAGACGAGCATCGTTTAGAGAGTGTTAGGGAGAGAGGGGGAGAGAGAGAAAGAGAAGAGATAAAGAGAGGAGATGGAAAGAGAAAGAGAAAGAGAAAGAGAGATAGAGAGGAGAGAGAGAGCGACGATGCATAGCTATTCAAACTATTCTAGTTGCGAGGAATTTGGTGCAGCCACCCGGTATATACAGTTCCAGAAGGGTTCCTATAGCCGGCTATTCGTGCCATAGTTTCTCGACGTAACCGCGATCGAACGATCCGCCTACACTTTCTCGTTTCCTCCAATTCTCTATCTATCTATCTATCTATCTATCTATCTATCTATCTATCTATCTATCTATCTCTCTCTTTCTCTCTCATTCTCTTCTTTTCTAGCAGTAGCAGCAGCAGCATCAGACCACTACTACCACTAGCAGCAGGAGCAATTGTGATCTACCTCCACCTCTTCTTCCTATCCCTCTACCCCTTCTATCCCTATCGCTGGCGCTCATTGTGGCTCATACAATTTGTCTTCGCATCGATGAATGGGATTACGTACCCTCGAATCGCCATCACCGCGATTAAGGGTGAAGCTTGCCTCTATCGGGGGGAAAACTGAAGTGCCGACAATACACGTCTCGTCCATGGTTGTGAAAGTTACTTGTATGTGCTTGCCGATGGTTTGAAACAAGAATGTTTTGTAAAATTACAATTCATAATTGCTCGATGAAAGAAATTGCCAATGATAACGTGTTTTTTTAATTTAATTTCCTTTTATCGATTATTGTTTAAATACCATTTTGTAGAACGTAAGTATTTTTTAGTATTAGGTTGGAAACTATGAAACGGGCGTTTTTGTTTAGTTTTTTATTTTCATTCAAAATTTTATTTTCATAGTTTCCAATATAATATATTGATTATTTTCCCATATTCAATCACGTGAGTATTTGTCGGCGACGATCGACTTCGTCGATTTTTTATTTTAACGTGTTTTATAAATCTGTTTAATAAAGTCAATTATGTATATATATATATAGTTTTTAAAATTTATATATTTACACACATATATATATGGGTTATCTGGAAAGTTCGTGCCGATTTTGTCCTTTTGGTTATCTACCAAAAATCGGCATGAACTTTTCGGACAACCCAATATATATAATTACGTATTAGCTAGTTCATTTTTCTTTCGGTTTTTGCTTTTAAACGTATATGAAAGCATAATGAAAACATATTGATAGTTAATGCAGTTTAATGCGGAATGTACGATAATTACCGTAATTTGTTACTAATTAGTAACACTTTAGTTTTTCATTAATCTTTTTAAAATCAATTATGATAACGTAATTTTTCCATTATTTCCATATTTTAAATATTTGCTTAAAATCAAATAGTAAATCGTGCTTTCAGATCATTTAGAAAGTTAAAGAAGTATCCGATTGTTTCGTCAATTTATATACAATCGACTTAATCATAATTAATTTGTTAATGATTTGTTAGACCATTTGCGAATGAATTGATTTATCGATAAAACGATAAACTTCGTTAAAATTCTTTGATTTTCAATATTTCTTACGATATGTATTCTATAGTTTCGTTCTAATATTTTTTTCCAATTTCCGACGATTTCTATTGGCCAATAATATCGAAAGCTGTTGGAACATCTTCGTATAGCCATTGCGATACCATATTCCGAGTGGAAGAGAATAATCGAAGCAAGAAAGAGGAAAATAGAGAGAGAGATAGAGTAGTCGCCCGATCGTTTACGGATATTAAAAGAGGATGATCGACGACAAGAAAATGGAGGAGTCGGTCCATTATCGCGATCGATATACCTATATGAGATAGAAAGAACAAGGTCGAAAAGATACGAAAGAGAGAGAGAGAGAGAGAGAAATAGAAAGAGAGAGAGAGAGAGAGAGAGAGAGAGAAAGAGAGAAAGAGAAAGAGAGAAAAGAAATTTATCGAAGACAAATATCTCAGTTCGAGAATTCATAGATCATAATGTCTTTATACCACTTATATACCACTTGTAGATACACATACACACACGCTCATATATATATATATATATATATATATAATTTTCAGGAGAGAGGAAGAACTAAATTCTAATTAAATTTTGTTGAATCGTGAAAGTAGCTATTATAATTAGAATGATAATATTTGGGAATAATGTAATTTATAATGTTGCTTAAATAGACATTCAGTGATTTTGTCAACATTCATTACTTAACAATGGCTGTTCTAATCGAGACGATAAAACTAGATTAAAGGAACAATGACACTTTTATCTTCTAACGACTGATATCGCAAACAGACTTTTGTTATTATTCTTTCAGGTAGATATCATTTCAGGCATCTTTTAATTTAAAATTTGAATTCTTTGAACCTGTATTTTTCTAGAGGTGCAATATTATTCTAACTATAAAAATAATTTTTTATATATTATCAAGCAATTTTATATCTAAAATTGTAATTTGATGGTTCAAACATCAGCTATTACATTTCCAATCATTTAATCGAAATAAATAGAATCAGATCAAACCTTATTTAAATTTTTTGCCTTATTATTTTAAATAAATCGAATTGGATTTTTACTAAGAAATGTTAGAACTTTAATTCATCAATTAAATAAATCGTATACAATAGGAATTATGAGATTCACTTGCAGTTTTTTATTACATTTTTTCTTTCTCTTCTCTTCTTTCATTTCCTTCCAATCCATGATGTAATTTTAGCCGAGATGGCGGTGGTACCCGTAAAACCGCTCTCCCTTCTCCTCACACGCCAACGTGGTTGAGCTATATTATATAGGCAAACTACGTAGTCTCATCGATATTGGCGACACCGGCACGAGTCGTAAAAGATTCTCTTGCACGGAGCGCGAAATCCTCTCGTGATCGGAATAACGAGTTACCCGCGGGACGTGGCCGCATCGAGTGTGCGTGAATGGGACCCGAAGGAGTACTAGGAAAAGTAGGAGGCTGGTGGGCGGATGGAAAAGTTCTCTCGCGTTTTAAAAGAAAAAGGCTCGTCTTTCGTTCCCAAGGCTGCTGATCGCGAAGATCCATTCTGATTTCTACTCGTATCTATGAATTTTATTACATACAACGTATGGACTTGGTATTCGATCTATCTTTTATATCTCGAAACGATCAGATTTTATATTTGACTGACTTTGCTTATCGATATCTCGTTTAATTGTGATCATTTTCGTTTATTTTTTAAGAGTTCGTAACACTTTGAACGGTTACAAAATGTAACAATAATTTAAATAAATTTTTCAAATATTTTTATGTATTTATTTATTATTAGTTCTATTACTATGTAGCTTATATTAAATTATTTATATTAAATTATTATGTATCTATCTATTGTTTATTCATTATTGACTTATTAATAATACAATTTAGGCATATTCCCCGTTAACGAATGAAAAATATATAATTTAATAATTCGTTTGTATTAATCAGTTTTATTATTCTTATTAGTTTTTATTTTGGTATTTCTCTTTCTTACGGATCAATACAAGCAATCGATTAAAAATCGTCAACCAATTTTGTCTGTGGATTAAATATGAAACTCTCTGTAAGTTTCGATTTGAGAGTAATTGCGAAGTTGATTATTATAAGCAAATCCGATTAGAAACATAATCCTCAATCGATATTTGCATGAGGTAGGGAAAAAGGCTTTCAAGGTGTTAAAAAGTCAATACGAATTCTCTGGAATAGCAGGGAGAGCTATAAACGAGCTGCCATCTTCGAAACCGCCCTTTTACGCTGATCCTCGATCAAAAGTCTTGGGAATAGGGGTGGATGGGGATGAGAAGGAAAAGGGAAGTCGAAAGGAAAAGGTCGCCTTAAACCTAGATTGAAATTTTAATCGGGTCCATCTCGAGCCAATTCCCTCAAATATATCATTATCTATATTATTTTACCTTTTTTTCAATAAAAATAATTACACTAATTTTGTTAAACTAAACTACGATTTGTTAGAATCGATCAACATGTCAATCGTTAATTATCTATAGTCACGATATATCTCAGTGTCTCGACAATAACATCGATAATTTGTATTTCATTCGATTCTAATTCCATTAATGTATGATTCATTCGTTTAAAAATTCGTTTAGTGTTACGTTGTGAAAGCTCAACTGCAAGAACATTTCTAAATATGCATCTTACACCAGCGATGATAGTCGAATTGCACGGAAAATTTCCCCCGTTTCTTTTTTGTTTTCAAAGTTATAGACCCACTGATCACGATGTAACAGGGTGGCGGTAACAGGTTAGGATAACATTGAAGGCCATCAACAAAATACCGCTTGCCACGTTCTTGCAGATTAATGGGAGAACACGCATTCTTTCAAAGGATCCCGTGAAACTAGCAAGGTAGATGTGCGATAATAAATATTGCGCGAATTAAAGTTATCACTGTACATTTATTGAAATAGGATACAATTGTTGATGTGTTTGGTATAATAATGTGTAGTTAGTTGTGCTGGCTATTTTTGAAGGAGTGATAGCCAGTAATATTTAATAAGACTCGAGAGTCTAAATGTCGTGAGTTTGAAAGATGTAACTTGACTAACTTTTTAGCGTCTTTAGAATTATCCACGAAAACTGAGTGCAATTAGGGAAGAAAATGAAAAGGGCGAAGTTGAAGTATGATCTGAGCCTGGAAAGGGAAGGAAAAGATGACCATTGACCCGGAATGGATCAGGATAGTTCGTTGGAATGTTTAAATATTCTATGTGATACCCCTTTGTTTTAGTGATCGTGTAGACTAGAGGGTGTCAATGGATATTTCAAGGTTAGATGCCAGAGAACCCTTGGCTCGTAGCATCTAGACGTCTACTTTCATTATATATTTATTGCCTGGCTAGACACATTATTGAAAATTAGGTACTCAACTAAACATGTCTAAGCTCGCAAAAAAATGGCCATATGTTTTTATTTATACGTTTTCTTAGCAAATATCCAAGAAGTTCCCAAGGGGAGATATTTCTAATAATGATATATGACTCTTAGGAGAAAGTACTGTGAACAATTGAGGAACGCACATGTGCGTCAACATTTAGGAATAAAATATTATACACAGGATGGTGTAAAAGTTCCTGAATGATCTTAAAAGTCAATTACTAATATTTTTTTTTCTTCCCAATTATAAAACTACAAGATTTGAGAAGAATTTTGATTCTCCTTGTATTAAGTATAAGTAAAATATTACAGCAGAAATAATATGTAGATAAATTATATCGTCGTAATGTTATTAACACGACTAAATAAAAAATTCTGCAAATACATCCGTTCACGGGTTCAATCTTATATAAAAGAGTGAACACAAAAGTATATTTGTACGTCCTACGTATATGTGCACATACCAATGTGTGTTTTCTTTTCCTTTTTATCGTGCACTTGAGCAGTCAATATAATAACGGTGAGAGAGCATTCACGAAGTGGTCTCCAGATGGTACGCAAAGGACTACGGACGTTTTCCTTTGAGCGTAGATTTTCCAAGTGCGTTCTCTCACTAGCCCTTATTACGGTTGATGCGCTCGTAAATCGAGTAGTTTCGAGTACTAGTCACGGATGAGAATCCTCGAGAGTCCAAGCCGTAATAATTTTCTAGTAGTCCAAAAGTGCAATCAGTTTTGATTTTCCTGAATGAGTAAACTAACCAAAAAGATTTTACGGTACTCCATATTTTTTTTCTTCTTATTTTACTTTACAAAAAGTCGAATCTCGAATGGGAAAATCGAAATAGGGTAGAAATCAAAATAAATTTGTAAAATAAGGGAACTGTCATGCGGAATTATCGGAAGTGTTATCGAATCTATTACTATGGAGTCTGAGCCAATCGAAAAGGGTCGTTTCAGTCAGTAAAGAAATTCAGTGGGAGCCAAAGACGACGTGTAGCGGGAACGACCTCGCTAACGGCTTCAAATGGTCGTTCGTTGGAAGGGGAATATAAGACACAGAGAAATAAAGTAAGATAGAAAGGAAGAGAGAGAATAAACGAAATGTTGAAAGAGAAAGAGAAAGAAGGAAAAAATGAAAGGGACATTCGAATAGAAAGGGAAAGAGGATAGAGAGAGAGAGAGAAAGAGAGAAAGATAGAGAGAGAGAAATGTTGGAGTCAAGAATCGTAGGTAGAGAGAAAGGATAGAAATGAGACAGAGAGAAAAAGAGGATACCTTTATTACACGGAGGGGAGTAAAAGGGAAAATAGAGAGACAGGTTGACTTCACCCGTGGCAAGCTGCCAGAGCCTCGCGAAAGAAAAGGGACGAAACCGTGAATATACCGGGGATGTATGGTACGCGGTTCAAGAAGAACACAGGGATAGAAAATGCTTGAGGGGGTTGAAACCGTCGAGGCATTGCCTCCGGACCGTTTTCAAGCAAAATAAAATATTGCAAACGGTGGCAGCGAGAATACGGAAGAATAAGACAGAGAAAGAGAGAGAGAGAGAGAGAGAGAGCTATTCTTTTTCTCGACGAACCCTCGGAAGTCGATCCTTTGACAAGCTGAAAAGGGACACGCATAGACTCGGAACATTCGTAACCGTGAATTTGATATTTCCCTAGAGAGAAAGTCCGCCTTACTAGAGAAATATTCTTGTCTATTTCGCTATCATTGTTTTACGAGATTTCATCCTCTTTACAGATTATAGGTACCATTTGAAAATTGTTGAAAATATGTTCAAAGCTCTACTTCTATTAGATATGATTTTAATCTCTTATATATGAATCACTGGGCTAATTCAAGTACGAACTATATAAGTTAGAACTGTTCTATATATATGGATAACATAAACTATGTCAAATGAAGTTTATTTTTACATTTTTTTTTTAACAAAAAGAAAAGACGACGTTATTTCAGGTGCACTACTTTTCTAAAAGTATGCAAGTACAAAAGATTAAAATAAATGTTTCTTTTAGTTTTAGGATTTGGCAAACGTATATGTAACTATATATATATATATATATTTATATATACTATATCTATATATATAATATATATACACACATACGTACATACATCGTGGGAATAATAATCGATGTTGCGAAGAAAAAGAAAGAGAGAGAGAGAGAGAGAGAGAGAGAGAGAGAGAAAGTCCTAGTTCTCCTCGATGACTTGGAAACTAAATCGAGTGGAGTTGAGTCGACTTCGTGCCGAACGACGACGTAGGTTATTCACGAATGGAATTGGTATAGATTGAGCCTCGAGGTGGAGGCGAAGAGACTGTGATCGATGGATGCTAGCAGGCTTGGCTTTTGGGGATCGACCGTTAGGAGATTGACCTCTGTCAGGGCTTTCTATTACGACGTCCCTGGATTCTGGAAAATAAGGGTTACGAAAAAAAGGTTGAAAAAATTCTATAGATAAAGAGAGAAGGTGAACATTTCTACCTCTTACTGCTCTTTTTTCTTTTTTTCTCTCTTTTCCTTTCACTTATATAAAACTCATACGTTCAACACAGAGATACGCCCACGTAGGAACCAACACGACGCGCCTTTTGAAAGGGAGACGACGAAGGGCTCGTACGCATGCCAATTTTAACGCCTTCTATGTGCTGTGTGTACCTACGAGGGAGAACTTCTCACTCTCTCTCTCTCTCTCTCTCTCTCTCTCTCTTTCTCTTCCACCCACCCTCCCTCTTTCTCTCTCTCTCTCTCTCTCTTTCTCTTCCACCCACCCTCCCTCTTTCTCTCTCTTTCTCTCTCTCTCTCTCTTCCACCCACCCTCCCTCTTTCTTTCTCTCTCTCTCTCTCTCTCTCTCTTCCTCCCACCCTCCCTCTCTCTCTCTCTCTCTCTCTCTTTCTCTCTCTTATGGTATTCAGAAGGCACGTTTCGCGAAAACTGTAAAAAGGGCAAAAAATAAGGGGATATAGGAAGGAAAAGGCTGATGTTGGTACCCTCCTGTCGTAATAAGATTTTCTAACTTTGATAAGTTCATGGAAGCTTTTCTACGCGTTTCACAAGTAATCGTGATCTATTGACCGAACCGGTCGGTGGTCACGGTACATTACGCTTTATATTAATCGTTACGTTTAATCAAAGTTGAGTTCTACGCTCCGATGCTTTCTTTTTATTTCCAACTTTCTCATATACGGCTTATACTACTCGTTATGCTCGTCGATCAGGCTGGCTAGTTTATAACCCCACTTCTCCCATTTTATCACGTGTTAATCGTTCTCGCGTCTCTCTTTCTCTTTCTCTCTTCTTTCTTTTTGTTTTTTTTTTGTACTTGAAAGAGTTATTAATCACTTTAAATTGTTTTTACTCGCGCATGTAAGCTTTCGTTAATTTCTCTATACCTAAATAATATTCTTTTTTCTTTCCTCATGTTTCAGCCTTAACACCGAACTTGTTAAAGTACGGAGAAAAAAATCGTTTTAGTATAATCCATAATTATAATTAATTATGATTACATCGTTGGCACGAAGAAATGGTTAATACTATATTTCGAAAATAAACATTTCGAAAATAAACATTTTAAACTATTTTAGACATATCAGTTCTGACTGGAACAGTTATGAAAACCGAAAAAATGTTATAATTATTATGTATGCAACCATATCGGTTTAGGTTTCGATTCTGTAAAACCAATATTATATCGGTTCCATATTCCTTTACTTTGGGAAAGTTCACTAGACATATAAACCAGATATTTGCCAAGCATATATTTACATCTTTTGATTTTTTTAAAAGTCCTGAGATAAAATTAGTTCGTATATTAGACTACGCCAGTTTTTAGTCGCTTGGAAAATGACAACTTTGTCGTAGCCGATTAATTAGCGAATTCTCGCTCTATTCCTCATGTCGATTTCATAAAAGAATTTCATGTATATTATCCAATTTCCCAAGCTCAATATTAGAATCAATATCACAATCAAAAATAGAACCGATAAAAGAAAATATGTATTATATATTAAGAGGAATCAAACCATAACCGATACAGGACCGAAAAATAACAGTTATAGAAACGATAGAGAACCGAAACTGAAACCGATATGGATCAGAATCTATATATTTATAACAGTTATAACATTATTTCGTTTCTCGTAACTGTTTCAAGAACCGAAATCGATATCGTAACTATTTTCAACTTCTTGGTTATGAACACTATTTTGAAATTGTTCGAACAAATCAAAGATTTAACATAATAACGATATATACGTAAGTAACGATAATAAGATATATAGAATAGGCGTGAAATAACATAATAATTAAGTCTTCTTACACTATTAGAATATAAAAGTGAGTACGAAGGTTACGGCTTCATGAGTCATTGATATTCGGAATAGTGGCTGCTTTAGAAGCGTCTTTCGTTGCCGTAGCACATAGTCAACTTGCACGTAATATGTACTTATTGATATACATTAAGTATAGTATGCAATAATAGTAATAGTAGTACTAGTAGTATGTATGTATGTATGTATGCTATTTTCAATCCTTATAAGCCATCCTGTACCTGATGACATACCAACTGGTTAAATATTCTCAGAGCATGCTTCTCTACATATATATATATATATATATATATATATACACGCGACATACACACACATATTTTCTTTTATCAACTTACCGGTTTATCGAAAGAGGGTAACTTTTATTATTTTGAGCTAGGAAGTCCACGTTTCTTCTCCTTTTTCTCCTCCTTCTTCTTTTTCTTCTTATCGTGCTTGATGACGCAAACGAAATGGTTCTGAGAAAATCTTGTTTATCTACCGAGAACGTACACTTTACTCGCATGGATAAACTTGCCAAGGTCGTGGAATGGTTAGTTTGAACGATTGCGCGTAACGACAACAAGAATAAAAAAGACGGAAAAGAAAGAAGAGAAATAGAAAGAAAAAAGAAAGATAGAGAGAGAGAGAGAGAATGAAGAGGCTGGTGGTGAGTACAAGATAGAACGAACGAAACGATAAAATAGCCGTTCGATATTATACTTTGGGTACATTTACGAGCAGAGTTCTCCGAGCTAATTAGTCTTACACTCGTTCAATAACCGTTTTACGATCTTCGGCGAAACGAAAGTTCGATATTTAAACTCGTGAAATTGGCCACTCGGTAACACGATTATATCGCATGGCCGATACACGTGCGACTCCAATAAAAATAGTCATTCTCTTCGTGATGGTGAAAAGGTACAGAGAGAGAGAGAGAGAGAGAGAGAGAGAGAGAGAGAGAGAGAGAGAGAGAGAGAGAGAGAGAGAGAGAGAACTCTATAAAAGAGGAGGGCTTCGGTAAATAATGGAATGCAATTTTAATCCTGAGGATAATGGGATCTTCCCGTAATAGCTTTATCGAGTAGAATTTAAAGAAAAATAATGCATCGAAATTATAAGCCAATCTATACTTTATTGTATCTTTAATTTAATGTCGAATGTTAAAAGTATTCGTAAAAAAGACGTATTGAAATTTTAGTATTATTATATTCTTATTCCGACCGGATGTTCATTTTTGCAGTTTATTTATGTTATGTTATTTATTCGAAAACCAAACTGATAAAACATTACTTCTTACAATTTTTCCAAATTTAAATAACGAAATTACATGATCATGTTTAACTTTATATTACGTGTATTTTATATTTTATAACATAAAAGCAACATGTTTAATATCATCGTATATTTATTTGGATATATAGGATGGTAAAAAGAAATATTTTGTTTCCGATATTTTAAGAACCTATTAGTTTTTACCGAGATAAGTAAAAAATATCTAATTAATATGAGTCCTAAAATCTTCTCGATTTAAAGTAACTTTTATTATTTATGAGTGTTCGATGTCGTAAGCACGTAATTTGGCAACATATTTGTTGCTTTGTGAGGGCGCAATTACGAAAGCGTTTCCAGATACGCGTCTCGCACTGATCATGATAGTCGATTTGTATAGAGAAAGTTCCTCCGTCTCTTTCTAATAGTCAGAGTTATAGACCTATTGGTCACGATGAATAAGGGCGGCGATACTAGGCTAGGATACCGTGGTAGGCCACCAGCAAAATACAGTTCGCCGCGTTCCCGTAAATTAATGGGAGAACGGGAATTTCTTTAAAAAAATTCCGTAAAGCTCGTGAAGTAGATGCGAGACAATAGATATAGTGTGAATTGAAGTTATCACAGTATATTTGTTGAAATAAGATACAATTGTTGATGCTCTTATATAATATCGTTAATTGTACTGTCACTATTTAGATTGTGCTGAATATTCCCGATTGATCCATAGCTACTGATATTGGTAGGACTTGGCTGTCTTACTTGTAAGTGCAAATACTTTGATGCGACTGTCTGTAGATTTTTCTCGGACTATCCATGAAGGCATCAATGAATTAGGAAAAAGAAATGGAAGAGGTGGAGTTTAAGTAAAAAATGCCCAAAAAGAGAAAGCAATATCTTTATTGATCGTATCAGGATAGTTCATTCAAAATGTTTAAACATTCTCATGTATGGACCTATGAGTATTGCATTGATATTTGAAGGGTAGGTACTCGGCTCAACACATTATCGAATAACACATTATGTATTTTACTAACAATACCTAAGTTTGAACAAAAGTGACAATGTGTTTTTTGTCTACTCGTTTTCTTAATAATTATCCAAGAAATTTGCAAGGACAGATATACCCAATAGGGATATGTAGCTCTTAGGAGAAAGTACTGTAGATACCTGAGATTGCGCATGTGTGTCAATTTACATTAGGAGATAGTACTTTAAATATTTAAGATTGAACATATGTACCTCAACAATATTGAATGTACACAAAGATATTCCATTATTACATTATTTATAATTTTTGCTTATTTCTATAATAAACATATTTTGATAAACTTGAACCAGTATATTTCTAAGCAACTTCATTTCATCTGTGTGTATATCTCGGTGAGTACTATAAGCTCTTAAAATATCGAACCCTTTATCTGTATTTCCCGAAATCTTTTAGAAAACAATGTATATAATTGTTTGTATAATATATTTATTAATTTTCTATTTGTTGTTCGATAAAGTTGGTCCGTTTGACCTGTAACTCGCTTAATAAATCTGCAATAAGTTTCAAAGAGAAGCAATTTCAATCGATAATTCTTGATGACTTCATCCGATCAAATTATGAACACTTTCATAGAAGGAAATATTTTATGGTTTAGTTATATCGTTGCTTGATAAAGTTTGATCCGAAACATACTCTTAAGCGAGATGAGTCGGACGATCTTGAAAGCTCGGAGGACCTCGACCTACAGTTTCTCTGTTCAACGAACTCGTTCTTCGAAAAGTTTCGCTTTCGAAATTACAAACGGAACAAGGAGAAGAAGCAGAAGAAAAAGGAAAAGAAGAAGAAAAAGATAGAAGCTTTTTACTTCTTGGATGACGTAGACCTCCCACCAGTTCATTCTCTGGGGGAATAAAATGAGTTTTCGGATGGTTTAGCTAGGTATTTATTTGGATGACTTGTATCTCGCTTCGAAGAACATTTTTGGAAAAATCTTTGAAACAATGTAACAGTATTGATCTTCTAACTTCATCCTTCATTGTTCATTTCATTTTGTAACTTCCTTAGTCATCGATCGAATTACATCGATGACTAAGAAAAATAAATGATACTTTAGATAATCTTGATTTATTCATTTCACTATACAACTATCAATTATTACTTAGAATATATACTCAATTTTTAATAATTTATTCATATATTAAAATAAATAATAAATTTATCAATATGTAATCTTCATAAAAATATATATATATTTATTAATTTAATTTTCACGAATAATAAATCTATGAAAAAAGACAATTATATTTTAAAAAAGAAATTTTAATTGATTATTTATTAAATGAATTAATTTAAATTAATATACTTTTTGTTCTTCAATATTTAATCAAAAACAGAAAACACAAACGTAAAACAAAAGTCAATCAAAAACTGATTAAGACTTATCTTATTCTTTCTATTTCTTTTTTCCTTTCATTTTTTATTCTTATATTATAGTTAATACGTTATCAGCATATACAAAAAATATTGGGTCAATTAAAATGTTTCAAGAAAAGAAAGAGATAGAGAGAGAAACATAGAGAGAGCAAAATAAGATAAGAAAGCAATACGGCTGGTCTGGTCACGAATATTTTTATCTATTTATCTATTTATATATATATATATATATATATATATATATATATATATATATATTTATTTATGGCGAAAAGAAAAAGCATAGAAAGATATAAAGAACTTTAGAATTATTTCATAAAATATGCTACCACAAATATATAGGATCATGAATACTTTTCTTCCACTTCCTTCATTTTTATTTTTATTTTTCCTTTCTTTTTATTCCCTTTCCTTCTTTTTTCACCTTTTTTACTGAATTTTTTTATTCCTCTCACTCCTTTCCATTTTTCTTTTTCTCTTGACGCTCTGGTTCACTTGAAGAGCCAAACCATCTCTTTGCTTGGCACGTCTTTTCGTCATTTGTAGAGGGAGAATTTGCGAAGGTTCGAAGATATAACTAAGGGGGATGGTTTTGGATGGTAAGGTATAGGGCGGTGGTTGCCCGTGCAAATTGCCACACGCCGCATCATCCCACGGGATCTCATGCGAGGCAACTTCTCGGCCGAAGGAATCTTCTATATCGCATCTCGTTCATCGGTGTGAATTTCTATTTATCGGAAGATCGAATAGTAAGAAAGAAAATAAAAAAGAACAAGAATATAAGAGATATGAAGCGTTTCTCTCTCTCTCTCTCTCTCTCTCTCTTTTTTTGCTCTCACTCTCTCTCTCTTTTTCTCTTCTATCTATTTATCTATCTATAATATTTATCTCTCTTTCTAAAAATAGACTCGTAAAAGTCTGCGATTTATCAACATAAAATATAAGCGTGATTTTTATCATAAACTTTAAAATATATAGGGTGATTCAATAACATCTCTATTAATATTTCTGAAATTATATAACCTAGAGCAGTGATAGGGAATTTTTTTGCGGTTAGGTCCGAATCAAATAAAAAAATGTTATATTTTAGAATCGCGAATCAAATATTTCAATCGATATTTGAATATATTGAAGTAATTTAAAGAAATGAAAGGAAGAAAAAGCATATTCTATATTTAACTCTTCTATTAATCTATAGTACCAAAAAAGCACAATATCGATATTAGATAATGTAATTTTATTTAAAGTGTGAAATTTTTATAATACTTTTGATATGATAATTTTTCTATATCAGAATCATTTGAAGAATGTGTTACATAAATAGATTAATTTCTCAATTATTTCGAGATTATATTAAAAATGAAAAATAAATAAATAACAATATTTTACTAATTTTGTAGATAATTTACATATTCTTTTTGTATTTTATAAAAACTTGAAATTTCAATATTTTCTTGTTTTTTAATAATTTTTTAATAACTTTAGCTAAATTTTTTAATAATTTTAGCTAAATTTTTTGAAAATTCACGAGTCGCTTAAACTTCCCTCGTTATTGCATGGTTCACGGTCCACATCATCGCTGAGCAACTCAAGAGCATGGTATGGTTATTGTTAAATAAGTTTTTTCAGTTTTCACAGTCTCAAAGATATTTAAGATATTATTGAACTATTCTGCAAACGTGTAAAGAAAAAAGATACTTGCCTGCTTAAAGAATCATTCTCAACTCAGAATTTATATTTAATTATAAGAAAGATAAGATAAGATGAAATTTCAATAAAATCGATTTTACATTACATTGCTGCAAATAAATACTTAAATCTCATAAATTATGTTTATTACATATTATATTAATGTATGTATATAATACTTTTTAAATAACTAAATAAACAAAATTATTCTATTACATTAGTAACAGTTCTTTCTTATTTTCATAATATACTTTACTAAACTTATTATGATCTTGACGATCATAAATTAGTATATTTCTAAGTAAATTCATTTTTATATGTATTTAAATATTGGATCTTTTTTTATCACCCTGTACAGTACATACATGCACACATACGTATATATATGCGTTTGTTTAGAATATGTATATGTATATACAAAAAATGTATATGTATATATGATAGATGTTTAGAATATATATATATATATATATATATATATATATATATATATCCTGTATATACGAAAAATATGGTATTTCTTTACGTTTCATTCGGAAACGATTGTTTTTGAACTAAAACGAGTTACATTATGGATAAGCTATTGTACATTTATTCATCTATCTAAGAGAAATCCTTCCTCTTGGTAACAAGACAACTGTGGCATTACATGTTACGAGTAACGCACGAGATCGCCGATCGGCAAACGTTCATTCGATCTCTCGACGGTCTAATATTTGACAGCACGTGCTCCGAATATGCAAGTATTCTCAAACAAGCTCGCCTTCGAATCGATGTATTACGAAGCTATCTTATAAGAGCAAAAGAGAAAGAGAGAGATAGAGAGAGAGAGAGAGAGAGAGAGAGAGACAGAGAGAGAAAGAAAAAGAGAGAGAGAGAGAGAGAGAGAGAGAGAGAGAGAAAGATAGCAATCCTTGTCTTCTTTGTAATGAAAGAAGGAAAAGAAAGAAAAACGCTGAGTAAAAAGTGTTAGAAAAAAAAGAAGAAAGAAAAAGTGTCTTCTAGTCACAAAATTGTCACGCGATGAAGTTGTCTTTCTCTTTCTTTCTCTCTTGACCTTACATTTTTACTACGGTTTCCTTTTTCGTGATCTAACAGTGAAATTAATTAAAGAGAAAGAACGATTATCAGAAAGAATCATAAGAAGTATCTGTTTGTTGTTGACTCGGGCACCTACAACCATACTAAAATAAAACTCATATCCTAACGATAAATTCATTTCAATTCATTTTCTTTCTCTATTTTCCTTCTTTGCGTTATTCTTTGTTTCGTCAATGCATTAGAAGTGAGCAAGTGTTGGCAGAAAGACATTAATTATCGGTCAATTTTAATATCCTCATAGAAAACAGAGAGAAAAAAAGAAAGAGAGAGAGAGAGAGAGAGAGAGAGAGAGACAGAGAGAGAAAGAAATAGAGAAAACGATATTAACACCTAATTTATTAATTCATTTCTGCTCGCTCAGAAGTATCAGGGTGGCTGATCAATATTTCTAATTCGAGTGGTCGCGCTAAACGCTTTCCGATTCAATATTCCCAACTAACACAGTGGAATGTCGTTATTATTACTACTACCACCACAAGTACTATTTATCGTCGTTCTACTATCGGTATAGGAAAGAAACACCATGGGAGGAGATTCAAAGCTGTAAAATTGAATTTGCTTATCTGTTAAAAGACGAATGCATATATGAATTCATGTGAGAGATACAAAGAGATAAAGAGAGAAAAAGAGAGAGAGAGAGAGAGAGAGAGAGAGAGAAAGAAAAGAAAGAGGTCAGAGATAGGTAGAAACAGAAAGAGAAAAAGAGAGAGAGGGAAAAAGAGAGAAAAAGAGAAATTTTAAAGGGGTTGGTTAAATATCGAGTAACGTATATACGAAAAAGATAGAATGTTAGAAAGGAAATCCTTTATAGCTTTAATACCAGGCCTTTCCAATATTTTTCGAGAGAAAGAAAAAGAGATAAAAAGAAAGAAAGAGAGAGAGAAGATATAGCACTTGAGACGCAGGCAGTTGCTTCATTAACATCACCCCTCGTAAATTGTTTCCTCTCGAAGCCGTGAAAATATTCGCTTCTCTCATCAGAAAAGGTCGTCTCTGTTTCTGATCGCTATCAAGAACGTCATTGGATGACCAAACGTTACGATGCTTTTCTTCTTTTTATGACATGACTCCACATCATCCTTTCTTTCTTTTTTCTTCTTTTTTCTTTTATTCCTATCCTGTATATATCTACTTTGAAAGAGAAGAGACCTTTTTTCGGTACGAAATTCGAGTCGTTTCTGGATATATATATATATATATATATATATATATATATATATATAATGTAGAATTTTCAAATTAAACATTTAAATATTTCCTCTGAATTGAAAGATATGAAAAATGATATGAATTGTTTTGAAATTACATGACTGTGTTTGAAACTACGTTTTGAAATCTACATGAGCTTGAACTGAAATGTATTAAAATTTCAACATTTGTTATCCTTAAATATGATTTTTTTATTCAAGATTCCAATTTTTTTTCTCTTATGAGATAACGAAAATGTGTCGTTGCATTTGAAGAAAGCAATTCGGTGAGAAAATGATATTTAAAAAAGAAAAAGAAAAAGACATTCTTTCATATCGTTGCATTTGTAACTTTGTTCAGTCTAACATTTTCTTATATCAAACAATGTAAACGAAACATTTAGATGGTCATTTAGCTAATTGTTTTGAATCAGAATATCGTGGATATATATATATATATACATACATACATACATACATGAATATATATATATATATATATATATATATACATACATACATACATAAATATATATATATATATATATATATATACATACATACATACATACATGAATATATATATATATATATATATATACATACATACATACATAAATATATATATATATATATATATATATACATACATACATACATACATGAATATATATATATATATATATATATATATATATATATCCAATGTTTTAAAATGGTCTCAGGTTTTGTCGAGTTTTAAAATCGTTCGTTTCTCTCTACGAAATAGCTTCGTCTCTTAATACTTTTCCTCCTCCAAACAAAACTTTTTTTCGGGTTCGTCTCATTGCTTTTTTACTCTTTCGACTCAACTTGAACTTCATTAACGTCGACCTCGTCGAGCTGTGCACCAACCTGGACTTCTCTCTCTCTCTCTCTCTTTCTCAGAAACAGTCCGTTTTGCCTTGGCTTCTTATTACACGTGGAGACCCCTGGTGAAATTAATCGTTCGTTTTTACTACCTTCAGAAACGAGAAACTTTCTTCCTTCCTTCCTTCCTTCCTTACTCGTAATTGTGAAATTTTATTGGTGGATAGAACAGCAAGTTCGACGTTCTCTAACGTCAAACTTGGATTTGAAAATCGAGAGATCATTAAAAGATGTTCTTAATATCTCGAAAATAACGAAGTAACAAAAACAAGGTGATATTTCTTTTCTTTTTTTTTCCTTTTTGACACATCATAGCCAATGGTGAAAACTTTACGATCCTGTGGCTGTTCTTTTCCTGAGCATCACGTTATGAAGTAACGTCAAATAAATATATATATATATATATATATATATATATACACACAAGCCAAAGTTAAGACCATTTTTATTACCTCAGAACGCTCGTCTTGGTATTTCACCCTCGAGAAGGTTATAAAAAAGGCGAAACATCTGTTAACAGATCATAGCAAGCGAAAGGCAAGTTCTATGCTAAAAGAGAGAAAGAGAAAAAGAGAGAGAGAGAGAGAGAGAGAGAGAGAGAGAGAGAGAGAGAGAAAGATTTTGTAGAAATTACTGGAAAAAATACGAATTATGATATAACAGAGATATACCGTTAAGGTATGAATCAAGATTATAATGATTTACAGTCGATCATAAACAACTGACAATTGTATTCCATTAATACTTATATATGGTTGCAATCAAAGAATTATTATCAATTTGAATTTCATACAAAAATTACGAAAGTTCAAGAAAAATTAATTTAATAAAATTTATGACTACAAACAATTTCGTCTAAAAAATGATCGCGTTATTATTTCTTCCGTCATATACAAGCTTTATCGAATAAATTTTTCTATAACTACCATAGCAACTACCATAGCTTCGAATATATTTAAAATAGTAATAGTTATAAGGCTATCTTTTATTCTATTATTATATGTATAATATATATAATAATTATATACATATATATATATACAAAATAGGTAGATGTAATATATATAATATATATATAATATATGGATATAATATGTAAATATATATATATATATATATATATATATATATATATGTGTGTGTATATATATATACACTTATTTCCCTAGAAAGTATAAAAAAATAAGGAAGTATAAAAACTATAAAAAAAATAAAGAAAGAAAAAATGTTTTAAAGGAATGTTGTATATTGTTAAGACGGACATGTTGTAATGATAATTATTTGATTTTGCAATGATCCCGGAGAGCCATGTAAAACCACATTAAAACTTTTTAAAGTAACCCCCGTATTTTTTATTATATATTTTTGTAGCTAGTATCAAGTAGTTATCAAAATAATATGATAATTAAATAATCACATGTACATATTTATATCGTATAATTATATTAATAACGTATAACATATAATATATATTTTTATTTGTTGCATCGTGAGAGATGCAATTACGAGAGCGTTTCCAGATACACGTTTCGCATCGGACTAGCATTGATATATGATACTAACATTGATGATTGACCTAATTGAGTCGGTTTACACGGAGAATTTTCCCCGTCTCTTTCTAATCATCAGAATTAGCAAGTTCGACTGGTTGCGATGAATAATGGCGACGATACTAAGCTAGGATACCGTGGTAGGCCGCCAGCAAAATTCGCCGCATTCCCGTAAATTAATGGGCAAACGGAATTTCTTTAAAAAATTCCGTGAAGCTCGTGAAGTAGATGCGAGACAATAGATATAGTATGAATTGAAGTTATCACAGTATATTTGTTGAAATAAGATATAATTGTTGATACTCTTATATAATATCGTTAATTGTACTGTCGCGATTTAGACTGTGCTGAATATCCTCGATTGAGCCATAGCTAGTGATATTAGTAAGACTCGGTTGTCTTATTTGTAAGTGCGAATACTTTGATGCGACTGTCTATAGCTTTTTCTTAAATGAAGGTATAAATGAATTAGGAAAGTAAAGAATGCCCAGAAAGGGAAAGCAATATCTTTCTTGATCGTGGACATGTCAGGGTAGTTCGTTCAAAATGTTTAAACATTTTCATATGTAATCCTTTGTTCTGATGGCCGTGTGGACCCACGAGTGCTGCATTGATATTTGAAGGGTAGGTGTCAGATAAACCCTTCGTTCGTCGCACCTAGATCTATTTTCACAGTTTTTTTTGTTTTGTCGACTCGACACATTATTGAAGACTAGGTACTTGACTAAAAATATCTAAGCTTGGACATAGCTGGCAATGTGTTTTTTATCTATGAGTTTTCTTAACGAGTATCCAACGAGTTTCCAAGAGCAGATATTTCCAATGGTGATATATAATCCTTAGAAAAAAGTACTATTAACAACTGAGAGATGCACGTGTGCGTCAACACCATCTATCATCAATAATATTTTTGTATTATATGTATACATATTTTTTCTTTTTCTTACTGTAAATAAGTGAAGATTTAAGAAATAATGATTTTTTAGAAAAAAAAAAAAAAACAGGGGATATTACTAATGTATAAAAGAATATATACCTCCTTTGGATAAATACGATTTCGTTGTTTAAAAACTATCAGTTTCTTATTTTTCCTTCTAAAAGTATAAGGATTGTCAGTAAAAAGGAACGAGTCAACGTAGCAGTTTAAGGGGATGAAAAGGGTAAAATGAAGTAAAAGCCTGCAATCTTGCTATTCCGCAATTTGGTCTCGAATTTTTATTATAATAGTGCGATGAAGTAACAAATTGCTCTGACGAAGCAATTTCATCTCTTTCGTGAAATACGCAAATGGAAAGGAAAAGAGAGAGAAAAAGAGAAACAAAGAGACAGATAGAAAATGTAACAAGCAAACGTAATGAAGATAAGCGAGAAATTTAACATATGCCATGGCTATTTTGAAACATACATTATCTATGCAGACACAACATATAAATATTTAAACGCGTGTATGCGTATACACATACATTCACATATGTACGTATGTAAGTAAACACAGCAATAAAATTCTCACGAATTTAGTGGAATTTAAATGCAGACGTTTTGATGTCGTCGTCGTAATTGAATCGAGTTGAGTTGAGTTCGAATTAAGAAAAAATGAAACAGATTAGGTCTTTGTTAGATAAAAATTAAACTGATGACTGGTTTGTAGAAAAATAATTTTTAAAGGAGGTAAATATCAATAGTCACTCTTTTTCATTAGTCAACGACGAGGATTTAGAAATACTGCAATTGCTATGAATAAAGATTAATTGTCTTCGTTTTTCCTTGCTTCTTCAAATTTTTTATCTTTCTTCCTACAATTTACACAAATTTTATATATTTACTATCGTATATATATATATATATATATATATATATATATACAACAATGTATATATATATATACGTAACTTTAATACATATATAGAATAAATAGTGTATACCTTTCGTACTAAAGCTGACCGACTTGGTAGTTCGTTCACTTGGAAATAATTCGAAGAAAGTACAGAGAACGTAAAAGGACGACATGAATCAGAAGGGCGGAGAAGGTTTGGGGGTGTTAAGAAATATCTTCTACAGCGTGGCGTCAGGCACGATTTTCGAGTCCATCTGCCACCATTGACGCGTTATACGAGCCACGAGACGACCTACTTTGCCGTAGCAAAGAGTGAGAAGAAAGAAAGAAGCTAAAGGAAAAGGTGAAACCAAGTGAACGCGAACGGGTTTATGTTTTTACTCTCGACGTTAATTTTCTCTGTGGAATTCATCATTTCATTTATTGCGACGAATAATAAATATATATCGTGACGAATAATAGAAAATGAATACATTCAGCGAGGAAGTTAATTGGATATGAAGTCTTTTGAGTATCTCAAATCGATCCTAATGGAATATAATTAAGAGATTAACTCTTTTAATCTTTTAAATGATTTCATTTGTTCATATCATTTCCTATTTCTTTTATATAATGTATCTGATATAAGCCGATAATTCTAATAAAAGTAATATCTATTAAACGTGCATATATATTTCTTTAATAGTTCTATAATATCATAGTGTAGATCAATATTAAAACAGAATAAATATAGTAAACAGAATAAATAAATATAACTTTTTTTAAGAATAAATAAATTCAACTTTTCCAAATTATTGACTTGCAATTAGTTCGCATACGTAATTATTTCTTTTTCAAAAATTTTAAAAATTTTATCTTATATAACTTGATCTGTTAAAATAGCTATTTCTATAAGTAAATAGTGCTTATCAAAAATAAATTTGTTTATAAAAATAGTACTTAAATAAATATTATAATATATGATTGTCAAGATCTCTCTCTCTCTCTCTCTCTCTCTCTCTCTCTCTCTCTCTCTTTCTCTCTGTCTGTCTTCCCTTCTTCCTTATCGTCTTGGTTTGTCAAAAGTTCGACGATACACGATGTTACTAAGTTTATATAACTAAGACAGTGCTATCGATCGAAACGATGCACGTAGTGAGAGAGTGTTCCAGGTAACCCGGCACGAAATTATTAGCGCAAAGTTTACGTATCCTTGACTCGATTACAACGATGACGGCTCAGGTGTGTTGCCCGCGGTATCAGAATTTGAAGACGCACCGAGTTTCGACTCGTGTCGTGTCTATGAATATTGATCGACTCGAGTAACAGTGGATCGATTCGATACTAACGCCCAAAACTTTCTCTCTCTCTCTTTCTCTCTCTCTCTCTCCATCTCTCTCAAATAGGCGAGAGCTCGTCTATTTGAACGTCAAACTTTTTTATCGTTTCTTGTCGATTACGCTCTCTCTCTCACTCTCTTTCTCTCTCTCTCTCTCTCTCTCTCTCTCTCTCTCTTTCTCTCTTTCTCTCTCTCCCTCTCTCTCTCTATCTCTTTCTCTCTCTATTTCTCGTGTAAATTCTCGTGTGAGAATTTTTTTATTGACTTTTCGAAAACAAAAAAAAGAAGAAGCCTAACAGAATTATGATTTCCAAATCGATTTATCAAAAATTATATTGTATAATACTACTGTAAGATACGAAATAATGATGTTAAAAATATGACGATAGTAAGTGCTTTTATTTATTTATTTATTTTTCATAGTAAAAATTAAATAAAGTAATGGTTAAAATTAGATAAAGTAATGGTTATGCGTGATTGATTGTACGAATGAATTTTGAAGAATGAATGTGTAATAAGATAATCAGAGTCGGCACGTTGCAAGAATCTTATTGAACAGAATCGTCGAAAAATGTAATAAAGGATAAAAAAGTCGAATGATTAATTGCTAAACAGGGAAAGTCAAGATTTTTATTGAAAATTGTATCATTTTGTTATTTACATATTTTCATTGGATTATGAAATGAAATTATATCACAATCCTTGTTTTACTATCGCCATTTAAAATCATATTCTTCTATATTATATAAGATGATAAAAAGAGGAACAATAAAGGCGGGAGAAAACTTAGGATTCCGTATTTGAACAACGAAATGGCATAAACGTGGAATATTTCATTACAGAGCGTAATAAAACCGATGAAAGGAGCCAGGACGTAACAAAAGAGGTCTTTCCGAACTCGCCGTCTTCGTTTAGTTCATTATTCTGCAACTCAAGCCTCTTCCTCTCTCCACCACTTTTCACAAGTCCTCATTCCTCAATTCCTGGAATTTTCCGAGCCCTTAAGACGAATGCAAGAGAAAGAGAGAAAGAGAGAGAAAGAGAGAGAGAGAGAGAGAGAGAAAAAGAGAGAGAGAGAGAGAGAAGAAAAGGAAAAAACCAAAGAAAAGAGAAAATTCGAGTGATAAATTTTCAATAATCACCGTAGTGTTATTTTCTACCGAGGAACAAATTTGCACGATCGTTTGGGAGGGAAAGAAACGACGGAGGGCGTATAAAGGTTGGGGGATGAAAAAAGGTAAAACTTCGGTGACACTTACTTCGGCCGTAAGGAGAAAAGATAGAGCAAGTTGTTCGTAACGAAAAAACCAGTTAAATGGTTCTCATCTAAATCATCGTCGTAACATCTCGTTCTTCCGATATCCTCCAACTGCTCCAAATTTCCTATACCACCTCTCTTCTCTCTACTTCCCTCTTTGTCATGAACTTCAGCCCTTTCACTTACATAGACTATAGCCCAAAGACCGACAGGAATGCTTTCGACAGTCCCTTAGGTGATATAGTACTAAGCTGGAGGTTGACTATCGAGCCTGATGATAAGATTGTCCTGGTTAAAACAACAATCTCCCTATCATGGGGATTTTCTTGAAGCAAATAATATTTGAGTCTGACTATTTATCCAAGAACGCAATAACGCTCTATTGCGTTCGTAGCCAACGATCTACCAGGAAAGAATAGTTAGAGATACAAATACAAAACATTCAATGATTTTAATGAAAGTCACTCGTGTCAACATTAATCGGTTTTTTTCTTTTCAAAGTTATCGTGAATACTGTCGGAAAGAGAATTTTTTGAGACATACTTGTTATTGATTGTTATGTTAATATAAAAAATTCAAGACCAGTATGAAGTATCGAACAGTTTCTTATCTATGCGAAAACGTTAACTAATTTTGCTAACATTTACTTTTCTTATAGGTTGTTCAGTATCGATAATAATTAGTAAATAATTAATATCGTGAATCATTTGTTTGGTAGGCAAAAAAAATATCAATTAATGTATATTACAATAATAAATAATAATATATTATAATAATGATATTTGTTATCGATCACATACTAATAATTACTTTATTTTTCTATTACAGAAGGGCTATCCTAACGAATCCAGACCTGCTATCAAGCACGCCATGGTTTCAGCTATTGGAAAATGATTTTTGGGGAACACCTTTAAGAGACAGTGGTTCTCATGGCAGTTACCGACCACTTTGCGTCGCAACATTCCGTTTAAATTATCTGCTCGGTAATCTCGATCCCTGGGGTTATCATTTAGTGAACGTCGTTTTGCACGCTGCCTGCACGATTCTCGTCGTCAGGGTCGCCAGAAAGGTGAGTTTCCAATATTATGGTTTCTCCTTTAAAGGAGGAACCTTGGCATTGTTATTGATTCATGTAATGTTTAAGTTAGCAATTTCGAGATAATAAAGACACCTGTAGAGCATATCTTCTTGTGTTGTTATCAAACACGTTACGGTGACCCTAACAAATAAAATTCTTAGAGCCCATTTCATCCCAGAATATTACGTTTACGATCTTCATATGATAGATACCGTAAATCTCATGAAGTTTATGTTGAATGATGATAGACTGAGATTTACAGCACTACAGGATTCTAAGGATTTTATAATAAAAAATTAATTCGAAATTAGTTATGTTTTTTATAACTTTTTATTTTCTATTATCTTTCTTCGCTGTCATATTAATCAATATTTGATCGATGACGAAATATTTTAATTTTTTTAAGCATTTAATTTCTTCTGTAATACACTATACCTATATTAGTATTAATACCAAATAATAAAAATCAAAAAAGAAAAAAAAACTATATAATAAAAATGTCTTAAGATATATCAAATGATTTTGACTTTAAGCTAATATCCTATTATAAAAATGCATCAATTAACGTCTCATTTCTAAATTATGATGTTTAGGTTCTACCAGGGAGAAACAATCTCGGTCACGCGATCACTGGTTTCCTTTTCGCGGTTCATCCTATTCACAGTGAAGCCGTGGCTGGAATAGTTGGTCGTGCTGATCTCCTAGCTTGTTTCCTGACCTTGACGGCCTTTCTGGCATACTCCACATACTGTGACCAAAGCAGATCACCGTTCCTTCTCTTACTGGCTTTGATATCGTCGACCCTGGCGACACTTGCCAAAGAGACCGGTATATCCTCGCTGGCCCTTTGCCTCTTGTGGGAACTCTGTCGTGGCGAATCAAATCGGAAGGTAAAATATACTATACACTATACGCATACACAAACGGATAAGAATTTATCCGTAAGAAAGTTAACAACGCAGTATAATCCATAATTAAATGTGTAATCTTAATTTTAAGTATCAAATAACTGAAATGTAAAGTCTCGTCAACCTCGCGAAAAAACCAAGTAAAAAAATATAAAGAATTCTTAAGAGATGACAGTTACAATACAACACATTTCCTAAGAAATATATAAAGATTTAGCTAGATAATATTGCAAACAGAATAGGCAATTTTTTGATTCTCATGACGAGAAAAAAGTTTCATCTTATTCATGGGAAAGACGATTTCTGTATATGATATTCAAGCGGAAACTTTAAACAGCGAAATAAAAGAAGAAAAGAAAGAGAGAGAAAAGAAAGAAATGAAAATATATTTTGAGGAGTTAGCAGTAATAATTAAACTTACACTGTATTTTCCTCAGTATGCATGTATATCTGTGTGCATATTATCTTCTCTCTTTCTCTCTCTCTCTCTCTCTCTCTTTCTCTCTCTTCCTCTCCCTCTTTTTCTCCTTGCAAGCCTATCTAACTATATATTTCTATAGGTACTAGGATGGGATAGGCAGCATCAGTAAAGCCGGTAACGTAATGCCATAGCGGCAGCATGTGTAAACGCGTGGCATGCTGTTAGAGACAGGGAGTTGATACACGGTGAAGCAGCATAAGCGGCATCAGCCAGCTTCAGGCTGACGCTTTGCCCCGTTGAACCCTTGCTGAGAAACCCCCTACCTTCCTTCCTTCGTCAACTCCTTCTCCTTTCGCGCATGCTGCATCCGGATGCACTAGATGCACTGGATGCAGTAGACGCCTCGTGTGATGCATGTTGTGAGCTCCCCCACTCCACTTTCTATTTGTCTCGTTCTCTCTCTCTCTCTCTCTCTCTCTTTCTCTCTCTCTCTCTCTCTTTCTCTCTCTCTCTCTCTCTCTCTCTCTCTCTCTCTTTCCTTGCCTTACTCCTATTTCCATCTGATGCTGCTACCAACAGTCAGCTTCTCTCGCCTGGCACTATCAGAGATGATGCGTTTTGAACTCTGGAATGGTGCCAATGATCTTTCTCGTATCTTACAACACTTTTCCAAGATTCTTGAGAATAATAATCGTACGCAATAATACTCGTTTGTATTCCTTCTTTCAGCAATTTTCGTTTCGACCTCTTTCGTTTCTTTTCTCTTTTCTTATCATATCTATTTTCTTCATCTTCCTCTTTGGATTTTTCTCCTCTCATATATTCTCTTGAATCTTTTTCTTGATTTACTTTCTTCGATTCTCTTTCTTTTTCTTTCTCCTTCATGAATGTTTTCCCATAGTTTATTCTATCTCAAGACCTGTCTTTTCCATAGGACCACCCACCATCGAGCAGAGCAGAATATCCCTCCTAGTATTCTTGGTTATCGAGACAGCTTTGTTACCATTTGGAATCTAGCGGATGACTTAAGAATTTTTCTTCTTCTCTTTCTCTTTCTCTTTCTTTCTCTTTTTTTGTTTTTCTTTCAACTTCATATCTTTTCCTTTTTCTTTCTTGTATTGAAAAATATATAGAATTTTGTTGAGATAACAAAGACTAAGATCAATTTCAGAAAGTAAGTGATTTTTAAAATAATTGGGAGAATTAATAATCGCCAACATTTCGTATATTCTTTATAGCAAATCAATAATATTTATATCATTGATTTCTTTTCTCTGATTCGAATAACGTAATATAGATTACTAGCGCACACGACAGAAATTTTATCTAACGCAATTGTTCTTTTGTACCTATCTCTTCTCTTCATATCTCTTGTTTGTCATCAAGTCAAATTTTAACACGATTGAATCGAAATGAAAACTCACTCATTTGTTTCCAATTTATGAAGTTTATTCACGAGTCGAGCAAATCTTATTGTCCACATTGCACACGAAGAGAATGATGATAGTGAATAAAGGGAAGGAGGTGTGCGGATAAAAGCATTCAGTAAAGATTATTATCAATCAAAGAAAAATAAATAAGACCGTCGCTATTCGAGGAGTAAAATCGGTTATAAAGTTACGAAAGAGATAGAGAGATAGAGAGAAAGAAAAAGAGAGAGGGAGAGAGAGAAGCGTCATGTATTTGCATAAAAGACAATGCTTGCACTAGGAGTGAGAAAACTAGCAAGCTAAAGTAACGCTCCGACGAATTTGATGAGAACGAGTGCTCTACCATGACTGTGTCTACTTTCTACGCTTTTATCTTTCTCATCTTTTTCTAGCCTTTGTTTGTGGAGTAGTTCATTGAAAGAAATTATTGTACCGTAGAACGTCTATTACAACAATGACGGCCTCCTACCTCACTAAAGGCTTTATCTCTCTTGAATTTTGTTTCCTTATGCGGGTTATAAGCCAAAATTCGTGTTTTTTGAAGCATCACTTTTTTTTAGACGAGTGGGCATATCCGTATCATATATAGATACATACGTTGAAATACAAATATGATTCATAAATAAATGTTGTTATATATTAGGAGTTTATTACAATGAAATAGTATTTAATTATGAATTAATGCAGTAGCTATGCAAAGTGATAAAACTAAGAATTCTGATTAGAAGATGATATATTAAATATTACTTGAATTTATAATTATAAATTCAATGAATTATAAATAAATGCTGCTATATTGTAATGAATTCTTTATTTATTACTACACCTATTTGAATGAATCAACTAAATATTATTATTATGCAATATGTTTTATATATAATTCATGACAAGTAGCAAATTCACTGATATATAAATAAATAATTTATTCAAAAAACATTATTGTTATACAGATGAATTTTTAATGTAATTTAATAATCTTATTTGCTAAAAATGGCAAAATTCTCTATGAATTTATCGATTCATATTTTACAGCAGTATGATATAATTGGAAGAACATGAGACTGTCTTAAATAAGATGCGATTATTTCATTTTTTCCGATAAAGATATATTTCTAAATGGCAAATTATCGCATATTTCCTAATTAACAAATTAACAAGGAGTAAAATTTTATGTAGTATAATATTCATTCAAAAAGGATAAAACAATTACAACGATCTAATAAATTCTTTGTAAAATTTTAGGTGAACTGTGGATGGTGGACACGTGGTCGTAGTCTAAGCATTCTATCGGGTACTTTAGCCCTTTTGGTAGTGGGTCGTCTAAGGATCGCCGGCTCGAGGCCCGAATTTGCAAGCGCGGACAATCCAACGGCAAGACATCCATCGCGTTTAACGCGGGGCTTGACCTTCCTTTACCTTCCAGCGGCCAGTGCTAGAATGTTGCTGTGTCCGAGCACGTTGAGTTTTGATTGGTCGATGGACGCCGTTCCACGGATCACTAGTCTACTAGACTCGAGGAATCTCGAATCGGCCTGTCTTTATACGGTACTAGCAGGAGCAGCATTTTGGGCAGCAAAAGGATTAAGACGTGGTATCAAGGAAAGTGGCTCTACTAGTAGCATTCAAGTTCAGATTTATCAACGAAACGTCTCGACGAGGTGTCCAGTTTGTGCTGGAAGACGAACGGGTGGCTGTCACACCGATGGCTGTCGTGCAGCTAACAACAACAATAACGGACCGATCGGTGATTGTCATTGCGTGAAAAGAGCCATGAACCTGTCCTGTGGACAAACTTATGGATTTTCTAACATCAACACAAGCAATCAGAAACGAATTGCAGCTACGTCGATCGCGATATCCCTAGGTTTTCTCGTACTTCCCTTCCTTCCAGCCAGCAACCTCTTCTTCTATGTTGGATTTGTCATCGCAGAGAGAATACTCTATCTACCGAGCGTGGGTGCGTGTCTCATCGTTGGTGCTGCTATCTCGGCATGCTATAGAATCGCTAGAAGACACGGATCAAGGACACGTGGTAGATCCGTTTTACTTGCTACAGCAATCCTCATTGGACTTATGTCTGCTAAGACTCTTTTACGTAATACCGATTGGTACGACGAAGAAAGTCTTTACAAGTCTGCTCTTCACGTCAATCCGCCGAAAGGTTAGTTTATTCATTGAACTATTCGATTTTTATTTTTATCCTTTAATCGTTTTTTATCTAAAGGATTTCTTTGAACTGTTTAACTAGAGAAAAATATTTAACTCGTCAGGAAGATTTAACCCTCAAAAGTACATGTTCTTTTTTCTTCTTTTTCTTTCAAAATTATAATTTATTAATAAATTTAATAATTATACATCGAAATAATGTTAAAAATAATGTATGCACGATAATATAATTTTCCATTAAATTTAGTAAGAAAAATTATAAAATTGTAATTGTTTCCATTATTTATGTTTTAATATTTACTTAATAGATAGTATAATATTTTTTTCCTATAACTTTCTAAAAAGATAAATCATTCATTGGAAAGTTAATTTCTTCCACTATAAAAGAATAAATGAATTATTTATTTTTCATTCTTACTATGAAAAAATTATACCTTTCGATTCTTCTCTTTACGATTCATTAATTCATTCAACGCTTATTCCAACTTCTCTTATATCATTTTATTTGTATGCAAAATAATTGTCATTTATATTCATTTTATTTCCTTCCTCATTTCTATCATTTTATTTTTATGCAAAATAATTGTCGTAAAAAAAATAATTTTTATTTTTTCCTGACAGTATTGTCAATTTAATTTAAATATAAGTTAACAATAACAGAACGATAAATATAATTTCTTATAAATTTATTTGAATGTTTGTACAAAGAGTAAGAAATAACAAAAGTCATTCAGATTCTACAAAAATTAAAGCGATGAATTGAAGGATTTTCCAAGAATATCGTATAAAGGTAGGAATTCAACCGGGAACAATCGACATTGAGGCGTGATAAAAGAGTGCCGACAAGACGCGAAGAAGGAAAAAGAAAGAACTGTAGAAGAGAAAGAAAAGATGTAATTTCGCATGGCCGACGTATATTGCAGGGGTCGTTCTATTCCATTATATATGTATCATATATATATATATATATATGTATATATATATACACAGACACGTACATACAGAAGGCCATTGTACTTTCGACAAGTGTATGCTATCCCGCTTTTCATTTTGAACTTCCAGGCCAGCTAGACATCCGCTTACCGTGTCTATAAAATCGTCGTCAAGGTGAATACATGACATGCGATCGGGTAACGCGGTGTACTCTCTCTCTCTCTCTTTCTCTTTCTTTTTTTATTTTCTCTCTCTCTTTCTCTCTCTCTCTTTCTCTTTCAGTCTACGTCACCTTTCCATCTTTTCGTTCATCTTTTTTTGCTTTCCTCGCCGTCATTCGTCTCTGTCTATTTTTATGTAGACCCTCGATCGAGGCACTATCTTCCAACGACGTTTACGTGGCCTCCAGACTGGATTATAATTCTCTTTCGGCAGGTTTATTTCCGTCGGACATCTTGTCCACTTGAAAATAGTACTATTTTTCTTCCTTCGTACTTATTTCAGTACGCTCTTATTAAGTTCGCTTATATGTTACTACTGTTGTTACGTAATGTCAATGTTCGTTAAATTTACGCAATACGTATTATCATTTGTAAACAATTGATACTGGGAGATAATTTGGATTTCCTATTTCGGAACGGACTTGAAATTTGACTGGATATTGATGAATCAATAATTATTACCAATGAAACATATCGTTTGTCAATTTCAATCAAATCAATTGAATTATACGTCAATATTTATCAATAGAAGTGATACACCGGAAGAACAATGAACGTATTAACGACGATAATCAAAGAATAATTCCATATAGATACGTATAGGTACCACATTTATTATTTATATTCTCGGTTTTAACTTTAGCTCTTAATCTTAACAATTCGCGAATTGTCTAAATTATTTTGACTGTATTATAAATACTGTATGAATTAGATGCAGTATCATTTCAAAATTGTGAATTAATCAATGTACATTGTCATCGAATGTTCAATTTACATTATATTTAAATCTTATTATGATCATTATAAACAAATATATGAATTTCCGAATTTCATAAATAACTGAAAATTCACTTATTAAGGATATTCAATTGTCTTTAATTTTATATCCTAATAGCAATATCAATTTATATCTAATCTGTGTTACAATTTTAATATATTATATATCTCTAAAGAAAACATTATAATATCATTATTGTAAATTATATTGAATATAAAATTTTCTTTTACTTTTTTTTCATTATTTCATTTTTCTAAAATAATAAGCTAGACAAATTCTTGATAGTCTTTAAACAGTTTTAAATATGTTTCAATTTGTTTTACAATATTTGTGTAATAACAAAATCAAGTTTCATTTAATGAAATGTCGATGAATATAATTGTTTTTTAAATAATATTATTTTCCATTAATAATAATTCTCAATCGATAGTAGATCAGCTTTGTTCGAATTAAACGTATTGTACGAAACAAACATTATTTATTTTTATCATTTAAAAGTTATGGAAATATTCCTATTTTCAAATTTAGATTACTCACTGAATATACGAACGTTATAATAATAAACATTTATAGCTAGAGATTAATGAATTCATGACTCATTGAATGACTTTTCCTACCCATATACATTGTATATTTCAAAACAAGTCAGATAAATGTAACAGATAAACGAGAAAGAATGTTTAATCAGTATGATAAATGTCAAATTAATTGACAATGTGTTAATGAAACATTGTATCTCGTAGATCTTTATCATCATCGTTTTTATATCATTCGGTCGAAGACCTTGCGATGCATAATGAATGTTTCTTTTTCTGGATGCGACATGCAATAGAACTGGCGTCGACGACCGTCCTCGTGTTATTCCTTTTTTAATCTTCTCATCGGAGAAGCTCGGTAGAAAAGGTTCTCTCTTCTCTCTCTCTCTCTCATTCTCTCTCTTTCTCTCTTTCTCTTTCTCTCTTTCTCTTGGCACTGTGAGGACGATCACGCGAGGGGTCGTGCAAACGCGCGCGCACCGGCAGCGTCGGTGCCTTCGAGCGACGCTTCCAGCACCCTCATCGTCGTCAACGACGTCACGACACCTTTTAATTGCGCCGACAGAAATTGCGTGTTACCGTGTTAATAGGCTGCCTCACTTCGAGAATAAATTTACATTTTGTTGCCTCGACATATCGACGTATACATATAGATTTCTATGAATGTGTTATAAATCATTACATAGGTGTTAGTTTATTTATGTTCGTGACGTTAAGCGTTAACATTCGAAAATCTCGAAGAAATACACCTTCGAAAGAGTTTCCTTCAACGCTCGTTGATTTAAGAGAACTACTGGTAAATAGGGAAAAAAAATGAATAAGAGAAACAAAAAGGAGCCTAACTACGTTCCTCGGCTCGCTTAACCGCGATTTCCTGCTCTTTACCAATAATTTAACCACGAACCAAACACGTCAATGTAGCGTATAACGGGAATGATTAGACACGCACCAATGAACGAGAGAAAAATGTTAGAGTAGAGTAGAAAATCAAAGTAATAGGGCCAACATTTTCTACAATCTATAAAATACATACAAACATATATATTTTTTATGCAATATTATGTGTAAATAATATATATATATATATATATATATATATATATATATAAACAGAAAAGAAATTACACCATCATCAAAATACATCAGACGTTTAATTCGATTGAATTTTCACGAGTTTCGTATTTTCCATAAAATAGTTCCTGTAGATACTTATATACACGGTACATGCGCGGAAAGTTAGATTAACAGGTCGATCGAGGCGTATAACGCGATGGGAAGCGATCTCCGACTGGATAAAACGAAAATTCATTTTCTCTCTTTATCGTAAACATCAGCGAGCTCAACGTGATGGCACGCGATACGAGTTTTCAATTAATATTTTAATCCTCTTACGTTGCCGAGCTAACTATTCCCATCAGATGTATAGTTCTTATCTCTTCTTACAAATATATATATATATTTTTTTTATGTTTTGTCTAATAATGTTTCTTTGATATGAAGTTCACCTATTGAGAAAGTTGTAACACGAAATACTTTAGAAAGTAGGTCTTAAGTAAATTCATGCAATGTGATAGTCCTCGGTTACGTTAGCTCGTTTGCTTATACTACTCAAAGAGCAGCATATGCGTGCACGCGCTCGTTTAAGACCCTTCCTGAGCACTTCCTCTCCGATCATTTAACAGCTCGACTATATAACTTTGTACCATGTAATGGGGTGATTAAGCATACATTGTTGATTAAAAGGGAAGAGAGGTAGTAGATGCCAAGAGATTATCGTAATCTTGATGATTTTTTAATTATATGTAAACTTATTAAGTGAAATATTTATAATATTAATTAGCTAAAGTATTTCATTATTTGCTTGGGTGGTCTGTGGTTAAAAAACGACGATTATCCGAACGAATTAATCGTAGCAAAAGATGAGATAGACGTAATTCACTCTCAAAGTTTCATTTATAAACGGATTTATTTATCTATAACAGTAATATTTGAACAGTATTAATCATTTATTAGAAAGATTATTTTATTGAAGTTTTTACGATTAATAAAATATATATATATATATATATATATATATATATATATATATATACATACACACAATTTCCTATTGAAAAATGGTCATATGTCATATTCCCCTACATTGGATTGACTCATAAATGTCTTTGTAAATAAGTAGTTTGTTATGATAAAATGATACTTATTTATGAATGAATCCGATGATGCTATTATATTTTCCATTTATCTCTTTGGCCAATGTTATATTTCATTTGTATTGTGAATATGAATATATATATATATATATATATATATATATTCATATATATATATATATAAATCTCAACAAAATTCGCATGCTGCTTGATTACAGCTTACGGTAATTTGGGAAGCGTTCTCAGTGCTCAGGGACGCGTGGCCGAAGCAGAGGAAGCATTCACGCAGGCACTTCGATATCGACCGAATATGGCGGACGTACACTACAATCTGTAAGTACCCTTCCCTCTGATACTCCTCTTTCGACAAATGTAAAACCAATAATCCATTTCTACTACGAGTTTTATTTTTCCTCTCCATTCTATGGTACGACTAAAATATAGACAAATTGCTATGTAATATTTGGGGAAGAGATGAAATTATATAACGAGACGAATCAGTCTAAACGAAAATCATATTTTAAGAGATTAATAATAAACGTGATTTGATTAAATAAGGACTAAGTAACGTTTGCTTTAGATAAATGTTCTATTTTTAAAAGGGAATTAATTTGATTTACATGTTAAATACATCGAACAAATTTATTACTAAAATATTCTTAAAAGAGTGACTTATAATTGTTATCAATTATATAGTGATTATAAAAGTGATCGAAGCAATATATATTATATATATGTATATATATATATATATGTATATTTTTTATCATAATATAAATTGGTTACTGAATGTAGTTAATAAATATTTTTGGTTTCCGCAATCACTGGGACATATAAAATTTTGCAATATGTTATTTAACCCCATGCCTTACAATTTATTTTAAAGCAAACGTATCTATTTGGATTATGTAATATCACTGCTAATGAATCGTAAAATTTCTTTATAATTTGCTTCAGGTACATGATTTCTTTACACGAATCAGTAAAAACTTTTTAAAAAGAAAATATATTAATAAAACACTTATGTAAATATGTAAGCGACGTATTCCGTCAAAGTCGATTATTGACTTTCAGAAAATTCATACTAGTCATTTCCGTTTAAGGGGTTAATATCTCTGAGAATGAAATAGATAAGATCAAACATATATCGGACAAAAGTATATCTCTGGACGAACGTTTTGTTATCCGATCCATAGATATTACATGTACCTACATATACGTGCGAAAATAAGTCAGATGAATGTAACAGATAAAAAAGAAGGAATAATGCCGTCTAATCAGTATAATAAACGTATTAATAAGTACACGAGGAGTATGGCGGAAGACCGAAGAAAGAGAAAGAAAGAGAAGGATAAAGAGAAAAAGAAAAGAAAAAACGAAAAAAGTAAGAGGAGAAACGAAGTAGGAAAGAAGAAAATGAGCTTAAGACATTCACAGATCGGCTGAGAGGGCTCGACTCGAGGAACGATAAATCGGGACGATAAATCGAGCTTCCTTAGCTTGCGAGGACTAAGAAATTCTGTTTACCATCGTAGCTATATCAACGGACGACCACGAAGCTCCTTAAGTACGTAATATCGGTCAGTATAGCTCAACCCTGAGCTGCTATCTCTCTACCTCTTACGTGGTTCCTCCTAAGCACAGATAGATACTCATAGACATATACATATATATTCAGACGTGTGCGTGCATCAACGCGTTCGTTCCTATTTGGCACATACCTTCGACGAACATCTTCAGTCCCTCCATATCCTTCGATCGACGGCCATCATCTTTCGACACTCTCTAGCTTCTACGAATAGACGAAGAGAGATAATATATATATATATATATATATATATATATATGCAGTAAAAGAGAGAGAGAGAGAGCAAGAGAGATATAGATATACAAAGGGAGAGAGAGAGGAAGAGAGTTGATGTTGAATCCTGTCGAGTTGCTGAGTCGATAAGCCGACCATGGGTATCCCTCTGCGAGCTCGTGATAAGCCTCTCTACATACTATGCGTTCTCTCTCTCTCTCTCTCTCTCTCTCTCTCAATCTCTATTTCTCGCTTTCTCTTCTCTTTCTCCTTGTCTACGTACACAGTACTCCACCATTATTTACGTAGAGAAAGTACTTTACAGAATCAAGATTACACAATTCTCCTTGTCTTTTCGAATCTTTCTACTATTATTCAGGATCTATTTCTTCTTTCTTCATCTTAAACTATATAATGATAAATAGCCAGATAGATTTGAAGAAAAACGGAATATACATTTTATTAGATCATCATCGAGAACGGGTTCTGCAGATTTTATTTGAAATGTTTTCAAGATTTATCTTTTGAAATTCAAAGGACTAAAAGTTTATTTCTTAATAAGACTAAGTTATAATTCTTTCTTCATCTTAAAGTATACGATGATAAATTGCTAGGTTGATTCGGAGAAAAACAAAATATTCGTTTTATTAGATCATCGAGAACGGGTTCTGCAGATTTTATTTGAAATGTTTTCAAGATTTATTTTGTAAAATTTAAAGAACTAAATTGATAAAACTGAAATATAATATAAAAAGTATCTTTTGTAATAAAGATACAATACGAGTATTATTGAAAGTCAATATATAATATAAATATACATATATTCTATTTATATGTAAATATGAAATCAGTATAAGCTTAATTCAATAGTGAACCCGTTAAATTTTTTATTTCTCCATTTGTCTCATTATTTTCGTCATTTTTAAATGTCATAGTTGTCAAAGATAAACAAAATTTAGAAGATTTCATAACTCAAAGAAATTCCCAAGAATCTCTTTCATTGTCATTGTGATTTTTGACGATACATCGAACGCGTGAAAGTAAATTCACTGACTTAGAGCTTTAACAGCACACGAGTGGATTTGAGCAGTGCGAGAGAAAATAGAGTTTCTACTGGTATCCCTCTTCTCTTTATTGTATTTATTTTAGCTTTTCTCACTTTTCTCTTTCTACCCATTTCTCTTTCTTTCTTTCTCTCTCCCTCACTCTCTATAATATACGTTTCCCCAGTGCTTTATGGCGATAGCAAATTAACGCCAAGGGA
>NC_140810.1:10735000-10782500 GCF_050613455.1 Vespa mandarinia | reverse complement strand
TTAACGTGATCGTTATATAGGATGTAGATAGTTTCTTCGAAGAGCAGTTCAGATTCGCGAAAGCGCATATTCGTTGCCAATGTCTTATGGATTAAAAGATGTATTAAACTTTCTCATTATTCTTAGTACACAATTCTTCGATTTTATATACGATTTTATTTTAAAAGATCAGAAGATACATCCCTCTGATAATACTTATAGGAAAATTATTATCAGTGATCCACAAATTCTTACGTAATTTTATTTATTATATCATTTTGACTTTCTTGAACTCGTGGTAATTGTATTGACACGTTCGCAACAGCTTACGTAAACATATGTTATTTCTTATATTATTCATAATTGTCTGTTGACATGAATTTATACTATTATATGGTTTGTTTCATAAGTTATTTTTGATCGCCGCTGAATTATCTTATATAATGATATTAGCATATTTTTAGCTCGATCAAATATTATTTAAGAATATTTTTTTGTCATCTTAGTTAACTATCATAGTTTACAGTAATCAGGTTTTGAATCTTCTTTTGTTTTAACGGACTTTCAGTATCAGAAAAATAAAAACATTGCTGACTGCGAATGTATGAAATTTACTTGTCTGGCCATCGTGTAAATAAAAACACAACGATAGAATAAATATTAAGAAATTCATGATAATTTGATCAGAAATAGTTTTGTAATATCATCCATACAATAATAATGAAATTGAAATAAAAGTGTCGAATATTTTAAACGATGAAAATAATAAATTCGTATTAATCATATAAAAAAACAGAAGAATAAAATTTTAAATAGCTTTCCTAAACTGTACTTTTCTTTTTCTTTCTTTTTTTGTAAATATGTGAAATAAATATTTGAATAAACTATATCATTTTTCTCATACGTATTTTACTTTTTATTTTGCATTTTCTACTCCAAAAATGAAACGAGAACTATCATTTGGATCTAAAAACCACATGAAACTAATACTCCTCATAATTCGAGCAATTTAGATAATAATTTCATAAGAATTTTCTGAACTACTATTGTACATTATTTTTTATAAACCAAAGAGACCTTTTTATAAAAAAAAGGAAGAGAGAGAGAGAGAGACAAAGAATAATAAAAAAAATAGTGCAAAGCTTATCATTCGGAAATAGAAAAAAATTAAAGTACTTTTTATCAATCTTATCTCTCCACTTTCTTTTTTATTTTTATGGAAAAACAAACGTGTATTTGCTTGAATATGTATTAGATTCGCTACTTAACATTCTACTGAACGCTTTATCTTTTTTTTTAAAGAAAGTAAATGCAAAGGGGAAACAGATTACGTATAAGTTTGAAGCAAAAGAGATAGAAAGAGAAAGTAAAAGAGAATAAAAGAGGGTCGAGGGAAAGCTGAGTGCAAGGGATATATGTAAATGTATTTTACTATGCCTTAAAAAGCCTTTACTCTCTCTCTCTCTTTTTCTTTCGAGAAAAGTGAATACAAGCTACCATAACCACATCAAAGTAAATGGGATCCCCCATCAATTATCGTATCCTCAAGGACGATGGTTAAATGAGAATATGCGCGATACCACAAAATCAAGTTACAAATCGTTCACGTATACGACGTCGCACGTCGCATGTCGCATGTCATACTTCACATACGAATCTCAAAGAAGTTCCAAGTTTACATCGGATGCATCATCTAACTCGTTCGATATAACACTCAATGAAAGTTACGAGGAGTACGACTGAGTAGTTTATTTATATTTCGCTTTTCTTTTTTTTCTTTTTTTAAAAAGAAAAAAATTCTCTACTAAATTTATTCGTTCAAATTTATTCGAAAATTTTTAACGATCAAACTTATTAAGGAATCATGAAGGTTTTATTCTTCCATGCATTACATATATTTTATTAATGATTATTTCACTATTAACTTTACGTTATTCTCATTTCGTAATGAAAAGTAAGTGTTATTTTTATACAATTATATTGTATATGTAGTAAAAATATATTTAGCGATATAACTGCATGCTAATTAATATATTAGAAGGAGCATTCGATTTATTAAGTTTATTAATTAATTTTATATGTGTTAAGAACTTGTATCATCTTATCTCGTCGCCAAATAAAAGAAAAAAAAAAGAAATAAAAAAGAAAAATAGAAAAAGAAAGATATCCTAAGACAGAAATAAAAATTGTACCGTTTTGTAGTAAGACTTTTCCTTATTGTAAGTTACATGTTATTTATATCATATATAATCGTATATGTTTGAACATTAACTTTCTTGGACAGACAAAGGGTTAAAATATTGTTTCAAAACGAGCTAACAAAGCAATATTACAATTATTACAAAAGAGATTTAAAAAGAAATTTTTTCTCTTTCATTGTGAAAGAGAAGAAGTCGGATTTGCGCTCGATTAAGTAGCACGAGTTCGTCTCTTTTTCGTCAGTGGCAGTGGTATTTGGTAGAATAAAGGGCTTATTGGAAAACCTGTTTATCGCTGAGGCCGAGGAATATCTTTCGAAATTAATCATGGAGCAGATGAGAGGAAGTTGGAAAGGAAAAGAAAGAAGAGTAAGAGAGAGGGAAGGAAAGAGGGAGGAAAGAGGAATGATGAGGAAGGAGGAATCGTCTCTGAAATTGCTGGTAAAGTGTAAAGTCAAGCAAGAGGAGAACGACGACGACGACGACGACGACGACGACAACGACGACGACGACGACAACGACGACGACGACGACGAAGGTTGCGATGAGTTAATGAAAATAGAGTTTCCATTAGAAGGAACTCTAGGAGGAAGAAGAGAAAGAGAGAGAGAGAGAGATAGAGAGAGGTGGCATCCTGCACGACGTTCTTACTATTCTTGATTATCACTGTCGAGCTAGTCTGCCTTCTGATTTCCCAAGGATTACGATCCGTTCCTAACGAGAAATTCCATTTGCGAATGATATCAATAGTGAAAGAAAAAGGAAGAGAGAAAGAAAGAGAAGAAAGATCATTATTTTCGTCTTATTTTGGTCACTGGTTAATTAAAGACGATATATGATCGTAAAAATGATTCAAATAAAGAAAAACCGATTAATTAAAGGATAGTAAAGTATATTCGTGAAGATATATGTATGCGTAATGTTAATGAAAAAGTCGGAATTTTCTGAAGTTACTTAAAAAAATGTTTGAAAAATAAATGACGTAACAAAACCATTATGGAATTATATTAGAATTAATCCGTTCCATATATTAATTAGTGATTACGAGAGTGATTTGACTAATCTTTTCTTCTTTTTTTTTTTTTTTAATGCTTTTATATAATTATAATGCAGATCAATGTAAGAGATAAATTCCTTTTTTCTAGATTTCTGATCTAAGTCACTTTCGTAATTACCGCTACATATAGAAAGATTTTATTACTACGTGAAGATTGATGATACACATTTTGAACATTTAATAATATAACAGTTGTTTTCAACTAGGAATTTTGAAACGCATTTTCTCGGAAACTATTGACTTAAAATTAAAAACAAAAAAATAAGCATCATTATAAAGAATAATAAAATATCTTTCAAATGATACACTACTTGATCACTTTTGCCATTTAAGATTTTTGAAGGGGATTATCACCTTCTTTAGGGAGGTAAGCCAAAGTAGGTGAATTTAGGATAAGGGCCTATTTCTCTTGGAAACGAAATTGATCTGTCCTGGAATTTTTCAAAATGATTACTAGATTTCACAATAATTCTGGTGAAAACTTTTCATTGGAATACTATATATGTTACAAATTTTTTATATATTTGTATATTTGTATGAAAAATCTATAAGTAAAACATGAATAACACGTAATATATAATTAGAAATTATTTTTCCTGCTCGAAGGTAAAAATAAGTTTAGAGAAGACGAGAAATAATATCAAGAATATAAAATTGATAAATCTTTTAATGACAAAAGAGATAGAGAAAGAGAGAGAGAGAGAGAGAGAAAGAGAAAGAGAAAGAGAAAGAGACAGAGACAGAAAAGACTCGTTATCGTACTATTGAGGTCGACAACGACCCGCATAGTTCTCGACAAATGTGCCATACGATTTCGTAGGAGCTGCTGCTACGGTTACAATTCTGGTCACTACGAAGCCATGAGAAGTTTTAGGGTTGAACACAGTCCGACACGCTCTTCTCTCTCTCTCTCTCTCTCTCTCTCTTTCTCTCTCATCCTCTCACTGTGTAGTTTGCCTGACCAAGGATTATAGAATCTTTGGACACAAACGCCGACAACACATCACAAAGCTCTCTCTCTCTCTCTCTCTCTCTTTCTCGTTGGAATTAAAACCACATTGGAAGTACGACAGTCGAGAAATTCGAACAATGAGTCACGACAAATGTGGAAACTGGATCATTTATATTTATTAAAGAAAGAGAAAAAAGAAAATAAGAAAGCAAAAAAAAGTATTTTTATCCGCGCATCAGTACGAACAATTGTTATACAATTTTCTATTTCATTTTTCGTTTCTTTCTTCGTCAGATTTTAGAAAGAAAAGTAACTGTCGAAGTTCCTCGAACTTTGTTGGACGTCGCGAAGCTTGCATAGGAGTTTTAGAAAGTAATAATGCACCTCCGTTAAATCATCGCGCCGGTTCCTTCAGGGCAATTTAATATATCAATCCATTAAGTTAGAAAATTTATCGAGCTGAAACTTGATTTAATCTGGCTTCAATGTAATATACTCTTTGTTACCCTCCTCTTTTGTAACTGATACTGTAATGAAATGTAATGTGTACAGAGACAAATACAGAACTTATGGATCTAACAAGGATGTCCATTTGAGTAGAAAATAAAGATATTAACCCAGACAAAGAAAGAGAGGAAAAGAAAGAGAGAGAGAGAGAGAGAGAAGGAGGGATGGAGAGAGGCCAAAGATCTTAAAAACGACAAGACGAACTCTCAATGTTAGTTATCTCTAACGTTCTTGGACGTACTAAAGTATCGTTAGGCTAAACTAATTTAATGAATTAATTAGTTGGCAAACGTGGGAGAGTGTACGTAGTTGTACTTAGAAACGAGGAGTAGTCTATGCTCTTACTTGGATCTATGTACATACATATGTACATAGAACATAGCTGTTTCCAACCCTCTTCATTCCTTTACCGTGTCTTTTGCTAATTTCTAGATCAAACAGACTGTTTTTGATCAGTCAAGATCTTCTTCGTGGTCTTAAGCTATTTGTCGAAGAAATAACTTCTTCCTAGTCATTTAAAAAAGTTAAAACAAATACATTCCCAATCAAAGTACGTATAAATTATATATCTTTTGGTGTACAGCCTTCCTTCGTTTCTTTTTTTTCTTTGTTCATGATCGGATAAGATTTTTATATTTGGATATCGTTGTAACTGTGAGTTATCAACTTTATAAGTAACTTAAGTAATTAAGTACTGAGTAAATGAAGGAAATTTTTGTTTATTAATAATTTTGATTAATGTCTTGGTTTATTTTTGATAATTTTTCTCTTTATATCGATAAAAGTAATAAATTCATCGAAATATTTATTAATAGTATTGAATAAGGAAATATATGTATATGTATATAGGGCAAATTCTTGCTCGTAAGATGTTTATAATATTTGGCTTCATCTTGAAATTCCGAAATTTCATCTAAGAGAAATATTCATCGCATTTGATTCTCTGTTACTCCTCTGGACTACTCGATCGCTTTAACAGAACGTCGACTAAATAGATTTCGTTGCATAGTTACTATTGTATCTAGTAAAGTTTGCCTGCTATGCGGACTGCATCGTACACGAATATGCAATCACAGCGAGTCTAACATAGTAGTATTTTGAGATACCATTGACGAAGATGTTTCTTAAACGTTGTCTATTTACTACTTCATAAATAACGTCAACTATTTCAATATTCTCTTCGTTGTAATGAACGCGAAATGTGGGGAAAAAGAAAAAGAAAAAAAAGAAAAAATTGAGTTACCGATTTAGACCGGATATTGAGTTAATGATTCATATTAAATAAATTTTATTGAGCGACAAAAAGGTAAAGAAAGAGAAGAAAAACAGGAAGAAGAAAAGCTGAAAAAAACGATGATTTTAAAAGTCAACCAAGCCAGTTTGCAATCTCCGCTTTAAAGATTACTCTCCTTTACTCGGGCGGACGAGAAAGCGTAATATACATTTATAATTCAATGGGGCAGCTTAGGTAACTTGGAGGTAAAGTCGAGGGCAAAGAATTTTAGGAAAATATAAAAGCCGATGCTCGGTTAAGTACGAAGGGTAACGATGCTTTCCGACGTCCAACGAGTTTTCTGATATAATATTCTTCTCCTTTTCCATCTTTTTCCTCGTATCTCTTTATCTCTCTCCTTCTTTCTTTCGTTTTCTTTTTCTTCTTTCCTTTTTTTTTTGTCTTTTTTTCTTTTCAAAAAACGAAACTTGATAGGTACCCAGCATATTCACGATGGACATAAAATACGGATGAACATCAAATCGATGAATTCGTAAGAAGAGAATCATGGTATATGTAAAGGAATAGGAGGACGGTGGCGAAGGCGGATATAAAAGAAATGACAGATCACATAAATTCGTAAACAAGACGACCGATAAAAAGAAGAGAAGGGGTGGACTCGAAAGAAAAAGATGAAAAGTGCCGGAGGTCGACGTTTATCGGAAACGTGGAAGTCGATATCGTCCCTCAGGATTGTGAATAATACTGAATAATACAGTCTTTCTTTTACTTCTTTCTCTCTCTCTCTCGCTCTCTCTCTCTCTTTTTATGGTTAGAAAAGTAGACACAGAGCTTCTGTCGAAAGGAAACAGGTAGCTATTCGTGATTCAGCAAGAGATACATAGTATAAAAATAAATCGAGGAAATGAATGTGGATAAAGATGGAAGCAAAAAAGAAAGAAAGAGAGAGAGAGAGAGAGAGAGAGAAAGAGAGAAAGTAAGGGAATAGGAGATTGAGAAAAGGAAGTGAGAGTGATCGTAGTGGTGGGAGTAAGGAGTATGGTGTATGAGATCTCAAGCACGAACTTTTCGAGAGTTTGCTGATGGTGCCCCAGGGAATAGTAGTGGGAGAGTACTTTCAAAGGATCCTCATAATATTTTTCAAATTCCAACTGAAATTTTACAGAGAGAGAGAGAGAGAGAGAGAGAGAGAGAGAGAGAAAGAAAGAAAGAGAGAAAAGAAAGAAGTGTAACGTGATGTGTAAAAATTTTTATGACCATGAGAATTTATGACTTATCAAGAAACGGGAAAAATAACTTGAAGAGTTCCTCATCTTTTTGTATTCGAACGATTCATCATTTATCATTAATCGATTATAATCTTGCTCTTTCTCTTTTTTTTTTTCTTTCTCTATCTCAATTGCTATCTTTCTCACCTTTCTCTCTTCGTACAGCTCGCGGCTAAAAATCAGCAACGTGAACGAACAGCAGAATGACACTTGTCTATCTCTACCCGAGGCTGTACTCTACAAATTCTGTCTCACTTTCTTTTTCTCTTTATTTCGATATCAGCATTGACTTTTCGAGAAATCGAAGACCATTATCGTGCTATGGGAATAATAGTTTTGATTCTAGATAATAAGAATTGCGATCGCTTTACATTTCTCTTTCTCGAAAAAAAAAGAGAAAAAATGAATCTCTTTCTCTCTCTCTCTCTCTCTCTCTCTTTCTCTCTCTTTCTTTCTTTCTTTCTATCATTTTCACGATTGATGATACTAAATGGACGTATTCTTGGCATACATCTCGAGTCGAGGCGATATCTTTTTCTAATAAAAGTGAGAAAATGTAGGAAGAATGTAAAAAGTGATTACTCTGCTAGGAAAGAGCATATTACAAAGAAGGAAAAAAGAGAAAATGACGATTGTCAAGTCAATAACTTACATCGTCGAGGAGACTAGAAATAGTTTATAGGAGGACTATAATAGTACTTCGTACGAAAGAGAGAAAGAAAAAGAAAGAGAGAGAGAGAGAAAGAAAGAGGGAGAGAGGGATAGATAGATAGATACGTCGGTAACAATTTATCCAATGAACACATCCTGTTATCTCGTCTCTGTCTACCCGGTTTCTCCTCCTCCTGTGGGTCAACCGAGCGCGTAATAGCTATATCAAATAACTCGGGTTCCCTCTCATCGAATGCGACCACCACTACTACTACTACTACTACCACGATCACCAACGGTATCTGCAAGGACACAAGGCCGTCATCGTCACCCCACCGATTCAGTTCTATCGCAAGCAGCTTACACTTACACCGTCGTAGCCGGCCCTAGGCCGTTTCGGCCTTCGTGACAGAATCAGCGCGGTCAGCCGTTAACAGCTTTTCCTCTTTGGCCTACAACCAACATTCTATTCCACTCCATCCCCCTTATCACCCTCTCCTCCCTGTCCATCTTTCTCTATCTCTGTTACCCTGTTTGTTCTACTTGTCAGTTTGTAACGTAAAATACGATTATAATTCATTAATAAAATAAATTATGTTCTTATCTATTTAACTTTTAACAATACATCATAGACATTTTTTCAGGGTGATTAGGATAAATAAATTATATCAAATATTATATCATACCAAAATGAATAATAATTCGTACAAAGTATGAAAAAAATTACGCGACGTAAAGAAAAATTTTTAATTTGCACTAGTACCAAAGGTCGTGAAAAAAATAACAATTAAAAAAAAAAAGAAAAAAAAAAACAAAAAATAAAAAGAAACTAAATCGTTATTTTCTTTTTTATAGCAACGAGCAACGATTCGTTAAATCGTTTGCTCGCTGCAAAAGACTGCTTCTGTAGCATTTGCACTCTTCGATAGTAATTCTGTTGCTTTCGGATTCACGAATACGTTATACAGAGAGGCAAAGCAAAGCGAACGAACGCGTGCATTAGTGACTATCTACGTATATCCAACGCAAAGTGAGGCATCGGAGGATGGCACTTACCGATTCTGTCCGGCATGCGATATTACCAACCAGCCAGGTAACCGTTGGTTACCGTTGAACCCTCGGCCTTTGCAGCTTTGTCTCACCGCATCAGATATTACGAGTATAATGCATCCACCAGACCCAATCCTGATCCATGTACGAACATACACTCAGACAAAGTACGAGGCAGATGTAGACAAGGTACACAGGTTGCTCGTCCGTTCGTTCGTCTCGTTTCACGACGTAAGCGATTATCTCTCTTACTCTCGTTTGCTTTTCGCGTACAAAGCTTTGTCATTTACAAGATACGTACTACATACTATATAGACATATAAACGTTATAGCCTATGGCCATGAACCTTTCGATGCTTTTGATATTAGAAACATCTCAACGAGAAACAATTTTTCTGATATCTTTTCGAGCGAGAAACTGACGGAGGTTGGATGTTGATATTCCTGATAAAAAATGTACACCGTTGATTTCCCTGTCCACCAACAGTAGCACTACCACAACACTAGCACTAGCTTCAATGTATCAGATTGAATGAACTTTTCGTTTCAACGGCCAACTGCCAAGTGTCCACGCTTTTCGTACTAATGGCATATGTATACGCTCATTATTTCTTTTATTCTGCTCCCTTTCTCTCTTTCTCTTCCTCTCTCTTTCTCTCTCTTTCTCTCTTTCTCTCTCTCTCTCTCTCTTTCTCTCTCTCTCTCATCCTCCTCCCTCACTTTCTTTCTCTCATTCTATCGTATACATTTGTTACTAACGACGCTCCAAAATGATTTTTAATTACTCTAACGTTTAATTACTTATTCATTAGCCATACATAGTTCCTTGTATATACTTCACGTATATTCGCGACTATTTTCTATCTCCGTGAATTTTAGCTTGAGAGTTTTGAAAGCGACGGGAAAATAAAAATAATAAAAGAAAAAAGAAAAACAGTTTGAAAGAACGTGTGCGTTTTTCTGTCTTTCTTGTCTTTTTTCCTTTTCTTTTTTATGTATGTGTGTGTGTTTTTTCTACTCTCTACAAAAATGGCAACGCAATGAGAGAGGCTTAAGATCGACGTTGAGGATTTAACTGAAACGAAGTGAAGTAGCGCGTATCCAACCAATTACTGGGGATAACTGCAAAGGGCGTAAGTTAAAGGGAAGCATCGAAACGCTACCACCACTGGATAATCCTAGTTCCACCCTCGGGCTAATGTTTCTGAAAGCGTGCGTTTCTATTCGATGCGATTGGCAGGGATACGCCATTTGTTTATGAGCTTTCCTCGGGGCTACTTCACTATAATAACGAATTGTTATCACATGATTATTATGCTTTTTGTTTATGATTCAATTCGATAATTAATTTTAAAGGGTGAAAGAACGTTTAGATCATCTATTTATATAATTTAAACATCAAGATATATTTCTCTCTTTCAATTAAAATTTTCCTTATTAGATTTTTTCTACATTTACTTTATAAAATTGAATTGATATGTCGAATGCTAATTATAAAAAAGAAGAGAAAAATATTTTATGTTTAAAAAATTTAAATGTTGCATGTATCTACACGACACGAATATTGAAAGACATTGTTTCCGTCGGATAATAACATTTAATAAATTTTTCACTTTAATAATAATATATCTTTTAACGTTAAATTCTGAACATTATTATACATATGAACATAAATTTTTCGACGCTTTTAATACTTATCGTTAAATTCATCATCCTGTTTACAATGTTTAACTCGTCTATTTAATAATATAATATAACTTCGAAGTTATACGCTCACAAATCTATTTTTAAAAATCTCATTTTATTCGTTACAAGCATCTTAACGTTTATATCATAACCATTTGTTTCTTTACGACAAATTTGCAATTTCTATTTCTCGAAATAGAGCGGTTATTGTTCAAATTTGTTTTGTTTTCCTATACAGATAGATCACTTCTGTTTTCGTTTTTTTATTGTTTCAACGAGCTTACAAAGGGCTACATGATAATTATAAAGAATCGTGTACAATTTTATTTATTATGTATTCATTTTGTTACTATCTTTCTCCATTGTATTATATAACTTCGATACGTCGATATTACGTCAATTTAAAATTTTTATCGTTTATCAATAAATAATATATATAAAGTTTAAACAGGGGAAAAAAGGAAAAAATAAATTACCCAAGGGTTAATTAAAATAATATAAGAGAGGAATAGCGTAATGGAGATAGCGAAGCGAGAAAGAGAGAGAGAGAGAGAGAGAGAGAGAGAGAGACGGAGAGAAGAAAATAAGTTAATATTGACAAAATAGAACTCATCCGGCTACTAGTACTAATTACGCGACATTACGTACCATACAAAGTGTTATTAATATCGAGAACGGCGGTTATATACAGATAGTAGCACGTTGCATTCTACGATAATAACAAATTCGCGTTTACGTCGATTCGCGAGTCTCATCGACACACTACCTGATCACCAACCATGTTACATAAAGCTCGAATATATATATATATATATATATATATATATACACATATATGTATTGTTTATTGAACGACGCTCATCGTTAGCCGTTCCGTTGTTACAAATTCGACGAACGAACGAACGCACCCTGTCGTACCAATGAACGGCTTCGATCGCCGTTTCTCTTCTCGTTCATATAAGCTTCGAAGTCCAGCACCATGGTTTAACGCGAATCGGCCACTCCACTCGAGAATTATGCATGGATTCGCGTGCATACAGGATATAGTGCATCGGTTACGATGGGATTTGTCAATTTATTAGTTGGACTGTTTAAAAATCTTTTTTTTTCGAAAAGGAATCTCGATCCTTGAAATATTCTTCCATTTAAAAGTCTATGAATTTATTTCATTCGTTATTATTTCAATATATATGTGTATCGAAAAGGTTTTAAATCTGATATTGTTTGCTTTTAATTGAAAACTTCGAAATATTTTTGTCTTTTTTATATATAAATTGTAAAGACGATTTATTAATCAGTTTCGAGGTAGACTCGAATAAACTATATTTGTTAATTACTGTGTACATAAATATATATATATATATATATATATACAGATATTATAAGTTTATTTTATTTAAAATAATATATGTGTATATGTGTGATTGTGTAAAACTTCCTGTATTAAATATTTAAATCCGCGGGAATAAACAAGTCTCTCTTTTTATAAAAACTATTTTAAGTAAAAAATTTAACGATAAATATATATAAATAATTATAATTAAAACATAGTTATCAGAATTAAATGGTATTGTAAAAATTCTAGAATTTAATTATTTATTGAAGTCTAAATACTTTTCATGAAAATTTTTCTTGGCGCATTATAGTATTAGTCATGATACTACTTAGTGTTAACTGCTAACAGTGCTCAGAAAATCTTTACAGAAGATAAACGATTATTAAAGATTTATTTTAATATTAATTTTATCTTTGTTTTTTTTTTTAATTTATATATTAACAATAGATAGTATACAAAGCTTCCTTCTATAACAATAATATCATTAAAATATTAAATTAAAGCAGTTTACAAAAACACGCAAGTACAACTGAATAGAACAGAATTGAATCGAATATAATCGAATAGAATCGAATAAAATTGAATAGGATCGAATAGGGCCGAATAAAACTAAACATGACTAAATTGAAGCGAATAAGATCCAATAGGATCGAATAAGATCAAATAGAACTGAACAGAATAAAATAGAATCGAACAGGATTCAATAGAATAGAATAGAATCGAATGGGATCGAATAGGACGAATAGAACCGAATATAATCGATTATTATGAAATAGAATAAAATAGGACCGAATAAAATACAATAAAATCAAATATGATCTAACAGGATCGAATAGATTCGAATAGGATCAAATAGGATCGAACAGAATCAAGTAGAACAATATAGAACTGAATAGGACCAAATAGAACTGAATAGGGTCTTATACGATCGAATAGAATCGAATAGGACCGAAAAGGTTCAAATAGGACCGAATAAGGTATAATAGAATTAAATATGATCTAATTGGATCAACTAGATTCATATAGGATCAAATTGGATCAAACAAAATCGAGAAACTATTAGAACTGTACAGAATCTATCGACGCTGTTCGGTTCGGATCTTATTAACTTTGATTATGTTTAGATCCGAGGTTTTGACTAGTATGTTAACGGTGGTTTTATCCAAATCCGAAACAAAACCCTGGACCAAATTCCAAACAAAACCTAGACATAACCAAAGCCGAGCCGAACCGAGCCGAACCGACCAGACCCAACCCGATCCGACTTGAATCGAGTCGAGATAGACTGGATCGAACCATCCGAATTAAGCTGAAGGAAACAGAGCCAAACTACCCAATACCTCTACCGGCTCTGACTCGACCCGATCCAATTTAAATCCGGTCCGACCTGATCCGATCTCTATTAAACTTTATTAGTTCTGTTTAGTCCTATTTTGTCCTACTCGATTCCATTCTTTCCTATTCGATCCTATCCGAATATATTCGACCGTACTCAATATTATTCAATCCTACTCGATCTTGTTAGGCCTTATTTGATCTTGTTCAGTCTTATTCGGCCAAATTTGATTCCTATTCCGTATCCTATACGATCCTATTTTGATGTTGTATTGTTTCCTGTCTTATCCAAAAATTTACTATTAAAAATTGATAAAACAGAATTCTACTATCGTCGGCTTACAATTAATTGTTCAATCATAAAAGCAGGAGTCTATCATTACCAAACTGCTTGGTTATAATAATATGACAAATACCTCCAAATATCATTAATATGTTTTTACAAGTCGCCATATTTAGAAGTTATATGCTAATTATTAAATTTAAAATTATGCTAATGACTAAATTTAAAGAATTGTTTCTTTTTACTTACTGTTTATTTACTGTTTACTTATTATTTATTTATGATTTACGAAGTTTCAATGACATTAAAATATTCACTATATTCATAAGAATTTAAAATTGTAGCGAATTAATATAATCTAAAAATCACTCATGAATGATCATTTAAAAAACGGTTAGCAGGAATTATTTACTTTCATACATAATATGTATTATATACACATAGAAATTCTTTAAAAATTTGTGTACTTTTTCAAATATTTAAACATATGGCCAAGAAATTATAACTTTATTATGGCAGTATTATTGTAGTTCATTCGTTGTTTTATTAATTCTCTTTTAATTATTTTTTCAGATCATTTACAGTTTTCATCCTTCGTTATCGCAATATACATATCTTACGAGTTATTTACAGCATACAATGAGAAAGTTTTTCTTAAAATTTTCAATCATATAAAACAATCAAGTAAAAATTCATCCTTAAATATAAATGATATCGAAACATTACACGTTGACGTTTCATCTATTAAAAAATGCGAAACGATTTTGTTCATAAACGTGATCTGAAAATAAATGATGTAAAAAGAAAAAGGGAAAAACTTAATAATCACCTCGAACGTTTAGAAAACCATTTTGAAAGTTCGAAGATCTCTCTTATTTTATTGACTACTTATTCGTATTCGCTTGCGAATTTTGTGCTCGGATGATACAATTTTCTTCCTGAGATATTTCGAGCTGTCTTAGAAACGTGAATCCCTTCAAATTTATGGATAGCATTCAGGATAGGATTAATGAAGGGGGATGGTGAAAGGGCGAACTCGATATAAATTTTGAAGCTAGAACGTCGATGGGTACGTTGACTGCACGACATGATGTAGGGCAATACGAAACTAAAGGATGTATGGTGGTACCTGTAGATTCGGCTTTGAAGACCGACCACTAATTGGAATGATATGTGAAAAGCGTTATTTGAATCCTGTCACTTGTCTCTCGATCCAATTATCTCCCTTCCTCTCTTCCTCTTCCTCTCTCTCTTTCTCTGTCTTCCTCTCCCTTTCATTCTTTGTATGTATGGTTTTCTTTATACGTATGTATTACATCCAAATACGTTAGCAATGATGTTGACGTAGAAAATAATATAATGGATGGTAATTATCAAAATTATTTCAGATATCCAATAACCTTTTTTTTAGATCGTATTATATGAAAATCTACATTGCACGTATTCATTTTCTATGGTTTAAATGACAGTATTTGATTTTAAACGATATTTATATTTGATTTTATTATAATATAATGTAAAATGATATATAAATTCATATACCAATAATAATACTACGCACATTACCACAGAAGATTCACGAGTAATCCTAAGTTCGATTCAACTTTGTCGATTTCAGAATAGCAGACATTTTGAAAAATTCATTACAAAAAAGGAATCTTATACCTGAACCTGATAAAAATAGTACAAGAATATTTTTTATGCATTATCAATCAATATACGCTCAATTAAATCAATCATGTCAATTGTTAAATTTTTTTAATTCAGTTTCGTTTCTTTTTTTTCTTTTTTAATTTTACTCAATCATGAAACAGACGAAAAGATCAAGAGAAATGGAAAAAGTGGGATGGGATAGTGAGGCAACGAGAAAGGAGGGGGGTCTGGAAGGTAAGAAAAGGGTATCTTTCGGAAATCAACGACGAAAATTTAATTCAATGTCGGTAATACGGTCTTTCAACGTTGGAAACATCTGGACAACGTCGAGATAAGACAACGACGTTTCCTATACTCTTTCTCTCTCCCCCTCCCCTGCTGTCCCTCTCTTTCTTTTTGGAAAGTAGTGGCATGAGCAAAAACTTGTTAGCACCCGCAGTCGAAACTCTCGTGTTTTATTAGAAAAGTTGGAAAATTAGCTGAAAAACACGAGTGAGACGACGAAAACGACGACGACAGGGTCGTGCAACGATAGCTAAAAGATGGTAAAGAAGAGAGAGATAGAGAGAAAGAGAGAGAGAGAGAGAGAGAGAGAAAGAGAGATAGTATTGAGACGTAAAGGAATTAATCGAAAAAGGAAGAAGAAAAAAATACAGGAGAAAAAGAATAAGAATAGGGTAAAAGAAAAAGAGAAAATGGACGCGAAAAAGGAGTATCCAGTGACGTTCGTTCGAGCCTGAAAAGAGGGTCATTATGCAAGTCTTTCGAGAAGAAATTTGATGAAGAACGAAAGCTACTTTCTATCTATCCTATATCTATACTTTTATACATATATACACAAACACATATATATGTATATATACATATATATTTATATAAATATATATATACATATGGCGTGGTGTAGCTCTTTAACCTGCCACCTATAAATTTGAAGTGATGTAAAATTGGAAAGAGAGGGAGAGAAAGGTAGAAAGATATTACCGTACTCTTTGGATAATAACTTCAAGCTTCGTGTTTTTCCAATCTTTCTCGTCTCCCGACGTTTCTTGAATGAAATAACAGGTTTCCAACCTTAGTCCAGGATCGTTTAACAAGAGAAAGATAAAAGAAGGCTTTCTTATATTCATCATTCGAGTTCGAGTTGATCTACAAACTTGGCAGATTCTCTCTCTCTTTCTCTCTCTCTCTCTCTCTCTTAAGATTCTCTCGAAGCTACTCCTTAGTCTGTCGAAGTCGTTATTACCCGGGATTCCGTCTAGAGTCAGAAGGTAATTTCACTTCCGAACACGCGACCAAAATTGGATCTTAGTTTCTACCTCTTGGTGTATTTAAGTACTTGCGCCCGTGCCATTTATATGTTTGTGTGTTTTTGAGTTTGTGTAAAACTCTTTATTCTTTTATTGAAATTAAAAATATATATATGTTTAAATTATTAAAAATCTTAATGTATTTACTCGTCTCATCGTATCTTACTTAAAAATACTATTTTTGGTGAATTTCTCTTTTGACGATACAACACGTTTCTGGAAAAAAAAGAAAAAAAAAAAATATATATATATATATATATATATATATACATATCTATAAAAAGAAAGAAATATAATTATAAAAATATGAATACAAATTCGATTGTACATATTTTTAAAGAATTAATTCCTTTTTACAAAATAAGGCAATTTGGAAGATAAAGAAAATACACGAAAAATGATCAGTTTGTTAAACTTTCTCTAAGAACTAAATTTTCCAATCGAATTGATTCTACGTTTTAAATTAATCTTGTTTTAAATATTCTTTGAGGATAATCTTGTTTTAAATATTATTAACGTGCATCTCTCCATTGTACACGGTACTTTCTCTTAAGGATCATATAACACCATTGGAAACAGTTAACCTTGGGAACCTATAGACTATTAACTAAACAAAACGCATAAATAAAAAACATATGGCCACCTTTGTCTGGGCTTAGGCATTCTTAGTAAAGTATCTGGGTTTCGATAATATGTCAACTCGCCCAATAAATAAATAATAAAAGTGGAAGCTTAGGCTCGATAAGCTAAGGGTTGTCTGGCGCCTAGCTTTGAAATATCCATTGACACCCTATAATCTTCAAGAGCACTAGAATAAAGGGGTACACATGGAATGTTTAAACATTCCAACGAACTATTTCCGACCAATAGGCATTTATTCTTTCCCTTTCTATAGGTCAAACTCCGCCCTTTACCAATCTCATTTAAGTTTACGGGGATAGTTCAAAATAGGTCAAAAGACAGTCAAGCTACATCTTTCAGACTCATAACATCTGAACAGTCAAGTTACATCGTTAAGATTTACAACGTCTATAAGCTCTCAAGCAATCAGTTCAGCTAACTACACATCATACACGAGACACACAAACAATTGTAACTCATCCAATCAAATACACGGTGAGATTTACATATCGCAATTACTTCTCCACTTCTCACGGGATCCTTTAAAGAACGCGCGTTCTCCCATTAATTTACAAAAACCCGACGAGCGGTATTTTGTTGATGGCCTACAACGGTATCCTAACCAAGTGCCACCGCCCTTATTCATCGCTACCAGTGGAAAACAAGGACGAGATGGGGGACATTTCCTCTGTGCGAATCGACTATCATCGCTGGTCCAGTGCGAGAAGCGCATTTTCAAAAACGCTCTCGTCAACAATCAACAAATATCCTTTCGAAATTTAAAATTAATCAAATAGAAAAATATAGTTTCGAATAAAACGCGTTTAATAATTACATACAAACAACCGCACTTAAAGATCTTATAACTCTTAAAGATCTTAATACTCCAAATTTTTATAGAATAATTTAGAACATATTTCTCAGGATACGAACGTATAAAGAAACTGTAAAAAAGTTTTCAATTTTTTAAATCATCAATAACTTTTCTCATTAAGCATACTATTTTACACACAATATTGCGAGTAAGAGTAGATCTTATTAATTATGTATCGTTCTTAATTAAACGAGATTATTCATCGTTTATGTTTGATATTTAAAATACCAAAATCGATAATTATTGAAACGTTTCAATTCTTACGTATAAACAAAAGAAACGACAACAAAAAGCAAAACAAAGCAAAAGAAAAAACAAAGTTTTATCTTGATGTAAAGTCCTCGACAATTCGATTTATTTTAAAAAGAGAAACTTTTTCCGAAGCTACATCTCGGTCATTACGATAGAAAGAGAAAGAAAGAAAGAAAAAGAGAGAGAAAGAGAGACAGAGAGAGAAAATCCGTGTTTTCTTTGAATTCGAAAAATACAAAGATTTTCTTTTGTATCTACGCATCTCTTTTATTAGCGTTTGCTAGTCAAAGTAACTTATTTCTTCCTTTCCGTTCTCTATGAAGTACGATTCAGATTTTTTATCGATATTAATGACGTTGTAAAAAGGGTAAGAGACAAACTTGCCCTTCCATCTTTTCTAGAGAATCGTAAATACATTTCAATCCTTTGTATCCCTTAATGTATCTTTCTCCTACACTCTGACAGAGTATCATTTTGCTATAAGATCTCAAAGCGAAGAAATAAAATTTCTCTCTGTTTCTCTCTTTCTCTCTCCTTTCTAAAGTTCTTGTTTATGTTTCCGATTAGATTCGGGAGAGACCACAGGAGTTCCGCTATCGATGTTATCGATCGACGACGATATTGCTTCCATTGAGAAATTAAATATTGATGATATCGTCCTTTACGAGTTTCGAGTTTCGATTTCATTTCATTTTGAAAATGATATACGCTTTGCTGTAGAAAATTGTTCTTCTCTTCTTGCTTGTTCAGCTATGTAGGTGTATTTCTACGTTGAAGCACTATGACTCTCCTTAAAGTTACAACGAAAACGGAGATTGCACAATGCATGTATATACTTTCATATATATGTCATATATATATATATATATATATATATATATATATATTATATTTATTACATTGAAACGTATTGTCTCCGATATTGTTCATAAAATAAACTTCGTAAGTACAAAAACTTGAAATCGATTATATGCGATTCAAAACTCGTATCTTTCTCTTTTCTATTATAAATAGAAAGAAAAAAAACAGTAGTACAATTATTTTTTACATAATTAAGAACCGTAATCAAGTGATTATTTAATAGTATAAGTAAATTTAATTGAAATTTTGTTTCTTTAGGTCAATAATTAAATTAACTTAACCATTGAATATCAAGGTTCTCATAGATCGCGGAAAATATATTATTAAAAAGTTGTAAAGTTGTATTATTAAAAAGTTGTATTATTAAAAAGACGCGATAGCATTTGTTTTAGTTCATGTTAAAAAATGCCATGATGTGATAATACGATTTTTTTCTTTAACACATACAGATAGACCCGAGCTTATTGTCAATAGCCTAACGCGATTTAATGCTTTGATATTTTTCGACTATGAATGTGAACAGTATAGCGTAATTGCATTACGGGAATTCAAACGTTTAAGGAATCTTATTTTATTTCCATTCAACTTACCGATAATTATCAACTTTTTTTAAAGATAGTTCCATAGAAACAAATATAATTTTTACGTAGATGGAAATATGATTTCTGTAACACGTATTTATGTTTCTATATCCTATATTATACAGTCAATTGATAAATAACTCACTTCGAGTTATTGTAAAGACTAATATATAAAGACTACAATATATAATATACATATAATATTAATAAGTAATAATATATAATATTAATATTAATTATATATAATATACAATATTAATATCTAATATTAATATATACTATTAATCCGTCCTGATTGTATAATGGTTTACGTTAAAAACGAATCTAGGCGCGTAATTCTGAGCAAAGTTCATTCCAAAGATAAAGGTTTAATTAAATATATGCCTTTTTGTAATTTTTGAAGGAGTTTTACTTCGTTAAAAAATAAAATATCGTGTGAAAAAGTGATTTTGTTTTTCTGGAAAATATTTCATACATAAAAATAAATCTTTTTCAAAAATTCGAAAAAGGCTATGTCCTTGACATGGTTCGTTTGAACTCTTATTTTTAAAAAGAGATCCAGTTCATTAAAGTCGGTCAAGAATTACATATAGATTCTCTATTGACGTTAATGCTGTTTTCTACGTTTTTAGTAAAAAAATAAAAAGTTTCCTATGCATCCAAGGCATCCTACGAAATTTGTAGTAAAGAAGAAGCTCGTACCCAATATAAACGCTTGAACAATGTTGTTCGTTTCTGTGAAATAAACAGTTGCGAAACTAATTGTTAGATATTCTGATCCATTCCGAAAACAAGGAAACGCGTTTCGCGATGTTCACGAGAAAAGTTACAGTAACTCATTTGGGCATTCTAATGAACTTTCGACAGAAGATTCTACGGCAAAAATAGGAAAATATCTATTCAGCTGTTCGTGCCAATGGGGTCTATGTTTCTGAGATATTGTTAAATGTTAACAAATTTCGTAATAATTGTATATTTCATATACTAGAAAAGTTTTATAAATAATATTTAGCACAATAATATTGTGCTAATATTAGTATAGATTCGTAATGCAAAAGTCATAGGTTCGAAGCTGAATGATATCAATTTTTTTTTATCGTATCGATGTAAACGAATATAAACAACTAATTTATTATTTATGCAATTAGATTTAAATTTTAAATTTTAATTATAATTAAAGTTAAAAAAACTAATTACTTATTAATTTGAAAACCACGTTATCATTATATTGGTTATCATAACATTATATTGGTTTTCTATATATAGATTTATATATACATATAATTATATATGTATATTAGTATTTATATAAATAAATATACATTTATATAAATACATGTAAATACTAATAAATCGATTTTTATGACATGTAGATTAAAGAGTTTCTGTTGGATATTAAAAGATGTTTAAAAAATTTATTAATGATTGTTTAAATATAGAATAAAAGAAACAATATCTAAAGCTGGAAAAGTAAATTTAATGTATTTATTATTTTTTAAATTAAAAAAATTCTTTTAAAGATAAAACTGCTTATTTTACGCTGTTAAAAGTGCTATATATATTTCCTATATTGAAATCCAATCTCTTTTAGAAGTTCTTCCTTTTCCTTTTTTGATCATTAAAAAGATTTTACGTCATTTAATTACTTATATTTATTTCCTTCGTTATTTATGTATCCAATCTAACATATTTATTTCCTTTATCGATTATTGATGCGCGTTTCGCGGTAATTTGTGATAAATAAGACATAGAACCAGTACTATTTCGTTAGATGACAAACGCATACAAAGTATATAAAATTGCAAATAAGCATAGAAAATAATAAATATAATCCATACATACAGTAACTACTATATAAATTTCCCACAAAAATACAGTTTTTTGCCGATTATTTCGTAAAAAATAATAATTAATGAATATATACTTATATATTATATATTATTCTTATAAAAATCAAAATTTTGATTTCTCTTAAAATAATAATTGGTACATATATATTTAATATATCTAAACATTTATTAATTATTACCCTTTACAAAATATTCGACAACATCTTGTTTTTTTTATCGCGAATTTTTTTATTTTTATAAAAATAATTCTTAGTAAATATATTTAATATATATATATATATATATATATAAACATTTTAATATATATATATATATATATATATATATAAAAGTATTCATAAATTATTATTCTATATAAAATACTTTTTATCTGAAATACTTCTTTACTTTATCTAATTACTTCTATATAAAATCTTGTTTATTGTCGTATATTTATATATTAGGTCAGTCCAAAAGTTCGTGCGCATTAGTAGCATGTATGTATGTAGCAAAATGCGCACGAACTTTTGGACTGACCTGATACTTTGCTATTATATATATATATATATATAATATGCTATGATATATATATATATATATATCAATTATATTTATTATATTATTCTCTATGTATTTTTATCGTAAAACAAATACATACATGCCAATGTATCCGGCACGGATCATTGCGAGACGCTCGCTACCTTTAAAGAAAGATATAAATATGGAAGATTGAAGTATTACTTCATAGATTACTAATACTACCACCTACTCTATCTACACTAACCCGAATATTATATTACAAACCAACACAAATTTATACACCGATACGATAGGCGCAGATATAGACATTGTTCCTCTCTTAGGGTTGTAGTTCATATTTCGTTTATATCTGTCATTGAAGTCACACAAGCTTCGATAAAAAAGACGAACAACTTTCATATATAATTTATAAACAACAGCATATAACTTATCAACTTTTCACGAATTATTCTACCGTATTAATAAACAATATTTTTCGATTACTTCGACGAAACGAAAGTTACTCGATGGAATCTCATAAAGAATTTCTTGTTCCAATAAACGATAAAAATCTTTTCGACTTAAATACGAGTCTCATTCTCTCGAAGATTCTAAAATGACAGGGAGAAAAAGAGAAAAGAGAGAGAGAGAGAGAGAGAGAGAGAGAGAGAGAGAGAGAAATCGTCAAAAAGAAAAAGAATTGGAGCGCTCTGGTCGTTGCTTCATAACCACGAAAATCGTTGGACCATCATTTCCCGTCGTGATTCAAGAGGCAATCGTCTCGAAGCGACCGAATGAAATTGAATCTGGACCGATCGAAAGACAGAGGAAGAGACAAACAGATATATATATATATATATATATATATATATATATATATATATAGAGAGAGAGAGAGAGAGAGAGAGAGAGGGAGAGAGAGAGGAGAGAGAGAGAGAGAGAGAGAGAGAGAGAGAGAGAAAGAGAATGAACCGATGCATTGCTCTGGAGAGTCACTTGAACTTCGTACTAACGTCCTCTTTTTTTCCCCACTTCTTTTCTCTCTTTTACTCGCGTGTTTCCGGCATGCACTTCTGGCAAACGCACGGTGTAATCGCGTGACTGATTTAATACGAAAGTACTCGTGTGTGTGGAGTAAAAGTCGAGAAAGAAAAAGAAGAGGAAGAGGAAGAAGATCGTGAAATTTAAAGAAAGAGAAACGAAAGAGTGATCGACGAACGAAACAAAAAAATGAAAGCTCTATATATATATATATATATATATATATATGTATATACACATATATATTGTGTGTCTGTTTTAGGGGTTGGAACGCGGACGATTTACTTTGCAAACGACGGAGAACTCGGTAAACTCCGAAGGCGCCCGCGATACGACGCTAGCTGTCTGAAAACTTGGCCAATAAGCGACGAAAACAAGAAAGAGGCAAATCTTCCTTCTTTACTTTCTTTCATATCTCTCTCTCTCTCTCTCTCTCTCTTTCTTTCTCCTTCATATAGAAGAGATTACATAAACGTAACAGAGAAAGACGTTAACTGCTTCAAAACAGACGAATATATTTTCGAAATCGACGACGGCATTTCCCCATCTTATCTTCCTCTATCTCTTTCTCTCTTTTTCTCTCTCTCTAGTCTTGTTCGAATCCTCTTTGTTGTTATCATTCTCGACACGTCCATCTCAGGCTGGGGACAATCGACGATTGAAGTCTAAGACAAAATGCTTCGTGACATTCGAAATGGTCGAAAAAGAAGGAACAAGAATAATGAAAGAGAGACAGAAAGAAAGAGAGAGAGAGAGAGTGATAAAGAGAGAGAGAGAGAGAGAGAGAGAGAGATAAAGAGAGAAAGCAATCTCGAGAGAATGGGTACCGAAGCGAATATCGACGGAAATGCTTCTTGCCGGAAAAGATGCAACAAGGATAAAGAAAGAAAAAGAGAAAGAGAAAGAGAAAAAGTAAGGTATAGAAAAGAAACGAGAAGAACGGAGGGCGAACTGAGTAAAGTCGATATAACGTGAGAATTATCGCCGCGAACTTTTTTTGGTAGAAGTTACGTTAGTCTCAATAAAGTTAAGTCAGTACTCTTCTCCCACTCTTACCTTCACCTCTACCTCCATCACCGGAAGTTCCTTAACTAGATTTACGATGCAAATAGAATCAGTGTTTCTGCTGCTCGTTTCGTCGTACTTTCGACCGTTTAAACGTTTCCACTTTTCTTTACCGCAGTTGCCCTCTTGAATTCGTCACCAACCCCTCACCCCCACTCCTCCTCATTCGTGTTCTCCTGTCACGTTGAGAAGAAGTATATTTGACGAAGCAATTAATTGATTTCCCGCTTGTTAGTAATAGTTTCCGTGACGATAATGTTGATCGTGTAGTATCGTAAGCAATCGCTTATAAGTACTTATAATTATTTACGTTTTACAAGTGAAACATATTATTCTCTAAACGTTGACGATTTTTGTAGAGGCCATTAACCCTGAATGAATTAATGCAATAGAATTTATCATAGAAAAGTTAAATTAAAAGTTTTTAATGAAATTCTTTTTATTTCGATTTTTTGTTTTTCTTTTCTCGTTATTAAGAACGACGAAAACAGAAGAATATTTGTTGGTTGTAAATAATCGATAAAGTAAATCGAGTTTTAATAAATCTATCCTCGATTAACAAATTATCACGTTGATGATCGATTCATATTTCATCGCTAAGAAGACGAGTGGAACGTGACGAGGAATTTATATTATCTACTGCGAACAGTTAGGAACGTCCTTGCAGAGTCTTTCTATGCATCAGCAAGCTCTCTCTCTCTCTCTCTCTCTCTCTCTCTCTCTCTCTTTCTCTTTCTCTCTTTCTCTCTTTCTCTCGCGTAAATGCATTCTGGATGAGAAAAGACGAATAATACCTATAGATTTTGTACTCGACACGAGCTCTATAAAAGTTTTCCCGATCGAATAGTCGGGAAACTCTACCATCAAAATTAACCGCAATTTCTATCGACTTAACGCCGAAATAAAGCTGGATTATAACAATGGACTTTAAATAATAATAAGTTCCCCTAACAACGTTCGAGATTCCAAGTTCTATAATAATTAAACTTTCATAATATCTTGACGATAAAGTCATGAAAATTTGATATCTCCTGCTAAAACGCAACCGATTCCGAAGAGTTTATTTAACACTTCGATAGCTGCTTCGATTATGCTGATTAACTCTCTATAATTTTATACTTAAATTTTTTGTATATATATTTAAATTTTTTTTTTATGTGTTAAATATTTATTTCGTTTTTGAATCACAGAATAACTTATACATGCATATAGAATCTGTTTTATATCATTTTCTCATAACTAAAGGATTTACTTACAATTTCTATTTCTCAGATCATAAAACATATTTCTGATTTAATTTGTTTGAAAATAATAGATAGCAATTATCTTGTACAATAATTCTTTCTCATTTTATGTCGTTTATATAATAATATTCTTCCTATTTTTATGTAATTTTGTAGACTTTCATATCACATAAAGTTATTACGTTAATATTTCGAATAACTTTAATAATGTTAGTCTTTCTTTAATTTATTTGTTCTGTTCTATATATCTACAATATAAAATTAGATTAAAAGAAGATTAAAAGCATGACAAAAATTAGTTTTGATATTCGTTCATTTTATAAATAGTTAACAATGTGTTTGCTGACGTACACGTGCGTCCTTCAGTTGTTCATAGTACTTTCTCCTAAAGGTCATATATAACTAATGGAAATATTTGCCCTGGTGAACTCATTGGATACTCAATCAATGTAACTCTCATAAGTCAATACGATAACCAGGACAAATGACCACATATGAGATTGTTTAAACATTTTGAACGAACTATCCTAATACGCCCACGACCAATAAGGATATTGCTTTCTCTTTCCTGGCTCTTTTTATTTAGACACTTCCCTTTCCATTTCCCTTTACTAATTCATTAATGTCTTCGTGGATAGTTCGAGAAAAATCTACAGAAAGTCGCATTTAAGTATTCGCACTCACCAGTAAAACAACCGAGTCTTACCTATATTACTGGCTATGCCTCAAACGAAGGTATTTAGCACAAACTAAATCATATTAATTAACCTACATCCTTCACATCATCCAGATCTCTGAGTCTTATTATACATTACTGGCAATCACTTCTTCAGAAATAGCCAGCACAACTAACTACATCTTATTACACAAGAATACCAACATAACAAATATACTGTAATAGCTTCAATTCATGCAATATTTATTATCGCGCACCTAATTCACGAGCTCCACGGGATCCTTCAAAAAAATTCGCATTCTCCCATTCATTTGCGGGAACTCGACGAGCGGTATTTTGCTGACGGCCTTTAATGGTATCCTAGCCTTATACCGCCCCCTTATCTTTCACGACCAATGGATCTATAACTTTGATGATTAGGAAGAGACGGAGAAGATTCTCCGTTCAAATCCACTATCATCATTGATCTGGTGTGAGACGTGTATCTGGAAACGTTTTTGTTTGAAATCTCACGACGCAACATTGTTAATATTTCTTTGAATTTAAAGAACGTAAAAAAATTACTTTCTTTTCCCCTTCTACTGAGCTATTTGAAAATCACAATCTTTTTGAAAATGTAATAGATATTACATTACTTTAGATCTACAATATATTTATACTTCAGTTGATCCAGCATTATCTCAACTCCAGTATTCGTTCAATACCAAACACTTATCATTCATTTAAATTGACAATAGCGATGCTACAATGGATTAGATATTGAAAACTGTCTGACAAAGCCAGAGCCCAGAATTCTCTCATTCTCTCTCTTCTTTTTATTTCTTTCTCTTTATCTTATATAAATAATTATACAATCAGAGACAAAGAAAAAAAAAGATACTGACTGGATACCAACAATAAATTTTAAATGGAACTAAGTCTTATTGTTTATCCAGTCTCGTTTCAATTTCAAAATCGTTCTTATAGAAAGGAAAAGAGTTGAAAAAAAAAGAAATAAAAAGAGTGACAGAGAGAGAGAGAGAGAGAGAGAGAGAGAGAGAGAGAGAAAGAGAGAGAGAGAGAGAGAGAGAAAGAGAAAGAGAAAGACAGAAAGAGAGAGAAAAAGAAAGAGACAGAGAAAGAGGGAATAAGTGTTCAAACAAAGAGGCCGACGAGCATGATCGTACAAGCGGATCTTCCTCTGGCCGCACGTGAATAATATATAACGTTCGCGTGACTCCGCTCTTTATGACGCGACGTAACGTATCGCGTTCCACGAGCAAACACGTGAGTTTACACGCGAAGGAGAAGGCATAGAACTCGTGACGTTAACCGTATGAACACATAGCTACAGGGTGTCCTACGTAAAGGCTTACAAAGTGCTCTTGTCGAAACGTACGGAAAAATTGGTAAGTACATCGTTTCACGAAAAGAGAGAGAGAGAGAGAGAGAGAGAGAGAGAGAGAGAGAGAGAAAGAGAGAGAGAGAGAAAGAGAAAGAGAAAAGAAAAGAAAAGAAAAAGAAAAGAAAAGAAAAGAAAAGAAAAAAGATTTAATGTAATTTAATCTGTAATGTTCCATATCTAACTATTTGGTTTCTTACTGAATTTCGTAAGAAAATATTGTATTACGATCTTTCTATTATTTTCTTTATAATATTTTTAATATTTACTTTATAACTAGTATAATGTATTTTTTTATAATTTCGTTTTGATATTTTCTTTATAGCTAATATGTGCTTTTTTTTTTTGAAATCTTAAAAAACATACATATTTTATAAAATATATATAAAAAAAACTCACCCACTGACAAGTTAATTATAATAAAATTGAATTTTTATACCTTAAATGTTTAGTCTTTGATATAAAATAAAATGAAATTTTAATGAGGATAGGTTGTAAAGTTTTATATGAAATACTCTAACATATATATATATATATATATATATATATATATATATATATATGTAAATATATATACGTAGCTATTTTGTCTATATACAGATGTACATGTCTCGTACGTGGACGGAAACTAAAGAATACGAAACCGATCAGTTGAAATTATATTGAATGCGAGGTAAAAGTATCAAATCGTTTCACTGTTCTCGCTGGTAGCAAGAAGAAAAGGGGTAGAGCGGGATGAATCGCTTGGAAAGGGCGGGTATGGGGTTGCACGCGTTCCACTTCTCTCGCGAAGGAGAAAATAACGACGTCGTTTCGTGGAACTTGTCGGAACAATAAAATTAATCGCGCTCTCGACGTCAAGAAGGTCTTACGCGGAATTGAGATTTGGTATAATCGGATTTAGAGTCAGATGAAATCGAGTATATTCGCGAATCAATTTTCCAAGAATTTCGTGCGGCAATATTAAAACACTAACGAACGAACGTTCTGATATGTACTTTTTCTTTGGATTTTTCGAAGGAAGTAAATTCAATTACAACGTCTCCTATTTCTTTCGAAACATTTTATGATCATACGTCCCTTCTATAATAATTATTGTGGAGTACGGGTTTTCAGTTTATGTAACTATAATATATATATTACATTAGATAACATTATGGCTTATCATCACGTTTCCAAAAGAATATGTTAATATGTAATTAATATAGAAACGAAAATTATATTTTTATAAAAATTATTTATAAAACTTTCATAACAATTATTTATAATGAATTGTCAAATATACGTAGGTAAATATGCGTATATACTTTTAAAAAATTAATATGTATAAAGACATAATTTTTTTATTTTTATAATAATTATTTATTAACAACTATTTATAAAAAATCATTAAATATATGCGTACGCATGTATGTGCGTAAATTATCCTTTAATATCGTTTTATAAAAAATCGTTTGTATATATTATCAAAAAATTAACAATATGATTAGAAGGTGAAGGAAAGTCTACCTTTTTAAATACGATCTTAGTTTGAAGTTTCTATGATTTTTAGTTTCAGATATGTTTCCATTTAAATAAAATGTCTTTACTTTGACAAGCTTGATTTACACGAAAGACACATTATACGACATAAACACAGTTTTTTTAAATTATTTTACTATTTTTTTTATTAATTGTACGTACAAAGGTATACAAAGACGGTAAAAATTAGATTATGAATGGAAATATTTCGAAGACGATATCTTCATAATAGAAAATAGTAGAGACTGGAAACGAAGATCATTTTAAACATAAAAATGTCACCTTTTTATCAATCTATCTATTTGAATATCCTCGATATTTCGTATTTGATTGATTTGTTATTTGAAAATTTTGCTTTCCATGTATATAAAAATTTGCTGTTCCCTGTTGGTATAAGTTTCTTTTTAAATATACGATGATACGAAGAAGAAAAATGCAGTAGTGAAAATCGGCGTTATTCTTTGCCCAACACTCAAGGGATTTTTCAAATCTAGGATCGTAAACTTGAAATAACTCGAAACATTTTACGAGACTTCCGTGAAACGAAAGTTTCCCACTGGCCCTTGATATATCTTTGACAGTCCTCTGAAACTTTTGGAAGGACTCGAAGAATCTTCAATCTATCTATGTGGTTTTCCTCTTCCTCCTACTCTTTCTCTCTCTTTCTTTTTCTCTGTTACACGCGCGTGCGCGTTTTGAATCATAATCATAATTCCGGATGATGAAATGTGTCGTAAACTACATCCGAAGCGACAATGCATGCAGTAGATGTCGTATACGCGTCGATCGCTCGAGGATAAAATTTTTTTAGCGAACGGTAACGGGACTTGAATATTTCATTCATTATCAACTCGATCGAGAAAGTCCAATAACTCGACTACAACTTTACATTAACTACCCCTACAAATTTGCATTAACGCGTCGTATAAAAATGATATCATAACGAAAAATCGTATTTTATAAGGGACGCACACAAATGAATCGACGATAAAATACTATATAAATAAAATACATATGTATAAATATATAATTAAATGCATATATAAAGAATATAATATAATTATATATATATATATATTAAATATATGCATTTATATATAGATATAATTATATATAGTAGTATATATATATTATATATTTATATAATATATATTTTATATATTTAACATATATATTCATATAAAAAGTTTTTTTAAAACTTCAATACATTGTCAATTTAATCGATGTTCAATACTTGAGAAATTATAATACCGAAATAAAACTAAAAAAAATTGTAGATTTTCGTAAAAAAAGAAAAGTAGAATTATTTCCCACACGATTCATACTGTCTAGATGAGACGATCCATATTTCAAGAAAAATGATTTCTTTTGCTCGTATGAAACTTCTCTATAAAGATCACATAAATCCAAAGATGTTAAACATCCATTCATAAATTGCATCTCGCATATCGAATCCAATCATTTTGTTTCGATGTACAGCTGTACTATCTTTTTCTTTAAAACTTTCTTTAGACTCTTGAATTACAAAAACTGAAAAATTTTCATCCGAAGATGAATTCATCCGTAAGAGAGACATTTACGTTTTGGTTTATTTGATTTCTTAAAAGTAGGTTTTATTACTTTAACATCTACATTTTTTAATTCATTGAACTAATGACGTATAAGGGATTAGATTAATTTTATTTAGCACTGTATCTGGCTTGCCTGTCACGAGATTCCTTTTATTAATTGCTTGCAACATTAACAACCGGGTGAGACAGAATCTGTTTTCTTATATTCTTTTAATCTTTTACTCTTTCGTTCTTTTATTCTTTTAATCTTTTAATCTGTTACCTAAGATACATTTTGTTCTGGTTGTTGTTTTTCATTTAAGAAAGCACATAATGGACCTTCGTTATTAGCACGTAAGCAGCCGGGTTTATATCGTAAAAACGTAAAAATGTATATTTTTATGATGGACCAACTATGCTTGAAAAACATCGAGCCATTTTATCTCGAGAGAGTTTCTTCTTAATAATGGTACAACAATATTTCAACGCACGATTATAAACATAACCTTTAAATAATATATTAATGCACTATATTCACAGAAAAAGTCATTATTTCTTGATTAATTTTTAATCAATTATGATTTAAAGAACATGAGATAAAGACATTTTTGAGGATATTGAATTTCTATATTAAAAATAACTTATCTATTTTCTTAATTGAAAATAATTTGAAAACAAATATTATTTATGAATTTTGTTAATAATTAATCTTACCTGCCATTTGAAATATTTGAATATCATGTTATATCTATAATAATAATATAATACTTATAAAATATAAGACTAGCCTGCAAACCCAGAATTACTCTACATATTGTATATATCTACATAATTTTATGATTTCAAATTATTATAATGAAGATGTTGCATCAAACTACGAGAATGTTTCCAAATACACGTCTCGCACTGGACCAGCGATGATAGTCGATTTGAACGGAGAATCTTCTCCGCCTCTTCCTAATCATCAAAGTTATAGATCCATTGGTCGTGAAAAATAAGGGGGTGGTACAATGCTAGGATACCATTAAAGGGCGTCAGCAAAATACCGCTCGTCGGGTTCCCGCAGATTAATGGGAGAATGCGAATTTTTTTGAAGGATCCCATGGAGCTCATGAATTAGATGCGCGATAATAAATATTGAAGCTATGACAGTATATTTGTTATGTTGGTATTCTTGTGGAATAATGTGTAATTAGTTGTGGTGACTATTTCTGAAAAAGTGATTGCCAGTAATGTTTAATAAAACTCAGAAGTCTGAATGATGCGAGTCCGAAGGATATAGGTTAATTAATATGATTTAGTTTGTGCTAAATATCTTCGTTTGAGACATAGCCAGTAATATTGGTAAGACTTGGCTGTCTTAATTGTAAGTGCGAATACTTTGATGCGACTGTCTGTAGATCTTTCTCGGACTATCCATGAAGGCATTAATAAATTAGGAAAGGGAAATGACTCATTTTTTTAGTTATTATCCAAGGAATTCCCAAAGACAGATGTGCCCAATAAGGATATGTCGCTTTTAGAATAAAATACTATAAATACCTGAGGTTGCACACGTGCGTTAACATACTCTTAGAAGAAAGTACTGTAAATATCTGAGGTTGTGCATGTGTGCGTCAATAAAAGATTTATGAATAATAAATATAATTCTTCTTTAAACATAAATTGGAATCACTTCTACGATATATATTGGTTTCACCTTATTTAGAAGAAAATTAAATTATTTTAAACATATTAAAAACATGCTATTTTATAAAATCATAATTATAGACGAAATATAGACAAGTCATAATAAAAGACGAAATAATGTTTCTTTTATTTAAATTCGTAAAATAAAGATCCATCAAATACGGATTACTAGAAAATTTTTGTAAAATGATCAAGCACGAGATCGTTTCTTGTTAGGTTCACCGTATACGGAGAAATTCAAGCGTCGGATAAAAGTCACGATGGATTTACGATGTAGCATTTCGCAGGATGCTGCATAAAATAGGAAACAAGAAACAAGGAAGAATTCTAGAAAGAGGGAAGGTTGTTGCTAGTGAGTAAAGAGATTGTCCTAATCGCAAGATAGAAGCTTCTAAGAAGAAGAAAAAGAAAGATGAAAAAAAAGAAAAATGAACGTCTACATAAAACGTCGAAATCGATCGATCGGACAAGATCAACGAGATTGACAACTGCACTCGAGACTGAAGCTAGACATAAGATGGATAATGCTAGACAAAACGTAGAATGAGAGATAGAAAGCAAGCGAGAGAGTGCGAGAGAAAGAGATAGAGATAGAGGTAGCTAAAGAGAAAGAGAAAAAGAGAGAGAGGAATAGAGATAGCTAAAGAGAAAGAGAAACAGAAAGAGAGAGAGAGAGAGAGAGAGAGAGAGAGAGAAATAGAGGTAGCTGAAGAGAAAGAGAAACAGAAAGAGAAAGAGAGAGAGAGAGAGAGAGAGAGAGGGAAATAGAGGTAGCTGAAGAGAAAGAGAAACAGAAAGAGAAAGAGAGAGAGAGAGAGAGAGAGAGAGAAATAGAGGTAGCTGAAGAGAAAGAGAAACAAAAAAAGAAAGAGAGAGAGAGAGAAAGGTGTCCTATTGTGAACTATACAAATCGCAGGAATGGCAATGTATTAGCGTTTGTAGGAATAAGAATTGCAACTCTCCTTGTTATTTCTAATACATTACATACGTGTCCCATATCTACCTTGATATATCGATATGTTCTTACAGTGTACGTGCATAGCAATGCGCATGACTCGATTTACACAAATCCTCGAAAGGTACATCCCAACCATCGGATATTCATGAAAAGTTCTTGAATATTCGTCGAGTGGCTCTGCATTCTCCAATCTTCGTGTAAAGCATGTTTTTTATGATTTGTTTAATATAAATATGTATATATATATATATATATATAGATATGTATGCTGGTTGGTATGTATCTATATTTTCACGACGTCAAACATGACGTCATAGTTAAAATAAAGCTGTATTGTAGTTATAGGAAAGTAATGAGAAACACAGAGATATCTTGAATTGTATAGTTAATGTTTAATAATGCAATCATGTGCATTAGATTTTTATTTGTAAGATATTTAACATTTAAATTAAATCTATTTGAACTGTTTGATAATTTCAAGTTGATCTCCGGTAATTCTCCATTTAAAATGAGATATATCGAAAAATTGATTTTATTTTTTAATTTATTTATCAGGGATATCATTATAAATTCAGTTGCTTGATCTTTCCTTCGGAGCAACTTAATTAAATTTCATTTGAATTGGACAAAAATAGTACGAGTTACAGATAAATTATGAATACATTAGATTCAGGATTTTATATTAATAACTAATATATCTCCTAGTAAAGCATAACGGATTGTTAAGGTTTTGTTGCGTCGTAAGGGTGCAACTACGAGATCAATGGATATTTCAAGGCTAGGCGGCCAGACAACCCTTGGCTCGTCGCTCTTAGGGGTCTATTTTTACTATTTATTTATTATCCGACTCGACACATAATTAAATACTAAGTACTTGACCAAAAATAGCTAAACTTGGACAAAAGTGGCAATGTGTTATTTATCTACGCATTTTCTTAACGAGTATCTAAGAGCAAATATTTCTAATAATGATATATGATCATTAGGAGAAAGTACTGTAAATAATTGAGGGATGCGTGTGTGTGTCAACATACCGGCACCCTTGAATGGTCAGCGTTCAAACAAAGAAGAGTAAAAATATACTTTGAAATTCGTTAAGATGTAGTGTGCGTTGATTTGAATATGACAGTGTACATGTACGAATGTTGGGTGTACAGTATACATGACTTATAAGCTAACATGTATTGAACTTATAAGATAATTACATTCATACGCCATTTGAGTTGATCAAGTAGGAAATAAAATTTATAATCAATTAAAGGACTGAATCTAGTCCGTCTTGAAAAACAGCGGTGCAAGGCCCCTACTGCTTCGCTCGTGCGTTTCTGTAACTGCTCGAACCATTGCTATGCAACCGACAGGATGGGTCGTGATGACGTGTTTAGAATGTATCGCATATGCAAGGTGTTGTCTTCTTTTCAGTACATGAGCATGCCGACCTGGTAGCCTTCTGCTCCATCTTGATTCCATCTCCTTCATATTGTTGATTCTCGTGCTAACATTTTCAAATCTTGCTTTAATTTTTGATTTCATTGTCATGTAAAGAATCAGGATGTTGGCACCTGCGTACATACGGTTCAATTGCGCTTATTATAGAGCTTCCAATGGAAGAAGTGAGTAGGATCGAATAAGACAAAGCGTCAAGACTGATCGAAGTCAGAGGGAGAAGGCGGATGGTAAGATTTGCTTCTGGGCGTATGTGTGAAGTTTCTCGTAGGTGAGGAATGTTTCACTCACATATACATGAAAAATGTCCTCTCATTGACCTCTCATTGACCGAAGTATCATTCCAGATAAAACGAATGTTATCGGATAGCTTCGCTGCTTAAATAAGGATTTTCGCTATTTCAATGTTCGACGCGCTCAAATTTTTTAGTTCTATCAATTAGAAGTTTGAGCTAACGAGTCCTTGCGTCGAATTTTTGTATGATGCGATGAGGGGGCATAAGTCCCTGCATCAAACATCTTTGACACAATACAATATTTTGAGGTGATTTGGATCGAAAATGGGGTATAAATCCCTGTGTCAACGGTCTTTTGCGATATTTGAAGCAAAGAACGTATCAATGGATAGCTTGATCGTAAGTTTCGCATATATAATATGATTCGCTATATTTTAGCGAAATATCAAAGTATTTCTGTCTCACACTAACAATAAGTTTTCTGTTAATAAATGCCTTTACGAATATTAGAGTTTAAACTCTCGCGCTTTTCTTCGAAGAGTCGCTTAGTGTTATTTCTTAGTTCAGCCTTTATATCGTTTGAATCGGGTTTTATCTTTTTTGTTCTTGTTTCCTTTAAAGGAAAGAAACGTTTCTGAGGAAAATTCGATTTCTAAGAGTTTGTATTTCGCGATGTATTAATTGATTGATTGCATGCGACGCGAGGCTTTTCTCATATCACATGAAACCGTCCAACCGAGTTTAGTTTTTAATAATGAAGCTGAATTATTAAGAAGCCAGATTCTAGTTCATGCTAAATTGTGAACTAGCTGAACGTCAATGATAGCGTCAATAGGAGCAGACTTGTGAAATTATGGATCCACCAACTTGAGTGCTGACGGAATCTCTAACTTATTCAGGTCTACATTACGTGCGGGTAACGTTTGATATAAATTGGGTGATACGAGATAATCTATTTTTTCCGAAAACTTGGTTTTCAATGATTGAAGACGCACTTTCGTCGAACCTCGAACAACTTTATCATGGTACAATCCGTGGACTGGAACGTTAACGTGTTTCTGCCAAAGATTCAATTTGTTTGCCATATTTTCGGATATAAGATGGACCTCAGATTCGAAGTTTATCAACATTCGACAATTGCTGGTACGATTGGCGTTCTAAAATTGGACTACGGCCGTTGATAAAAATTCACAGCGGGAAATCTAACTATGTTTGATACTATTGATTCCAAAGGCGTAGTTTCGTTATGAAGTGAGGTATGATGTGGGAGATCGCATCGTTTACAAATCCCGGATTTGCATTTGCTCGCATCGTGATTCGCACGGAGGCAATTTTGGCAAAGTTTTGCCTTTTCGACTATTTCGCGACGTTGCTCAATCGTTGCTTCGATTAACTTACGACATTTGAATGTGTAATGATTCGCTCCACATACAGTACAAATCATGTCCACGGTCGTCGCATTCGTTTATACGATTTTGATAACTTGTCTGAGTACTTCGAAGCTCAGATAATCTCTGCGTTTAATCTGCCTCGGAAAATTTTTGTCAGCCGCGGTGACCTGTTTTTGCGTGTTAACAGGTTTTTGCGTGTTAACTTGAGTGTATCTATAGAAGTGAGTTTCTTCTTTCATGTAAAAATTTTAAAAATTGATCCTGGAAGATCCACTCGATCGGGGATCCCGTGCTTACGAAGCTAGCTCAGGATATAATGTCTTTTGTATTTTTGGCAAGTCGCAAATCGTCTTTAAATGCTTTTCTACTATTAGGTGTGGCAGATTATAATACTCATCCAACATTGACCAAGCGAACACATAATTGGACACAGTAATGTCTATAGATAAGATGATTAACGCGGATTCACCCTGTAAGCACGACTTCAAATAGTTTAACCAATTACAGTTGTCTAGAGTTCAATTGTCATGAATGGCCGATTTGAATTGATTCGCAAAAGCGGGCCATCATGTTGACTGCTGAAAGTAGGCAATGAAATTTGTAATTCAATTAAGTTTAAATTAGTAGATAATAATCGCGTTGTAGATTCTGTCTCCGATTGAACGCATGGTACCTCGCATGTTACGGTCCTGCTTCTCTTATTAATCTTTGTGCAATTGACAGTGTCTCTACGTAATCATCCTCAATATCAAGTTTTTCATCTAAATAAGTCTCCGCATTTGGGAGGTATCTTAATAATGTATCTTAAATTTCATCAAAACTAGTGAAGGTTTCCTTTATATGAGTAATTTTTGACTTTAGATAATCTACGTCTCTATTATCTCGACATTTTTCAAATGTGTTTTTAAAACGCGTTAATTAACTTTTGAAAGTTCCACGCTTACGCTTCAATTTATTTAAGCTTTCTGCAGGCAAAGGCTTCTATTGTAGAGAAGAATAGGAAAAGATGAAGCTCAAAAAATAAACGACCTTACTTGAGAGGTGTAGTGTTACCAAGTTGATGAGTCCGAAGGCTGCAGGTCTTTTCGCTGCAACTTTCGACGGCTCGTTGATCGTCTGGTATTTCGTTGTAAAGGATAAGTGATCTCGTGAGACGGCTATTTCATTCCCTTACGTAGTAATTTGGCTTCTCCTTAGGCTGCTTATAGGATCAGTGTCGCCAGAATCCGGCTCGAAGGACTAAAATTTTGTTGCGTCGTGAGGACGAAACTACGAGAACGTTTCCAGATACGCGTTTCGCACTGGACCAGCAATGATAATCAATTTACACAAAGAATTTCCCTCGTCTCTTCCTTATCGTCAGAGTTACAGACCCATTGGTCGCGATAAATAAGGGCTAGGATACCGTTGAAGGCTGTCAGCAAAATACCACATTCTCGCAAATTAAGCGCGTTTTTTAAAGAATCCCGTGAAATTTGCGAGATAGATACGCGATAATAAATATTGCACGAATTGAAGCTATCACAATATATTTATTGAAATAAGATACAATTATTGATATGTTTCGTGTAATGATGTGTAGTTAGTTGTACTGGCTATTTCTGAAGGAGTGATAGCCACTAATATTTAATAAGACTCGAATGTCTACATGTCGTAAGTCTGAAAAATGTAATTTGACTAATTTTTTAGTGTCTTTAGAATTGAAGACTGTAAGATTAAGTAAGATTAGGAAAGAGAATAAAAAGGACGGAGTTAAAGTATGATCTGAGCATGGATGTCTATTAGTTGGGAATGGGTTAAGATAGTTCATTGGAATGTTTGAACGTTCCATGTATGCCCCTTTGTTCTAGTGATCGTGTAAATTAGAGGGTGTCAATGGATATTTTAAGGCTAGACGCTAGACAACCCCCTTGGCTCGTCGTGCCTAGACTTCTACTTTTACTATTTATGATACATTATTAAAAACTAGATACTTGACCAAAAATACCTAAGCTCGGGCAAAAATGGCAATTTATTATGTTTTTTATTTATGCGTTTTTTTGGCGAATATCCAACAAGTTCCCAAGGGCAGATATTTCTAATAGTAATATATAATTCTGTGAAAGTATAGTGAACAATTGAGGAACGCACGTGTGCGTCAACAGGTTTAAAAAAACTCTTTTATATTTTTTTTTTTTAAGTAATATATCAAGCATTCAGATCATATGTGATGTTGTGTATGAAATATTTGAAACTCAAAATAAAAGTTTTTCGACTGTTCGAGCTCTATTTTCCATTGATTCAGAAAATGCAAAAGTATGCTTAAGGTACCATCTGTTTATCGGAAGATCGAGAACTACTGGAAGTAAGAAAATAATATTTTCTTCCGCATTTGAATTTTAAACCCAAATCGCCAGATCCGAAGAAAACATATTATTATTGCACCATTAGAACAAGGAATATGTGTTCACAAAGTACGAAACACGGAACGCAGATCACAAATTATTTAATCAATGCCTTTTTAGTCTAATTCTACAATTTTTTCTTTTTCTCTTTCTCCTTATCACGTTGGTCGTATATCGACATTCTCTTTCTCTCTCTGTCTTATTCATTTAAATTCTTGTAGCTTATTTTATAGCTAATAATTCCACAAATTAAGCAGTCTAAATTTTATGTCAGATCATAAATAGCAATTATAAAAATTTCATCTAGATTGAACGAAAATCGTAAAAATTTTTGTGAAATTATATACTGATTAAGAGTTTTATAATATATACTCTTTAAAATATATACCCTTTAAAATATTTGATATATCTTTGATATCTTTTGATATCTATTTAATTATTTGATAGTTATACTAATGGTAATAAGAGCGCTTTTAAATATTATCATTGTTTGGAACACAATAGAGAAATCAACGATCGACCTTAATTATTTATTTTTTTTTTTTTAATATGAATTAATTTATATAAATGTACACATATATATATATATATATATATATATATATATCGTTCAACAAGACAGGACAAGAACAATAATCATAAATGAAGGTATAAATCACTGAAATTGATCTTCGAACGAAGGAAGTTTCTAGGTTAACGTTGCATGCACTTTCCTAGTTGCCATTCGAAATAATTTATCGACTAGTAAGATAGTAAACCAGAGATCACCGACAAAGTTTCAGACCATTTCGGACAAGACCGTCGAACATGATTTATCGGGTGTTGATTTAAGGAAAGTTTGATCTGTTAGATATGGATAGAAGCCTGTAACATATCTCTTGAAACTGATGCATCATGGAAACAGGGAATTAGAAAAATATATATATACATACATAGATATATATACACAAGTATATACATACATATATATATATATATATATATACATACATATTATACACAAATATATATATATATGTATGTATATACATACATATTATACACAAATATATACATACATATATATATATATATATATATATATATACACATAGAGAAATAGTGAGAGAGGAAAGTTTACATTAGAGGTTAAGCAATCGAAACGTAACTCATTGTTAAGGAAAACTATTGTAAATACGTCTATCGAGCCAATAACTTGTTGTGTAGGAGTTTAATTAGCTTATTGTTAACCAGATCGTTAATTAGAGATAAACGTCTATACGAGAGAGAAAGTGAGAGAGAGAGAGAGGGAGAGAGAGAAATAGAGAAGGAAATCAGTAGTTGATCAGAATTATGAAAGAAAATAATACTGTTAACTATAGAAACGAGGAAAACGTCGAGTTTACGTAATAATTCGATCGGAAAAACAATTTGTCACATAAAATTATCGTTCCCATGACTAAAACAAACGATCGAACAAGGATGGTAACGAATATAATTATTGCGGTCGAATTTTCCTCTCTATTTCTTTTATCTTTTATTTTTCCGGTGTGGTGGCGGAAATTTCTGGCGGCGTTTTCGTTGACGCGCACGTGACACGACTTCAATCGTCGCACGAAAGAATTTCACCGACAGGATTGCGTTTCGGCATGAAACGTGTAACTGACAGCTGTAACGAATGGTCTGATTAACTGACCCCTCTTGTTCAAGCCTTTTCCAATCTTCACCCTTTTCCCCTCGTCCCGCAACGATGATCGATTTGGTAATACTTCTCTTTTTTTTAATTTTGTTTTTCTTTCTTTTTTATTTTTTGGATGGCATATCGCTGGAAAGCACTTAAATATCCTCTGCCCGTGTTATCTTTCGGCTGCAGACCTGTTTCGAATTAACGGGTAATTAAATTAAACAACGAAACTCCTGTGGTTTCATTCCGTGTCTCTATTCGTATTTCTAATTTTTTTTTTTTTTTTTTATTATAACGTACGTATGCACACATGTGATATTTTTCCGTGCCTGTGTGTAAATTTTAAATTTCCCGCCGAAACGTCTGTCAGTTCTATCGACCAAATTTTCTGTTACATATGTATATTATCTTCTGTTAATAACAGATTTGTACGGTAGGATATTCAATAATTTTCGTTATTGTTGCTAATAAAATTATCGAAGTTTAAACGATCGATATATTTGTTCAAGATATTTAACGTCTAGTTATTATTGATGAATAATAATGGTATTTGTAAATAAACAGATCAATAAAGAATAGAATGAAATATATAAATTTAATATAGTATACACATGTGTGTGTGTGTGTGTGTGTATGTATGTTCGTGCGCGCTTGCGTGTGTGTATGAAATTTTAGATTTTCCATCAAAACTTCTATCGGTTCTATCGAACAAATTTTCTATTGTACAAGTACATACATATATTATCCTCTCATGTTAATAACGAGATTTGTAAGTTAAAATATTCAATAATTTCATTATAATTGCTAATCAAATTATCGAAGTCTGTATTGTTATTTTAGATATTTATCTAATATTCAATTATCACTGATTTGTAATTTATTGTAGTATATTATAATTAAAAAAAAAAAAAAAAAATATATAATAAAAAAAAAGATCAATAAAATAATATAATGAAATATATAAATCTAATATAGATATTTATATACGATTAAAATACCTCTAATATGAATTTCTATACTTTTAAGTCCACTTTAAATATTTTATTAAAAATTCGACACAAGAACATTTGCCTTGCCATTTGGTCTTCCCTAACACACTTCCTTTAGAGATTTAAATATATCTTTTAATTCCAGCTTTATAACGCCAAAAGATCCCACATCGTTTCAATATTATTCAGCTGGTATCCCATATAAATATCTACATACATATATGTATTCATTCATACAGGTACTTATATAATGTAAACGGAGACACGAACCTAGACACATTCTCAACGACAGCTCGTGCGAGTTTTACGCCCGATTTTCTCGCGATCATTTCTTCCTTCGATCGAGTTCAAAGTTTCGACAAGCTTTTTCCATGGGAACATTGCCAACTGCTATGCGAAACGCGAGGGTTAAGGCTGAGTTTGGCGAAAAACGCAAACGTCGTTTCCCTCCTACTACTATTACTCTCTCTTTCTCTCTCTCTTTCTCTCTCTCTTTCTCTCTCTCTCTCTCTCTCTCTCTCTCTCTCTCTCTCTCGTTCTCCCTCTCGATCTCTCTTTCTTTCACGAATAAATACGGGACCACGGCCATATTCGTCGAGGACCATCGTTTCTTATCGACGAGAGCTTCTTTTTCCGGGCCGATTGCCTTCCAACGGAATCCCAATTTAGCGGAATTCAAGGAGCAATAATTCCGCTGAGAGTCCTACGGACTTTTTTATTAGGCTTTTCCATCCCATAACCACCACCAAGCAACCACCAACCAACACACACCAAACACCTCTCTTATTTTCCCTTTTCCTGTTCAATATTTATTCTTTCTCATTTATTTTTCAGAAAAAAATGAAATAAAATTATTGATGTTCGTCAGCAAGAAAATGTATAGTCGTTTAATGAATACTTTAAGATTAATGATGTGATATATAAATAAGTATTATAGTAGGTTTGTGTTAATGGTTCATACTAAACGAAGTGAAAATTTATATAATTGCATATCATTAGATTTATTTACTTTTTTTAATACTCGAATCAAGTTAAATTGATTAATCTTGTTGATGACGAGAGCGATTTTAGATGCGCGTCTCGCACCGGACCATTGATGACAGTCGATTCGTACGGTAAATATTCCCCGTCTCGTCCTCATTGTCCGAACTATAGACTCACTGGTCGCGATGAATAAGGGCGGCTGCACTTGGCTAGGATATCGTTGTAGGCCATCAGCAAAATACCGCTTGCCCCATTCCCGCAAATTAATGGGAGACCGCGCGTTCTTTTAAAGGATCCCATGAGAATTTGAGAAGTATATGCGCGATATTAAATGATGCGCGCTATGTAATTATCACCGTGTATTTGATTAAATGAGTTTGTGTGTTTCGTATATGATGTGTAATTAGTTGTACTGGTTGCTTCTGAAGGAGGCTTAAGAGCTTAGATGTTGTGAGTCTGAAAGATGTAACTTGACTGCTCTTTTGGCGTCTTTAGAACTATTCACACAGACTGAAATGAGAGTGGTAAAGGGCGGGGTTGAAATATGGAAAGGAAAAAAATAAATGCTCATTGGTCGGGGATAGTTCGTTGAAATGTTTAAACATTCCGTGTATGCTCCCTTTGTTCTAATAATCGTGTGATTAGAGGTTGACAATGGGTATTACAAAGCTAGAAGCCAGATAATCCTTGGCTTATCGCACTTAGGCGTTTACTTTCGTTATTTGCTTATTGGCCGGATTGATATATTATCAAAACCCAGGTACTTTACTAAGAATGCCTAGGCGCAGACAAACGTGGCCACGTGTTTTTATCTACACATTTTGTTAGTTAATATCCAACATTAACTAAATATTCACATTGGTAAATATTTCCCATGGTGATATATAACCCTTAAGACAAAGTACCGCGAACAATGGAGAGAGGCAGGTGTGCGTCAACAAACCTCTTTGATATTCTTTCTTATTTTTGATACTTAAAATTTCATATATATATATATATATATATATATATATATATATATGTGTATATACATTTCTTTTCTTTAAATATTTTAAAGTGCGATTTACTTTTTTGATATAAATTTCTAAAAAAAAAACGTTCTATACTATCGATTAAAAGCATATATTAAAGCGGGAATAATCGAAAAATAATATTTTCATTATTTTTTTTACGAAATTTAATGAGAAATTAAATAATTGAACATATATTATTACATCACATATCGCATTAAAATGAAATTCTGCATTAAATGTACATTTAAGAGTTAATAAATTATCCTCTTTTTAAAAAATTTTACGTTCATTTGAATCAACTCTCAAATCGCTTTGAAATATCGAAATTTTACATTCTTCGTACGTTCCTTTTAATCGGTCAAAGTGAAGGAAGAAGAAAAAAGGTGGAGAAAAAATACGGAGGGAGGTGACCGAGATTGCAAAGGGTGACGTTCATTGACAGAACGTTCACCAACGGCGACACTGATGGTGTCGACAATGGCGATGACGCTCGTCACACCGCGATGTCGTGAACGATAAACGCGTTTCTAGTGAACGCTATCGACTACCAAAATTGATTTTCTTCGCGCATAGACGTAGAGAAAGGTGTCGATGAGATTAGATAAGTCATCTATAATCGAAACGTTCTAGGTCCTATCTATCGTAAAAGAGCTTACTTTTTCAGCTGATTATCAACAAATGTTGGTTTAGAAATCAGTAGTATGATCATAGCATTAATCAGTCATTGTATCGCAGTAACAATTATATATATATATATATATATATATATATATATATATATATATCTTTCATTATGCGTTTATTTCATAAATTAATTGATTAAATATTAAACACACGATTTATGATTTATTTGATGAATTATTCAGCACGTCTGTTATTATTTAATTTAAATCAGAGAAAAAGGTGTATATCCCAGTTTATAATTCATGGAAAACCAATGAAATAATATTGTACTACCGCCGCTTGTAAACATCATACTATGCGATTACATAATCATAAAATTAATTAGCTCCGGTATTTCATAGTGTAATGTAAGATACGCTAAAATATTATATATAATTCGTTATAATTATTACTTGTATCTATCTATTATCTTATGTGTTTTATTATACATATATATACATATATATATATATATATATATATATATATATATTTCATAGGATATTTTTTGAAACTTTAGCTGGAAGATACGAACTGACTAACTCGGATCATTCACTTTTGGTTAATACGAACTTTATTGATATATTATACATAAAGTGTTACAATTAAAATACTACTACTCTTTTTCCTGTAACCTTTCTCATTCCCACTCACATTCATGCAAACGCATTCGGTAATTCTTATCGCTTTTTGTTCTATTCCTTATTTTGTTACCTTTATATCATGCTGCATTCCCATCTCACTTACTCTCTCAATATCTCAGCCCCTTCTCTTTCTCTCATAAACACGCAACTCGCAAAGGACAGACCACACTCTATTCGACACCGACCAATTTATCTCATACACACATGCATACATTTAACTAATGCTAGAAGTTTCCATCTTTTTGTTCCATTGTCGATAGACTTACTTATCTCATGCACGCATACAAACAACTAACTAACTTTAGAACCTTCCATTCCTTGTCTAACTATCGATAAACTTATCTCATACATACACATATACAGTGATCATTTATACTGAATGAGCTTGAATTTATTTGAAGAATTCGATGTACATCAAACATGAGTTATTTACATACATATGTTATATATAATAATTATTTGCTCTTTTTATAAAAAACAATAATGTTTTGATAGCCTTTTTTATTTCCATAGAAACATCGTTTGTCGGATATCGACATTTTTCGAAATTCATAAACGCCAGTAACAGATTATCGCGCAGACAGACTAGAAAGAGAGAGAGAGAAAGAGAAAGAGAAAGAGAGACAGAGAGAGAGAGAAAAAAAAAGAGGGATAATAGTCGACGAGCATATCGTGATCGACCGATTAACACTTTGATATCGATACCAGGACGATCGCGGCGACATTCATTTGTGCTTTGACGCGAGTATGATAAGTCGTGTCGCAAACGTACATTTACCCTTGGCAATGTGTGTCCCACGAGATCGGTTCGCATTTTTATCTTGAAACCTGACGTATATCGTTCCTCTTTTTTCCCTTTCCCCTTCGTTACATACATCATTTTCGATAATTTCGAAATACAAAGTGAAAAGAAAGTTCGTGGAATAAATTTTCGAAAAAATTATGGTAGATAATAATTTTGTTCAAATTATTTAATCATTAATTCTATTTCTCATATGATTCACAAAAAATTTTTATATTCATTTCATAGATTCATTAAAAAATAATACTTTCATTTTATATACTATTATTTGATTTTAATCATAAAAAAATGTAACAACGAAACAATGCTAATATTTTTTTTCTAACTGTCGATACCAGATCTGTACGATCATTAAAAATATCTATGAGATAATTACTTTCTTTTTCTATATAAATTCGTTCACCCGTATTTGTTACGTAGAGAGAAAGAGAGTATGTATGTACGTGAGAAAGAGAGAGAAAGATACTCATTTGTTTTACTAGACATAGATATTTCGTATAGATATGCGGATGCATTTCAAATAAAACGATTGAGATGAGGTATTCTCATTGTAGGATATCGGAATTGTCGGTCTATCAATCATGAGAAAGTATTTTTTCATTTTTTCTTCCTTTCCTTCTTTCCTTCTCTCTCTCTCTCTCTCTCTTTCTTTCTTTCTCTATCTATCTATCTATCTGGCTGTCTATATATCTCTCTTTTCTTGATGAGATCGACTCATATGGAATTCTCATTGCATCGAGGAATTCTACCTTCTCTCGTGTTTCATCATCTCATCTAGCTTTTTCAAGTTTAAATGCGGATATATTTGAAATTGCGAAGTTATGAAGGGAAAGCCGCGAAGTAATTCTTTTTTAATGACGAAACTTTTAACGCCAGCACTACTCAATTTTTTCTTTTTGAATAGAAATGAGCAGAATCGAACGATCGTTATTACAAAAGGGCTTTCTGAAAAGTAAAAACGAGAGAAAAGAAATAATGTCGTATTTTTAATGATGACTATAACATTTCTAATTATTTTCTTTTCTCCTTTCTGTGATATCTTTGCGTCTTGATCGATAAAAAAAAAAAAATAATAAAAAAAAGGAAGAAAAAAAGAAATTATGGAAAATCTTCAGTTCTGCAAAATTATTCACAAGATCACGTTACTTATATATTTGAATGGATATTATCTCTCTATATTTAAACAGAGATATAAATATTCTATATTTATTATGATTTATCCTAAAGATGATTAAAGTTGAAGGATGAGGTGTATAAGGACACAAATAGGACTGAAAGAAGAAAGAAGAAGAAAAGTTTTAAGTTTTTGTTTCACAAGCAGCAGAAAGAAAGTGAGAGAAAGAGAGAGAGAAAGAGAGAGAGAGAGAGAGAGAGAGAGAGAGAGAGAGAGAACATATCGGAGTTTTCTTCTATTAGAATAATTTTGCAGAAGCGTAAGAAAAGAGAAAAAGAGAAAGAGAGAGATAGAGATGGATAGAGAAAGAAAAAAGAGAGAAAAAGAGGGACAGATGTATGGATAGAAAGAAGAAGATAGAGAACAGAAAGTAGAGGTAGTAAAGTAAAGTTTTAGAGTATACATTGAAAATTTTGAAAGTCTCGACTTATAACGTGGGCGAACTGATAAGCTCTGAAGTTACATCGAAACCTAGTTTATAGGACGATGCCTTGAGCTCTCTTTTCGACCTCGAGAAAAGGGATGAGACCGTGCAAAAATATTTCTGGAATGAGCTCCTTTCTTCTTCGATCCATCTAAGGTTCATTGCAAATATAATATCGTAGAAAAGCGCCGTCAATTCGATTTTTCGATTTTTTAATTTGAATTTCGAATTTTATTTCAGAAATATTCTACTGAAATAAAGTATATTACTTTTTAACGAGAAATGAAATACGTGTAAACGTGTTTGGCGCGAGAAATAAAATAATATCTCTGTTACCCGAAAGTAATAAAATTTGCGTTTCAATTTTCCGCACGAAGTGAAATTTGTTTCTAACGTTTATTGTTACTAAACCGATATTTTATATAATAATAAAATATTTGTGATACAATACGGGCAGACACAATAGATTGACAAATAATATCCAAAATGAAAATTTTCATAAATGATCAAATCTAATTACTGAAAG
>NC_140810.1:10712500-10730000 GCF_050613455.1 Vespa mandarinia | reverse complement strand
GAGAGAGAGAGAGAGAGAGAGGGAAATTAATAATTGCATGAGATAATAAAATCAAAAATTTTGCCTGGATACTACAACAAATTAAACTACGATAACTCTTCATTTATATATAATATATTTTTTATCTTTTTACTTTTTCTTTTTTTTTCTTTTTTTTTTTTTTTTTTTTTTTGATTACTATGTATAAATATATCTAAATACATATATCTACATTTGTAAAAGACTGAAAAGGAAAACAGAAAGATGATAATCGAAACTGACTTTATTTCAAAAGTCGCAATATACCTTGACATTGTCGATTATTAAAAATAACTTGAAAGAACGAACTGTTCTGATTCGATAAACCGCTGAAATCGACTCGATGTATTTGAATTTGAATCCGTTCTTACGAATAAAATTAAGGCATAGCCTAACGGAAGGATCAATCACAGAATACTTGTCTTTTTTGCCGATAAATATACTTGTCGAAACAATGGATGACGATAAGCTGGCATTTATTAACCAGACATTTAATAAAATCGTTAGAAAAGATATAGAAAAATAATATTGTGGAGCGTAGCCAAAGGAAAATAACTATGTATATGAAAAAGTTATAACTGAGGCCCATTCCAATTCTGATAGCACATAAGAACGAGAAAAATATTAGCGATAAAGCGTTCTTCTGGCACATATGAACTTAATGGCCGATAAATCACCACTCGGCAAGTGATATTTTCATTACTTTCACTACGACAACGTGCTCGGATAGAAGAGATTAACATCACTGTAACTTTCGTTTATGGTTATTCTATCGAACATTCAACTATGATATTTATATAACGATATAACGATAGATATAATGATATAACTCGTTATTATATATACTTCAAATATACATATATATATATATTTTCTTTTTTAATATTAATTAAATATTTATAAAAATATTTCTAAATAATATTAAAATATTAAAAAAATATAAAATTTATTTAAATATTATTTATATTTGTATTAATATTTATAATTATTCATTTGATATTGATAAATGGAAACATGATAAACATTGATTATTCTAATGTTTTTTTTTTTTTGTTATTTTAGAGGAATCCTTCAACAAGATAGAAAGAATTACGAGGAAGCCATATTAAGCTACCAACGTGCTATTCATTTTAGACCTTCGTTGGCGCGTAAGTAATCAACTATCTTTATCATTGAAACTATGATAATTAATCCGATAGAAAATATTACCAATAAGAGAATCGTATCAAAATACAAATATAATTCTTAGTTTTTTTGCTTACCGATCGAAATATATTTTCTGTTAAATATCGCTTGGATTATTTTAAAACAAACAATCTACAAATCTTTTTCTTTCACGTTTAACTTTTTAATTTATTTGTTATTTTATTTGTTGTTATTATCTTTCTGGAAAAAGAATATTATATTAACAACATTAATGACTGAATAATATTGCAGAAATGTAATATGTTAACGACAGATCCATTTAAAAATTTAGTTTATATTATTAAACATTAATTTGTTGAAATTCTACGACCACATGAATTTAATGATTAAATTAATCACAACGACTCGATGAATGTATCGTAACTACCATTAATGATAATTACACTATATACGTTTCGAAATAAACATGGAGCCAACTTCAAAAGCTTATAATAAGGACTTTAAATTGAGAGGTGTTATCTTTGAAAGCAGACTAACGAGATGTTTCGTCGTCGTAGTCATTGAAAAAGACAGATTAAAAGTTAGTCACGTGATATCGTACAGAAAAAATTAATGCAGGATTTGTGTGTGTATGTGTGTGTGTGTATGTATGTATTGACGCACACGTACATCCCTCAGTTGTTCACAGTATTTTTTCCTAAGGGTCATATATTACTATTGGAAATATCTGCCCTTAGGAACTCGTTGGACATTTGTTAAGAAGAATATAGATAAAAAACACATTGTCACCTTTGTCTGAGCTTAGGCATTTTTTAATCAAGCACGTAGCCTCAATAATGTGTCTGACAATGCAATAAATAAATAGTGAAAATAGATGCATAGGCACGACACGATGATCAGAACAAAAGGCACACACATGGGATTGTTTCAAAATTTAAATGAACTATCCTGACCAGTCCCCGATCAATTGGTATCTTTGCTTCCCTTTCTATGTTCTAATTGTACTTTAACTCCGCCCTTTCTATTTCCTTTTCTAATCTTATTACTATCCTCGCGAGAAATTTCAAGAATGACAATAATTATAAGAAAAAAGCGATCGGTCAGTCAGTCAGTCAGTTTATCGTTGCGAGTAAAAAGCATTAAATCTGCGTTATTTTCAATAAACCATTCTTTCAATTATATTTCACTTACACTCTTTCATATCGCACGTTAATAAGTTACAAAAAAGAAGAAAAAAAAAACAAAGAGAAAAACATAAAAGGAAAACAAAAACAGACACAACGATTTATGAAAATGATTTGTATAAAAACAACACGTAGATTTATTTCACGAACGTGAAAAATATTATCGTCGGTCGAAATTAAACGACAGATGAATCTGTATGTTATCGATAAGGCGTTTTCTCGAGATACATCGAGAAAGTAAACTTCACGACGTGCCTTCGTGGCTACGAAACTGGTAATGAGGCGGATAAAGAGGAATGGGAGAGGAAAGGGAGAGTATAAGATAGTTGGAGAAAGCGGAAGTGAACATCGAAAGAATGCGACAGGAAATTGAATCGACGTACCTATATGGGTTAGAGCAGCGTTCTAATGGAAAGAGAATCGGCTTGTGACTTCTTAACGAGGCATCTTGTGCAGCAGCAAAGTCAGAGATAAAAATATATAGAATGGGAAAAAGAAAAAAAAAGAAAAAGAGTAAAAGGTAGATCTCGAAACGTGCTCGGGATGTTCGTGTGAGAAAAATAAAAAGAAAAAGAAAAGAGAAGATAAAAAATGGCATGTACGACAGAATAATGCTAAAGACAAAGAAGAAGTAAAAGACGTCGATTTTGTTTCTCTCTCTCTTTCTCTTTTACTTTTTTTGTTTTTGTTTTGTTTTGTTTTTTTTTTTTTTTTATTTTTTTCTACGTTCTTTTTCTCCAATTTACGAATCCATACGTCGATTTACTCGAGATCGATGTTGGAAGCAGTTCGTTACCGAAGAAAAATTCAGAGACAGAGTCTTTTACAAGACAGACACAGCTTTTTTTCTCTCTCTCTCTCTCTCTCTCTCTCTCTCTCACACTCACTCTCTCTCTTTCTGTCGTTTTTTCTGAAACAAGTGGAAAGTCTTGGTCATCGCATGACCGCCTCGAAGAGAAGAAAATCGAAAACTGCCGTCAAGAGCCATTGGAAATTTATGGACGGTATCGTATCTTGTCGTTTCCCTCTTGAACGTGTGCACACATGGGTCAAGTGGGTGGATCGGAAAATATTTCGACGAGATCCTCATACATACTCCATCTAACTTTCTCTCTTTCTCTCTCTCTCTCTTTTTCTCTCTCTCTTTCTCTCTCTCTCTCTCTCTCTCTCTCTCTCTTTCTCTCTCTCTTTCAGTCTAGAAGGTATTTTCTTCGCGAAAACGAATTTAATCTCGTTTTCCAAGCAAATAGACTACTACTCTTGAGAAACGATGCCGAAAGAGGGGAAAAAGGTTGAGGGAGAAGGGAAATTGATTGGATTGATTTTTCGTAAGTTGGCATTACGATTTAACAGTTTCGATGGTTTTAGTGTAATATACGTTTTAGAAAAAAATTTCTTAAAGTACATTACAAATCTTTTTTAGATGCGAGATACGTAAATTGTTATAAACTTTCGATAAAACATATACGTTATAAATTACGTTTCGTAACAAAATGTTTTTTATTTAATACTTCCTATTTATTTCATTTCATCAGAACTTCTAAACATTAGAACAATTAGGTGAACGTTTATTCTTAATTCGTATCGTATCGTTTCGTACGAAAAAGAAACTTTTTTCTTTGTTACTGAATACAAAAATCGTATGCATGTTTTATACGTATTACTTATTAACGTTTAATATGTTTGAGACATAGTTTCTCTATTTTTGCTCGTAATTTTCTCGAATAGAATCGATAAATTCAATTACATGGAGCTATAACTCGAACAGGGAGAATTTGATTTTGATCGACTAACAGCCCGAAATTAGTCATATTTTACAAATTTCTTGCATATTCTTATAACTTATGGATATATTTTCTTTTATTGTTAATTCTCACATTTGTTAGGGAAACGTTCGAAATGGGAACTTTCATCTCGAAATATCAAAAGTAAGAAGTAATTTCAAATGACAAAATTTTCTTTTCGATAAATCTTTCGATATTCTTCGTAGCTGATCTAACAGATATACGTGAACACCTATAGATTATTTAATGGAACTGATTAACAATAGAAACATCGATTATTGTTATATATCATATATTTTTATATTTAAATTCTTCAAATTATCATAATATTAAAAACATTGAAAAGAGATTACAAGCGTCGAGGAATTAATGGTAGTCGACATCCACGAAGAAATATTCGAAGAACTCGACTTCAAACTCTGAGAATTTCTTCGTAAAGTTCATGGAGATTTGATTTCTCTACGAGGGCAATTTTCTTCGACATTCCGCACTTCACATCACGATCTCTCTGAAACGAGAATTTCTGGAACTTGGCGTTACAATGCTTCCGACAATTTTCCTTCTGAAGATAAAGAGAGAAAGAGAGCTCTCGGAGTGAGATATTAGGTTGATTTCTAAACAACCGCAATCGGCATGGTTTCTAAAGTTTATTGTTGATGTTAATTTAAGACCTTTTGACTTTCATTCAATTAAAAAGATCTATGGAAGATCCATTCTGACTTTGTTCTGTCAACGATAACTTTAACAATGTCATATTCTTGAATCATTTAAAAAAAAATATTTATATATCAATCATTATTTCTTATTGTGAAAAAATTCTATTTTTCTTTTATATATTTCAATAAGCTTTGAGAGGAGATAATGAAACAAGTAGTACTTCAAAAAGCCTGTAATTATAATATCTACCTTAATTCGTGCTCGGTTAGTAAAATGTGTCTCAATTGTCCTTTTTCGAAATAATGTGGAATTTAAATAGGCAAAGGGAGAGAAAAAGACAAAGTGAGAATGAAAAATGTCGATAATCTTGTATAATAATTTTCACGTTTATTACCCAAAATAAACGAATATGAATCTTCTTTTAATTGTGAAACAGCATTTCAAAAATGAATCGACAGTCATGTCGCAATTATAATATATCTATTATTACTGCTACCGATTTAAGTTTTAAAGGGAAAATTAACGTTTAAGAATATTAAAATTTTTTTCCTTTTTCATGAATTAGATAAAGCTAAACGAGTTTGTATAGAAAGAAAGTTGAAGATCGTACGAATTTTCGATCGTCAATGTCTGTAATTTTAAAATATTCCAAAATAAAACGAAATTATGAAGAATCCTTAATTATCTTTCAAAATGATCTCAAACATTATTAAAAAGCGATATGAAGTTTTTAAACAAAATTAATGTAATAATATATGTAATTATAAGATGATATATAAGGTGATTATAAAGTATTCTTTCTATATTTAAAAAAATTAGGAACTATTAACATGATGTTTGTATCATTGGAATTCTTAAAGTTCTTAAAGCTCTATTATTCATAGAGTATAATTACTACCTAGTAACATGATAAATAAAGTAAATAAATACATAAACATACAATTTAATAATAGCAGAATGAATTCTATACAGAAAATCCGATGTGTTTTGTGATATCACGAAACGAAATCCTTCTATTTCAGCTCAGCGATAATTTAGGAGAATATATGTGAAGAGATTCTCCATTAAAAGCATCAAAAGTTGATATGAAAAGTTTGAACAGACTGTTAATCAGATCTATGATCTGAAAAGAACTTAAAGAAAAAAAAATTTATCGTGCTGTAATTTCCAAAAAATTTTACATTCTTAACCTGCATTTATATTTTCGTATTAATAAATTTTTGAAATATGGAAAAAACTTTACGCTTATTCTGTATATAAGTTGGTATGTAAATCTATGATATAACTAAATTTTATACTATGTAATAAAGTACATTACATTGAAATTTAATTTTTAATCCGTTTTTAATAAAATGTATATATATATATATATATATATATATATATATATATATATATATATATATATATGATGTGAGACAATCAAAAAAAATAAAAAGAATAAAAAGATTGAATTTATCACTTATTTTAGTAAACCAAAATAATAATCTATAATTATTAATCACTTAGGCCACTTTTATAATTGGTTATTCAATTATTAATAAAGTTAAAAAAAAAAAGTTAAAAACAAAAGATAGAAAGGTAGTAAAAATGAATCTATCATTGTAAATATTCATAAGCATTCGACTGCCTTAGAGACCTTCAATCAATGCTCAATAAAAAAGAAGGATTTTGCAATAAAGAATGTACGCCGTAAAAATTTGGAAGTCAAGAAGGTCAGCAAATATAAGAGATATAAAAATCTCTTTCCATCTCTTTCTTCCTTGTCTACGTTAGCATAATACTGGTACACGAGCATTTTGCCAGGGGTTGCAAATTTTATACTTTTACAAAAGGGGCACTTCCACTCCTCTTATCGTAATACGCCATTGTGAATGCAGAGAGAAGGTGTCCTCGTAATGGCATATAGTTTAATATCTGAAAGAAACCTTAATTTCACGTTAAGGTGCTGGACAAAAGATAAAACACGCTCTCTGATTCTATTAAAAAGATCACCTGCGAAAGACTATGATTTACATCGCGAAATTACATAATGCCAAAAGTAAGATAGATAGATAGATAAATGGATAGATAAATAGATAGATAGATAAAGAGAGATAGAGAGAAAGATAGAGATTGAGAGAGAGAGAGAGAGAGAGAGAGTGAGAGAAAGAGGAAGGGAGAGAGAAAGAGAGGGAGAAAGAAAGAGAGAGAGAGACATTTATGTTCGTGCTCTATCTATCGATGAGGTGAATTTGTGAAAAGTTATATCGGAATATTCTCCTATGTCGGTTGGTCATTTAAACTTCTCAACGACTTTTCGAATATCGAAGAAAAGAAGAAAATACTTTAATGTAAGAAATAAGAGCAACGTGTTCTTGGACTTCGGATAGCACGTCACGTATGATGTATTAATTTTCTGAGATCATTAATATCGAGGCTAATGGTCTCTCTTGTTGGTCTCTCGAAGAATGAAAAGTGAAATAGTAGAAAAGTAATGTTCAACGCGTTATAACTTTACGATAACTTACTTTTTTATTATTATTATTATTATTGTTATTATTATTATTAATTTGTTTTTCCTTTTGAACGCATCGAAATAAACAATGTTATTAATGTATATTTTTAATCAATGATCAAGCATACCGATAATACGTAGTAACGATACAGAACATTTCACCAGAAACTGTGTCGTGAAGCATTATTAAATAAATATTAAAAGCGACATGTTCATCTGAATGCATCGCGTTTTTCGATCGCATTTGAACAAATTTCTGCATTTAATCGTACAATTATTTGGATCTATTTTTATTGTATAAAAAGTATCTAATCAGAAATATTGTGCTTACAGAAAACGCAAGTATACAGAAGATGAAAATAACCAAACAAAACACGAAAAATATTACTTTCTATAGAATTGACGAAGATCAAATTAGTTTATTAGATAATTTTATTTTTTACAAAGTTTCTTAAAAGACATGATAAAGATTATGCGTAATGGAAATAAAACGCGAAATAAAGAATGGGCTGAGTGAAAGTTGAAAATTTACGAGAAGAATCAACTAATTTCTTGGGGAAGAATGTCGGAAGTCCATCGTTACGCAATGCCAACATGTTGAAATGAGACCCACGTAGACATAAAGGGCGGATATTTTATGTTGACTTTTCTTTACTAAGAGTGAGAGTACAGTATGTGTGTGTGTGTGTGTGTGTGTGTGAGAGAGAAAGAGAAACGGAACGAGAGATAGAGAGATAGAGAGAGAAATAGAAGTTCTAGTAGACTAGAGCAGTAGCAGCAGCAACAGTAACAGCACAAGTGGCCGTCAGGACGTCTGTTTGCTCCTTCGTTGTCTTATTTCTCTCTCTCTTCCTCTCTCTCTCTCTCTCTCTCTCTTTCTCTCTCTCTTCCTCTCTCTCTCTCTCTCTCTCTCTTTCTCTCTCTCTCGTAACGTCGGTTGCTTTAATTAAGTCGCTTGTCGCTTAAGTCTGTCTCAAGGTGCTCTATGCGGATGCGCATAGGCGAAAGGTGGGCCGCGTTTAGTGCCCGAGACGAGAGCTACGAAAATGTCTGGAAAGTTTCTTCGTGCCAGGAAAGGGATATTCCGTTTGCTCGAGGCGTTTCCCGGTAGTGCAGTGTGCCTCCTCCACTCGCGAGTGAATTCTTCTTAATCCTTAACACATATTTCCTACTAAAAACTAGATAATTATATATATATGCGTGTTTGTCTGTAAAGAAAGTTTATTATTTTTACGAATTAATATAAAACGTTGAACTTTATCATATCGCATCTCGATGTATTAGATCTTATTTTTTATTTAATGAATTAATATGTGAATGAGTTGATTTAATAATTCATTTTCTTATGGTTTGATAATGTAACATTGTTTGAAATAATATCTGGTATGGGGTTCTCTAAATAAGATTACTGTTATTTGGTAAAAAAGAAATTAATTTTAATTACTAGGAAGAGTTCATAATATTCATGGGAATGAAAATAGTAGGATATAAATAAAGGATCTTCAAATATTTTATTACAATGTTCTAACTTTGATACTTTTATATTTTTTTGAAATGATTTCTCAACGAAATTTTGTTCGTTGGCAAATTAAAAGAAGAAAAATGTCTATTTATTCGTATAACATCAGTAAAAGTTTACATTGAATTTCGAAGTAGTGCATTTAAGAGCGAAAAAAAATATATATACAATGGACGTAAAACTAGAAAGCAATATTTTTTTATTTGAATACGTTCGTCACATGTTTTGCTTCGTGATATTTTTTTACTAACTTTTTACGTAATGTCGAATCGAGAGATACAATGTTACTTCGAAATTGCGAGGGAAAATGGATGAAATTTCCTATCGTATCTAGAGAAAGATAAATCACATTTTCAATTAATTAAAATGAACGAATCAACGTCTTCAAAGTGTTCATTAAAAATGAAAAAAAAAGAAAGAAAAAAGAAAGAAAAAAGAAAAAATTTCTTTTAGTTTAACGAACCTTACGCATGACCTCGCAATTTGCATTTCCATTAGAAACGAATCGGTTACCATCTTATCCTTATTCCTCGATATTCTCAGCGATATTTGCAAATCAAATATTTAATTCCTCATAATTTAGATGACTTTCGCATAAGATCTCTTTTAATTATGACGGAGAAGAATTCAAAGGCGTTAATAATGAAATTTAGTTTAAGAATTATTAAACGAAATTCATCGAAATTCGAATTATAACAAATTTTATCGATTTAAAAAACAACAAACAAAACCCCACTGATCTCGCATTTATGCTGCGACGTATAAATTAAATCATATCACGACGGCAGTACATTTTCGATAATACAAATATCGTAAACTTTAACTGATAAAAATGACAGCAACGAATATATGTATAAATGCGTGTGTCTATTAACGTACATAATTAAAAAAAAATAAATAAATAAATAAAATAAAATTATAAATAAATAAATAAAAAAAGAACGGTGTACTTAACTAACGACAAAACCAACGGAGATTTCGAAATTTAGTTAGAATTCGCAATGCAACACGATCAAACGTGGACGCTCAACGCGACTTGGAATTATTTATCCCCCAACATTAATTATTACCGCTCGCTACGTTATTCGGTGCTCGTGCAATTGAAATTGTTTCATAATTGAATGGACATCGGTGTTAATCCTCGAGAAAGTTCCACGTTAAACTCGCATTATCAGATGTATGTAGCACGTAAAACAGATGTACGTAGTATGTACGTGCGTCGTTTATCTTATCGTACTCTATCTTACGATTTGTCAAATCTATAAAAGCATATAATATACAGTGTATCACCAATGAAGAGTTTTTCTTTAAATAAATGTAACATTGGAAATGACCGTTCGATGAATGAAAACAGATATTCGTTGTCTTTTTTTTTCAAACTTTATTCTATTTTCTTCAAGATCATCTAAAGATCAAAACATTTATATCATCGAATTGGACATTTTATAAGCTATAAGGATGATAATTAAATTACGAAGAAAATTATATTGAAAAGAGATTTTGAATTAATTACAATCAAAGTTCTTCCTTTTAATTAAACCATTTCTTTCTTTGATAATTTTTCGCGTCATTAATAACTACGAGAATATTTTCGTGTGCTCGACTTAGACAACATAACTTCTTTATGTGTATATATATATATATATATATATATATATATAGAGAGAGAGAGAGAGAGAGAGAGAGAGAAAGAGTATCAAAGGGAGGAAAGTACGCGTAGGAACGAAGTGCGAGCATATATAGCCAACGGTCAGTCGGCAACCATCCACAAATTGGCGGCCGATCGAGCCACTAATTACTCGGACCTGGTCGTGTTTTAAAAGCCGTACGATTACGAACGATTTACGATTTTCCTTCGCTTTTTGGAAAGACTGCCAACTCTTTCGAGGATTCGACTCTTCGATACACGTTTTTCAACGGAGAGTTCGAAAAAAAATCGAGGACTTCACGTAAAACATTCTTGATGTTTTCCAATTTGTACTTTCTTTATCGAACGTAAAATTCTCTGACTTTTTTTCATTCATTTTAGTATATATATATAAGTATATATATATAAGTATTATCGTATACTACGATAATTTTGCAATTTTCCTTAATCGGATATTCTAATGTCGTTATACATTTTTTTTTGTTTGTTCTCTTACTATATTTTACGATATTTTACGATCGATCGACGTAAATATTTGATACCTGTATACATATGTAAAGTGTTGTATCGATTAAAGAATATAATGTACTTATATTTACATGCAACGTCTACCTTCAATAGTATCATTAACAATATATACAAGCACGTTATTACGCACGTAGAAATAATGTTTTACATCTGCGCTTATATGCAATATCTGATTTTAATAACTACATCATTAACAATATATAATTATATATATATAATCGCATATATACATGTGTATATACAGATGATGACATTGTATATCATTGCGATAGATTTTATTATGAAAGGAAAATGAAATGAAAGATAATAAACCGATAATAAAAATTAGGAGATTAAAAAGTGTATCTTTCTCAAAGAATCCAGTAAACGAAAGATCAAAAGTTAAAAAATAGCTTGTAGAACTATGTCGATCAGTGATAAAAAGAACAAAGCGATTACAATATTGCATTTGGCAGTAAAATATATCGCCATCGGTCTTTCGTAGTCTCTCTCTCTCTCCTCCTCTTTCTCTCTCTCTCTCTCTTCCTCTTTCTCTCTCTCTCTCTTCCTCTTTCTCTCTCTCTCTCTTCCTCTTTCTCTCTCTCTCTCTCTTCCTCTTTCTCTCTCTCTCTCTCTCTTCCTCTTTCTCTCTCTCTCTCTCTCTCTCTCTTTCTCATTCACTATTTCTCTATCTCTTTCTCTTTCTCTTTCTCTTTCTCTTTCTCTTTCTCTTTCTCTTTCTCTTTCTCTTTCTCTTCCTCATTCTCATTCTCCCTCTTTCCCTCTCTCTTCGTACTCTATATAATCGTTCCAAGTGTTCAAAGCAATGAGTCAGGTGATGACTCTCAATATAACAGAGGCTACCATACGTATTTATGTATATACATACATATGGTAGATAGAAAGGATAGGGAGAATCGCAATAATAGAAGGGACTGTTCGAAAGAGACAGAACATAGAGTAGGTTGAGGTTATTGAGGAGTGGAAGAAGTATGAGCAGATGGAAACTGCTGTTTCATCTCCAACTCCGCCAACTTGGCAAGACCATCGTTCTGTTTGCTCCCTAATTACGAAAGAGAGAGAATAAGACACGAGAGAAGACAGAGAAAGACAGAGAAAGAGAGAGAGAGAGAGAGAGAGAGAGAACAACGAAACGAGTAATTTCAACTCTGCCCCTTCCGCAGAATTAAGATTCCATCGCAGAGTCGAGTTTTGTGTGTGCCTTGCAATTTTCTGGTTAACCTAACTCGACCTTAAATCCTTCGCTTGATCGAGTCACTTCGTAAACGAACTGCACGATCGGTAGAATATTCTAATTCGGACTAAGTCCATCTTTCTCTTCTCTTTCTCTTCTTCTGTTATCCTCCGCAAATATATATGTATGTTAGAGAAATCCTAAGATATATTATTTTCTTCCTTTTTCATTTTGTTTGTCGAGCACGTCATAATTTTGAGCATGCAAAATTTTATTTTTTATCAAGAAATTTATGATGAATATTAAGTACACAAGTATCGATCATGCTAATCGAAATTATTCGAATGGTGAATTAAGGAAAATCTTATTTCTACAATATCTCTATTTAAAGTTAAACAATTTAGACTGCTTTGTTCCATCGGCTTGAAAAAAGTCCGATAGTAATGTTATAATTATTTAAATTTAATTGTATTTAAATTTAATATTTCTAGCTATTGCTACAGTTTATTATAGCTATATATAAAGCTTGTATAAATACATATATATATAGCTATATACATAAATACATAGATACAAGAAATATGTGTTGACGAATCGCTGGTAAAATACCAAACCCAAATATAGAAATACTATGGACGTGAAAACTCTTTCGCATGTTATTCTCTCCCTTGTTTTTATTTTTACGTCTACCGTCATCTCCTCCTCTTTAATATTTATTCCAACCAGCACTTTAATTAGCGCCTTTCAATCCATGCCCGAAACGAACAAATAAACTCGAAAAAAGGCAACTTCAATATTTACGAGGATGCATCCATTGTTAGCTACGCTGTTAGCTACGTTATTACTAATACTTCGATATATATATTTCTATGAACTGCACAAGGTACTTTATGCTCTTCTTCCTTTTTAATTTTTCTTTTTCTATCTGCAATTGAACAAGTCATTGTAATAAAGTAATATTTATCTACTACTACTGCTACTACTTCTACTACTACTATTTATTTATATATATTTGTTAAATATTTTCATAAATAATCGAATTCCGGAGCATAAATTTAGATATTCGATGAATTTATTCCATGTTTATTCAAACGTAAATAAATATCATGATCTCTAACGCGATTTTTAATCTAGATTGACTATCCATGTGGAGTAAACGAAGGATATAAAAAGGGAAAATACATGAGTGTTCTATTTATGTGCCGACCATATAAATGGAATATTTTAAAAATAATCATGTCAAGAGCCCTTATTTTGTTTCTTTTAAAATATTTTTAGCACTAAGTATAAAAGAATATCGTAATAAAGACACCTACGTAATATTTTACTATAAATATATACCGAAATGAAAAATAAAACGAGTATTTACTACTAGAACTCACTATTAGAAAAAAAAAAGATTAACGAGAGATCTTCGCAATTTCATAAAGCTAGAGATGTAATTTCGTAAAGAATTAATTACAACATTAAAGTATAAACCAATCAAAACGAAGTATTTTCAAAGCAAAGATTATTGTTTATTACTATTACTTTAAATAAGAAAATGAAAATGATGAAGGAAAAATTATGGAATTTTCACTTTTTCCTTACGTCCGAGCTGTTGAAAAAAAGGGAGAGAGAGAGAGAAGGAAGAAGAGAGAGAGAAAGAAGGGGAGAGAGAGAGAGGGAGAAAGAGAGACGAAGCATAGTGGCAAAAGTGGAAGGAGAAATCTCTCGAGTTTCCTCGATCCCTCGTCATTAGCCTCTCCGGTGGGTCCAGCTACGCAATTTTCAAACTCCGACGTGCAAGACCACGAGATGTAATCGTATTACAAGATCACCAACGTCATCGACTAGTAGCACGCGCGCATACGCGCAGGCGCACTGATGGTTGGTTCTATACATACATATTTCACGTATACATACAAAATATACACAACATGTAGAACTCGCAACTAAATTTCAACACAACTTAGCCGCGGCATCGTGCATCACTATCCAACGAGTGACTGTACGGAGGTTGCTACTCTAATTCCATAGAGTATCCCTAGAGACCGCGGCGAGGAAAATGGATTGCCTGACTCACGGCTCGTTCCTTATTCAAAATAATGCGAAGCATAGGTAGCGACTCCCCTTACTACTCTTTTAACCCCACAAATTCATGAACCGGGAATGATACGATGAGAGAAAGAGAAAGATAAAGAAAGAGGGACTAGGTCTAAGTAGAAAATTGCCATTCCTACTCGTTTCAGTTTCGCCTTAACAGGGACTTTTTGTTAATTAAAGTCAGGAAAGTGTGCTGGTAGTAGTAGTACTGATGGTGATGCCGAGAAGGGTGTACTCGAAGGGGACGGAAACTGTGAAACGTGTCTAGAAAGTTCACTGAACGAATGGCAAGCGACGTACACTGAATGAAAAAGACGAAGGAAGAGTGAGAGAGAGAGAGAGAGAGAGAGAGAAATCTCGGACTTTACCAAACAACACCCTGCGATCTTACGAACGCCTTTCTAATACTCTTCGATGCGCTACAGATTGAAAGGGATAATGGCGAGCTCTCCTCGGAAAGTGTACTTTCGAAGTTCTCGACTAATCTCTCTCGCCTTAGCTCCGCCAATTTCTTCCCTTAGTTTAGCGAGATTTTCCAAATTACCGAGGAGATCTTCTTAATTAAGCTTATACGTTACTCTTTATGGACGAATTACGTATTCGAAAATTCCAATGAAGGGATATTGAAACTCTGACTCAGAAGAAATCTTTTTTCTTTTTTTTTTTTCTTCGATCAAACGAGTCGATTTCTATCGGTATCGATTTTCTAACATTTCTATGACATTTATTGATCAATGAATTCACAAGATCATCGGTCTCTTATGACACACAAAACTTTCCCATATAGCAGACTTTTTCCATCGATGATTCTATCTCTGTCTAGTCGATAAGGTCGCGATCCTCTCTATTTGTTTGCAAGATGAATCGATCGTGAAGGTAAATCTCCGCAAAGTCCGAAAGTGGCGATAAGTAAAACGTCGAGTCGAGCTCTTACGAAAGAATTTAAATCGATTCTCTCTCTCTCTCTCTCTCTCTCTCTCTGTTTCTCTTTCTCTATTCGTTCAATTTCTCACGAATCTACTTCTCGCCTCGTACTTTATCATTCGAATTCTTTCTGATTTAAAAATTACACGAAATAGAAGTTGGTATGACTTTGGTAGAAATATTATTTAATCGTTATACGAATATTAATAAGGATAAATCTTTTCCAATCGTATGAAATTTACGATGGAAAACTTCTTATTTGAATATACAATGAATATATTTATATATTTCGTTTTAATAAATAAATTTTTTAAATTTAATTAATAAATAAATTTAATTTTTTAATTTTTATAATTTAGATCGATATAGCGAAAAAAACAAAAAATGTTATTTCCCGCTTCTATAATTACTAATATCGACATTCATTACATATAAAAAAACATGTAAAGATATAACTATTCGGTAAAACATTGTCTTTTTTTTATAAATAATTTATTTTTTCAAAGCATAAAGATTTCCTATTTTTCTTTTTCTTTTTAATTCTAACAAAGCGTAACATTCAATCTAGAAAACGAGATCTTGAATCGGATTTATCGGGAAGATGTAGAAACCGATGCCCTTGTCGTAGCTGACAATCCTTATCGTTTATCTTTGCAGAAGCTTACGTGAATCTGGGAGCCGCCCTTCTCTCGGTAGGACGAGGTACCGAGGCAGCTGCGGTTTTACGTGCCGGTGCATCCCTGGACGGTTCCGGTCTCAAGGACAAAAGGACTCATGAGGCAGCTAGGGTGCAAGCACTCCTTCAATTAGGAGCGCTCTATGCCGATCAGGGTAGATTACAGAGAGCCCTGTCTGCGTATAGAGAAGCTCTACACGCCTTACCGGATCACTATCCACCTCAGGTTAGTACGTCTTCTTCTTCGTTACTCCATTAAAGGCTTGGGATTGTTACGAATGACGGCGAAACTATAGGCATTCCGTAGAGAAGCGAATTCCCTTATTCTCACCAGGGGATATCACCCTTCTAAAATAGTTATATGTGCCCTGTCGTGCTTACGTTTACCTGTTTCTCTTCTCTCTCTCTCTCTCTCTCTCTCTCTCTCTCTTTCTCTCTCCCTCTCTCTATTATTTACTCTGTATGTATTATTGTACACGTTAATACGCATGTCCATTTACAAAGGTTTATGTAAACGAACATTGATCAGAGCTTCTCAACCTTTCCCGAATAAAACTATAATATCGTAATCACATTATGATACATTAGTGATAATATCTTTTTTAATTGATCGAATTTTATTATGTCTTTGATTATCCTTCCGTTCCTATGATTAGGTTTCTTCTATTATTCCTGGTTCTAAATTCATGTAGATTTTTAACTGAATCTTACTTTAACTATAAATGTTATTATTTATAAATAACTTCCATTCTGAAAATCGACAAAATCGTATCTTCAATATCTAAAGAGACTACTGATAAATATTTGATATTTTTTGTCGTAAATAGAATTTGAAAATTAATATACATAGTAAGGGAAATTTGAACGAATGGAGATGATTAACTCTCACTGTAACGTAAGAAATTTCATAGTAAGTTAGGAAGAAATCTATACGATGTCAGATGCTGTTGAGAATCACTGTCCCCGAAAACAGTTAGAGAGTAAAAGCTATAATTATTATATGATTACAACCTCTGTTATAAGATAAAGTTAATTATGCTTCGTCGATGTAAGACAGCGTTGTTACTGTACTGTCGTCAAAAGTAAGAGAATTCTAAACTTGAAACTCGAACTGTTATTACAAACTTGTATCGTCGACAGTCTTCGTCGTCGTCGTCGTCTTCATATGGCCTATGCGCCATGTTGAAAGTGCGGTTGAGAGCGGTTTGAAAATTTTCCCTCGGAAAACTTTTTTCCACGAATAAAAACGCAAACGGGAAGAGATTCAACGGATTAAATATCGACGGCGTGAGCTGCCGGAAGTTTTACATAGAAACCCCGGCGTAAAAGAGAAAGATAGAGAGAAAGGGGTTGGGTGAGTGAGTGTGTGCGTGTGAGAAAAACTATTTCGAGAATAGTTGTATTATGCGAACGCTTGTAGCACCGGGTAAACTCCGAGTAACATAGTTAAGCCCCGAGTTTCCGACACGCGCACGAGCCACGATCATTGTAATTCGCTTCGCGAACGCTCAAAAAATCGTTCCGTGGAATATATTTTCTATATGCTTCGCGAATAAGAACTATCATTTGCCGCGTCGATTATCATGATGATAACCCTTAAATCGACTTCGTTCATTTAATAAAACCTTTGTAACGTTTCCTAATTTTCTATAATTTATAA
>NC_140810.1:10655000-10710000 GCF_050613455.1 Vespa mandarinia | reverse complement strand
GTAGCAGTAATAGTAGTAACAGTAGTAGTAACGGTAGTAGTAGTAGTAGTAATAGTAGTAGTAGTATAAGTAGTACGGAGAGATCGGGAACTTAATCGATTAGATTGATTAAACGCTGCGACGGAATATTCACTTGGAAAATCTCCGACGATAGAATTTCTCGATTTCGTAGTCGAACATTATGCACGTTAGAAACGGACTATGATACGATTCGTGAAACTATATTTTATATTTCCAAGATATGTATATATATATATATATATGTGTGTGTACGTACAAATATACGATCAAAATTATGGATCAACCTATCTTACTTACGAGACTTATAATTTCTTTTACTATCGAGAAAAGTTTTCACCGATATTCCTATAAAATAATATTTCAAATAAAGTAAGGATTATTGTATTTTTCTGATGGATTTTTCGAAAGTCTTCCAATAAGCAGCTCGTGTTTCAAGGAAATTAAAATGAAATACGGTATCCCTTTTCCCCTTTCTCTTCATTCATTCATGTATATTAAACGTTTGAATCAATTTGAAAAGAAAGAAAAGTAATATTATTGATCAATTTACAAAGAAATACTTAATGTTAAACAAAAAAATATTATTACAATATCCTCTGTTATATTTATTTAACGTTAACTATAATTCCCGTATAAAAACTTCCGTCAGCGTTTTAATTTTTGTTTTAAAATCAAATGCAATGAGAAGACGAAAATTTTTTTTCTTTACCTTCTTCCTTTATTTTGTTAATTTAAAATATGTATGCACACATATGGAGAGACTTATTTTTAAATAAATCACCTATAAAATCGTGGAAAAACTTTGAAAAATAAATAAAAATTCTTTTTACGCATGTAGATTTTCCAACGAAAAAAATGGGACGATTTCGTATGCGATTCTGTGAATCTTTGTCATTTCGTGATAAATGCGAACTACTTTTGCTTCGTGCAACCACGAAATGATATTCTCGTGAGTATTTACTTGATGAGAACGATGGGTGGATCCATGTTGTAGAGATGACTGAATATCGACCGAGCCTTTTCTGGTTAGAAAAGCAAAACGAAAAAAGAGTGAGTGAGATAAAAAGAAAAAGAGAGAGAGAGTGAGAGAGAGAGAGAGATGAGGTGGTGGATATTCAGAGTAAAAAAAAATGAAAGAAAGGTGCACGAGCGTAGTTGCTAGTATCTATTATACGTCATGCACTCGTAATTATGCATCTCTCTTGTTGAGCTCATAAAAAATTCATGGATGGTAATAGTTGTATTGGTGGTATAGTCACGATATCTATACACTGTTTTTGTACATGTTATACATATATATAAATTATAATTTTATATGTATATAATATATGTATATATATAATACTTATATTTAAACTTTCTTATATATTATATAGCAGTCGATGAATCTTAAATATCTCTCTCTCTCTCTCTCTCTCTCTCTCTTATGTATCCCTTCGTTTGTAATTAACAATAATGATACTTCCATTGTTTGGAATAGTTTCGATGAGACGTATTGTGTATATATATACATACTCTTATTTTTTAGGTCAAAGTCATATCGTGGAGTTTTATTTTTCTTCCTATCGTGTACACCGATCATTATGTGTTGCATTAAAACAACATAACTTACGAATTTTGGTAGCACGGAAAATATATTGGAATTCGTAAGCGATTCAATAAATAGGTATTAAGTTAGCGAATAAGTAATGACGAAATTTTTAGTAAAAAATACAGATGAAAATTTAATAAAATGTATTTGGTCAATCCTTTGAATGTATATATAAACGTACACACATGTGTGCATATTTGCATACGTATACAAATATTGAGTAATAATATGCCATTGACGAATTTTTCCATGAAAAATTATTAATCTAGTTAAAAATCTGTTGAACAATAGGATCATCGAATATACGAAACGAAGTTGACTAATATTATAAACAATATTCAAAATTGATTTCAGTGAAAGAGAAAGTGATAAATAAAAAATTTTAGCTTTTCGATTCTTGTTCTCTTTCCCTTTTTATTCGGCATTAATTATGACGAAAATAGTTCGTGGCTTTACCGCAACGGAGAAGCGGCAATCGAGACAAAGTTTCGAGAAAAGATTATGAATATTCTCTCGGATGAAGCAAAAAAAAATAATGAAAAAGAAAAAGAAAAAAGAAGAATCATTAATGAGAAACTTTTCCTAATCAGTTAACACTTTGATCAAAGTAGTAGATATCGATAGAATTCTGCACGATTCACCCAATTTTCAGATTTAAGTATCAAAAAAAGAAAAAAAGAAAAGAAAAGAAGTACGATAGAAAAACATAACTCTTTTATAACTCATTATAATCTTAAATCCATAAATCGATAAAAGATCAAAAAATTGCTTGGGAAGATTATTTATTATTTGTGAATTTCTCGTTGATGAAAGGTAAACTGAGAAAAACGTTAAAATTAAAACATTAAATTACATAAAAATATTAAAATACTAAATTATATAAAAAAAATTAAAAATATTAAATATATTAAATTTTTCGGATATTCTGGATGATAAAACAAAGGAACTTTCATGACAGATATTTCAAGTTATTACATACATAATATCGTCATATTCTTGCTCGTGCTGCCCTCAAACATCGTAAAACGTATGATTAACAAAGGACGAAGCACTATCATTATATCCGTGATAACTTTGTACCACGAACGGACTTTGATAGGCACACGTTCATTTATTTCCAAGATCCTTTAAGCAGTAGTGAAAGAAGATTGTGATTTTAGGAGTTAGATGAATTGCGGTCTAGGGATATTCTAATAGGGGTTCACAATTGGAATAGCAAAAGGATTGTCTGTTAACATCGTTGTTACAATTCTCTTCTTACACATTAACGTGTATATTTCCCTGCTAAATAGAAACGATATATGTAACAAAAGTTAATTAGTTAATTCATTAGTATTAATGAATTCTAATTCGACTACTAATTTAAACATTACCATATACATATATATATATATATATATATATATATATATATATATGTACATATATATGAATATGGATGTATATATGTATATATATGTATGTGTATGTATATACATATATATATATATATATATGTATATATGTGTATATAGGTATATAGAAATATAAAACAATAAAATAGAAAAAAAAGAAGAGAAATAAAAACCATTTATTAAAAAATCGATTTTGTAAAATAATAAATTTTCGGAAAGGATATACAATTATTAAACGTTATTTTGTTTATTATACGCTCTCGAAAAACGTATATAATGTATACATATATCTTCGATGATTTCGTTTTCAAAATGAAAAAAAGAATACTGAAAAATATCTCCTCGACGATAATCGCTACGATCTCTGAACTAAAGAAAGCTCATGTCGGATCAAAGCCCAACTCTCCGACGTAATAGTTTGACTGTTCCTTTTGTCCGAACAAGAAAAGTGATCCCACGTTTTATACGTCGTTTTAATAACAGCATTCCTTTGTACGGTAGTGTTTGAGTGGCTAATTAGGTGCTTGCAGCCCCACCGGTTGGCATACAATGCTGCTCGAGGTAATTTTGCGGTCCTTTCCTTCTTCATCTATTCCCTCGTTTTATTTCCCTATTTCTTTCTCTGCCTGTTCATACACGTACACGTATAAACGTATGTACGTCTATGCGTATGTTTGTCGCAACGCTTGTGTTTTCTACGTTCCTATGGGATAGTAGTAACCCAACTTCATTCTACCAATGTGTACGCTCCAATCTCTGTTTTCTCTTTCTCTCTTTCTTTCACATATACACATACATGCAGACACGCTTGACATTCGCTCGGATTCGCATTTCGTCCGTCCGTCTCGCAATTTTAGCGAAGCAGCAGCGATGATTCCTACCCTCTGGCACCTCCATTTTGTCGTAGATTCGTTGGAGGGTTCATAGAATAGCCCTCCAACTTTTTCCTTCTCTTTTCTTCCTTTATGATGGTATTTCTCTTTCTCTCTTCTCTTGGAACGTTACCAGGACAACACGACCTTGTCATGTCCTCTCGTTTACCTCGTTGTGTGTAGGACAGAAAAGGGGAGAAAGAGATATTTCATACTTCGTTTGATACGTTCATTCGCCTAATAAGTTCATTCGCATTATCTCAAAACCCGTTGTGCTTGTTATAAATAGATTGAATTGCATTAAGATGCCCGAAATATGATTTATATTACTATAATATTAATTGCTTTCCATTTAATATTTCCCAATATTATTATTACGCAATATTATGTAAAATTATGCAAATAAGTTCCGATGATAATGCAGTTTAATTGTTCCAAAAATTTGTTCCAAAGTTTTATTGGTAGCTTTTTGTAAAGTTGTCTCTCACAATCAGAATAAATTAAATTAATTGTTATTATACACATTTACTGGTAAATAAATTTTACTTAAATGATACATTCATTTAAAACTCAATCCGATATAATTGTATAAAAATGGATAAGCTCGTTAAAAAAAAAAAAAAAAGAAAAAAAAAAGAGGAAAAGAAAAAATCTAATTTCATTTATATTTCAATTTTTGTATACGTTTTGATATCATTACGATACCGCTATATTAATTTTATCGGGAACGATCCGACTACTTCGTTATCGTTGATGAAAAGCCAAACGTTCGTGGTAAATCGTAGGAACGGAGAGAATTTAACCAGGATTATGCGAATAGGTGAACACGTTTTTTGAGATCTACCCGGCGGCGGCGCTGTCAGTACGGGACTTCGAATTCGGTTGAATGTCAAATCCAACTCGTACTCGACTCGACGTGTAGCCGTGCTTCCCGTTAGCTTGCTGCATTCATCGTGCTCGTTTTCTATACCCTCGATTTTATGATTTTGCGGGATTAAAATCTCCCATACTTTTTTCTCTCTTATTTCTTTTTCGTTCATCTTCGAAAATCCATTCGTTCGTCGAATATCCACCGAAAACATGAATCAACGTTCGTTCATTTTCGTTAAAATGTTACAAATAAAAGGGCTTTTACTTCTATCTGACACTGACACATACATACCTTTTATAAATTTGTTGATATTGTTACCATTCATCGTCAAAGGATAAAAATATTAATCACAATATTTTGTACATCACAAAATAAAGCTTTGTCCCGATTCAAAAAACAGAACAGAATTGTATCCAAGTCAGGTTTCATGACAAAAAAAAATATATAAATTCGTTGAAAAGCATAACGTTTTGTTTTAAAAAGCACAATACTTGCTCAAATATTTACGGAACTTTATTATAGTTTATTTTCAAATAAAAAATCTCGAGGTTGTTATAATATCAAAAGAAAGTGTAAGCGATCTCAGGATCGATCGTTCTTTTCAATTCAATTTGATTAGAATAAATATAATTAAAAGTTATTCTAGATGACCCAATAACAGAAGGAAAAAAGAATAACATGATGGTTCGCAATAGTAACCTTGCACGGCCTCGGCTAATGCTTTCCCGAGGACCAACTGAAATGCACCGAGACGCTTTTAAATTACAAGCTAGGAACCTCGTTCACCCACGCCACCTCCTTCACCGCTCTTCTTCGCTTCTCCACCTACCGTTCTTCTCTTTCAACGTTTTTGTGTGCAATTTTAATTTTAACGCAAGCCATTCCCCGGCACAGCTCGCCACGGTACAGGCGCACTTTAATCTTCCAGAAGAACGTCCATTGTGTATCGTCCTACTCGTATCCATCTCTCTCTTTCTAGCTCTTTCACTTTCCGTTATGCTCCTTTTATCTCTTCCCTCCTTCTTCCTATCCCATATTCTATCTTTTTCTCTCGTTCACTTCGCATATAGTCTAGTCGCCTATTTCTCACACTCTTAAATTTTACCGTGCACCATACACTTTTGTACAAGAGAAAAGAAAAGAATTACGTATAAAGAACGAAGGATAAAGAAAGAGAAACAGAGAGAGAGAGAGAGAGAGAGAGAGAGAGAGAGAGAGAGAGAGAGAGAGAGAGAAAGAGTAGCAAATTTTCACAACGACGTTGTTACCAGGCAGCGTTTACATGAATTAAACCATCTTTTCTCTCTTTCTCTCTTTATTCCTACAAATGCAACACACCTATCCCATCTCGCATTTCGTTCTTTCTCCTATATACTATTCTCATTTGAGACCTTCGAATTTCATTTCCAACATTTTTAGACATATAGTCTCAAAAACTATACTGTTTTATTTCAAGCAAGGAAAACTCAATCTCTAAAAATAGTGGTCCGTGAAACTAGATTCTTCATTTCATTTAGAAATATTCATCCATTTAATAAAGTCGACGTTGTACGGCGAAAATATCGAAAGAGTGATCTAGAAAGTGTCATCGTCTTTCTCTCTCTCTCTCTCTCTCTCTTTCTTTCTCTCTCTATCTCACTCTCGATCTTGAATCTCGAATGAAGTAAATGAGATCAAGATAATACTTCAAAATCCGGGAGTTTTTATATATACAATTGTCCTTTCTTTTAAGTAAGTATATTGTAGTTCCAACCAAACATATTCGCTGATTAGATAAAAAACGAAAAAAAGAAAATAAAGTAATAGAAGAAAACGAAGAAAAAAGAGGTCACTTCTAAACGAGAACTTTTTAAAAAGATGAGAAATCAAAAACGATTGGGGAGATAAAAACAGAGGAAAGTAAAAAGAGAAGATATAGTCTTTTGAAAAAAGGAATAAAGACAAAGATAGAGGAGACAGAGAAAAGGAGTAAGGTTAGTCGAATCTAGGGGAAATTTAGTTCCCAAAACGAGGGTCTAATCGCCGGCACGATATCTCTCTGGATTTTACGAGATCCCATGTGCTGCGGCCACACACAAACACGCACGCGCACATACACACACACACAACATTGAGACAAAGTCACACGAATAGAGCATACAAAGAGAAGCAGAACGTGCACGCATTCTAGAAAATATGAACGACACAACACAAGCGCTGACACAGACATGGATATAGATACGTACACATAGACACAGATGTACAAACCTGCGCACACACACTTGTATTAAAGTACAAACACATTTACAGTTAGTTCAACTCTCGGATACACACAAAGGCCGTAGGGTAAAACATCGTCGGCAAGATTACACCAAAGTTTCGCCAGTTTCCTATGTTTTATCGAGATGGCCCTTTTCTCTCTCTCTCTTTCTCTCTCTCTCTCTCTCTCTCTCTCTCTCTCTCTCTCTCTCTCTCTTGCTCTTTTCCTTTCCCAACAGGACAGCGAGAATTCTAGCTGAAACACACTGCCTCGTGAAAACCCGGTTTGGAACTCGTGAATAATACCGTGTCCTCGTAGAAGTACGGAATGAAAGAGGTGGGGGGGGGAGGGGGACGTCAAGCGGGAAAGCGGGAAAGAGGTCTGGATGGTATTGGGTAAGGCTCGAATTGGAGAACGTGTCGCATAATCCTTTCAATATGGACAAATCCTTCGACGTGCAAAGGATTTTCCACGCTTCCCGATGAAATAATCGTCGAGCTCGATTGATTTGTTTGGTTCGATAGAGATAAAAAAAAAATTGAAAGAACAACGGGCAAACGAGTCGGCAATAGTCCATCCAAGAATTTTCGATAGGAATCCGAGCTTTTTCGATGTTGTGTCGTACGTAAAAGATGTTTCCTACCTTTGTTACGAGTATTGAGTCAATTTCGTTCTATATTATCGATAATCTTTCTACGTCGAGCGAAGCCAATCGCTTTTTTTTTTTATATAAAAATGAAGGCGATATCGTATATAATCGAGCCAAATAAAAATATTCATTCACGCCATCGAGTATACGTTCGTATACGATCGATAAAAGTTTCATAAAACGGAATGTTTTAATTGTGAAATTAATCGGAATCTTGATTGAAGAAAAAAATGTTAATCGCTCGAAAATTAATGTGCGAATGAGAGAATTGCGACGTAACACAAATGGTAGGAAGGAAAGAGGATATAAAGAAGTAGATAAAGAGAGAAAGAGAGAGAGAGAGAGAGAGAGGAAAAGAGAGTAATATAAACAGTGGTTCGCTGTCGACACTCAATCGTAATGGAACTAAGTTTTTAACACGAGTCCTTCGACGTAACCCAGACGCAATCCTGATGCAATCCAGGCGCAATCCAGATGCTAGATATGAAATATGTCTTTTATTACGTCCAGCGAATCGAAACATTTTTCTGCGTATCTATGTGTCTAAGGAAGCCGTAAAATAGTTGAAGGATAACGATGATGTCATGTGTGGAAATAAAAGGGTAAAAATAGAGAAAGAAATGTTTCAATATAAACCAAAGTCGATCAACAACCTTTATCGATCGAATTTATATCTATCATGTTATATATGTATACACACGTACTCTTTCTCTCTCTCTCTCTCTCTCTCTCTCTCTTCTTCTCTTCTTCTCTTTCCTTCTTTATCTATCTATCTATCTTTCTGGAGAACATATTCGTAAAACTAGAAAAGATGGAAAATATTGTCCGATATCCATCATTATCGAATAACGCAAATTACTTAAGAGAAAAAGTTAGAGTCTTAGAAGGCAAGACCAAAACATGCTTATACTCTGCCAATCTCAGATGATTTATCGAGACAACATTTTTCGCTTTCGCCGCGTCAGCAGAATATTATTGATAAAGTAAACTTTTAAGACGCGTTCTAAAGCTCAACCAAAGTCGATTTATCTACATTACGAGCTACTACTATACGTGTGGTTTTAGAAGTTGATATTTTTCTATATGAAAAGAAAGAAAGAATTTTAGACTCGTATATTTGAAATCGATTAATTTTCTTAATAATTCATACGTTAATTCGATGTTTCGAATTAATGTTTTGATACTTATGATAAATACGCATACCATAAAAGCAGAATTACCAAAATCGTATTACTTTTTTACAAGATTTTTTATATCATGTAATATATCTCTCTAACTTAGTATTGTTCGATTTTTCTCACAGTCATTTTTTCAATTTACAGCAGGTACGATCGTAGAGTATGTAAATCGATAACTGTGGCCAGAATTAAGTCTTTCATTTTCGGATATTACTCAACCCAAGTGGCAACACTTATCGATTATTGAGAGAGAGGGGGGAGAGAGAGAGAGATCCTTCTTACGAGAGCGTACTCATGGTTCTTTTTTCTTTCTGCCTCTTTGTCTCATGAATCGTTGTGTGCACTCACGTATTCTTTTCACTTCTCTAAAGAAAATTTACACTCGCTCACTCTTCCTCGGAAAAATTCAATATTGTATTGAATATATGGGTTAAAACAAAAACTCACTAGCATCGCCAGTTAAGTGCCCGTAAAAGGCCTATTCAAAAGGCATCCAGAAATATAATTTCTATTACATCAGCATAAAAATTTATCGCCTTTCATTTTGCATTAATAAAAAAACTCGTCTTGGTTTAAATTCAAAGAAAAACTGTTTCATAATCAAAACTGTTTGATAATTACGGTTCTTTAATCTAGCTCATCGTTTTTATCAACTTCTAGTTACAATAAAAAGACTTACCACTTTTAAACTCAAATTCATAGAACGATGTGTGTATGTGTATTGAAAACAAAAATCGTTGAAATTGCATACAATAAAACTATAATTTATAAGTGAATATTTTTTTTGCTTCTCTTTTTCTTTTCTAATAGTCCGAACCAGATCTTGTATCATATTTACATGACAGGTATACATTTTTACGTTAGTTAATATAGGAAATTTTTTTTCCAGATTCATAACTTTTTATAAAATACTTATTATTATCTATGTACTCAAACTTTTTTCTCGAGAACGAATTTATTTCTTATAAATCTTCTTCTTATAATATATAATGTGTAAAAGGTGCGATTAAAAAAAAAAATGATTCGCGTGAATCTAATTATCAAGTCTAATTATTAAATTATCGTAAGTTATTACATCGTACTTGATTTTATTCAAAATATTTTCGACACGTACGAAACTTAATTTAATCCATATAATTTTTATTTATATATATAATTATTCGACTTTAGATATTTATTGTATACTCTATTGTACCGTATATTTTACCGTGTTTATTTAACGCAATTAGACTTATATTATATATATTATATAATATACATTCTGCAATTTTTTCTTATACTACGTAGTATAATATTCATTTTAACAAAAAAAAAATCGAGTAGGAATAAAAAGACTTTTAGTTAGATTTAATATGCCTTATTTGCGTCCCATCGTTGGTCCTGATACAACATGGACAGACATTCGAATCTAGAATCAAAGCACGAAGGGAGCCTCGCGGCGTCTATCGGATTATACTCAGCGATTAATCTACTAGCCTCACGAGCGTAATCAGTCGCTTGATTGTTCTACTCGAAAGGTTGCCACTGGCTTCGCTCGAATCTTCCCTTTCTCCTCTATTCCTCTTCTCTCCCAAATTCTCTACATCACTAACCCTCCGACGCCACTCGGGGCTATCCGCGAGAACCGATTCGTATTCCGGAAGGTGTCTCTCAGAGACAACGTGCATTTATTACAAAATTAGGAGGAGATCTAAGCAGAATGCATGATTTCCCTAATTCTAGCTGGGACGATGCGTGTCCTTTTCTATCTTCGGTATAGCAAATTCATTTCTATGAAATGTTCAAAATTATCTCCTCTTTGTACTTCTACTTTTTTCCCTCGCATTATTCTAAACATTTAAAAGCTCCTTACATATAATTATACTCAAATTTGAAAAGATTTAAAGAGAAATAGAGAGAAATAGAGAGAAATAGAGAGAGAGAGAGAGAGAGAGAGAGAGAGAGAAAGATGATACCAATATTATTATATTTAAGATAAGATAAATTATAAATTATATGTAATTTATAAAGAATTAGAATTAGTAAGAAATCGAGGTAATTTCTTAAAACAAAATATCAAAAATTACATCGATCGAAGGATTATATTTATTCCTCTATTGTATTATATATTTATGTTTTATGAATAAACGATACTTTACATTACAAATCATCGAACACTTTAAAGTGAATTTCCAATCGTTATAACTATAAGTATACGGAAAAATATATATACACACACACACACACATACACACAAATATAGAATGGATATAAAGGATAGAAAAAATATCCATTAACACTAGAACAACCAACGATTAACGTATATCTATTTCTATCGGAGAGGTCAAAATGACTTGCTTTTTAAATTAACAGGTTATTTAAAAAAAGACATGGCATTTTATACGTTTTTATATACTTTACTATTTTATGAGCGAAAATTGAATATAAACTGAATAATAATAATAAGATAATAACACTAATAATTTAAAAAATAATTAAGCATGAAATTCAAAGACATAATTTACAAGTTACAATTATTTTAACAGAGCAAAATAATATAATACCAACTAAGGAAGTTCTTTTAATTGTCAGTTTTGTTGCTAATGACAAACTTGTGAAGAAATTATTTGTTCTCCCACAACCAATATATGGTTTCATAAGTTTTAGGACAACAAATTTATCCGAGGACATTGATATTCTCATTTTATCTTTTCCTAAGTAGAGAAATGTATTTATAACATATTTACTTTTTACATTCGACGTCAATCATAATTTTGTACCAAACTTATTCGGCTATTTTGGCATATACTACGTAAATCTACATCTAGCTTTGGTTGAAAATAATTGTTCATCAACTGTAATGACAGTTCCTGGTTTATAGCACATTTAGCTATTTTTAATAAATTTATTTCACAATTCCGAAACTGTATAAATTTATCCGTTTTTCGAATACAACTTTATCTGTTTGCAATCGTTAGCTTCTTTTTTTTCCAAAGAAACGAAGAACCTCGACGAATTTATTCCTGCTTATTCTTTTTGAAAAAAATTCAGATCCCTATATTTTGGATCATAAATATGAAAGTCTTAGGTTTTTTGCTTCGTATGCTCTCGTGGGCATATAAAATTGCTATAAATTCATTCAATTCTGTTAACAATAGAATCCAGTTATTATACAGAATGGGTTTCTGTTTTGATGCGTTTTTATAAATCTCATAACACTATTGTAAAGTATCAAAGAAAATGCTGTTCTTATCTATTTGTCGTGATAAGTGGTTTCGCATATGCCGTTGGTGCTGACACTTCTTTGAAAATATTGTGCAAAAGAAAAAAAAAAAAGGAAAAGAAAGTAAAAGAAAAAGGAAAAAAGGAAAAAATCACAAGTTTACCTACGTTCTATGTGAATCAAAATGACTCATCTATGAGTATATGTAGGTATACTATATAAAAAAAAAAAAGATAAGAAAAAGAAAACTGTCTTACAGATTTATTTATATATTTAATATTATTATATATATTTTATATTATATATATTTAATATAATTTATATATTATAATTTATATATTTTAGATAAAGTCATATAAAATGTTAGAAAACAAAATGTATTGAAAATAAGTAATCATTATAAAAAATGCCAAATAAGTCATTTTGATCCCTTTGGTTGTTTTAGTATTAAGATAACTTTTTTTCTAATTTCATCCATTTATAAAGAACATAAAACGTTCAGATCTCAATTTAAACGTCTCCATCCTGTGTATTCATTATTTTTTTTTTCTTCTTTTTTCTTCTTCTCAAGAATATTCTCGATTTAAGAATTGAGATAAGAGAAAGTGAGAAAGAGATTAAGGGCAAGAGAATTCTTAAGAAAAGAATTTCCATCTACGATTCTTTAAAAGGAAAAAGGTTCAATTTTAGTGCACGTCGAAGCGAAAGAAGAGAAGACAGTCTAACGATCACCGTTTAATAGTAAGAAAGTCTCGAAAGATTCAAGGAGTAATCTTCTCGTATCTAGCATTGACGAATTTAATTCGAATCAGAAGAGAAATTATCTATTCGTCGATTCGAGATCGCTAGAAGACGATCTTACTAGATAGCAGGTGCGTATTATACTACAAAATACTTTAACTCTCTCGTTAACGCGTTAAACGAAATTACCTTCGTCTCTTTCTATTTCTCTCTCTCTCTCTCTCTCTTTCTCTCTCTCTCTCTCTCTTTCTCTCTCTCTCTCTCTCTGTCTCTATCTATCTATCTATCTCATACACTTAGATTCACTTAAACTTCCTTACGGCTATCATTCTTCTCTCTCTCTCTCTCTCTCTCTCACTCTCTCTCTCTCTGCCTTACTTTGTACGTCCTTCGAAAACAATTAACCGTGTAATTTCCTTGCTCGATCTGCGACATTAATTGTTTGCCCTCCGAGCCGAAGGAAGGCGGAGCTTCCTGACAGACGCAAAGTTCTGCGAGAGGAACGATTCACTTACCGGAAAGTGTCGTACCGGAGGCCAGGAACTAGTATTACGCTCCGAATCAGCGTGACTCCCCATGCGACCGTTTCCCATGTATAATAATTGCGCAATTAACCGGACTGCATTCTCTTCGTCCATTTCTCTCTCTCTCTCTCTCTCTCTCTCTCTTTCTTTCTTTCTCTCTCTCTCTCTTTCTCTCTTTCCCTGCTGAGTTCCTCTTACCAAATGACTGTGGTAAAGACAAATTTCTCAAATTAAAACTTGGAACGAGCCAAAGGACCAAGAGACCCTTCAAATATGTTCGAAAAGTACCCCTTCGTTTATTCGTGCTGTTCTTGTTCGTTAATTTTCACTCGTTTTTTAAATTTTCGAGAACAACAAAAAAAAGAAAATCGAGACGACGAATTCGAGTTGAATAGAAAAATTGTATGAATGTCACACCGGACCAAATGATTAATTAAAACCGATATGTTGATCGTGTTGATTAATTGACGTCGTTGCAAATGATCGATATAGGAAATGAAATTAAATTAATTTACAATTAATTATTCGCAGGTGAGAACGGCGGCATTTTTCTTCTCTCAGTTTTGATCTGATCGATTGATGAGAAACGTAGTTAGAGAATCGTTGTGGAATTAATAAAATTTTTTATACGGAAGGATCATCTTTTGTCATTTATTTTTCATTCAAATTTAATTTAAAGCAATTTATAAATTTAAAACAAAAGCTGAGAATAATATTCTATCATGCATAAAGTATTTCAACTTTATCCTGATTTAATGAGTAACATTTATTTATCGTTCAAACTTTTTAATGTATTTCGAAAATGTGCTAAAATTATATAATAAAACGTTAAAAATTATCGTCCAGGCTGACATCCACACATGTAGTAGATCCATACACGTGGCACGTGAAATTGAATACAAAGAAATCAGATTTATTTTTCTGTTAAATCTATCATACACGAACCAACGAACAATCGAATAAAATTGTTTACAGTATATAGTTATAGTAGAAAGTGATGTTTTGTAGTTTGATTTTACAATTAAATTTTCTTTTTTATTTTTACTCTTAAATACAATTCGAGAACCGAAATAAATGTTTAACCAGTTAAACACGAAAAAAGAACGACATAATGCATAATCATATTTTAATATCGCGTAAGATTGTTTAATAATAGTAATAGTTTAAACGGCTGAGAATCAAAGATGAATATACATATCTTCCATCATCGTGGTTGGTCCTTCCACATTAACTATGCTTAAGCGATTACGCAAAACGCAGGATGCCGCGTTAATCGGATTATTCTCAGCGATTAGTCTCCTTGCCTATCGCGTTCATGTTCATTCGCGTCACCGTACGTTTGGTCGTGTTCCTTATGGAGGTAATAGGTGTGTCCGACATTTTCAAAAATATAATTACAAGTATCAAATCGTACTATGTAATAAATTTATAATTAATATCCAGGCAAGGTATGAGCGAACGAAACTTAATTAGCATTGAAAAGAAAAAAGATAATTATTGATGATATATAATATTAATTAAAATTATAGATAATTAACGGATATAATATCTAATCTTGACCTTCATAAATATCTAATAACGGGACAAATAACTATTATACGAAATATTACTATCATTATTTTTACCACGTTAAATCAAGAAACGAATTGTCTCTTGATGTCATGACGAATTATGCCATTCTTAGTTGTTCACACGTACATACCTACGTATGTACGTACATCAAAGCGTCTTTGCGGTCGCTTTCCGAGCGTTACCAAGCAGCTGTCTAATTACAACGCTCCCCATTTCGTAGACTCTAATTGTTTATACCGCATCCATGTACGAAGATACATATTTACGAGAGTAGCTAACCCATGCTTTTCGTATGAATGAACACGTGTAATAGTATATGCATCGTATATGAATCTGTGCCATTTCTAAAAGCCATTATGTCTATTAAAAATCAAAATAAGAATTTTTTACGCCATATGTTAAACTGAACCGAAACTACATATTTTTCGAATGTGAAAAATAGGAAAAACACATTTATTATCATGGGTAAAAATACCAATAATAAAAGTTGAGTACAGTTCGAAATCATGTTATGTCCATGTTCAGAACAGTATCAAAACCCGTTATATCCATCCACCATTTCACTACAATAAAACTACACTATTATCACAATATGACTAATACTTTTTCAAACCCCGTTGTTCTTTTTTATAGTAATTTTTTGAAGTTATAGTGAAATGTTTGTTAAGAAGTCATAAATCATAAATGAAATATCAGAGAAAGAGAACAGAGAAGGTGCTCGTTAGATTCGTATTAATATTTTCAACAACATAAAGAGTTAAAATATAGAGTTAATATTTAAAATATAGCCAAAGGAATGGCTTCAATATTTTGACAACAGCAATCTCTATAAAATAATTGCAATACATATTACATTTTACCCCTAAAAACCTAGAGACTTCTATTTGAAACATTTGTTAATAAAATTAATAAGATCAGAGATATTATATATTATATTGACGCTACAAATATTTTCAAAACTTATTATACTTCAGTTACAGAATCAAAATCTATTATGTCTGACAAATTTTAAATAATTTAAATAAAATTATTACTATATGACTTCCATCTTTTATATCGATTAAAACGGCATAATTGTTGTCAAAGATTAAAAAGAAAAAACAGCCGAATATCTGTACTTAAAATGACAATTTCTCGTGATTTCGAAGAAAGTAAATTTTTATGCATAAAAAATTTTCATAGCAAATATAGGAAATGGACAACTCAAATATATAACTCTATATTTCATATTGTATCACTGGTAATACATAATTTATAATACTAATCGCTTCAGCTCCCGCCAAATAGTTACTCATATACATTCGTTGACCTTATTTACACAATAATAAGAAAAAAAAACTCTCGGTAAAATGATTGATTCATTTTTGTACTGTGAAGTTGTTAAATTCGTTTTAATAGCGGTGAAAATACTGGAATTGTTACAGAAAAGAGGTAAATAACATTTAATTATTAGCAATAATGATTATATTCAATAAATGACTTTATCGCATTCATATTTACATTTACTACTAATAATATATATGTATATATATTATATTATATATATTATATTATACATATATATTGTATTATATATATTATATATATATATATATATACATATAATCATTAATATTTATTTTTTAAATCAATTTGAATATATCACAGAGTCTTATATTTTCTACGTTTCTAATTTTTACATTTCTTTCTTTCGTTTTTATTATTTTCCTGATCTTAGAAGATAATTTCCCCTTTTAATAAATATTTCTTTTCGATAAAATATAAAAATTCCATTCTATTCTTCGACTAATGTACGCATAATGTAGAATATATGTATTGAATACATATACAATATATGTATGTAAATGTAATATGTATATGTAATAATAACAATTGAAATATCAGGAAAATAAATGACGATGCGAAATGATTGCTGCGTGAGCATGTGCATTAATTATCTATTATTACCAAATTAGAGCGAGCCCGTCGTCTTGCTCCGCGCAAAATTCATAACGTTGGAACGTTTGCGAGTTAATACGACTAATGACACGTGAGTAACGAACGATCGAGCAGTCGTCGTTGTTGGCCCGGCTTTCGTGTCTCGTTGTCGTTGTCGTTGTCGTTGTCGTTGTCGTTGTCGTTGTCGTTGATAACTCCCACGAGAAGACGAACTAATTATATGTTCGTTGATTCATTCGTTTAGTCGGTGGCGGTCGTAATTACACTGAAAAGTCCTCCGTCGCTAATTCGCGATCGTTAATATCGTCGAAAATAGTGGGAAACGATAACGCGTTTAAAAAGAAAGAAAGAAAATCTCTTCGTGTACGTGTATATCTCTATCTTTCATTTTTTTTCCCTTTTTATTCTTTTCGCTCCCCTTCTTTCCCATTTGCGCTTGTTGGCAAGTATTATTACGAAGGATATCTCGCGTTATCAGTATTCGTTTTTCCAAATGAAAAGTACATTTCTACAAAAAAAAAAGATAGAGAAAGAGAGAGAGAGAGACTGTCACGTGTGTTACATTTACCAATGAACCAGGATATCCTTTTTATCCTATACACTGTTATATGCACATTCCATAAAATGAAACAGACCGATAATGCGGAAAAACGCGTAGACCTGAGCACACATCGGTTGGAAAGCATTATTCTCGTTTTTTGTTGGCTCGCTACGATCGATTCTCTTTCTGTCGTACGCTTTATCGTCCACGCCTTTCATCGATCGTCATAAAACGATGTCACGAGACACTCGCGTGCGCGCGGGCGCGCGGGCGCGTACCCGATCACATTTTTCTTTTTATTTATCAGTTTTTTTTTTGTTTTTCTTCCATATTACAACTATTCTCTATTTTTCCTATTCTCCTTCTCTACTCTCTATTCTCTATTCTCTATTCTTCGTTCTATTTAATTAAAAGTACATACCATTCATCGTTTTTATGAATATTAAAAAATATTTCTGAATATTATAAAATTTTATGAATATTATGAATATTATAAAATAGAATTGAATAAATTCTTGTTCTCCATTTTCTTTTTTTTTTGTTTTATATGAAAAAGAAAATTGCCATAAAGTATATTCTAAGGTTACACGAATGAAATACGCTCGTTTCTTCGAACTATGTCGATATGAAAAACGAAGGCCATGTTATAATTATTTTCCGACTATAATCTTTGATAAAAGAAAAATATGAAAAAGAAAGCTGGATGAACTTTTTCCCCGGGAGCGCTTTGACATTGTCTTCGTCGTCCTCGTCGTCGTCGTTATCGGTGATTATCCTGGTATGATTATCCAACATACAACGAGGACAATTACGACATAGGAGAAGCTTGAAAGAAGTCTCTGTAATAAACAATACGGAAAATGCAGGGTTCGATGTTTTAACGTCGATGTCAAAAGTAGATTTTTAAAAGGAAAAATAAAATCGTGAACATACTGTAGCAATAAATGATGTGATAACAAGAGAGAGAGAAAGAAAGAGAGAGAGAAAGAAAGAGAGAGAGAGAAAGAAAGAGAGAGCACGATGTACTGAAAACGTATCGGTGGATTTTTCAAATGGCTGTCCATATATGCACATGCGCATATACTGATACTATCTTCTCTCTCTCTCTCTCTCTCTCTCTCTCTCTCTTTCCCTCTCCCTCTCCCTCTCTTTCTATCTATCTATCCGTCTATCTCTCGTTGCTTCACTCGCTCTATCCAGAGTACAATAGACGAGTTGCGATCGATGATAAACCATTAGCATAATTAACTGCGTGTCAGACACGTGATATATGATGTAACCGCTTTTATCCGTCGTTATACACAAATATACGCACGACGGTCAAACAAAAAATATCAACGTTGTAGATAATGAACCCCCGGAGAAACGGAAATGACGGTAGGTAAATCCGATTATTTTTTTGGGGAGGAATTATGAATATGACCGAAATCATTAAACTTGCTTTTATCGTGATAGTGTGATAGCAATAATGACGGTGGTCAATTGGGACAAAGAATATAAATGAAAGAAAGAATAACGAAATCGTGGACTCTCTTTCACTACGCCGATAATCCATATGGAAAATTGCGAAAGTTTGAAAAATCGATAGAAAATGCATATTTATCTACTATATCTACTATCTATCTATCATTGCCATTCTCTCCTGGCAAGAAGATAAACTTAAACTTCGCATTTACTTTTGATCAACAAATCGATTTCGAGCTTGCATTATCGAAGAATATGAATATTCATAGGTAAATTTCTATTTCTTTTCTTCACTTAACTTCATCCTTTTCACTGTCCTTTCGTCGAGGAGGAAAAGTTTCAACTAAGACGACGAAGGCAAAGAAGTTCGATCGTCCGAAAGTATTCCTTTTCGACCCTTCTCGCGGATTTAAAGTCGGAAAGATTTAAAGAAGAGAGAGAGAGAGAGAGAGAGAGAGAGAGAAAGTAATATCGGGTATTGGCGGCAACCGATGTAGCAATCTTCAACGAAATAAAAAAAAAAGAGAGAGAGAGAAGGAACAAGCATTTTCAACAGAGCGAGAGAGAATGAATAGCGGGAGAGTAACAAAACGATAGTAACAAATAGAAATCGATAACTCGGGAAAGCGATAATGACGGTGCACCATCTGGTGCAGTGAGTGGCTTGTAAGCCTAAATGCGACCGCGTGTAACACATTTGAAAACTAGTCCAAGTGAATAATCACCAAGAACAATGCCTATGATTACATTTCTTCTCTTTCTCTTCTTTCTTTTCTCTCTGCCTATATTAAAGTTTCATAAAGTGCATTATTTGACGATGTAACCATACTTTCATTTTTGCACCTATTCTTCATTTTATCTCGTCCCTCGGCATTATATCTTGCGATATTCCGAAAAATATCGCAAGTGAACAATTTTGTTTTCTCTCTCTCTCTCTCTCTCTCTCTCTCTCTCTCTCAATATCTCTTCTTTTTTTCTCTTTGTTTTATAGTTATATATATATATATATATATATAGCTTTGGTGAACATTTCCAGTCGAAAGCTCTTGTGCTTTTTTTTAAACCATTTTCCTTTTATTCTCTTTCTCTCTCCCTTTTTTCCTCCTTTCTGAAAATAAATCAAAAGTAATTAGACACGCCTATTTCAGCACGAAGAATATGAATTCCAATTTTAAAACACTTTATAAAAATGATATTATCGTTTAAACAAAGAACGAAATGGAGTGTAAGAGAGAGAACGAGAAAGGTAAAAGGATAGAAATTTTTGTGCATAAACGGAAGCAAAGGTAAATCGAACTTTTCATGATGTGCTCTCCATTACTTACGCGTGATCGATACAGATTATTTCACGTTGACCTACATAATCAGCCGACACGAAACGTAGAAGAGAGAGAAAGAGAGAGAGAAGATCTATCGAATCATGGAACAATCGAATCGAATAAGAGCGAGTTCGATATTCGATCTCTCTCATTTCTTCCTTTTCTTTACCTTCGACTTGCCATTTGTCTTTTACGTTCGCGAAGGTTCGCCAACGTCTCTCCTCTCCTTTTATTTCTTCTTTTTCACTTTTTTTCTCTATTCGTTCTTCTTTTTTCTTTTCTTCTTCTTTCTCTCTTTTTTTACTTCCCTCGCACGTCCAGCGTGAACAAAATCATAAAAGTTTTTAGCCTACAAGTTAGACGCCAAGATACGCGTTCTACCGGTCTCTCTTTTTGTGTTCTCTTTCGGTCCAATAACAAAGGGAGCTTTCAGTGTTGGTTGCTCCGTAACGCTACCCCATACTCTACTTACGAAAACTCCTTTCGATCTCTTCGTGTACGTGAGCGCCGGATCTTCGAGTTTCGTTGGCCATTAGCGGCAGCCGTCGGCCCTGAAAATCAGAAAACTTCTTAACCTGATTTCCCCCTACCTCCCTCTTTTTCCCCTCCTCTCTCTCTCTCTATTTCTATCTCTCTCTCCCTCTCCTACTATCCTTTTCAGACCAATTACCTTTTCCTCTTGCGGATTTATCGCACACATTGAAATATTAGTCCGTAAGTTTCCCGCGCGCAATGTGGAGTTTAAAAACTGCTCGGTGGTCTTTCGATTTCGAAGAAATCCGTCATTTGTCGTGTAGTTGTAAAAAAAAAGAAAAATAAAAATGAATACTTAGGTACCATGTAAACATTATATTTATGAACGGATAAGAAAATTCTAATTTACTTTTCATAAACGTATTTGTAATTCGGTAAATGTCCCCATCCCTCCTTCCCATTCGAGCGTCGTTGAAACGTAATTACTTGGAGCACATAAAGAAAGATTGACTTGTCACTTGCAGAGCGTTTACAATCTACTGGGAGAGACGTTGTCGAGGCTGCAACAGTATGCCGAGGCTGAGAGATGGTTCCAAGCGAGTTTGGCCAGCCAGCCTGACCATGTGCCGGCCCACATCACTTACGGAAAACTTCTGGCTCGAAACGTAAGTCGTTACTAGTTTTAAATCGTTTCCACCTTGTCGGATCGCCGCGAGTCAAGTTTCCAAGTCGGATTACGATCTGACTTACGTCATCCGTTGAACTTTCGACTTTGTCGGTAGGTACTTCGAAAAGAAAGAGTGGGAGAGAGAGAGAGAGAGAGAGAGAGAGAGAAAGAGAGAGAGAGAGAGAGAGGTAAAAAGAAGAAGAGAAAAAGGTAGAGGAAGAATAAGAAAAAACAAAAATAAAAAAACGGAAAAAGAAAAAGGATAAAAAAAATAAATGTCCTTTCCTATAAAGTTTGAAACGACTTCGAAAAAGTACGTTTCATGTCTGTCGTTTCGTATGAAACGTTTAAATGTCGCGTTACAAAATGCAGAAAATGTCGACCGAATCCCCTCCTCAACAATCATATATTTTTCACGACTCATCGAACAAGAAAGTTAGTTCATCGGAAGAATACGGTATGAAAAGAGTGGAAGATCGTCGAATTCTTCCTTCGAGAATTGATAAGCTCGACGCGTTTGCTAGTCGACGTTCCTTAGTCCGATCACGTATCGACCTACATCACTTGACAAACCTTGGACTCGACACGTAAGTAGTTAGAGCTATTTCGACCGGACGAATGCGTCAATTGACCAACAAAATCTCGTCCGTACACGAACGTTGACCCACATCACTTGCCTCGATTCTCACAACAGGAAGTCTAACATGGTCGGACAAAGTGATTTTTATGGCAGAATTGGCTTACACCAAGAAAACCCAGGGAGAAAGAGAGATTATCTACGGACCGTTCGAGTTGTTTCTGTGCAAAAAGAGAAAAAACGGAGGAAAAAAAAGAAACATGAGAAACAAAATATGAATTAATCTCTCTCAAGATGTACAAATTATATTTGACATTTCTTTATTATTGTTAGTAATGAACATTATATATGAATAATGAAGATATTATATATTTTATTTATAAATATACTTACATCAACAGTCGAATTTAATACAATAGTAGAGAAACATAGCCCAAGACATGATTTGTTTTGATACATTGCCTTCTTTTTGTTTCTCTTTCTTTTTTTTTTTGTTTTTGTACAATGCGAATCGATATAGAAATTTTCGATTGAAAATGAATGATAGATTGAATTTTTTTATTAAGACAACTTTGATCCTAATTACTGGCATATGGATATATTTATAATAAACATTTGTAGTAAATGCAAATAGGAAAATCTCGACTAGTGGATTGCCAATATATTCTCGTTTTTTTTTTTTTGCTTTTATTTTTCTTCTTTTCCTTTGCTAACAACTTTCTCCTCCATTCCCAACTTATCTTTTCGAACTTATTTATTCGATCAAATAGATGCTCGAGAAAGTAATCAAGTAAACGTTTTCTCCTCTCGCAATGGATGATCGAACAGCGAGCGCTGAAGCGTTCTTTCTTTTACAGTCGAGTCGCATCCTGGAAGCCGAGAGATGGTTCCTGAGAGCCCGTAGGTTAGCGCCGGACGATCCGAGCGTACACCATCATTACGGTAGGTACAACAGAATACTGTTTTAATTAGAGCTTTCTCGAATCTATCGATGGGAAACTCCTTTTATCGATTATCTTAACCAGCTTTCAATAATAATAATCTTCTTAAATCATTGATTTTCTCTTCTTTTCTTTTTTTTCTTCTTTTTTCATTTTCCTTTTTTTCTTCATTTTGCTTTTGAAACATCTAGTAACCATTCACAACGTTGTAGATATAGATTCTTCTTCGTTATTAGGATAATGAAATACTCATCCATCTCTTGCCTCTCTCTCTCTCTTTCTCTCTCTCTCTCTCTCTCTCTTTTTCTCTCTCTTCTCTCTTTCTATCTCGTCGCTCTTATCCTCGAAATTGAATGTCCCCTTTCTTAAAGTGAAAATTCCTCATCCATTGTAACAACAGAATAATTGATTCTTGAGCATCCTAGAGAATCGCGTACAAAGAGGTAGTCGAGAATTTCCTCGGTAGGGACAAGACGTCGAGACAAAGTGGATATCTGAGAATCGAGGAGAATCGTTTTGCGAGGAAGACAAAGGGGACAGATTTGCCATAAATACTGTCATAATATTTGCGAAGGGGTTGGTAAAGCATGAGAGAAAGAAAGAAAGGGATAGGCAGAGAAATGATAACAAATCGCAATGAATAAGAAAAGGTAACTTCGACATATATATAAATTCCCGTCTGAATTTGTTTCCTTTCACACGTTTCCTCGCTTATTCATCGAATAAATATTACATGTTTCTACATTTTATACCACAAACATTACATGTCCCCCCCCCACTCTCTCTCTCTCTCTCTCTCTCTCTCTCTCTCTTATTCTCTGTCTTTTTCTTTTGACGTTTTATACATTAACGACGTGTATAAAATTCAAACTATCGAACATCGGATTCAAATTCGACAGATAAAAATTTCCTGAGCAAAATTCGTTTTCCTTTCACATGTTTTCTCTCATTAATTCATTGAATAAATATGTTACTACGTTTTACGTCACAAGCATTAGTAGTTCCTCTATTTCTTCTATCTCCTTTCTTCGTCTTCTTACAATTTCGAATTTTTTACTTTAACAAAGCGAGGATACTCACATAATAATAAACATCCAATTTAAATTCGTATAAAAATTTCTAATTAAATATTTGTCCCTTTCGCATGTTTATCATTAATCGAATATTTGTAACATGCTTTTACGTTATGTATCACAAAAATTACATGCTTCTCTCTTTCTCTCTCTCTCTCTCTCTCTCTTTCTCTTCTCTTATAATTGGTTTTTTCTTTTTTAACAATGTGCGAGAAACTCACATCATATCATCGTGGAAAATAACGACGGCGCGAAAATTTCAAAGAAAATACGTGCCTCCGTATATCCTTCGAACAAATGTTTTCCCTATACGCGAAACAATAAAACGGAGCCCCAAGTGCCATGCCCGAAGCTCGTCGTTATTTTTCATCGCTTTTCTCTATCGACGCTTGCGTTCGCGTTCGCGCTCGTGCTCGTGCTCGTGCTTGTGCTCGTGCTCGTGCTCGTGCTCGCGCTCGCGCCATTGTTTTTCTTATCGCTAGCGCATTCATGGGAAAGTTTATTCGGGCGAGAATGAGCGATACCCACGACGCTGATTTACAAGAGGCACGTTACTATTTTAGGTGATAAATTTTGTTCGGAAATAAATAACTTCGTTCCTTTGAAAAAAATCAATGGATAGTCGATATCTATATGAGGTGTTCAAAAGTAAAACGAATTTTACAAAATCATGTTTTGAACAAATGATAACAAAATAAGATACGTAACAAAATAAGGATACGTTCGCATCTTAATTTCTTGTGTAATTTTTTGACAATATACTCCAAAAATGATAAAAACTTGTAAGCTTTGTAAATATTATAAAAATCTATGCTTCTAATAGATCATAAAAACGATCGTGATGTTTTAAAATATTACAATCCATGTTTATCATATTAAATTCTGTAAATGATTAATTTCTTAAAACTTAAGAAATACTCGTACATGTTCACATTATTCCTCTTAACAATATCAATATTTTGTCATAAAGTAAACATATGTCATTTACATGATTATTTTCGGTGCACATCATCTTATATTACATAATGAAATCTTGATGTTATTAAGAAAATCACTTATGTGTCACAGGGATATTCCTAACGTCACAAGGAAGATTAGTAGAAGCTGCAGAAGAACAGTTAAGAGCTGCTGAGCTTTCGAAGTCGGACTATGAGCTCTCGGTTGCAGCTGCATCGGCTCTTCGTCAAGCGGATCGTCGTGATGAAGCTGAGATCTGGTATAGACACGCAGCAAATCTGAGGCCGCACGAGGCACGCAGTCATACGAATCTTGGTGCAATCCTTCACCTGAACGGGAAATACAAGCAAGCGGCCGCTGCATATAGAGAAGCTTTAAGGTTGCAACCAGGTGACGCAACGACCATAACAAATCTCCATAAATTGGCAGCTCTTTTGGCGTGACCGAACAACAATAACCATCTGATTTATTGGTCAAGCGACTACTATCATCGTCATAATCACGAGGACAAAACTCCGTTATGCCGTTGTTGTTGTTGTTGTACGATAAAAAAAATGACCCAATCTATTCAAATCCCAAAAAAACCACTTACCGTCAACGTCGATTTCTCGTGGACGTTACGACTTTACCAAAAATCTATCCCCGATATTCGTTTGTATATCCGTCGGTGTGCACGACGACATCACGAAGACGAAGAACTCGTTTTCACTTCGATGATGTTGTCGCGACGCCGAGACTTGTATCTCGCCTGCTATGGTATGTAAAGAATAAAGCTTCAATTATTTTTCTCTAACATAAGATCGGTATTTTTGAGTCTTTTTCCCTTTATCTTTTTCTAATGCTCCTTTTAAAAAATACTTTCTTTTTTTTCCATTTAAGAGAAAAAAAATAAAGATATATAATAACATCATTACAACACCGGAACATAAACCATTATGTCCGATTAATTATTCATTATTTTAAACTTTTATTGTCCTTTATAAATATTATCTACGTACGCTCGTTAAAGAAAATTTACAAATAGACCTTAGGTTTTTAGTGAAACGATTGAAGATTTTTTAGGAAGATAGATAAAACCACAGTGAGAGAAACACAACTATACGAGAGACATCGTTATATTCGAGGATACACATTCGTTTAGGCGTATCTCTGCAACATAGAACGAAGACAGTTTGGCCCTAATTTCTCCGTGGTATAGTTTCTCGTGACGGTAATTACCTCGGCTAGGTAAGTTCGTGTAAGCGCACTAATATCCGTCCTCTAACCTTTCTTCTTCTTCTTCTTCCTCTTTCTCACTCTCTCTCTTTCTTTCTCTCTCTCTCTCTCTCTCTTTCTTTCTCTCTCTCTCTCTCTCTCTCTTTCTTTCTCTCTCTCTCTCTCTCTCTCTCTTTCTTTCTCTCTCTCTCTCTCTCTCTCTCTCTTTCTTTCTCTCTCTCTCCCTCTCTCTTTCTTTCTCTCTCTCTCTCTCTCTCTCTCTCTCTCTCTTTCTCTCTCTTTCTATTTAGTAACTCGCTCTACTGAAGCTCCATTAATATCGAATCTATTTGCACAAAGATACTAACTGGAATATTTAAGTTTACACTTTAAATCACACCCCCGAGCGAACCTCGGTCGACTTGAAAAGGAGTAGCGAAAGAGAGAGGATAAAGATAAAGAGAAAGAGAGAGATGGAGAATAGATAAACGTAGTATGGAGCCACCTGTCGCTCTCTACTCAGAGACAGTTTCTGTAAACACTCGACGAGCGCCACATCGGTTACTTACCTTTACTACGCGAAGAACTTGCTTCGTTATCTTTAAAGCGGAACGTCGTTGTCGAGCCAGTCGAAGTATGTACTTCGTCAAGTCGCTTCAGCGCATGCCACCTCGTTCTCTAGGAACTCCTTTTCTCTCTTTCTCTCTATCATTCCATTCTCGCGCCTTTTACGTATTACCATGCCCTTCCTCCATCACCCCATCTCCTAACCCTCCTCTTACGCCATCTTCCTCTCGTCTTCCCACTCACCACCACTCTCTTTCTTACTTTTTGTTCGTCTCCAACTACTTATCATTCGTTTACCTTACCTCCTTTTCTTTCATAAATCTCGAGCCATCACTATCGAAAAGTTCCCCCTTCCGAGATTCGATTTATCTACGAAGAACTAGTCGATTCCACTTCTTTCTTCTCCTCCTCTTCTTCTTCCTCTTCTTCTTTTTCTTTTTCTTCTTCTTCTTCTTCTTGTTCTTCTTCTTCTTCTTCTTCTTCTTCTTGTTCTTGTTCTTCTTCTTCTTCTTCTTCTTCTTCGAGTTCCTTTAACTTCTTCCAGCAACATGAACTTTCTCGTCTCTCTCTCTCTCTCTCTCTCTTTCTTTCTTTCTTTCCTTCTCTTTCTCTCCATCTCTTTCTCTCCTACCTGCAGCGGATCCGCCTATCTTGATTTCTATTCTCTTATCTGATCTTCAGGGAGCTATCTCGTCTCTGAATCCCTCGAAGAAATAACTTCTCCCTTCTTCTAAGATCATTTTATATATGCGTTTTGTGAACTCCTATAAGATAGTAATAAATTTTCATACGTATACTCAGCGCTACATTGCGTTGTCTTACGATGATGCTAAACTTCTAAGCTCGCTTAAATAAAATAAAAATAAAAAATTCTTCTTTCTGCGATATTTTTCTTTTTATTTCATTGAAATTGGTATAAGAAATATTATTGGAAATATTAGAATTATTAATAATATTAGAGGACACAAAAATATTATTAAAATTATTAGTAGTATTAAAGGACGCAAACGTGAAAACCTTCAATTTTTTTCTTTTCCTTTTTACTTTTGTATTTCATGGACGAGAAACATTAGATCCCAATCGGACGATAATCCTTCGTTTCTTTCTAAGCTTTCATTCTTTTCAGCTATTCCTTTACGCTTTTTCCTTCCTTCGTTCCTCCCTACTCCACTCCAAGTGTCTATTCGTACTTATTCGACCTCTCTCCGTGACCATTTCGTTTTCTATCTTCTTTTGTATTCCAACCTTATTTTCCTTTCCAACGAAAGGAAAGAGTAGGAGGAGGAAGAAGAGGAGGAGGACCTAGAGTACAATAAAAGATGGGCACGCCGGATAGGAGAATGTTTATTATGCTCTATAAGTCCCTAAGGATCTTGACCTGCCCACTTTGTCGATACAAAGAGCGTGTTACAATGTAAAACAACGAAGAGAGGTAGAGCAAGGCATAGAGAGAGAGAGAGAGAGAGAGAGAGAGAGAGATACATATATATATATATATATATATATATATATATATATATATGTATATATATATGTATATATATATATATATATACTTTGTATATATGTACATATATATATACTTTCATTATTCTTTCAAAATGCGAAAAGCATTGCTCGCGATACGTTTAATGATAACAGTATGTATAAACGAAAGAGAACAAAGAACCTTACAAATTTATTTTATGCGGTGTGTAATGGTATATAGCATGCCGGTTTTACTTGTTTCTATGAAACAAAAGAATCGGTTCTAGGCCAATCTGTTATCACGAAAAAAGCTTTTATATGATCTACTAGGCTATTTCCGAATAAAAATCATTGATAAAATTGAATTCGTTTATTTATCGAAGATTGAAATCGATATTTTTGCTTGAATGATTCTAACTTTGGTTTCATTGCCTATCGTTTATTTTATCTCTCTTTTAAATCTGCAAATTAGAAACATGATTAGACGAATATTTTTACGGCTTTCCCGATGAAGATATTTTCATATCTGCATTAATTTAAACATGAAAAATAGATCAATTAAAAATAGAAATAACCGAAAGAACTTGAAATATTTCCTTTTCTTACTTTTTTTTTTATGACGTGGCCATACAGGAACTATTTTAATTAAGACTCCGAAAACGGCTGGTGCCTAGTCTCGAAAAGTTCGCCAGCCATGGAGGAATTTATAGACGCGCATGCTTATTACTGAGAGAAACAAGGCTGCTAAAGTTGTAATTATCTTTTCTTCATCGCGCGTATAAGAGAAAGAGAGAGAGAAAGAGAGAGAGAGAGAGAGAGAGAGAGACGAAGTGCCGTTTAATTCCGGCGTGCTGATTTTATTACCGGATCGATAACTAATTAAGCGTCGTCTCTTAGCACTTAATAAAATAGGGCGACGAAGATAGAAACTGGCGAGGTAAGGGAAAGGCAGAGAAAAAAGAGAGAGAGAGGGAAAGAAAGATAGATAGATAGATAGATAGATAGGTAGATAGATAGATAGATAGATAGATAGATAGATAGATAGATAGATAGATAAATAGATAGATAGATAAAGAGAGAGAGATGAGAAAAAGCATGGATAATAGCTTCAGATGGAAGAGGAACACGAGTAAGAGAAAGAAGAGAAATTCTCGGAATCTTTCCGTTCGAACGAATAAACCCCTTTTCCTTCTCATCGTTACCACACTGATAGTTTCTGAAATGAATCGGTCCATTAACCACCATCCGTCACGGTGGAAGGCAAACATCGAACGATCGGAAGGAAAAATAGAGGACAAAAAGGAGGAGAGGAAAGTAACCTACGTATCTCGATGTGATATCAGAGGTGATAGCATGTTGCTCTTCCTTTCGTTCAAGTCGATTGCGTCAAATCAAAGTAGGTAAGTAAGACAGGTAAGTAATGTAACTGCTGTAATATTTTTCTTTGATCTTTTCATTGGGTAAACATGCTTCTTCAACAAATTCACCCAATTCTCGCTTTCTCTCTCTCTCTCTCTCTCTCTCTCTCTCTCTCTCTCTCTGAAATATTTTACGAGTAAGTGTTTGCTTCGTAATACATACATAGTTTTTGCCGTCGTCGTCGTCGTCGTCGTTGTTATATTCTCGAGCTAAATCCAAACGTGCACTTTTACTACTCTTATGACCCTTGAGAAAAAGAAAGAGAAAGTGTGTTGACCTTTTGTCAGCTACTTTCTCCTGTTCTCATTGAAAGGAAAAGTTTCCGAGAATATTGTTTTCTCCGATCTTTTGTATTCCTTTTTTTTCTTCATTCATTTTTAATAAATTACAACATAGGAAATTGAGCTATAGAAAATTTTGTTTTTACTTAATCCGTGCATTTTTCGGGAGTCAAGACAGTTTCTAGTTTTACTATATTTAATGCGTTTTTTATATCCGTTGTCTTATTTTTTTGTTACTATAATCGCGTTTATATTTAATTAAATTCTTTCATAATCCCGTTTTAGGAAAAAAACAGTTTCGAAGGATACTATGCGCTATTGCATTATTAATAAAAAAGATATTATATGTGTAACTTATTACTAAATGTAAACAAATAATTTTCTTTAAGCACAATATACGAAACTGTCGAAAAATTATTGTTTGTTATGCCCTTTTGTTATATTAAAATAATTTCTTAGTATATAGAAATAAAAAATTTTCATTAAATTCTAATGATAGGTTCAAAGTCTGTGTGAATTTTAATGGTGTAAAATGTATTTCACAAAATCGTCAAAAATAGTCCTTGACAAGAAAAAGATATAAAATTTTAAACATCTCGCATAAAATGTGTTAATCACTAACGATTAAATTCTTTAGTATGTTTTTTATACATTGGTTAAACCAAAAAAAAGAAGTTACGTTAGTGGATTGAAATTCTTGAAGATTTATGCTCCAGTTGAAATATCTTGACATACGAGATTTCTTCCGAGGTTTTCCATTTTTTTTCGCCTTTTCTTTTTATTTCCTTCTTCCTCTACTTTGATGTATGTACATTTGCCGCACGTTAAAATAAGAAATTACGGATACTCCCGAAATCTTTTTTACTCGACTTTTATTTCGAAATACACCAACTCGTCGGAGAGCGCGTAACACATTTATGGCGTAGTCGTCGTTGTATTTTTTAATAAATTATTTTGCAACCTTACCTGGAAATAAGCGCACTCGGAGGGCGAACTCGTACGATTTTATATCGTACCGAGTTACGAAGCACTTAAAACCACTGTCGTTGTAATAGCCGTAGAGGTAAAGCGCAATGTGAAAAGCTAACGACGACCGACAAACAAAAACAAGAAAAAAGAAAAAAAAAAGAAAAAAGTAAAAAAGAATGGGAAAAATGGGAAAAAAGAAGAGAGAGAGAGAGAGAGAAAAGCAAGCGAAAATCGTCGTCCCTACTATTACTAGAGCTTCGTCGATCCATCACCATTATATTTTCCCCTTTTTTTCTGCTCGCCGGTGCAGTTAAACCCATTTCCACTTCGCGAAACGCGACGCGAATGTCGATGAGATTCATTCATGACGAAAATGACTGTCGTCTATCGTCTTTACCTTTCTTTGATCGATGCAAATATTTCTATATAATTCGTAATAACGTATGGTAATAAATATATAATAAAGTAATAATAAAATAATTAAATAATATTATTCGAATACCAAGATATAATATAAAATTATGCGATATAAACATGATAAATAAACGTATGTGTGTATGTGTGAGTATGAACATATATGTATTTTCTCTAATTTTTCGAAAAATCATCAAACAATTCGTAAGGACAGCGGATAGATATACATATATCTATATCAACTACATACATTTTAATTGGCGATCGAATTCTGGCTGAATAGTCAAATATCATAATTTAAGCATATTTACATCTGCTCATATCAGATTTCGAATAATTGACAATATTTATCGAGAAAAGTACTATTTCGAAATGAAAATAATCGATGAACTCCTGTAGAAAGAAACTTCTGTATTTTTTGTATTTTTAACCTAAAATATTCGTTCTTTCGTCTCGCCAATTTTGTGTTCAACCAATTGCGATTAATTTTTAATCCCGAATAAACGTTAGGCATCCACGAGAAAACAAGCAACTCTAGGAATAGTCTAGAAAATCAAATGAAAACTTTCTTACCCCTTTTCATCTCCTCCACCCTTCTTGCCTGTCCTATGAAGACCACCCGAGTAACGCCTCTCATTTTATCGACAGCCACGGACGCGGAATTCGATAGAGAAAACTCGGAAAAGTTTTCGCAAAAGCAAACGCGGTTGAATGTTAGCGATACTTCAAAGCGAAAGGAGTTTCGTTCGCATCGTGACGTTAATAGAATATACTTGATAATAGAAATTATATGATAAATGTATGTGTGTGTGTGTTTATATATATTATCTGTATTGATCATAGTAGTCCTTACATTAACAGAGGAAAAGATAGAAAGGTGTAGAGAGAGAGAAAGAGAGAAAGAGAGAAAGAGAGAGAGAGAGAGAGAAAGAGAGAAAGAGAGAGAGAGAGAGAGAGAGAAGAAGAGAAAGGAAGAGGTAGAGAGGTAGAAGGGCTAGGTTGTATTGTACGCTCCGTTAAATGAGCGGATGTAGCGTCAGAACGGAAGTGCCGCAACATGGTGAATGTCCGCTAAAATATTCGGGTTCTGGGGACTCCTGCTAAACCAACATCCGCACCACCTCCAGGGTAGCCTTCGTTGAAATAGTCTCTCACATCTCTCTCTCTCTCTCTCTCTCTCACTTCTCTTTCTCTTTCTCTCTCTCTCTCTCTCTCTCTCTCTCTCTCTCTCTCTGGTATATAGGTATACTCTATCTCGTTTCTACTCGCTGTCACGTACGAATTTATGACAGATTATGTACGAAGGGCGAAGGGGGAAAGGGAAAGAGAGAAACAGGAAGGAAGAAAGAGAAAGGACGATGCAATGGGCTGACAACCAAGAGAGAAGGGAGGAAGTTATATAATTGTCTTGGATACTTCACAGTACGTTCAAGCGTGGGCGCTGAGTTTCAACGGAGATTAATGACCAAGACAAACATAATTATTCGCGAAAGCATTTTTGTCTTCTCTCATAGTTTCCTTTACAAGTACGTGCTATGGAATATAAACACATAAACTCGAAACGAGTGGTCGAGCATCTTATGCGATTAGAGAGAGAAAGAGAGAGAGAGAGAGAGAGAGAGAAAACCTGTTCCTTGAATTAAACAAATTTATCGAATGCAAGACTTACGAAACTTCCTCCACCCAACTTACATCCAACTTAACAATAACAAACGGTCTTTCTAGGTAAGTCCATTAAGTTTCGGACTTATATCCTCGCTTTCAAGATATCATGTTTCCTCTTTCTCTCTCTCTCTCTCTCTCTCTCTCTCTCCCTCTGTAGAAAATTAGCACAGGTTAAGCATAAAATATATATTGCATTAACATGTCCCTTACGTCCGAGGTCACTCTTATTAATTCCAATAAAGTGAAAGATTCAAGTCCTTAGAAAGAAACAGAAAATGTATATCGATCCAATGTGAATAATTTTATATCCACGAAACATGAAAGGATAAGGTAGATCCTAATTAAAAAAAAAAAATTATAGAATAAAGATTGATAAAAAAGAAAGAAAAAAAAGAAAGAAAAAAAGGAAAAGTATCAAGAATTCATAAAAGAAACGAAGGACGAATAAAAGAAAGAAAATAAATAAAAAATAAAAATAAAAGAAAAAGATGAAAATGAGTAGAAGGAGACGACGGAAAGTAAGAGAATAAGCTTGGAATTTCATGCTCTTAACGCGTTTGGTAATTAAACGTTGGAGTTTCGCTAATGAAAACGGTTTCTATGAATACCAACGCATTCTCTCTCACATATACACGCACATTCTCTCTCTCTCTCTCTCTCTCTTTCTCTTTCTCTCTCTATCTCACTATCGGTCGTTGCACGAAAGCATCCCATGATTTTGTGCAACTCGCCTTTTATTCCTATAAATCATGTCGACGGAAATTCGCGAGCACGCGGAACGCTATGGCGCAACGATGCGGACGACATAAAACGTTAATCAGCAATCCGAAGTCACTCACCTTTCAAACTGGCTTAGTCATTCGTTTCAACTTAATGACTTTAACGATCTTCTCTCTTCGTTATTTCGTTATATCATGATATCGAGTAAGTGACCGAAAAAGAGGAAATTTGTAAACGAGTACGAGTGATCTAACTAAACACGAGTCGTTTACTCGCGTTCCATCATTTTCAAGCAAGTTTTGATGATTTTCCTTTGCAGGATGATAAATCTTTTCCTATGTTTCCTCTATTCCTTCCAAGTATCTCATCAAGACATTTATAAGGTTTACCCCATTATATAAAAACGTTTATAATACCTATCTCGAATATATATATATATATATATATATATATATAAATATTGTTGACACAAACGTGCGTCTCTCCATTGTTCGCGGCACTTTGTCTTAAGAGTCATATATTATCATTTTTACTTACCCGAAATATTTACCCGTGGGAATCTATTGGATATTAACTAACAAAACGCATAGATAAAAACACGTGGCTACCTCTGTTTGTGCCTAGGCATTCTTAGTAAAGTATTTGGGATTTGATAATATGTCAATCCAGCCAATAAGTAAATAACGAAAGTAGACGCCTAGGCACGATACGCCAAGGGTTATCTGGCTTCTAGCTTTGTAATATCCATTGTCAATCTCTAATCACACGATCATTAGAACAAGGGGGCACACACGGAATGTTTAAACATTTCAACGAACTATCCCCGACCAATGGGCATTTATTCTTTCCCTTTCCACATTTCAACTCCGCCCTTTACCAATCTCATTTCAGTCTGCGTAGATAATTCTAAAGAGGCCAAAAGGGCAGTCAAGTTACATCTTTCAGACTCACAATATCTAAGCTCTTAAGCCTCCTTCAGAAGCAACCAGTACAACTAACTACACATCATACACAAGACACACAAACAATAGTAACTCATTTAATCAAATACACGGTGAAATTTACATAGCGCGTATCATTTAGTATCGCGCAATTACTTCTCCATTTCTCACGGGATTTAAAAAAACGCGCGTTTTCCCATTAATTTGCGGGAACGCGGCGAACGGTATTTTGCTGACGGCCTACAGCGGTATCCTAGCCATCGCGACCAATGAGTCTATAGCTCGGACAACAAGGACGAGACGGGGGACATTTCCTCCGTGCGAATTGACTGTCATCGCTGGTCCGGTGCGAGACGCGCAACTAAAATCGCTCTCGTAAACAACATCCAATAAACATATATATATATATATATATATATATATATATATATATATATCTTACGTTATAACTATACTGATCAATTAAATTAATCTAAAATATATGTAATATTTAATATACGTATATCTTTCATTTATAATGAATGTTATAAATAATAGATATACACATGTAGAAGATATTCTGTATCTTATTTATAAAATATATGAAATTATAATCATCATATTACATATTTTTATCATGAAAATTCATTAAAGTATTAAATTGAATTGTTTACAGATTAATATATATATATATATATATATATATATATATATATATATATATATATGTAAGCGTTATAATATACTTAGAAAAAATTGAATAAAAAACATTTAGGAATATACAATATAGATTCAAATGATATCCTTTCGATTGGTTGGCGATATTTCAATACAACGTATTACCAACGTATTATCCTTCCTTAATATAACTATATAAAACGCAGACACGTCATAGCAACTTGGACATTTAATTTAAATAAATTTCATATGAGCTCATAATCGGCCCCTGTTTTTGCCACGTCATTTATTCCTGTAAACCGTCCGACGTGTTAATAGTATAATTAATATAATTTCATGTTCGCATCGTCGCGTCACCCGACCAAATCTCTCACGCTTTTTCGATCACAACTCGTTCGGTAATTCGATGCGTTCTCGCGGATATTATTTCGAAGTTTATCGGCATACTCGATGAATGTGCACGAGAACGTAGGCCGATTAATCGGAAAACATATAACAAATTTGTGCTTCTTTTGACGTGTCATCATCGATCGACCCGTAGATAACGTCGTGAAACGAAAATGCTCGAGTTTTGCGTAATACGATAATTAAAAATCATATATTTCTCATTGAAATTGGACTTTTCTTTTATCGATATCTATTATCAATATAGTTCAAGTTAAAAAAAATAAACAAAAAATAAGAAAAAACGAGAACCAAATAGATTTTTAGAGAGGGAAAAAAATAACAAAACAATTTTAATCGTTTTTCGAAAACAAAAAATCTAATTAATTTATATTTATAGTTGCAAAAAAATTCTTATAAAATGATAGAAACATATCTTTAAAAAAAAAAAATCACATTAAAGCTTGGCAATCTTTCGGAAAAATATTCTTTTAACAATTGATCAATAACATTGAATTTTTGGAAAATCACTTCCCAGTCTTTTTGTAGTTTAAGGTTGATTCAATTCGATCCATGGCGACGATCTCGATATATGTATTGTCTACGGCGAGACTTTGTTGTTTAGCTTCCATGCAGAGAAAACGACAGCATGAGCGATGAAGTTACTCCGTCCTGGGCCCCTTATCGCTTCGTAGATAGCGACTTTGAAATTGTTTTCTCAGAAGGGTGCGCTTTCTGCCGGATAAAATATAAAATATCGATAAGCTTGCGTATAAAGAAAAAGAGAAAGAAAAAGGGAAAGAAAAAGAAATAGAAATAGAAATAGAAATAGAAACGGATACGTATCGAGCACGCTCGAACGATAAAAAGTGATCGTTCCGCTTGATCTGTACGAGTAAAATCGCGGGATATTATATCCGGTTTGTTCGTGCGAGTGAATTCCATCTGTAATGGTTGAATCATCACAAAAATAAGTCGTTCGTTTCGACATAATGACATTCGATAGGACGATATTCGATAAAAAAAATAGATAAATTTTCCGGAATTATTTACAAAATACCATCACTGTTAATTTATATTTATTGGATATACGTAATTTATGTAGATGAATATAAATCAAGCATAAATTTAACGATTTTGCCAATTAAACCGAAAACACATTACATTTACTTGTTTTTTCTTTTTTATACAAAATTTTCAAAAGCAGAAAGCTGATGAACAATTTATTTCTTGTTTATATTACGAACGATACAGGTTAGAAATACAAATTTACAAACGTGAAGGGTGTTTTCCACTCCAGAGCAAGAGAGAGAGAGAGAGAGAGAGAGAGAGAGAGAGAGAGAGAGAAAGAGAAAGAGAGAGAAAGAGAGAGAGAGAGAGAGAAAGAGAAAAAGAGAGAGAGAGAGAGAGAGAGATACAATTGCAGGATCACTACATTTACTATCTGATGTAGTAGTAATGGAACATCGATGGTCAGACAGGGCATAGTGATATAGCCCATAGATTTGCTATTCACCATCACCTACGGCAAGATCCAGTATATCGGATGGGAAAATTGTGTACCGATTATTCAAAATGGAAAAGCTCTTCACATCGAAGTTGCAAAATTTTCGACTGAGTATCTTTCGCAAAATAAAGCATGTAAAAACGTTCAGTAAAAAAAAAAAGAAAAATTCGTAGATTCGTTCGTGAACGAGAAGAACTGCAAGAAGTATACGGAAGTGAAATTTCATAGTTTCTCGAGGACTTACTTTCCGGTTTAACCACCGGCCACTGTGATCATGCTTATCTGAGATTTTTTTCTTCATCTTTCTTTCCATTCCATTTTCTGTTTTTACTGCAGAAGAATACGCAAATATATTTATCAAAGAAAATACTTTCTTCTTCATTCATCCCTCGTTACATCGTTTATCAAGCAAGATCACAACTCTTAACCTGTAACTCAGACATATTTTCGTTTATGTATGAAATTTACTCTGATTAAAAATAAAATGATCAGGATAAAAATATGAAATTTTTTATTAAACGTATGAATCGTATAAAAAAGTATAGAAAAGTATATTTTCTTAACAGTGTTAAGAAACAAATGTATTTATTTGTTCTGTCATCACGAAAAGTTACTTACGAAAGTTAATTTTTCGTAACGAATTAACTAAAGTTTAGAAAAATTGAAAGAGTAAAAAAAAGAAAAAAATATCTGTAATTATAATGTCTATTTTTATTCGTTAAAAAAAAAAAAAAAGAAAAAGAAAAAAGAAAAAAGTAATTATAATCCCAAAGAAAGATTTCAAAAACATTGGAAGAATAGTACTGCCAACTGACCGATCCCTTGAAAAACGGAACGTTTCATCTATTTTCGTTTACACGCTAACCGTGAATGTCCTTTCTCACTTCTTCTGTAGTGAGTGAACGCAACGATGGCAATGGAAACGGCGTTCCAACAAGCCGGATATCGAATGGAAATGAAATCCCCTGCGTTAATTCCCACGCCGAGAGGATGGTATTCCCTTTGATCTAAACGCAACGCCGGTAACGAGATGGTTGAGAGGGGGGAAAGGAAAGCCACTGGGATGGTAGGGTATTTTCCAATCTCCTCGCTGACACTGATTTTTCCACTTTAAAGGATAACGCGGTAGCACGATCGAACACGTTCCCTTTCGATGTAGCCACGCGTCGGCATACCAAAGCACATTTGAAAAGCAAGGAAATTAGACAATTTAACAGAACGCTTAGAAAGAGACAGAGAAGCGAAAGAAAGAGAGAGAAAAACGTGCCATGAAATATTTATTTTTCTCTCTGAAAAATTCTTATTCAAGAAAACATAGAAAATAACTAAATGAAAAAAAAAGAAATAATAATAGTAATAATAAAAAAAAAAAGAGGAGATAATACGAAAGCATTAAAATTGTTCAATAACACGATTGATTCAAATTAATGATCGAACAAAATTTCGTGTAAAAAAAAAACCTGTAATACACAATCTTTTTTCTTCACATTGATAAAGTATACTTTTGAAAAAATCGCCGAAGTAATAACTTTTTCTATTTTCTTATCTTATAATGCACGGATATACAATAGGACAAGTTATCCTTCTAAATTTAACTTTAAAATAATACAAAAGTTCTGTATCTCACCAACAGGAGCTTAAATCGTAAGTAGCTCTTGATCTCATAGCTTCCAAGATGTCCTTGCTCGATTCACGCAATCCGTGACCCGAGCCGGTTCACTGAATAAAATTGTTTGGATGGCATTGTAAAAAATGAAGAAAGACTCACGGAGAAAAAGAGCGAGAGAAGAAAAAAGAGAAAGAAAGAGAGAGAGAGAGAGAGAGAGAGAGAGAGAGAGAAAAGAGATAGGAGGCGCTTTCATTAGCTTAATGAAACGAGTGACTTAGGGAAAAGCGAGACTACAAGGGCGAGGTTTGTGAGGTAGCAAAAGGGGTGGGACAAGGTGGATGAAGAGATTGGTTGAGAGGAAGGGACAGTAGGTCGGCAAGAGAAGGGATAGAGGGACGGGGGTGAAGAGGTGGGTCAGAATGATGCAGAAGGGAAGAGGGGTAGAGTGAAGAAGACGAGATGTGCCGGTAGATTCCGCCGGCACTTTAATTAGAGAAATTAAATTTTCAAACGAAACACACAGCACATCCTGTCCTGGCCCGTAACCACCCCTTTCCTTCGTTTGCCACGTCTCCTGTATACTATCTCTCTCTCCCCCTCTCTCTTTCTTTCTTTCACTCCCTCTCTCTCTCTCTCTCTCTCTCTCTCTCATTTCCTCTCTCTCTCTCTCTCTCTCTTTCTCTCTCTCTCTCTCTCTCTCTCTTTCTCTTTCTCTCTCATTTTCTCTCTGTCCTTACTTTCTCTCAGTTTTTCTCATGAAGAAGATGCCGTAAACTTCTGGACGATTCATCCAGGAAAGCGGAACACCACGAAGGGAAGTAAAGCGGCAATAAAAGTGAAGGAAAAAACAAAGAAAAAAAGATATACATATATATACATATACATATACATATATATATACAACGTTGGCCGAGTTCATTACGGTGACTTGTGAATAATTTCGAGGCAACCTCGTTGCCATCATATAGCGAGCTAGCGAGCAAGCGAGCAAACGAACGGCACCGACCGACTGACCGACGACGAATCCGATTAAGAACAAGTCAAATCATTTTTAGTTCATGCCACGGCAACGTAGATTTCTATGAAAAGGGAGCTAAGTAAACCCGAGATGTTTGCTTCGCGTTTAATTTATTTTCAAAAAGCTGATGTACGCGTGTATGTAAAGAACGAATCATCTTTATGTATTGTAATGTTTCGAAAAATTTATATCGAACAAATAACTTCTTAAATATATTCTACGATCGACTTATCACGAGATATACTATGAAAATGTATAATTTCGATCGATCGTTACAAACTATTGTTTATATGAATAATCATCGAAACATTATTTTTAGATACGAGAAAATACAATAATCGGTATACTGTTTTTTTATCATGAAATAATACGTTTTACTATTTTTTTTAATTGATCGATCTTTAGCGCCTTTTAGTTCAATATAATATGTAATAACAAAGATAACAAAAACAATATGAATAATGATAATAATATTAAGAATAAAAACGTCCAATACGAAATCAGAATGTTCGTTAAGACGTATTAACTTTACCAAAGGATTGATTGTATCGCTTTATAATCCATATAAACCATGACGCTAATTAATGCACACGATACGATCGTCAAGAGACGACGTTGAAAAACAATTGGTACGACAGAAGCACTGGTATTGATTTTCAGTAAAATTATTGTTAAACTGCACATACTAAAAGCTTGGTAATCTCTCTCATTTTTGTTCCGTTGATTACCTCAAGAGTACGGTAAACACGAAATTCTCTTTCTCCTCTAATCCCTCCTTCATACTCCATTTACATCTCCATTTAGAAATATGATCTAATATTATTCGATGATATAAGGATATAAGAATAAGGATATAAAAGTACAATTGAATCTATGTGAATTTAATCAACGCTTAAATTCCAACGAAAAGGTTTAAGAGGAAAATGGCTTCGAATGAAACTGCTAATCAACTTCTCGATTAACTTTTTCATTATTAAATCTCAATGCTCATAAAATTTCTTTATCGAAAATAGAAAGATGGCTAATGATGTTTTAATGCAATAAATGAATCGAAGTACTAGCATGCGAAAATCGATGGGATACTTTGAACAAGTCAATCATAACTGAGATGTACGTGAGATTAATTAAACTTAAGAAATATAGACAGACAGACAAACAGATAGATAGATAGATAGATAAATAAATGGATAGATAGATAGACAGATAGATAGACAGAGAGAGAGAGAGAGAAAGAGAGAGAGAGAGAGAGAGAGAGAGAGAGAGAGAGAGAGAGAAAGCAAAGAATAAAAAATAGAAGAGTAGTAAACATAGAATTTTCGTGAAACGTGTATTGTTTCCTGTAAATTCTAGTCATTTCAATCCCACTTTTCTTTTTCTTTTTCCCCGTTCTTCGAAGTGTGTCTAACGAGCAGACAACTCGTTTTATTCCCGATCTCGGATACTAAACGGAGTTAACCTCGATGTATACTTGGCTCTACTCTCGACTTTTTCTCTTCCTTCGAAGGACTCGTTCGGACCCTCGTTTCTACAGCTTTCCTTTCTTCTTCGAAAGATCGGAGTATCGATAGTGGGGGAGTACTCTTGCAAGGACGTCGAGTAAACTCGAAAAAAGAAAAAAGAACCATGAAAGAGTGGATGAGAGAGAGAAAGAGAGCGAGAGAGAGAGCGAGAGAGAAAGAGAGAAAGAGAGAGAGAGAGAAAGAGAGAGAGAGAGAAAGAGAGAGAAAAAGAGAGAGAAAGAGAGAGAGAAAGAGAGAGAAAGAGAGAAAGAGATAAGGCTATAGAGTAGATAAAAGAAAGAAAGGAGGAAGGAAGGAAGGAAGGAAGGAAGGAAGGAAGGAAGGAAGGAAGGAAGGAAGGAAGGAAAAGAGACTAGCCGGGCTCTTCGGTCTTGGATCCCAAACGGTAACTCGATTTGTCGCTCGTCTTGAGCCGGATGGATCGGAAGTAGACACGAACGGCAGTCGCATCTCAAGCAGGCATATCGAAAGCTTCTTTCTCTCTCTCTCTCTCTCTCTCTCTCTCTTTCTCTCTCTCTTTCTCCTTTTCTTTCACTTTCTTATGCGTTTCGTATATTTTGCCATGAATAGGTATACGGCAAACCTCCACTTTCAGGTCAACGATCGTCCAAGTTCTTCTTCTTCTTCTTCTTTCTTCTTTCTTCTTTCCTCCTTCTTCTTTTTCCTTTTTCTTCTTCGCCTCTTCCTTCTTCTTCTTCTTTTTTTTCTTCATCTTCATCTTTATCTTCATCTTCATTTTCATCTTCTTACAATTTCACAAACGTACTGTTCTATTCGGTCGAACGGGCGCGTAGAAATTTCTTGTATATGATGAGGAGTAACTTGTAAGTTCGAATCGGGTTGATCTCCCAACTTGAATCTTCTAGCCTTTCGATCTTTCGACGTTTAGCAAACAACCAAAGACGATAAAGACTGACCAATATGGAGATTGACCAAGCTGCTCCTCGTTTTGGACGAAATCTTAACCCCGTGAATAAAGAGAGTTTGAAACTTTGGAATAACTAACGGAACTTCTATACTAACAAACGGATGATCGTAGTCAACGCTCGAACTCATCTATACAGTTTGAATTTCTAAAATCTTCTAGTTTCTAAGGACTTCGTCGAAAGGAAAAGAATGGAAAAAGAGAGATTAGCACAGTGCATTAACCTATTTGACGAGAAGATCAAAATGTACTCAAGTTCTACGAAAAAAAGACGAAAGCTTTTTTTTCCTTTGGTATCGATAAGCTTTTCGATGATAAATTATTTTCTTACTACCTCCCGTTACTTATTTACGCTTTCCCCTTTGTAAGAATAAAGCACCGTGTACAATACCGTTCAAAATCTTCTCGGCTTATGCAAAGCGAGCTAGAATTGTGGAATACGTACTTACTTCTCCCTACTTGAAGTATTTCCGAAAGAATATTATCTTTTCGAAAAATCATCATTCCTTTCCGTTTCGATCTTATTGTCGATCGCATCCTATGAAAGATGAATTATACAACTTGTTACGATATGGCTTTTCAATAACCAACTAGAAAATATAAAAGTATCTTTTAATGTATTTCGAAGATGAATTATAAATGATTTATGTGATTCAAACTATACTCCATAAAAATAATAATAATAATTCAATAGGACACCGATAAAAGAGATACAAATGTTATCTGGTTTAATAATAGCATGATGTTTCTCTAAATAATCAATGAACGCATCCGCATAATGAGAAGTTGGAATGTGTATGTGACTGTGTGAAGTGTGTGTGTGACTGACACGTATACGTGTGTGACTGACACGTGTGTGTTATTCAATCCTCGATGATATTGTGTCAGACAAATGCGGTTTATTGTTTTTTTCTTTTTTTCCTAGAAATAATACGATAAAACAATCGAATCGAAAAGAGATGCGTCGAAGAAAAAGGCATAATAAAGGCTAATTGTGTTTCAGAGATTTTTTTTATTAACTTCACGTTAACAAACTACATGTTTCTTTACCGATATTAACACGTTCCGTGCCATGTGTATTATACATAGTACATGTTAAACTTTCTATTCAGGCCACGTGTATCATTGATGGTACAAGCTGATATTTAATTCTCAAAAAACATATATTTTATAATAAATTTAAGTGCATAGAATATATCTCTACTAAAAGAATGATGCGTTATATAAAATACAGTATAGAACAAAACACATAAGTAATTAATGATTACATATAATGATTTTTACAACAAGGATATTAATCTTTAATCAAAACATCAAATGGCCTGAATAAAAAGTTGAGCAAAAACGACACGACATGGTACGTGTTAAATACTTTATCAAATATTATTTATTTTTACATTTACTTTACTTATTTACAATTAATGTATCATTTTTGAAATCTAATAAGACAACATACACACAAAAACGCACGCACACACATATTTTCAGTTCGTAGATACAATTAGAGATAAATCAAGAATCGATTACTTTTGTCTCATTTGCCGAGTGGGTTAGAGCTTAACATCGAAAGAGACGTAACTTTGTTCCGGCGAGAGGAAAGGAAAATATCCCATCGGTCTAGAGATTCTACCATGTTGTAAGATATACGCTATACTCGAGTCGAGTGTCTGCTAGAAGGATAAGTAGTAAACTTCGAAACAATTACTCCTCGAACATCCGACGTCGCGTTTGTTATTGGATTTAGTTCCTATCTGTCTAATTTATTCGACGAAAAAAAATTAAAACGAAAAATAAAAATAATAAAAAGAAAAATTAGAAAAGGAAAGTCCAATGAACCCTAAACGATTACGCAAGAATAATGTTCGGTCCTTTATTTCTCCTTGTTTTACCCAACCCACTACGATTTACGGAAATGAAATTACTCCAATCTAATTTCATCTAGCTTGGTCTTCCGAGATTCGCAGATGGTTTTGAATTCTTTCATGTAAAAGAAAGAGACAGAGAAAGAGAGGGAGAGAGAGAGAGAGAGAGAGAGAGAGAAAGAGAGAAAGAGTTATGAGTTTGGAAAAGCGGCTTTTCAGTCAACGTCGTTATAGTACAATATAGACAGAGAAGGGTAACAGAATGAGAGAAAGAAGAAAAGATGGTATTGTGTTCGTCATGATTTACGTGCTTCGTTGCGGAGACGGTAATGTAACACAAAGATACAAAGCAAAAAGAGACAAGAAAGAGAGAGAAAGAGAAAAATATATAAATAGATAGGGAGGGACAGAGAGAGAGAGAGAGAGAGAGAGAGAGAAAGAGAGAGAGAGAGAGAAAGGGGAAAAAGAGAGAGAGAAAGCATGTAGCTCAATATATAAGAGTAACGTATAAACAAAACATATGAAATGATATATTACAAATTTAATTTTGTAAAATACGAAATAGACAAAATGAAAAAACGGAAAAGAAAAATATCGTTGAAACGATGAAAATAAATTTTTATCGAATGTAATTAAGTATAAATAAATTTCAAAATCGACATAATATGAATAAGGAAAGGTAATAAAATGATAGTACTAAATGATATGTAGCGTGTTAACGATGTGACGATATAATCTCCGAAAATATTTGGCTTTACCCATTCAGCTTATAGTTACGTTACATAGCTATATCGATTCTACGCTTGCGTACATTCACTGGCAAGTTTATGCATAATTCATCATAATAACTTTAACCTCCGATCACGATTTAGTAATGTCGTGTACTTCGTCGTCAAACCGATAAGGAATCAAAATGTTGATATAACAGGACACCTTTGTGCACGAACGTCAAAAGAATATTGAAGTATGTAGTCGGAAATATAATTTTATGTTCGAAACTTTTAAGTTTCGTATTATCTACAGGATATAATTATGAGAGAGAAAGAGAAAGAGAAAGAAAATGAAAAAAAAAGTGAGAGAGAGAGAGAGAGAGAGAGAGAATTACAAGATTTGATTTTCTGTTAAATCAATTTTAATAAGATCTAATTAAAGATTAATTCGTTGAAGTTGAGTTCGGTAATGAAAAATTCTTATTTAAGTATTATATAGATATTAAATTGATACGTGCAATCAATAAAGTATCTATTTTACTTGAAAGAAAAGCTTTTTTCGAAATGGGAGCAATATTGCTACGACTTAGCAAATCGAGTTAGCGAACTACTACCTTTGTCCTACTCGATGGTAACCCAACTTTCATAACACGGTTACAATCCTTCGGGAGAAAATTCGGCTTCTGTAATTTTTCTGGAATTTTCCAAAATGGAATCAAGTCAGTCGAAGTTTATCTCGAAGTAAGAAAAAAGCGAATGGAATGCTTTGAGATCCTATGTGGCCGAACTCGACGAGAAGTCGATCGAGCGAATGAAAAAAGAAAAAAAAAAGAAAAAAGAAGAAAAGAAAAAAAAAGGAAAAGAAAAAAAAATGAGTAAGAAAAAAGTCAAACAAGTTGCGAATCGAGCTATAAAAATAATGTTAGAAAAAATATATTTGAACGAATGATATCCGATACGATTATTTCAGTTTAAAAATCGATCTCGCGTTTCTTATCTCACGCAACCAAGAAAAACTCATCGACACTAAGATCGATAGCGATAAATTCAACATTCTTATCTACGTTTATATTCCTCCCTTACGTTCTATCTCCATAACCTTGATTTCCTTTCTCTCTTGGTCGTTCTAGGATAACTGAACGAAGACTTCACTTCCAAAGAGCTTGGAGATCGAGTTTGGTAACAGTAGGTTAGGTAATAGGATGGGAAAGAAGTTCGAAATGAGAGGAAAAAGAAAAGAAAGAGAGGTGTCGATCGTGGTAGAAGTAAAAAAGAGGAATATAGATATAAACCTAAATGTATGTACATACATATATACTAATACATATAGCAGAAGTAGTAGAACATACGGTATCAAGAAAGATATAGGATAGATAGCGAAAGAAGGAAACATGTTAAGGTTGGAAAGGAAATGTGCAATTAGATAGAAAGAGATAAAATGATAGAGAGCGTACAAACGAACGAGAACGAGAGCGAGAAAGAGAAAGAAAAAGAGAAGAAGAGAAAGGAGAATGAGGAAGAGAAGGGTGAGTTAACGATGGAAGGCCTGTAGCTGTGGCGAACCGAATGGGTGGTGGGTCTCTAGCTCGTATCCTCTGTCTGTGGTGCTAGCGGTGAGTGTAGGAACGGTGCTGGTAGTGTGCGGGTATCACGGGCAAAGAGTGCCGAGGTTGCCATTAGCGGGGTGTGTTTTGCACCCGGGTCCCGCGATCAACTGGGAGGCACTCTGCTGCTGCTAGTGCTGCTGCTGCTACTACTGGTGTTGCTGTTGCTGCTGCTACTGCTGCTGCTACTGCTGCTGCTGCTGCTGCTGCTGCTGCTGCTGCTGCTGCTGCTGCAAGATGAAGCGTAGAGGGTGTTAGAGGGGTTCGGAGGAATGAGAAGCCCTCTATTGTTGCTGCTTTACCCAGCTTGCATATTTAACGCCCCTGATCTCACTCTTGCTCTATCTCTTTCTCTATTCGCTTCTCTTTCCCTTTCTCATTCTCTCTCTCTCTCTCTCTCTCTCTCTTTCTCTTTCTCTCTCTTTCTTTCTATTTCTCTTTTTGACCCAGCGATATTCCTCGCTTCTATCTATCGTGCTTTAATTTCCGAAGCTCCAACAGCACACGCATATACAGCGGAACGAGTTGGAATAAAGGTCGCACTCGAGCGACTCGTAGAAACAGAGGTGCCGAAGATCTGAGCGAATATTAGAGAGGAAAGCTCGAATCTTCGAAGCTTAACCGAGCCAGTGTTTTAGTGAAACTACTACTGATCTGCGTCTCGTTTAACGGAAAATATGATACTGGATGTATATGATAAATCGCTGTGATCATCTGACGAAAAAGGGTCGTTAGCGATCCAATATTAATATATTCAGATATATATTCACTCATGTGTACTATATATATATATATATATATATATATATATACATATATATACACATATATATGTATATATATGTATATGTATATTTATATGTATATACATTTGTTACATAAATTAAATAAACATAAAGCAAAAATCTATACGTAAATGTAATTATGTATATATATATATTTTTTTTTAACGTATAAATTAAACATATAAATTAATGTTTATTAATGCAAAAGAAAGTATAGAAAGCAAATTGCTTTATTGGATCTCGTTAATGAAAGCAAATTGATAAGTAAATAGAAAACGAGGCGAGTTTGTTAATCTAAATAAGAAAACGTAAGTGAACTACGACGTTTACTTTATTCTTAATTTTTCTTGAAAATCATGAGATATAGAAGTACCTACCTACTTGCTTAGATAGTCGCAGTATTGCTTCTACACGTGAGTGTCCCATGGGTAGAACATAAGTAGTAGAGGTGCTCCTTCATCGATCTACGCATCGTTGAGATTCCAAGAGATCCTTAGTTTCGATGCATCGATGTATCACCGCTCTCCTTTACCATTCAATACGACGCTTATTCCGGATCTGTAAAGCTTATTACGATTGGTTCGTTCGAAGCTTATATATACCAAGAATACATATGTATACCAGAACTCCATGCAAATGCCATATGCAGAGATATGTCAAAGCGAATAGATCAGGAATTCTCCTTGAAATATCTCCATCTCCCTCTTTCTCTCTCTCTCTCTCTCTCTCTCTCTCTCTCTCTCTCTCTTTCTTTTTCTCTCTGCTCACAAAACTATTCTGAAGCCCGATATTACAACTAAGATTTTTATTGTTCTCGAGTACAACCGATCTTTTCTATTGGTTCCCGGTCGACGCAATGCATGATTTTTCTATAAGATATATCCGCATCAATAAAGTTGACTCCAATTCTGACAAAAACATATTTCTTTGACAAAAAGAGAGAAAAAATAAAGAAAGTATTTCATTTTGTTTGATATCTTATACTTCGTAATATAGTTCATAATATAGACGTATGTATGTCTGTACAATACTTACTGTGAAAATAAGAATTGTTATTAGATTTATTAAAGTTTTCTATAAATGTATTTTTCTTCATTGTATTGCAAAGTGATACATTTCTTTCTGTCACACATTTTATCTAGTTCTGACAAAATGTTAACACGATTTATTTACTTCAATTATAAAAGATTTATTTCAAAAATTCCTATATATGTATACGAATACTTTACACACATCGATTTTGGCAGTTGCATTGAATTATTTATATTTTTCTATGAATTATTATTTATTTTATATTTTCTTTTTTATTGTACCTGATATTTAAGATATAAAAGAATTATAATGATAGAGAGAGAGAGAGAGAGAGAGAAAGAAATGGTATAAAAATATCTACAATAGAATAACAGAAATAGATATTTATAAAAAAATTGTAAATAAATGTAAAAATACTTTTTATATATTATCAATGAAGATCGCGTTATGAAGAATAATAAGAAATAAATATAACGATTTTATAAAACGATAGATCTCTCCATTTTGTTAATTAATTAGTTCAATAGGACAAAAGCAATGTAACTTTCTTATTATACCACACGTCGAAACAAATAGTACATATAAAGCTGATATTTACGAGTTTTATTAAAAGCTGTTTCTGATGTGTTATATTATCTGTGTACATAGGTACATGGAAATACGAAATAATTAAAGGCTTTTAATTAACCGCCGTTACATCGTTTTGACATTCCATGTAGAATCGATGTTCGAGAGACTAAATTCTTTCCTTTTTTCTTCCTCTATTTCTCTCTCTCTCTCTCTCTTTCTCTCTCTCTCTCTCTCTCTCTCTCTCTCTCTCTAACTGTCAGTAACATGTAATGAAAAAACTTTTTGTAACGATGTCGGTACACGATTACATAGGCAGATAAAACAATCCGATATAGCAAGAGAAAATGTTTTTATCGTTCCACACGATTCTATGCACGCCGAGCATCATTCAATATCGGATGGCTACTCAATATCCACTTTGATTATCTTATACTGGTAATGTTATTATGAAGAAAAATGTGAAAAGCTTTCGTATATCTAAAATATGATATAGAATCATCCTTAATTCATTATTAAATTTAATATAAAATTCGAATTACTAACGTGACAATTAAAGTCAAATTTTTAAAAATTGTATAACGATCAATATTTCTGTATATATCGCATTCAATAATATATTATAAAATATTTCAGACGAATAAATCGTACTATGAGAAAATTCATTTAAATTAAAAAAATAAAAATGACAGAGTTCGAAAGTTTTTTAAACCGTATTACATGTTATTTAAACGTTAGATTAACAATGAGTTATTATTAATGAGTATTGATGAAGACCTAAAGGTCTGATGCTATTCGTCATATTGTCTATTACTCTAAAAAAAAAATTCTCTTAACATTCTTTGACAATAAATGGATACGGGACAAAAGTGTTTTTTTTAACTCTTGTATAATAGAAACTCTAATAGAAGCCTTATAATGAAGCACAACGATTACCTTTATCGGGGTAAACAATACATTTACCGACATTAAAAGGGTATCGACCATACACCATCATATTATTATTCGGTGAACCGTAAAAAGACTTGAAAGAAAAAGTTGTTATCGATATTGCACACAGTAGAAAAATGGTTAAAAGAAATTGTTTCTCTCTCTCTCTCTCTCTCTCTCTCTCTCTCTCTCTCTCTTTCCCTCTCTCTTTTTCTCTCTGCACTACTACGACTGATCGCAATGGACACAGTTGTCGTTTTCTCGTAAACTAAGCTCTCCTAATAATTTCCGCGAGAGAGAAACCTACTCTATAGACGAGAGAGAGAGAGAGAGAGAGAGAGAGAGAGAGAGAGAAGAATATGGAAAAAAAAGATCTTTACAAAAAGATTAACGCTACGTTTCGTTTCTCCGAATTTCATTCCACCAGAGAATCCATTATCCGCGATTAAAAAGCCGCAATATTCCTGACGGAATACGTAGCGGATTTTGATTACATGAAAGAGACGCGAAATGTTCGAAAGGAAAAAAGAAAAAAAAAAGAATAAAAGAAAACTTCGTAGTGTAGAAAAAAATCTGCTTCAACGATCCGAACCTAATTCCTTTGTATATTCCCTCGAAGGGTTGGGAGAAAGGGGAAGGGGGTATGAGAGCGGCTGTTTTAACGAGACAGCTCGAATTCGCGAACAATTTTTTTGAAAGGGTGCTCTCGATGGTGTTCGTTCTATAAAATACGTCCTTTCCATACGAACGCGAATATACGCGAATATATCGCGAGAAAAAGAGAGAGAGAGAGAGAAAGAGAGAGGGAGACAGAGAAACAGAGAGACAGACTACGTATCGATATAACCGGAAACACGAACGTTCAGACATATCGTCCTTCGTGCATCTATGAACGCGTTAACACGCGATCCGAGCTTCGCAACGCTGTATCAATTTTTGTACGGGCATTAACTTCCGGTATCGTTGTTGATGCAACGCAGTTTTACGCAGCGATGCTCTTTCCCTCTTCCCTTTCCCCTAACTCCCTTACTATGTCCATTCATCTCAACGGTACATCCGCTATAAACTAGAGAGTTATTAATTCGACGTGAAATCCTACGAAAAATAACAGGAAATGAAATTGAACGGGCATCCTAGATAGACATTAAAACGTCCCTGCGTATGCACATCGAGAGAACAACGACGATGCAAACAGCGATGAATCTCCACTGTTGTGTGAAAGCCCCATTTTACATGGGTTCTTGCCACCACGAAAAATTGTCATAATTATCAAGGAGCATAATCTCCAGTGTAGTGTATAATTAAATGTATAATTGAAAGACCAAGTACCTTATTATAGGGTTAAATATGGGAAAATTAATATAGTAAATAAAGAGTTAAATACATTAAATAACGAATATTATTATAATAATAAAATCACGGCTAGATTAAACTCTCAGAAACGCACTGAACAGATTTATTACGGAAAACAACGAAAAAAAAAACAAGAATTTTATTTGTCTGTTTATTAACGTTACTTATTAAACCCGTGTAAAATCTACGTTAAATATTAAAGTTTCGTCGGAATTATACTGGATACATTACAATTCTATCGTAATTCGACATTATCATGATTCTTGTTTCTAAATCATTTTTTCTTCTTTCATAAATATATATATATATATATATATTTTTTTTTTATTTATTTATGTACATATATATATATATATCTGTGATGGATTGAGAAATAATAAAATTTAGTATCCTTACGCTGGATCTGAAATCGATTATCGAATTCAATGAATATATGAGAAAAGGAGAGAAAAGCCAGAACAATGAGCAAGCAGTACGTATATATATATATATATATATATATATATATATACATATATGAGAGAGAGAGAGAAAGAAAGAGAGAGAGAAAGAGAGAGAGAGAGAGAAAGTTAGATTGGTCACAGCCATCATTACCATCGTCATCAACGCTTTGCCAGTACGCTGGTAGCCACGTTGACATTAATTATGCTTCCTGTTGGGTGATGGTGAGAGGCGAGGCGTTGAGCTTTGTGCTTGCACATCGAGATCGGCGCAAAGGCGTACTATTTTTGATTATCGTTTCATTGCAGCGCAACGAGCCGCGTAACGCGTGCAGAACGTTCGTCGTTAACGACGACGGTCACGCGTATGCCCTCACGTTGCGCTCTCACGCTCCGCATACATCGCCTATCCTTCTGTGTTACCGTTCATCACGTCGCCGTTATAATGCGTTATACCGTACTCCCACTATTGATCACTTTCTTCCTTTCTCTCTCTCTCTCTCTCTCTCTCTCTCTCTCTCTCTTTCTCTTTGTCACCCTTTGCACGCACGTAATCATCCCCAACATCCATCGTTAACTTCATTATTTCGCGATATTATTTATTCACGAAACGACTTGCGTGCCTACGATTTATCTCAACTTTCGACTGAGAAATTATAGGTCTAGATGTAGGCAAACTTTGTGATATTAGAATAAATGTACAGTATGTCATTAGGATATATTGTATGTTAAAAATTGAATCGTATTTTATTTTATATACCGATATTTCATTTTATGTACGTAGTAATTGCAAAAATGGTCAGAATGAAGTACTTGGAAAAAAGAAATTCAATATATTGCTCATTCGTGTTACGTCGATCTGAGATAGATGATAATATGAATCCATTAAAAAAAGAATATATATATATATATATATATATACATATAATACACACACATATATATATACATATATATATATACATATATATATATATAAAGAGAGAGAGAGAGAGAGAGAGAGAAACAGAGAATATATAAGAAGCATATATAATATATATAACTTAGACCATTTTAATAATCAACAACTCGTATCGATCTTATCCATCGTATTTAAAAAAGGAAGAAAAAAACAAGAAAATTATCAAATTTTCAATAAAAGATTTCGTGAGGCTTGCCCATTAATTATACGAACGAACCATAATTTTCCCATGTAATACTATAAAAAGTCTCCTCTTCATACTTTAATAAAGAACAATAAACCGCTAACGAATGTAGGGGAGGAAAAAGTATCAAAGTAAAGGTAGGTAGGCACAAGTGTCATGGCTACTTTGCGAAGAGATAAAAAGCACTTTGGTTGAATCAGTTATGGAAATAGTGGACTCGATGTAGGTAGTACCACTCCCGTTCAACATGTCAAAGGCTTCTCACACGTGCACGCAAACGTGCACGAGAAAACGTGCTAAGGATTCCAGAAGAAAATGGAAAGGGACTACGTAGAGTTTTTCTGAAAAAGTATCGACAGTTCGAAGCTCTCCTAACTTTTCTCTCCATCCTTCTTATCTTTACTCTTCAAACGTAGCGTGCCACTTACTATAGTTTTAAGCGCGACCAACGAAAGTAAACTTTTAACGAATGTCTATGCATTACTTTTACTGACCCCATCGAGAGTCGGGAAATGTCAATGTGTGGAGGGAGACGGAGAGAGAGAGAGGGAGAAAGAGATAGAGAGAGAGAGAGAGAGAGAGAGAGAGAGAGCAGGAGAACTCGAAAATAAAGTTTCTTGTGCCTCAAAAGTAAACCTTCGATGGCAGAGAGCCAGAATTGTAAGAACGTACAAGTCGTACACGTTCGAGTTGCATGTATAGAATAATAAAATGTATATATCCTCTCTTCTAATGACTCTAGGGGGAAGGAGGAGGAAGAGAGATCACTATATCTATAATTTCTATTTCGAGGTAGGAACTTCGTTGAAACTTTTCGAATTATCATCTCAATAATTTTTTCTCTTTACGATATATAAAATTGGAATATTTATGACAATCACTTTATATCGAATTTATCAACATTTAATGTAATTTCTAGAACGATCGATCGAATTAAGTAATTCATCTTTAATTTAATACTTTCTCTTTTTGCAGAGGTAGCACTTTTTTCTTTTTTTTTTTTTTCTTTTTTCTTTTTTCATTTACCAACATTTCAAATATTCTATAATTATACGCTATTCGATTTTATTTGATCCCTTGCGAACTTTTGTAATTATATTTTTCTATTTTTATCAATTTAACCTAGTAACTATCTCGTTACGAACGAAACGAACGGACAAATTGCAAAATAATATAACGCCGTTAATGAAATATCCTTAACAAGCTCGTAATTAATAAGTTTTAGAAAGGTATGACTTATTATGACTAAGCGAAGAGACATTCACAGGAACTTCTGCATTCGAATGGATAAGCTCGAATAAACTTTGTTGAAAGAGACAAATAAAAATGTAATGATAAAAATAGAAAATAAGACAAGGTGCAATAAAATGATATTAAATCTAATATAGAATGTAAAATGAATATGATGACGATAGATGTCTTTTCGTTTCGAATAGAATTACTGTGCATAACGAGCTCCATATCTCAATGTAAATTGCTTAAGAATACTGATTCGCAATAGTAAGAAAATTTACCGTCTCGGAATAATTTCATAGGGAATCTCGATAATCATTAGAATATAAATTGCTAATAAGACATCGAGTAATTAACGGACTGATACACTTTGCTGTTTGTAAAATAAACGAAATAGATGACCTTTTTTAAAATGGAACATAGAACCAGATTTAAATGATCATCTGGTTGTATATAAAAAAAAAAATCACAAAAAATAAGTCCTGCAATTGAAAAATAATAAGTGATATATATATATCAATTATTTTTATAAATGATTCATAAAAAATTCATGAATTCATTTTAAAAATTGGCAAAGAAAGAAATGAAAGGAGCTTTTGAAACTGTCTATAGAAAAAAAAGAAAACAAAAAAAAATGAATAAATACAAAAATAATCGAAAAACCGAAGAAAAAATATTTACCCACAATTTCCGTATCTTACTTATACAGTACATTAAATCATACTTGTGCCGTCGGTTCTCGGTGAAATATGGTCGATAGATGCATAAAATTACTAACGAACTTTTCTAAAAATAGGGGAGAAACTTTTGTCGTTGGCTAGTTCGAAATCGGCGGGAAATAGACTCGCTTGGCGAAAATTCGCGATGGAAATTAATGGAAGCAGAAGTTCATAGTGTACACTTTGCAGTTGTCGAGTACGTTTCGAACTTCTCACGTGACCCGCGCGTTAATTCAGAACTTCATGGATATACGATTGTATTATCGTGAAAAGTGATATTACATTGGAATCGAAAATAAACATCTTTTTTTTTAAACGACTATTGAAAGCAATAGTAAAGTGCCTTTGATGAGGCCAATGAAACGAAATCTTTCATTTTTCTTGAAAACTAAAACTTGGTAAAATACGGGCTTAATGAAGCCTCGATTACGGTTGATCGTTAACTCTAGAAAAAAAGTATTACATTCGTCTTTCCTGTTCATGGCAAAGCTCATAATTACGATTCAGATTAAACTCGCGGTAACTTTGATATTTTTTTCCTATACCTATACCAAAAAA
>NC_140810.1:10455000-10652500 GCF_050613455.1 Vespa mandarinia | reverse complement strand
ATTTTTCTTTCTCTGCTGCTTTCTCTATTGCTGCTTTCTACTCCTCCTATAAAAGCGATATGAGAGTCGAGCTGAATCCGCGAGAAAGTTTCGTCGAGTATATACTTGACGAAAAGCAGTAGAGATTCTAACATCCCTGAAAATCTTTTGCTTCTCTATCCTTATCGAATATCGTTGATCTTACAGTTAATTCGTCGATTTCTCTTTCATACACATACAGACATATACAACATACGAGTACATACATACATGTACATACATACATAGGTACATATACAAGTTTCTTCACCCTATAAAACGTTTTCGAGAAATTTTCTCACGGTTGATTTCAATAAAGTACCTCGGTGTGTTTCCTCTAAAGCTCCTCTCACGGCTCGTGCCAACTTCGCGAATTAATATCTTTATGAAATGTGAGAGAAGGCGCAAAGATAATAATGAAAAGACGAAGGGGTCGCATGATTAACTGTTCCCTAGTGTTCTGCGATAAATGAGTTCCACGGGAAGCAACGATCTTCTATTTATACCATCGAATATAACTTCTTTCTCTCTGTCTCTCTCTTTCTCTCTTTCTCTCTCTCTTAAATGCTTTTCTTTCTTCCCCTCGAAGGAAAAAAAGGAAAAAAGAACTTGAGTGACTATTAGAGGAAAGCTATCAATTATGTGGAGTTATCCTAATTAGATCTCTGTTTACATATTTAAAAAAAAGTGCATCGTCTACTGTCAGATAATAAATGTAATCTATTTAAAAAAAAAAAAACCTGTTCTTTATCGTACGAAACGCTGTCAGTATTTATTATCGATCACGTCTTACATCGATCATATATAATATATTTCGTAAAAAGTCTTTAAAAGTATATTTCACATAGATTTTTATTTATCAAAAAGAATCGAAGAGTGACCCGTTGATTTGTTGTTGCAAAAGCGCGGCACGTATTTATTCACTGTGGGCACCAATGTAAGCCGATTTCTATGAGGATTACATCTCGTCTCTTCTTGAACGAGAGTCTTAGACTTCACTTGCGGTGAAAAGGTCCGCGACACAAGCTCGAAATTGAACGTTGCTCCTTATTAAGTACAACTTACCGCATTCTCACGAATTAATGGGAGAATGCAATTTTTTTATGCAGAATCCTAGCAAAACTCGAAAGGGTTAATACGTAATTAATAACGTAATTATATATGTAATAATTCGATAATTTTTAACAATGTATTTGAATGATCAAGTTTTCAATTGTTTCGTGACATTCACTATCTTCTGAATGTTTAAAAAATGATTAGTATCGCGATTTAACGTGACATTAAAAATCGACTGTTTTAATAAATTATTTTCGATCGAATGTTTGAATAATTCCGATCGAATTATCTGAGAAGTCGATAATGAACGTTATGAAAGGGAAAACAAAAAGGTGGAGTTTCCGTGTAAAACTATACGGAAGGAATAATCGCTTATTGATCGTAGGCGTGTCTGAAATGTTTAAATAATTACACGTGCAATCCATCGTACAAAGTAATCCCTATTACTTTCTTAGGAGTAAAAAATAACTATTTTAAAGATATCGTTTTTATATTCTATTAAAAAAAAAAAATAAAAAGTAAAGAAAAACGTTATAAATATATATGCATAATTTATATAATACACTAATCGCGTAATTTCCTCAAATTAATATCCCTCTGAAAATCCAATTTTTAAAGGTTATATATATTTTTGAATATTATTTCTTCTCTGCACAATTCACAAAATTTTTCAATTTCTTTCGCATATGAAGCAATTGATAATACATTAAATCTGTTCACTTTAAGTTGAATCTTCATAGATTATTTTATTATTTTTTGCTAATTATCTAATCAAAGACTTATTAAAGAAATATATAAAAAAATATTTTATCGCCTCTTGTCAAACTCTTCTTCATTTTGTTCTCATACGTATATGTATATGTATGTATGTATATTTACATGCATATACTACTCTTAATCTTTTTTAGTTCTAGAACTTTAAAAGTCTATAAAAATTTTGAAGCTAGCACAACTACGTGATGAAAAAGTAACGTTTGTTCATTTCACGATGAAAATCAACATTGCGAGACAAGGGAACGGACACTATGCGCAAAGGTAAATATCATTTTTGGTTACGACTACTCTCGTTTCAGTTTTTTTAGAGTTTCTTTTTCTTTCTTCTCGCGAATTCGCACCTCTCGTAGGATGGCTTTCATTAAAAGTACTACTTGTTCGAAAAAGGAACAATGTTTGCGAAGAGAGAGAGAGAGAGAGAGAGAGAGAGAGAGAGAGAGAGAGAGAGAGGGAGGGAGAGAGAGAGGGAGAGAGAGAGAGATGGAAAGAAATAAAGACAGAAAGAGAATAGAAGAGAGCAAAGTTAAGATCGACCTCGAAAAGCTTCCCTTTTTCACGATGGACGTCGTCCACAAGGTCCACTTTAGGGGTCCATTAAGAGGCCGCACTTATCGCGAAAGATTAGCACTCTGAAATTAAGACCGCCTTTCACTCGAGTTCGTTCACGACTAAAGAAAACGAGGTTCCAAGAAAAGAGTCATCTGAGAATACTCTTCCAGTTGGAAGATTTTCTGGTGGACATCGCATTTAATTTTCCGACTCAACTAGCTACGCCTTAACTAAAAATTATAAATAAACCTTGAATATCGTATTACAAGGAATAACATATGTACAAAGGTATACGCAAGAACCTAGCATATACACGTACATCGAAAAAAGTCAGAGCCAAATTCATACTATTGTATTATAATATTAATATAATTATAATTATTATATTAATAAATATTAATTTATTAATATAATATGAATAAATTAATATAATATTAATGGTGCCAAGTAGATGAAAAAAGTTCTTACAAATTTGTATCCAAAAATGCGTTTTATCAAAAAATTATAATACGTAAATAATAACTATCAAAAATAATAACTATCAATAAAAATTATTTTGTTCTGTTTGCAATTCTGTATAATAAATTGTAAGAATAATTATTCCTGTAAATCTTTGAACCCTTATAACTTTTGAATAAAACATTTTTTGACATAAGTTTATATGAATCATTAATTTCAACTACTTAATCTGATTAACACGTAATATAAATTCCACCTCAATTTTTTGCATATACAGATATATTCATTTCCTTTTTAGCAGATCGAAAGTATTCTACAATATATTTATACAAAAAATATAAATAAAATCTAGCAATATTATCAATATGATTTTCAAATTTCGTAAAATCGATAATGTGAATAAAAAGAGGATTTAAAAATGGAAAGACATTCTTTTTTCTCTGAGTTTGCAATTACGCTTCGCAATCGAAGCCATCCGCTTTGCACGCGCTTTGGTTCTTTTAATCTGTGAAAAGAGATCTTAAAAGCCGAAGAGTTGGGAGATCGAGACGAAGAGGGGGAAAAAGAGTGCTAGTAGTAGAATGGAGAATGTGAAGAGTGAAGGAGAAAGAAAAAAAAAAGAAAGAAAAAAAGAAAGGATTGAGAGAAAGGAACAAAAAGATAAAAAGAGAGACAGCGACATAGAGAAGTGGATCTTGCAGATCGACGACGAGGACGATGTAATAAATCTCTAGAAGACTGTCGACCGATTCCCAAGCTTTGTACAAAATGTCATGTCCGGCGTTTACCGTACGATGGAAGGAATCAACCTAACAATCGCTACAACAATACGAACAAAAAGACTACCTGCCTTTTCTTCCTTTCTTCTTTCAAATTTAATCTTATCCTGTTTTGTACTATTCATAAATATAAATGAATGAATAATTAATTAAGAGAAAAGGAACGAAAAAAATCTTCATTGTTTTTTTTTAATCGTCTGTATCATTAATGACAGCATAAATTTATAATTACCATGGCTTCATTTCAGATATTTCAAACGTTCTAAAATATGAATTAGAGATATTCAGACGATATTAGCTTTTCTATTTTTCATGAATATAAATGAATGAACGATTAATTCTAAGAAAAAGGAAAGAACATTCCTCGTTATTTGTTATTATAAAAAAGAATCATCTGCATTCCAAATTATCTGAGAAATTTACAATTAAATAGTTCGTGTGACTTCGTTCAAGGTATTCCAAACATTATCGAAAAAAAGATATTAAGGCAAATAGTGGACACGTTACTCACTTTCGAATTATGTTCACAGAGTGTCCAGAATTTCACTGAAGATTACTTCCACGACGATAAGCCAGAGAAATTAATACGAAGGTCGCCAGGGAATTTCTAATGAATCTGCGCTGGAACATTCCACGCGATGGCATATAGATATATACATACACACGGATAAATTAACAAATTGCATCAATTATTTAGTGAAATACAAAAATATTTTTATGATTTATTAAGCGATAATGATATTTCTAAAACATTTCGTTCTAATCTCTATAATAAAATAATCAAAATAAAATAATCAACAAGGTAAAATTAAATATTTATTTTTTTAATAGGTTTGTGTATTATAAGCGTAGAAAAGTATTTTAGAAAAGTACCAAAATATGTAGTCATTAGCTTGGTAGTACTTGCGTTACATTATTCAGACACATTGCAAATAGAGATCTCTATTACACATGTATTAATATATCTATATTTTTTGTCCGTGTAGTTTTTAATTGTGTACAAGTATACGGATATTGAAATACATGGGTATACGTGTATTTGAATACACTGAAATATACCTAAAATATATGAGTATGCATGTATTAACATATTCATATTTCATTTCATGCAATTATTAATGTATAACAAAATATTCGAATATATAAGCACATTTACACGCGTAATTTTCGAAACAAATATATGAGCTATATATAGACCAGAATGATTAACTTCATTTTGGAATTTTAAAAAATTGTAATGTAACAGAACTTGATTGATGTTTAACTTTTTATATTTAAAATACGTTTCTTTAATAATCAGGTTTAACACCACTAAATAACAAAAATTTTCAAAGTCAAAGTGCTTTGGCGATAAAATTAAAAAAAAATTCATAAAATGGGTTTCATCATTTTGTCTTGTGAACGACTCATATACTTGTTCTAGAAATTACGTCCATAAATGTATTTAAATATTCGAATATTGTATTATACGTCAATAATCGCACGAAATAAAACATAAATATATTAATATACGTGTATCCATATATTTTGATACTCAGTATTCAAAACTATATGAACTAAAACACGGATATATTAATTATATCGTATTTTTAATGACAAAAAATTAATTAAACACAATACGGTTCCCATGATTTTGTGATTTTATAATTATTTTTCAAAAAACTTCCAAACCACTTGACCATTTTTGATTATATTCGATCCTATTCAATTTTCAATTCAATTTGAACCTGTTGTATCCTTTCCTCTTCTGTCTTCAAATTTACTATTAACGATCGGTAAAATAGATTTCTACTATCATCAACATAGTTTATCTGATACAAAAGTAGGAGTCTATTGTTACCAAACTATAATACTTGGCTCTAATTAAATCAAATATAAATCATCTCCGATGACTTTCCTAGTCATTAATGTGCCTTTAAAAGTTGCCGTATTTAAAAGTGATTTGTCAATTAATTATTAAATTTATGACATACGAAAAGAATTAATATTTTTATTTATTATTTACTATTTACGAAATTCTCTGAAAACAATAAAATATTCATCCTTTTCGTAAGAAATTAAGATCGTTATGAAAAATACGATATAACACTTCTTATCACTCTTAATTTTATACGCAGATTATATTAATGTGATCCTATGTTACTCAAAACTCAATGAGTTTTAAAAGACGTGACTGAACAATAATAAAATGCAACGAACACTGATTTTGATTATTCACTTTCACTTTTATGAAGAACATTCCATTGTAAAGAAAAATAATGTATTTATTAAGTAAAAATTTTTATTCGTACGCACTCAAGAAATCATATGTTTATACGTTCTAAATTGGTTACAACGCAACAGGTATATTACCTCTCTGAGATACCATGATGAATTGACATTGTAAATAAACATAAATATTTTTTTACATAAGATTAACATGCAATATATTTAGTTCATTTACTTTGTTATATCTTCGAAAATTTTTAATGATTAGTAAGCAAACCAAGTTACCCATCAATACAAAAAACTGAACTATCTTACAGATTATAATGGCAAAACTAATATTAAAATAAACATATAATAACCGTTCGTTTCTATAACGACCTTTTATAGTCTGATAACAGAAAACTAAAAGTTAACGATCAATATTATATTATATTATATAAATGAGGATCAATACTTCGCGACAAAAATTTTCTATAATTCCTATCCTTTGTTTCAATATTACTCAATTTTGATAACTATGTTATAATTATACTTATTTGTATATGTATATTTATCTTTATATTTTTCAAGTAAAAAGATATTTAAAATGATATATTTGTTTATTCACGCGAATTTAAACGGTTATTAGAGGTAATTATACACGCATATAATATTTTAAATAAAATGAACTCATGATATATATATATATATATATATGATATATATTTTAAAATAGTATATATATATATATATATATATATATATATATATACACAGTTTGACGGTGGTCTTTACAATAATTAGATAAAATATCATGAGCTGAAATTGAATAATGTTTAACCTATAATAAAGTAAAATAATAATAATTGGCCAAACAATATTTTTCAATAAAAGAGTCAAGTCATTCTAACTATGCTAAATGATATTATTGTTTTCGTTTTTAATAATAATATAAAGAAAAAAAAATAAATTCAATGAACAAATATAATGTTATTTTAAATTACAGTACAACTTGAAATAAGTAATTTTATATCTGTTAAAGCGTAATTCATCGAGGGAATTCACTAGAAATGTAAATAATGAACTAAATAAAATAAATATTAATATTTCGTGTGGCATTTTGAATGGTTATTTAATTATACCGTATCTTTGTAGGAACAGCCTAACGTCCTATGGATATAGTACGTTAGTCTGTTCCATTTTCTACTCATAATAATTTATTGAAAATAGTAAAACTTTGTGTTGCAAAATGTTGAATGCAATTTGAACTAAATTTACTTTCTTTTTTAATTAAAATCTTCAAACTAAATTTACATAATTTTATATTATGTTCGCTGTATGGACTAAGACCCATGGACTAAGATATTATACATTATCATACAGTTAATCATGTTTGATAAATTTCCTATCGATTTAGTTGAAATCGACAGAAGATTCATTAAAGATGACTTTGATCTGAGCTACCTCTGAGAAAAAGTATAGATCTCATTAAACTTTATTTTTCATTTACTGAAATATTAATCCAGTTTTTAGATACATTTTAAATATTATTTCTACATCCCGGACATGTACATATAAAATGTATTCTATGTAATTCTTATTAAAATGACTAACATACTTCCATTTATTATTATTATTATTATTATTATTATTATTATTATTATTATTATAAAAAAGCATAATAATTAAAAGCTTAGATGAAAATATGAGAAGAATTAATTCATACATTTTAAATTATCTTAATTGTTATACTGCGATCATTGGCCGATCTTTGATCTTTTCTAATCTTCAAATTAAGTCTTATTATTAACCGTAATTCTAGAAGTTTTAAAATAACCATATCAAAGTGTCCAACTATAAGCGTAAAAATTAAATAAACCTTTAACTCAACATGCATTGTAAAGCAACACTTAATACTAATATTCCTTATCAATACTTATAGTTATATTAAATTGTCATTACATTATTTTATCTAAGCGTATCAATCATGAAATGTAATATTATTTTTTCAACACCAATTTCATGAAATTATAAAACACCTGCAAAGAAAACGATCCATTCCACAAAGAACAAACCATAAAAATGTAATGAATAGAATTGCATCTTTACGAAGAACAATGCAATTTTATTATGTACCTATTAATATAGAAAATTTAATACAAGTCAAATCTACGCGAACACAAACACCTTCAATATTATAATAAAAATATTCAGAATGTAATAGTCTTCGGTATATTTCAAAAGAATATATGAAATTTTATTAAGTATAAGAAATAAAATTAATTAAGAACAAATATAATAAAAAATGCAAAATCATTGAAACTGTTTAATACTGGTTATAATATATAATATTGCAGAATTATAACAAAGTATAAAAAATACAGACGCTGATAAATGTAAAATTTGTAACCGCTCTACATATATCCAGAAATGAAATTTCCACTCTTGAATGGAAAATTTATGACTCAGTGCACTGCCTCTTCCTAATTATTTAAAACTAAAATCATATTCACACAAAAAATATGCTACTTCCTTACCTATCCCTGTATTAAAAAAAAAAAAAAAGGTAAAATGTATATTCAAACTTAATCATATATTCCATAATTATTATGCATATTATCAGAGTGTAAAACATAAAACTAAAGAGACATAACGGTCGCTAGTTTAATACTTGTGATTCAATTTTTTTTAACTAATTAAGAATACATATCAAGTTGTTGTAATTGACTATAATCGAGGTTAATAATCACATTGCATAATTAACTATTTTTGAAAGCAATACTAGTACTTACTAATATATAAACATACTAGTAGCATATGAGTATTTTTATTATTTTAAAATGATTATATATTTTCTATATGAACTATCATATACTTTTATATAATTAGAAATTTTGTGTACCGATATATATTGCGTATATATCTTTGACGTAATATACGCAAAATGAAATGTATATAGATCATGCATTATTACTAAAATATTGACAATCGCTAAAAAAGAAATTTTATAAAATTAAACCTTTACTAATTCATGTTCATCCATACAAGTAATATTTTGACACATGCATAGTTTATAAGAAACGGAAATTAATAAATTAATAGTTGAAAATTCTAAGTTAAAAAAATGTTTCTTATAATCTATGCTTATAAACAGTAATAACTCTATTTTTTTTTCCTTTTTTAAAATATTAACAATTACAATACTGCCTTCATAGAAATATTTTCAAATGATTTTACTTTATCTTTGAAAATATTAACTTTAATATATATTCGAAATGTTAATATTTTATATTTATATTCTCGGATGATTTTTTTTCTATATGCAATTATTTTAATTATAAAACAAATATAATACAAATATAATAGAAATCATATTTTATAATTTGTAATTTAGAATCTATCCGTTGTATTATCTGTAAAATTTAGAAATTTACTTATCGATTATTTTTCACGGAAAAGCTTGTAGGTTTAAAGTATTAGTGCTTCCTTCATTATTTTCTTTGATACACCGACTCTAATACCTGATACAGTTATTTAGTATTTAAAGGAGATTACATTGAATTTTCTTCGCTAAATTTTATTATTTTATGTAGATTCACTTTGTATGGCTATTAAATAAATAAATTTCATATCGAACACTAATTAAATAACTCCTTTGCGCGCAGTGAACTCTGAAAGTTTTTATATTCCTTAAAGCATGTGAAAAATTTAATTTATCTAACAAAGATCGATTCTATTTTATAATTTTTACTTTTATCGTAATAGAAAAGTCACTTCATTCTTTGCTTCCTGGACGATTACAATGGTAATCTGAAAAAAAGACAAAAAAATAATCAGAATCATTATTGTCTATATTACAATAAACAATTATAAAATTATTAATTAAGAAATTAAAAAAATATATGTACTTTGCAGTCTTTGTAGATTCTTTTACAACTCAAAGTGATGTAGCATGATGCACTGACTCTGTTGTCTACTTCGCAAAATTTTATTAACTATAATTTTACTTAGTTAGTTTATTTTATCTCCAAAACTTAAATACATAACAAATGTTAACTGTGAGACTACTTTGCGCGCGGCCACGAATTATTTCTTGAAAGTAATTAAATGAAACAAAACTAGATTATAAATGCGAGAAAAAATATAATGAAAATGTTACGAGGTATTTTCGTAAAAATCATTTACTAATGAGAAAATTGAAACAATATTTTCGGATTAATTAATTACTAGAATTAAATTAAAATTTATTATTAACAAAAAAATATTTTTGAAATGTACCAAATTATGATGCTGATTATCATAACAATATTAGTATCGTGTTCTTACATTAGGTAGATATAAAAGTTATTCTCGCTGTATAAAAATTGCTAATTAAAATATAAACATAATAAATGGTACAACGAATAATAAAAAATAAGTAGATTTGCTACTGCAACCATTTCCTAAAAAGTAAAAGAATTTTTATAATTTCATATTCAATAATGAACTTTCTAAAATATTTTACAGATTTATTATGACATAAAAGTTTATATATTAACATAAATTATTTAATTAATAGAAAAGTCAAACAATATTGCGATTTGGAAGTACAGCATTACAATGAGACACTATCTCATATGTCCTCGACTAATGTAAATGTAATAGCTCAACTATATTTTGTTCATATTCTCGCACAAGGAGAAATTTCCTGGAACTTCAATCAAAATAACACAATCGAAAGTTCTTCCACATACCATCTCTATATTTAACTTAGCTTTTAAGCTCTTAATTAAATAAACTTTCATATATGTACGATGTAAAAATATTATTATAAATATAAAAACAAAGATTGTACTACATGTTTAAATCTATCTCAATTTATAAAGTACGATGAGATCTGAAAACTATAATATTTTTATTAATACAGAATATAATCAATTATTTTATATAAATTATGTTAAAAAATTCGATTGATCGAAATTAATTAGTTATTTATAATTTAATTAGTCATTAATAATGCATTATTAAAACATAAACAACGCAACGGTAATGTGATAATAAGACCCAAAAATTCTAGGAACAATTTCACCTAATAATCTGTCGAAAGAACATAGATTTGTTTTTTAGAAATATTTTTTGAACACGATGATATGCTTTACAAAAAATATCTCATGAATAACATGTTTCCACAATCGAATGAGGTATACGTTAGAAAAATTCTACCAATTACTACTGCATACTTACGACCAAGACGACACTGATTCCATTGTAATTGTAACTATAGTTGTCCTGTGTTTTGCTATCCTGCACTGCATTGTGTATTTTGGCAAATAATTTTTTAACTTCCAGGCATCATAACTCGATGAAACATCGATGAAAAAATACACTTCAGATATCTGTTGTACTTGTATTCAGGTTAAAATATCGACTTTCCATTTGAAAAAAATATTTCGACAATAGTGCCCTTTATAAAATAGCTCCAAATAATATTACATTTCTCTCCTACAACCCAGAAACTTTCATTTGAAACATTTATTTGTTTCATTCAATAGGATCAAAGATATTTTACCCAATAGAATCGGAGACACCCGGTATATGCATTACTAAAAAAGTATGACAATCTTATATCGATAATATTATATTTTATATCGTATAAAATATGAGCATATAAACACCATAAAAATAAATATTTTTTATTAAACCATTTAAGAAAATAAAATTTGAAATGATAAAAAAGGTGAGATAAAGAAAATGTACGAATATCATTTTTATTTTCGCAAATATCTTTAAAACATTATGTCACTATAATCCTGTGAAAATCGCGTATTCCATAATCGATATATCAGAAGATGATATCAATTAGAAAAAAATTGCGAAAACTATGTTGTAACTTGGTAACGCTGTGCATGCTCACAGCGTCATCTTACATACATAAATATATTAATATTATAATAATATTATAATATTTATAATTTAATATATTAATAAATATATTAATATATTAAAATACGTCATTTTACGATACATTATTCGAAAATATGAAGACTTCATAAATATGATATATGAAGAATATATCATATTTATAAAATTATAAAGCATAAACACAAACGTTTTTATAATAAACGTATGAAGACAAAATAAATATACATCAATATGTATTAAAATAAAACAAAAAAATGTGAAAAAGAAAATTATAATAAACATAGAATGTTAAATAAATTTATTTAAATTTATTTTTCTTTCATATTGACATATGTACGTTGACACACACGGGCACACCCTCGACGATTTATAGAGCTTTCTCTCAAGGGCCATATATCACGCAGAGAATATTTATTCTTGAAGATCCTTTGGACGCTTGATAAATAAGAGGCAGCAAGACCAAAAAAAAACATTGACACCATTATCAAATTTTTAGGCATTTTTAGTTAAACACAGTCTTCAGGAATGTGTCAAGTTTTTTAATAAATTAACATAAAAGGTAAACTAAATAAAACGAACCATATGTTTGTTTGGAACATATTGAAGTAGCTATTTTTCTATCCTTGAAGTAACTATTTTTCACTTATGATAAAAGTAAGGTCATTTCGAATAAAAAACTGCACATACAATTATTTAAACATTACGGATGAACAATCCAGACATACTCGCAACCAATATGCAATCATTTTTATTCTTTTCGGGTAATTTTTTACAGAAACTCCTTCTTTTCTCTTTCCTTTTCGTAATTTCCTCTTCCTCTTTCCGAATAGTTCGTCAAAAGCGCTTTCAGACATTCGTTTAAAATTATTGAATTTTATCACGACATTGATCCCTCTAACTTATAGGTAGCCAATTTCATGATACACTAATTTGATAAAACACTTGAAACATATACTTATGTGTCCTTTTTCTGTAAATCGCCTAAAATGATTAATATATATATATGTCATATATATAACATACAAAGGACATGTTATTTCTCTAATGTTTACATTACGTAGATGTGTTGTATTGTCGTGTGACCTTGAAGATTCGAGGAACGATATACAGAAATTTTTCAACAGTCACTCACTCCTAATCAGCAATCGTGCTTTCGTATATTTTTTTCTTTTCTTCTTTGGAAAAAAGATGATAAATATGTCTTTATATAACTCAATGGGGCTACAAATAACAAGAATTATATATTCACATTTATAGAATAAGATTTACTTAATAAATAATAAATAAAATAATTAATATTAATAATTAAATAATTCTATTTAATTCTATATTTTTTATTTAAACAAAGTTATAAATTTAATAATTAATCATATTTTAGTAAATAAACAAAAAAGTAGACTTCCTTTTTTTACTCCATTTGTAGTAGAAAAAGGACATATAAATCAATTTTTTTTAAATATATAAAAAAAATATTATTTTTAAATCACAAACTCCGTATTCAGAACATTTGAAGCACATGTTTTTGTACCTTTAAAAAAAATTGGTTTTAATTATATTACATTTCATTAAATACCTAATGCTCTAATAATAACTGAATTGATTTTCTTGAAATAGCGTTTTCTCATATGAACCCTTTTTCCCTCAATGACGCTAATTTTAATTCAAATTTAACTGTAATATGTCGTTACAAGTTATCGAAATCGCGAGGTGTATTATCGCGCATCTATCTTTACGAGTTCTCTAAGATTCACCACAAAGAAATTGCATTCTCCCATTAATTTGCGGAAACGCGACAAGTAATAAAATTTTTGAGAAAAGTAAGGAAATGAAATACTTACAACTCCGAGCTTATGCCGTCGCCATTTTCGTAGCGACTAATGGATTCAGGATTCTTTCATGTAAGAAAAGATCTTCGACAAGAACATCGTAAAAATCGATCTTCATCACTGGCGAGATGTTCAATGGATAATAACATGTGCTCCTTGGTGTAGACATTATTACATAACCATATCTCTAATAAATAATTGTTAATAAATCAAGTGACATACGTCAGAAATATATTAAATAACATGTAATATATAATAAGCTATTTAAAAAGTCGATTATTGCTATTACAGATACAATTTATTATATTCAAATCGATCAGTCGCAATTGCTAAACAATTAATTATATAATTTAATCATTTTCTATGAAATTTAAGCATTTTCTTTGGAATAAAAACATAAACTTTACTCTCTCTTTTTTCTCTCTCTCTCTCTCCAAAGAGAGAAAAAAAGAGAGAGATAGAGAGAGAGCAAGAGAGAAAGAGAGAGAGAGAGAGAAAGAAAGAGAGAAAGAAAGGTTTGATCCACAAACGAAATATCGTGAGTATGTACACAAGCTATGCAAAAATTCATAAATGATAAACAGCGACAGGTGTTCATCGATCCCACCCAAAAAACGAGAAAAGAAGCGAGAGAGGAGAAAGAAAAATTTACGAGGCAAATATTTTTATTTAAACACCGATACTTGTTGAATCCGCTCTTCCTGTACGATATATTCCTGTTCTATTTTTTCTTCTGTGTCTCTCTCTCTCTTTCTCTTTCTCTCTCTCTCTCTCTCTCTCTCTCTCTCTCTCTCTCTCTCTCTGCTTCGATTGGATATCGATAACGGAACGAGAAAATAAAACGGCGCTTTATTTCCCTCATAGTTCGTATTTTATAACCATTTCAATTTTATCGCGCAAAGCTCATCGTACGAAAGCATCGAATAATGTGTATCCATCGTGCTCATTCACGTCTAACAAGGAAACGAAAGAAAATAGGTCACATCTGCTAAGGATAACGATAAAATCAGTGTTCAACTTTAAAACATTTCAAATATCGGGAAAGAAATTTCGTAGAAACAGATAATTTGTCTTTTTCTTCTCGCTAATATGACGGAAAAGAATTTCTTTCGTTTGTTCCATATGTTCCTAGCAAATTGGGGACAGATGTGTCGAATTCTGAAGAAGGGCTCATGCCATACGGAATTGAATGAGAGAGAAAGAAACGCAGAAGCGACAAAAAATTAAAAAAGAAAACCATTAGAGAAATTATATGATAAAGAAAGGAAAGACGGTATTATTTTCTCCGAATCTTTACTTAGTTTTCTTTCCAAATTAATATATAGAAAATAGAGAATTATTTGAATTATACTACTACTTCAAATATAGTACATATTGAATAATATCGTATTTTGAAACGATGCTATAAAAAAATTGAAGCAAAGCTATAAACATAATCATACGTAACAAAGCTTAATATTTTGATCTATGTTATAATAAGTATAAGTGATTCGTCGAAATTCATGATTTCAGATATAAGAAAATGTAAAAAAAAGAAAAAAAAAAAAAAGAAAAGGAATAGAGAGCGAAAGAGAAATAGAAAGAGATGAAATCGTTTGCAGGAAAACGACGAGGAGGAAGCAATAAATCTCAAAAAGAGCGTCGAACGAAACGCGATTCGTAGGAGAACGGGGTATCCGGCATTTACCGCACGATAGAAAAGAGAAGACCGAGCTAAACGAGTGCGCCAGTATTCACTATCTCTTTCCTCTTTTTCACAGGGCAACAAGTCGCATCTTCGTCGGACTTTTGGAGTCAACGTTATCAGCCGTCTTCGTCTAGTTTCGACCGTTCCGGAAATAACGAGAGGACCAGTGCCAGAGACTGCTATGTATCTTTACAAATTGAATGCAGTCGTAACCCACATCGAAGCGAGACGCAGACACCAGCGAGAAGAGATATAGATGGATGCATACGAAATACACACACAGAGAAAAAGAGAGAGAACAAGAAAGAGAGAGAGAGAGAGAGAGAGAGAGAGAGACACACACACACACGGATAAATACATTTATATATACGTACATAGAAACTTGTACACATACATACGTACATATCTATCTACATATACCTAGATACGTAAAAGAGAAGAGTATGAGAGAGGGTGGTTGACACGAGGGAGAATGCAATCTGTTTCGAGGTCTGAGAGAAAACGCGAAATCCGTGGAACTCGACGTTTCCTGGCTTGAACGCGCGCGAGCCCTCCGGCTGTAGTACATTGTCGAGAGACATTACGCGCGCTGCGGAAACCAATATCGCCCCGAGAGAAATTTCTCTAGTACCTATCTCCGTGTGCACCACGGAAAGGGCGACGGAATAACGTTTCTACGGAAAGGCCGCCTCCTTCTTACGAACGAGACGAAACGAGACGAGACGAAAGAAAAAGAGAAAGAGAGAGAGAGAGAGAGAAGAAGAGAGAGAACGATGCGATGCATACGTAACCCGGGATATCTTCGGATACGACGACGACGATGATCTCCAGTGACGCGAACTTTTCCGTACCACGTCGATCCTTCGATATCCTTTGCTCGATCCAACGAAAATCCTCTCTCCTATTCGTCGTTTTCCTCTCTGGTCGATGGAAATAGAGAGCGTCGATAAATGATCGAACGCGGGAAAATTGAATTTCTTCTCCTTCCTCACTCACCCTCTTCCTATTTATCTCTCTTTCTCTCTCTCTCTCTCTCTCTCTCTCTCTCTCTACCACATATTCCTTTTAGCGAATTTTATAACGATTATGTTATATTAGAAAAGATGAAAGATAAAAAATTTGTTACAAATTCAATGATAACATAGTAACAAAAAAAAAAGCTTCATAAATAAATATAAATGTATGTAATATCGGAATTAGTGATTGCATTAATATTAAGAACGAAATAAATATAATTGACTTCAATTTGAATTATCTTCGCGTCGATGAGAATGATTAAATAATGATATAACGATCAAATAATAAAATAAATAGATATGACTTCGTTCTATAACTACATTTCTATGTTAAAATATTTTTTATCTATTTATGTTATTTTTTCTTAAAATATCTTTTGTATCTTTTAATATGTCGTATATGTTAAAAGAGCAAACTTAAATATATCTTTCTCGATATTTTTCGCGCGATAAGAAGAAAAACTTTTCTCGATGTACCATCTGTAAAAGAAAAGTATAGTAGAACTATTCGAAAGGTGAACTACTCGAATGTGTTCCTCCTCGGCGACGCTTCGTTATAAATGTTTTGCTTTAATCACTGTCATAACGAAAACGAGATAAGACGATAAAAAGAGGTAGAAGAGAGTCGGCGATGACTAACACGAACTTCCCTTTAATGAAAATGGAAACTCGGCAACTCGTGGAAAGTTCCTGTGATATGGGAAAATATGGCGATAATGCGCGAAGATAATTTCAACTCTGAACCCATTCAATTTTCTTTCTATCCCTTTCAGGTACATTTTTACCTTTATTTTTTTGTTCTAATCTTAGTAATCTTATACTAGAATACCGTTCACGTCTCTATCTCTTTGGTAATTCAAACAATGCTGCGAATGAAAAAAGAAAGCATTCTTATAAATATTTTGCATGCTTTTTTCAAAGTTAATTATCATTAACTTGAATCAAACTAATATTGATATATTAAATAAATATTGAGACTATATATTATTAATAAATTATTTCAATTACCGTACAAATAAAATAATATATTATGTTTTTAATCTTGAAATTGATCGCAATTGTTTGTCGACGCTTCGTTAGATGAATCTAATTATTTTAATTTTTTTAGCAAAATATTACTATACATGTAAAATAATTTGCATTTTTTATTACATTTCTAATAAAAATCTACTTTCTTCCTTGAAATCGATCGCGCAATTATCGTTGTTTTATGGATTTAATTTTTTCATTACGATTTCAGAATTAAGAAAATATTATTCTTTTGGAAAGGAAGAATCAAAAACGCTGGTACTTTCGTGAATGTATCGAAAGAACGGAAATATAGTAGGTTTGTTGCTTCGAGATAAATAGAAAAAGGAATGTGAAAGAAAGGACAAGGCAGAAACGTAGGAGGGAAGAGATGGTAGAGGAGCACCAGGGTAGGTCGTAAGAAACGAAAAAGAAGAAAACCTATGGGTATGTAAGCACTGTATAACCGACTCGAATAAGAGCCAATATTTGCTCGCTCGCGTCGCGAGGTAATCTCGCTCGCTTCTCGCATACGCGAGGAGTACACGAAACGACGAGCAGGAGGAGAAGGAGGAAAGAGAGGAATGAAGTAAGAGGTGAAACTCCGAGCTCGATACATTCCGTAGCTAGCCAAGAGCCCTGTTTTACCTTCGATATCCTGTTATTCTTCTTCCTTCTTCCACGAAGGACCAAAAATTCCATCTACCATGTTCAAATCTGTTTTCTTCTTCCTTTGATCCCCTCCATCCTCCGTTCTCACTCCTTTACGTATTTCGAAAATTTCTTTCACTGCGAGTTTTTCCTTCCACCGAAAAATAAATATTTCTGATCGTATAACGAAGATCGTTCTCAAACGCAAATACAACGTTAATTTCTTTCGAAGTTTATTTCTTTCTTTATTTATTTTTTTATTTCTATTACGATTTATAAGGAATATCTCGTGCATGGTTTGTTTTTTATTTTGTTTAAATTTTTACAACGAACATTTCATTCCTAATTGAGAATGAATTTCTTATAAATTATTGCTCAATGAGATATCTTCTATATGTTTTCTCGGTTGAAATTTTTATATCAAATATCTCATACTTTTTGAGAAGAAATTTCTTTTAAACAATTGATCAATAATATATCTTGTACAGGGATTTTTTTGTTTAAATTTTTATAATGAACATCCCATTCCTTTTCAAGTTATGAAATTTATGGAATCGGCGAAAAAGCAAAGAAAAGAAAAAAACAGAAAAATAAAAAGAAATATGTAAAATGAAAGTTTATTTTTGCGGAATGTGGTTAAACATATTTACTGAAACATTCAAGAGGTTCTTTTTAATTCTAGTCATACCATCCTTCGGATTTGAGATGAATTATGCAAGCAACAGAACAATCTCAATTATTAAATACGGTTAAATATGGTACCAGAAAGTATCATGTACAGGCATTCTAATACATATACATATATATATTTTTCATTATATATATAAGATTATATATATATATATATATATATATATACCATTCATCGAAAATCGTAAGAGTATTTTTGCGCGTTCACCCTTATACGTTTCCGAAAGACGCGATCTTATATACTCATCGCACCCTTGGGATGACTATTATTTTGTGAAAGAAAAGAATATACCCGTGAATCCTTCAGAAAAAAAAGAAAAAAAAAATATATATATATATACTTTCCATGATGACATATATAGAAATATCTTACATATCTATAAGATATATAACTTTATCTTGTCGACATTGTCAAAGATATTAACTATTCCTTCGAAAAAATAATAAAAGAGATCTTCGCAAATAAAGATATATCATTATTAAAAGAATATTATTTATGATAATTAATTAATTACGCTTTGCAAAAGGAAATCTCGTATTCGGTGTAACAGTAATAATAAAGTTTTCGCCAATAGACATTCGGAGTTTTTACGATTTAAGAGAGCAATAAAGGTAATACATCGGAAACATCTGCGGTCTGAGATAAGTATTATCGATACAATAACCACTTTGAAAGGTGCAAAGTACAACCGTACGAAAGCTTCGACACGGCACACTACTTGCTAGAATGGGGAGGCACGTTCAAGCAATAACGGTGATCGTTCCCGATAAGTATCGTGTTTCTTCGAAACGCACACTAGAAAGTGGATTACCTTTTTATTTACACAACCGTTGAGGAAGTTTCACGTATCTACCAGACGTCCTTTACAACGTGATCTTAAAAAAAAAAAAGAAAAAAAAAATAAAGAAAAAAGAAAAGAAAGTAAAAAAGAAAGAACAAGAAAAAACGGAAAAAAGAAAAATAACGGAACTTTATTATCGCCATTAATGATAGTTATCGACCACCTCAATTTAATTCGTATTCATCGGCCGATATCTACGCGATCCGTGCAATTAAAATGAATTATCAATGATCAGACCAAGAAAGAAATAATTACAATAGACTCGTTATCGGACTCGGATCATTATCGTCGTGAATAATAAAAGAAAATTCAATGTATAGTATACCGATGTAACACTTTGAACGAAATCGATCGAAATATTACCTTTTTAACTCTACCGATAGATAGATAATTAACAATATCGTTATGAGAATCGAAGTCTATCGAGATATCGCGATGAACTGATATAGTTTTAATTCGACGTTTCATTAGAAATAACGTACGCAATTGGAGTAAGGTGGAAAAGACGAAGAAAGGGAGAGAAAGAGATAGAGAAAGAGAGAGGAGAGAAAGAGAGAGAGAGATAGAAAGAGAGAGAGAAAGAGAGAGGAGAGAAAGAGAGAGAGAGAGAGAGAGAGAGAGAAAGAGAGAGAGAGATAGAAAGAGAGAGAGAGAGAGAGAGAGAGAATATCTTATACGCTTCAGGGTTAACATCGCGAATGCTCCGTCAAAGCACAGCTAACGAGCTAATTATTGCTCTTCCTCATTTTCCTCCTCCTCATCTTTATCCACCTCTTCCATCTTCTCTTTCGAATACCAATGCTCGGAGGTCGTTCAAAGGACGACGCACGTGCGAGGACGTATCTCCACAACTGTGCTCGTATTAAAGGCGCATTAGCGATCGCTCCGTCAACTACAGAAATACCGTAGGTTATAATTGTCGTTTTAATTCAAATTTCCTCACCTCGTTAGTCATCTATATGAGTTCGTCCACTTTACTCTCATATGCAATTTTAAAACGTTCGACGTTCATCAAGGAAATTTATTTTCTGAATATATATATGTATATTTATGTCTTCTTTTTCTTTCTCTCTTAAAGTCGATTTCAATCGACTTTCATTGTTTTGATATATGTGTCAACGTGTTTTCTTCCAAGTGAATTACAAGTACTAATTCCATGAGTAGCGCGAGTAATCGATACTCTTGACTCTTTCAAAACGTGAACGTGGAATGAAAAATAAAGCGAGTTGTCCTATCTGAATCTCGTTTGTCCTACTCGCTCGGAAAGTTTCTCATTACCTTAGCTAAATGGGTCAAATAAAGTTTTAATTCTTTAGTAGAACGCTAGGGACGAGAATTTCTACGTTTACGATAAAAAGAAATTATACGATATCTCTATCTGCGTAAATTAAGTTGACTTCTACGCGTGGATATGAAAATGAATACATTAAACAAAGATATAAAAGGAAATGTAGAATTTCGTTCTATGATGGCGGTGTATGTATATGAAATAAAAATTTGAACGATTAAGAAAACATTAACGTCGTAGAAAAATACTAATGACGTTTCGAAGATACGATAAATTCTTTTCCTTCGATTACAACGTAAAATTGTAATGTACAGTTTACTTGGGAGAAAAGAAAAATAAAAAAAAAGAACTGACTAAGCGTAATATATTATTCATTTTCAGAAACGAGAAGCAAATGCCGTAACTCGTTTCATGAATAACGATTCCCGATGAATTAAATAAACGATCGATAAAATCAATTTCTAGTATCAGTCTGAGGGCAAAATTTAAGCGATACATCGCTCGTCGTTATAGTGTCATTGACATAAATGAAGCAGAAACGTAATACGATCTCCATGCATACGACCAACTATGACCCTTTCGTTCGACTCGAATGATGGATCTCACGACCTTTGGCAGTGTGCAAACGACATAGTCGATAATACTTGGACGCGCGCTCGCGCAAGCGTACTCAAATGAGCGAAGCAAACGGGTCGTCGATCGCTTTACCGAAAATTTAATGCTGCCGGCCTCGTTGCTGCTCGTTACCGCGCTGCAAATCGCGGAGTATTTGAAACACGACGTTTTCCGATTAAATCGCCACGATCGACAGAGAGAAAGAGAGAGAGAGAGAGAGGGATCTCGTCGAACGAATTTGACTTTAGCTTCAATGACGCTCAAGAGAATTTCTCTTGCATCTGTCTGTCGCATAACTGTATAAATACATAGTAGGTTAATAAGATTCTGGATGCAGGAAAAGAAATTTATTTTGTTATAAGAGAAATAACATATCTTTTATATCCGTTACATACTTTAACTGTTCATATAATACCATATCGTTCATAATTATTTTTAATGTAATACAGCATTTCAACGAATATAATAATTTCATGAAGTTAATTGGAAAAATATTAAAAAAAAAAAAGAAAGAAAAAAACATAAGTGAAAACGCGTGAAGAAACATTACTTTAACACTATTTTTACGAACAATCGAGAAAATATCTATTTAATTCATGTACTTATATCTTTCACCTACAACTAATGTTACTTCATAAAAGAGAAAAGATCGAATTTACGAGTAATCCTATCGGCTGACGAGGAAGCGTAACAGGTTCGATCATGGAAGGTGCTAGGAACGATAAAATTCGTTTTGTAAAAGCGACGAAGCGGCGACGAGTTACTATGGAGAGAAATACGCAGACGTCCGTGTTAAAAAAGAAAAAATGAAGAAAAAGTAGATACAGAAGAGATAGAAGAAAGAAAGAAAGAAAATAAGAAACGCGAAAACGACGACCGGGAACACGCGTTATTACGTCTATCAGAGAGAGAGATAGAAAGAGAGAGAGAGAGAGAGAGAGAGAGAAAGAGAGAAAGAGAGAAAGAGAAAAAGAGAGAGAGAGAAAGAAAGAGAGAGAGAAAGAGAGAGAGAAAAAGAGAGAGATCGAGCAATATGTCCCGAAATTGTTTCACTCTTCGTGCCGAGGCAAAGAGGAGATATAAAAATGTTCCTCCCGCCGTTCGTGCGTCGCGCTGCGCTTCCTGACCCGATATAAAGAGAAAAAAAGAAAAAAGATAGAGAGAGAGAGAGAGAGAGAGAAAGAAAAAAAAGAAAAAAGAGAGAAAAAGTGAAGAAGAGAGGAGAGAAGGGTATACGCCGCGAAGTAACTTTTGCGGGATGTGATGTGGAAAATTGGATTCAAGTTTGGGAGGATGGTGTGTAGAAGAGAGGAAGAGAAGGGAAGGATAGGGAGCAGCTCCTGGTGTGGTACGGTAAGGTCGTGTGCGGCTTTCTGCTTGTTGAGAGGAGATGAACAAGAAGAAGAAGAAGAAGAGGAGGAAGAAGAAAAAGAAGAAGAAGAAGAAACTAAGCTAGAAAAAGATAGTGAATATATGAGAACGAGCGAGAAAGATAGAAAGAGAGAAAGAGAAAAAGAGAGAGAGGGAGAGAGAGAGAGAAAGACTACACGAAGTCGAAGAAGCCACCGAACATGAAAGAAGGAAAAAGAAGAAAAAGAACAAGACTGAACTATCCAGGAGGGTGAAAGGAAGGTATACGAAGGTCTCCAAGGGTAGAAAGAGAGGGTACAGACACGAGGAAGAAGTTAGCTCGGGAGCAAGGACACGCTCTTTTTATTCTACCTTCTTTCTCTTTCTCTCTCTCTCTCTCTCTTTTTCTCTTTTACCAAGTTCCTATATTCGTCATCCTTTTCTCTCTAACGCAACTAATGCCGACGCTGTTCCCACAACTTTGCCTTCTTCGCTTCACTGTCTACTTCTCTCTCTCTCTCTCTCTCTCTCTCCTCTCCCTTCCTCTCTCTCTCTTTCTCTTTCTCTGTCTCTCTCTTTCTCTTATCCTCAACGATGTTACTGGCAAGAGTAGTAGAGCGCGCGCGCAACGAGCGACGTAGAAGTCGGGACACACCGTCGTTCGATTCGACCTTACTCTTAGTGTCCCGTCTACGATTTTCAACTCGGCGAAGCGGTTCGACCGAGTAATTCCCTAGTGGCCGGAAGCAGAATTTCTTCCACTCCTCCTCTTCCTCGTCTTTCTTTCCCTTCCTTTTTCTTCTCCCTTTTCCTCTCTCCTCACCCATACCACCCTTCTTTCCTTTTCTTTTCCCCTAATTTTCCTTTTTTCTTCTTTCTCTCTTCTCGTGCTTTCATCCACCCTCTGCCCCCATCTTTTTTCTCAGATCGTTTCCATGGCGCGAGGAGCACGCTTTCTTCCTTTATTTTCACGAAATAAAAGAAAAGCTGGTACTGTAATCGGTCCAGCGGCACTTTTTATATTCATTGCGTCCGCACCCACGTGCAAGAGAGAGAAAAAGAGAAAGAGAGAGGTAAAAAAAGAGAGTTCCATGCAAGCTGCTTCGCGATTACTTTATCAAGCATGGAAGAGCATTCAACATTTCCTACTCTCTCGTCTTCTCCTAGGAGATTTCGTGCCTCTCCTTACTAACTCCCGATCCCCTTTCCCCTCCCCTCCCCTTCTCCGGCCATCATTCGTCCCAACCCAACCACCTCTCTGCGAATCCTAATTGGATGTATTCGAATCGAGGATGCGAAACGTTGCTTTCCCGATACCGAAAACGATCCACCGAATAATTCTGATTCGATTCCTCGCTCCAATTCTCCGCACTAGCTATAGAAGGAGAAAGATAGAAAAGCAGAAAGAGAAAGAAAGAGAGAAAGAGAGGAAAAGAGAGATAAATGAAATTTCAGTAGAGGAATATGATGTTATTCTCGAAGTTCTTTTAACAGCATTGAATTTTTCATAAAACATTCACGAAAATGTAGGGATGCCAATTTTTGAAATATTAAAAAAATTTGATGTTTACTAAGAAAGGAATAGAATTTTACATGTAAATGTTATAAAAAAATATATAGATGGTTAAAAAAGAAAAAGATTGAATTACGATAAATCTAACAAACCACTATATTTCTCTTCATGTCTTTCTTACCTTTTTTAGCTTTTTCTGTTTCTCTTAATGTCTGTGCACAAAGAGAAAACATGATAAAATCTCATTGAACATAATTTCTTTGGATATATCGAGGAATATTAGACTCTCGTCTCGCGAAAATAGACGAGAAAATGAGAAGAATTCCATTGCCGGTTTAGGATATGGAAATGCAATCGGACGGTGAAACTTCGACGATGAAATTGCGCGCGTGCCTTTTGAAATTTGAGCATCCAAGAAGTTCTTCTTCTTTTTCTTCATCTTCTTCTTCGCTTATTTTGATATCTTACATAAAGCATAACAGGGCTTATTAAAAAATTTAAGAAACGTAGAAAAGCTTATTCCATTTCTGCATCGCTAGTTATTAAATGATGTTAAATTTAAAAATATGCAAAAATTTTACAAAGACCTTTACCGAAAAATCGAGGTAGATGCTTTTATCGAATTAAACAGATAATAGGAATAATATGTATAGGTAGACATATAATTCCATCGAAATTACAATATTGACACACTCGCAAATTATAGATATGCTTTTAGAAATAATTGCATTAATGAAGCTATAAATTATATTAATACTTGCGAGTTTAACTTTGTGAAAATGTATCCGATTCTACCTTTGAGCATTTAAAAAATGTAGATTTATTGGAATGTTTTGCGAAAAGGAAGTGAAAGATGGTATTGTTATCATTTTGGTAAAAGGGTGAAATTTTTCTTTTCACTTAACATATTGTTTATTTGACATTATCTCGTTTATAATCTTTCTTATGTTATTCCTCAATAACTATGTAATCTATATCTAATTAAATCAACAAAAAAAATATATATGTAAAGAAAGTATACTTTCTTCAGGTAGATTTGCCGCGCATCTCATAGCCCGCCCTTCCATTGTCCTTTATTATTTATAATTTCTTTTGTGATCTACAAATCGAGTCGTTAAGATTTAAAAGAGAAACGGGCATTATGAAATATAACATAGAAGAGAAAAGCAATACGAGAGCTAAAAGAAGATTCATAATATAAAAGAAATAAAATTTAACAGTGTGAATAATAAACGTTAATTGTCGTTTCTTTGTTCACAGAGAGACATATTTTCGTTTATCACCTCCCATAATCAATAAAAGATATTATATATATATATATATATATATATATACATGTATATTATTTTAGGTAGTTTAAATAAACAGTTAAAAATATTAAACTTGATCGAAAAAATAAATCGTTATATCGTATTATTGATTATACGAAAAATTCGTAACTAACACATAATACGAAACAGGAGATATTTATAACGTGATCTATCTGGAATGCGTTAACGTATCGTTATTTTTCGTATATAAAAAGCCGTATCAATGATACCGTGTGTACGATAAAAACAGAAGAAAGTATCACACCGAGAGAGGTATTCTCTCGATTCACACGAATCGCAATATATTTCTATGCATTCGAGTGGATCAACGAGTCGCTTGATCGTTTCGAGAGGAAATCGTTTAAACGTTGCGCAAATAACACAACCGACGTGTCGTGTTACAGCGGCCAGGACTTGTTGGTCGCAGAACCGAATAACGCAATTTCCATGGGCACATGGGACTCGAACGATTCTTGAAAAACGTTGAAAACTAATTATTTTATAAAATCTCGTTTTACATCGTAACGGTATTGCATCGTTTGCTGAACGAGCTAAGTGGACGTCCGTTAAACTTCTCTTTCTCTCTCTCTCCCTCTCTCTCTCTTTTTCTCTGTGTAAAAAGAAAGAAAAAATGAGGGAAGTACCAGTGATGTTTCGGTCGAGCCTCTGAAATGAAAAAAGTAATTATTCCACGGAAGGTCGGCCACCAGTGTGCGCTTGGTCGGCTGGTTGACATTTAATTAATTCAAACGACGCGCGATTCTTCGCGTTCTAGATGGAAAGAAAGGCGTAATGCTTAATTTCTAGTGTCGCCTTCGTGATACGGAATGCGAGCTCATTTCGTTGAAATGGAATTCGAGTGAAAGTAGAAATAAAGAAAAAAAAAAGAGAGAAATAGAAAAATTAAATTAGAATAGATTAGATTGAATCATTAATTAATGCCCATAATTATGTTTGGGAAAGGACAAAGAAAGACAGAAAGAGAATGGGAAAAAACAAAAAGAACAAAATGGGTGGGGAAACAATAAAACTATTAACGGAATGAAACTACTACAGTATAATTTATAGATAATCCGCATTTAAATCAGACAAAACGTACCCGTGTCCGAACATGTCGTCAATCAACGGGAAGTTTGACATGGTGTCCATCAAATCAGATATACCGTCGTCATATACTGCCTCGTGGTTGTTTTAATGGACCATGTCTACGGCACAAAATCCTTGCGGAATCAGCGTTGTTTCAAAGTTTTACCTATCGTTTACGCGACAGGTACATATACATGTATGTATGTATCTATCTGTCTATATATATATATATATATATATATATATATATATATTTATAGTAGATACTAGAACAAGTACTATGCTTCGTCGATGAAATATCTCGATGCAACGCTCGATACGAAAACAGAATATTTTATTTAAAGCGTACCTACCTTTGCATCCGAGAGTATTGGTAGCCACCGGCAATAGTGGTTACTCGGCACTGACCAACCAACAAAGTTTGAGTTATCGAGATACGTCGAACGATATAATATACTGACGTTATTCTCGAAAAAGAAAGAGAGAGAGAGAGGGGGGAAAGAAAGAGAGAGAAAGAAGAGGAATTTACCCGACGATCTAATAAAACACCGATACGTTCGCTTCGTCTCGCAGATGGAACGTGCGACAAGGGACTTCGAGAAGATCGATGGACAGAGAGATTTTTCGAAGCACCCTTAATCTTTTTTTCTTTTGTACCGATATCTTGACGATAGAGAATTTCGAATTCGAGTTCTTTTACGATGCTTTTACGAGCTTCTCGAGGTAAACGAAGATCGAGCTGATTTTCTTATGTCCTTATTTCTTCTTCGTTACATTTCTTTTCTTTATCTTTTTTTTCTCTTTTTCTTTTTCTTTTTCTTTTTCTTTTTCTTTTCTTCACTATGATTATATAGGATCGAGGGAAAAAGCTCGAGAGAGGAAAGAAATATTACGCGATAGACGATGATACTTTGGTCCGCGCTAGATGGGACGTGCGACAGAACGATCTCGCAGGATCAATGAAGCGTAAAATTTTCGTTAAGTCCTTTGCGATCGATTCCACGCCTCTTGCTTTTTGTTATCAGACTACGCCGGCGTAAACCGATTGATGAAGGACCCGAGAGTAAATCCTTTTACTAGCTTGTAAACAAAAGTAAAATAATAATAATAATAATAATAATAATATTAATAATAATAATAATAATAATAATAATAATAATATATTTCCACGGCTAACATGATTATCAGTTTTCTTTGATCTATTAACAAGAAACACGATGAACTGCTATAATTCTCTCTCGAAAGTATCACGAATAATGTTATGATGAACTAGACTCGAGCATCTTTCCTCGTAAAACTAAGAGCAAACGTTTTATGAACGTGGCCAAGGTTCAAGAAAAAAAAGATTCAAGGAAAAAGAAAAAAAGAAAAAGGAAGAAAAATGGAAAAAAAGGAAAAGGAGAAAAGAAAAAGAAAGTAAGAAAGAAGAAAAAGAAGAAAGAAGGAGAGTAAAGAAAGCGTAGTGTAGGTTCGTTGCCGGAAACGAAGACGACACAACGACGACAACTTTATCTACTCGACCCTGCGAACGAGAAGATAGTGGTCGTTTCGCGCGAGAGGTCCACGACTGGGATGGTAAAAAGAGAAAGAGAAAAAGCAAGACAGAGATTGACAGAGAGACAGAGAGAGAGAGAGAGAGAGAGAGAGAGAGAGAGAGAGAGAGAGAGAGAGAAAGAGAAAGGAAGAGAGAGGGAGAGAGAAAGAGAAAGAGAGAGAGGGAGAGAGAGAAAGAAAGAAATAGAAAGAGAATAAAAGAAAAGGTAGAAAAAGAAATGGTACTCTTTCGACGGCAATCTGTAACTTTGCCATTCGACGTTAACAAGTTGGCAGCAGAGGAGAAGGTCTGTGGTTCTTCACTGTCTGACTCGAAACTCCATCTCTACTGCTTCCTCCAGCAGCACTCTGTGCCGTTCGTGGCAAAGTACCTCCTTCTTCTCTCTCTCTCTCTCTCTCTCTCTCTCTCTCTTTCTCTCTCTCTCTCTCACTCTCTCTCTCTCTCTCTCTCTCCTTGTCCTCGTTCCAAAGTACCGTTCTTCGAATAAACAGTCTCGACTAGCGCGTTGGAAAGCTGGAGAGGGTCGACCAAGTAGATGGAGGAGGAGGAATAGGAGAAAACGACCAAGCGGTTTCCAGGAGTCGGCAAGAGTAGCAACGAGTGACGTGTGGTCCAGCCAGTCCGATTCGCTCAACCACGAACAAATTCCTTGATGACGTTGAGACCCTTTACTCTCCTTCTCTCTCTCTTTCTCTCTCTCTCTCTCTCTCTCTCTCTCTCTCTCTCTCTCTCTCTCTCTTTGTCTCGTTTGAGGTCCTTTTGAAATTCTAAAGTACGAGGAAATACCACTTGAGCATGTTTACCATATAAACCTATCATATTTCCGTAATGTATTAAAAAAAAATAAAAAAAAAATTAGAAGAGGAAAGAGAAAAATAATACGTGCAAGTCGAAAGTTTTGAGATTGAGGGAAATTAACTCTTTAATACGTTGAATAATGTAGATGTAAATTTTTTTTAGAGACGTTATTTCAAACGTTTAAAAAAATTTCATTAGTGACAGTTGAAAGACTCAAAATATATTATAAAAAATATATTTTCTTAAGAGTATAGTATAATGTGAAAAGTATGACTATGAATTCTTTTTATCTAGACAAAGCTATAAAAGGTTATTAAGGTAATTAGACAAATATGAGATTGGTTCGGTGATCAACGTTTTTGAATGATGATTAAAAAAGAAAGAAAAAAAGGAAAAAAAATATTTATAAAAGAAATATTAAACAAGCTACAAAGTAAATATTAAAGCGAATATAATGAAAAAAAAAGAAAAAAGAAAAAAAATTACATTGTTATTTTTTTAATGAAATTTAACGAAAAACTAAATTATTACGCATGTCTGAACATTACAAATTAAATTATATTCCATTTATTGATACATATATTGTAATTACGTAATTTTCCAATATATACTTAAATGTTATATTTTTAAGTAAACAATATCGAGAAAAAATAAAAATATTTGTAGATAAAAAGATGATATCCCTTGATCTTGTACGTTAAAATCGAACTACTGAAATATTTTTAATGTGATTATTCATAGAGAATAGTATTCGTGTTGGCATATATTAATTTGTAAGCTGACGGAAGGGCACCAGCATAACTGTCGAAATAATAAAGACGAATTTCTCATATGTACATAGATCTATTTTAAAGCGAACAGATCGGATATGTGTTTATGGATGTGTGTGCGCGAGCGTGTATATATATATATATATATATGTATGTATGTATGTGAAGGATGGTGAAAGAATTATGTTTCCAGTCGAGCTCGAGTTCGCTGGCTTGGCTGACAGTAACGAACGATATCGAGAATATGACGGCTACAAAACGGCTCTATTATTTATATCGGATACTCGAATGACACGAGTCCACATCTATCTATAAAAAGTAAAGAAAATAATAATACACAATGGACACAAATATGCCCGACGATTATCTTTACTATATTTTTATTCTCCATGGTCCGAACTTGGGATCTCAAATCACATTTTCCATAAAAGTTTAATCTCTTACTGTCTTTCTATCTTCGATCTCTCGTCATCTTGTTGTAACGACTTTGATAAAATTTCCGTGGTCGTAGATACATTCGCATTTCTTTTTATACGATCTTTCTTAGAGTTTTACATTCGCGAAGTTTAACGAGATCGAGAAAGTGTTGAAAGCGTCGAAAAGCGGAAAACTGGTCTTCTTCTTCTTCTTCTTTTTCTTCTTTTTCTTCTTCTTCTTCTTCTTTTTCTTCTTCTTTTTCTTCTTCCTCTTCTTCTTCTTTTTCTTTTTCTTCTTCTTCTCGTTCTCTTCCTCTCTCTCTTTTTCTCTTTCTCTCTGTCTCTCCTTATAATATCCCACAAAGTCGAGCTTTTGCTCACTTGAAACTACTCCAGCTTCCAGAAATTATACACCAAGCGAAAAGATATTCGTCCATCTTTTAATATTTAAGAAGACTTAAGAAAGACTTAAACAGTTTATATATCCAACTCCGACTTACTTCGATCGTGGTAAAGCAATTAAAAGAAAGTTTCTTCAGATTTCAAATTATAAACATTAATTTATCTGCGATCATTTTTTGAATAAATTCTATGATATAAAAAACAGAAGAAAAAAAGAAAAACAAATGAGAATTAATATCAAAAATGAAGATTCGATGATGAAAATTCGATAAAAGCGTCAAAAGCACTATGACTTTATGAAAGTAGAAAGGTACTCGTATATGTCGATAAAGAGAGAAAAAGGAGAAAAAAAGAAAGAAAGAAAGAAAGAGAGAGAGAGAGAGAGAGAGAGAGAGAAAAAGAGAAGGAAAAACGGAAGAGGGTAGGAGAGAGCAGGTGGAGACCGACTAAACGATTCGTCGTAGAGAGGATATTCTCTTTCGTCAGAAAGCACCTGTTGCCCTTTCGCCGGTTAATCCAAACGGCGACCTTTCGCACGACGTTTCCTCGCAAAACGATCCACGTATTTCTTCCTCCTTCATATCGCGTTAAATGATCGTCAGATACTCCATACTAATTAGAAGAGGGCTTAGATGAAAGGGTTGCTTGTAGAGATTTAAATCGATCACCTGTTGCCTCTTTCTCGTTCACGAATGAGAAATTTAGAAGAGAATATCATTGGAAATTTACGTTTTAATCGATGAATTATTCGTGATTAATATCGGGAAAATTATTTTCTTCGAATTTAAACGATCGCTATCGGAAAGATTGGACACGTGTTCGAATTTACACTGCAAGGCCATCTCTCGGTGACCTTAAGAAAACAAGCATCAAGGGTAACACGCTAAGATCCTTGGGTATTTCTATGAACGAAAGAACTCTTTGAATTTTCAATCAGCAATCTGTATACACGATGTTTCCTATTTTATTTGTTTATTTTCCATCGACTGGGATTATCGTGTCAGAATTCAGATATTGTATCCATTTGTAAATAATATGAAAATACGAACGAGGGAAACATTTAATTCGAATTTAATTCGACATAAAACAAGTTTTGATAAAGAAATAAATGGTGTAAAGGAATATTAAAATTAAAAGGATACACAAAAGAAAATGAATATTCCATGACACGCATATATTCGTTAAAGTTTTCAACTGTCTTGGTCTTTCTACTGGAATTTCCTCTCTTTTCTTCCACTTTGTTTAAATCAAAGAGTATTTCGGTGATATGTTCGAAAGTTCATAGATGCCTAGAAACGGTAGAAGGTCGGAAATAAATGGAACGGCAATAAAGGAAATCGTAAAAGAGAAAAATATTCCTCTATTCAAATGGCAAACTGTATCGTTAATATTTTCTAAATGCCAGTGAGATTTATGTTTCAAAGCCAACTCGTGGAGAAGCCAAACGACGACTCGATAAAGAACAAAAATGCGAATAAAGTTACGTACGTAGAGAACATAGTAATACTTAATTATAAGATTTCAATTCGCTGGACATTCACAATCATCATGCTTTAATTCAATGAAAGTAAATAACAAAAAATCTCTGGCTAATCTCGACTGAAACTATTCTTTAATTATAATTGCCTTGAGATTCTATTATTTATCCTGTTGCATTTCATTTTAACCAAGGAATATTTAATTATATCTAACGCTCTTTTTCTCCCTTTCGAACTGTTTATCTATTAACCTTCTTACTAAGGGAAGGACAAAGGATATTCTCTGTGAATATTCAGGAGCTTAATTGACTTTATTGAATGCTTGCATTTATTTCCTATGATCGCATTTGAGCTTTCTCTCTCTGTCACTCTCTCTCTCTCTCTCTCTCTCTCTCTCTCACTCTCTCTCTCTCTCTCTCACTCTCTCTCTCTCTCTCTTTCTTTCTCTTTTTTTGTAGGAGGAGCAAACGAAAATATAAAAATCGAAAAACTTCGATAATCTTTATCTCTGGAAGCCATGAAAATCAACGTTAATTTTTCAATGTTCCATCGATCAATCTTAATGAAAACAATCGCATAACGTGAGTAACATCATTGATCTACTTCATTCATTATTTCTCTTTCTATGCCCTGAGATATTATAATCATATTATAATTAACTTGCTTACTCTGACATCGTATTCTCTTGCAAAATAACAAACTATACAATTTAATTTGTTATGTCCTTTCTCTCTCTCCCTCACTCTCTCTTTCTTTTATTTCAATATCATCCGTGTTCACGAGACTTTAACACAAACTAACGTTTACAGAGAATTATTTCGAGCATGTAATTATCAAATAGCTTTTTATTCTATTCGTATATACTCTTCCACGCAAGAAAGATTTCAATTTCCCACGTAATGCGAGGGATTATTTAATTTTTACATTCAACGGATGAACAAAAATTGGCCTCATCTCTCTTTCTCTCTCTTTTCTTTTATTTAATCCAAAAGCCTTCACTTTAATGAGCCTTTCTATCAATGATCTTTTCCATCAAAACGTATGCTATGAATGGAAGTAATGCGCATATGTAAGCTCAGCCAGTGGTTAAATCCCAGGCCTGTTTGATCACCCTCTTTGGACCATCACCCAACGCCCCAAGGGGTAGGAACGAATACGAACGATACGAGAGTAAACTGCGTTCATGATTCAATCAACGAAGTTAAAGCGAGCGCAAAATAGTATCGTGTATCCCCGTGACAACCCCTTTGCGTTCGTTCGAAAATGTTGCCAATCACTCTCTCTCGTTCACCACGATGATACCACGTTACCTCTCTCATATAATTTTTCAAGCCGCAGTATGAACTCGCATCGGTAAATCTAAATTTCCTGTGTCGAATAATAAAAAAAGAGAGAGAGAGAAAGAGAGAAAGAGAGAGAGAGAGAAAGAGAGAGAAAATAGAAAGTAAAACAAAATTGGAAACATACTTCAGGACACGAACAACAAAGAAGATATAATATAAATAATAACAACAAATACTTTAACAAATGTTGCTCTATATATATAAAATAATTGAGAGGAATCGATTTTAATTAATAGCAATAAATTACGGTAACCTGTTTCGTAACTCATCAAATGTTATCTAAACAAATCATGATTGACTCTTTGATCTTTGCTAATCTACAGATAGATGAAAACATGAATACAGAGAAGAATATATATATGTTTATCCGCATAGAAATTGTATAGCAATAATTGTAAATCCATTATTGTTCCCTTTGTAATTTGAATTTGTCTCATAACCTCTTAATAAAGTTTCAAACATTTTTTTCTTATTTAAACCCATAGGATACACTAACAAGATTTTACTATTAAAAACTTGAAAAAATTCCTCTATATGAACATATTTATACGATCGAGTTACAACGTGATATAACGTAGCATCATCGTGTTTTATATATAAGGTGTAATAAATATTATATTTACAATACAAATGATATATACCGAACAAAGAGAATTTAACGAATGATATATTTAACATTTGATCACCGAAAGATAAGTCTCTCTTTTCTTTTTTCCTAAAAATAGAAATAAAAATCCTATCATAACAATTAATACTCGCGTGTTTTCTGTATAACGATAACAACAAAAATAGTCAACTCGTTTCTTTTATTTTATTTAGATCGATTCAAAAATATTGTTAGGAGAAATGTAATTAATATCTAAACCTTTTTCATTTTCTTTCACTCTTTCTTTCTTTTAATCTCTCTCTCTCCCTCCCTCTCTTTCTCTTTCTCTCTCTCTCTCTCTTTCTCTCTCTCTCTCTCTCTCTCTCGAAAAGAGAGGGAAAAATACTCGAATCACCACAAAATTCACATTCTCGGAGTTTAGATATTTACGAGACACCGTATCGTGTTTCTCATGGCTTGGAGAGAAATGTTGCGTGGTAGGCTGAATATGATCGATGGGACGAAGGTAGGTACCGAATAAAGATACAAAATAGTTCAAGAAAGAGAGAAATAGTGAGAGGGAGAGAGAGAGAGAGAGAGACAAAAAGGAAAGGAAAAGAACAGGGAAAAAAAGAGAAATAGAGAAGCCAAGCCCGAATAGAAAGTGCCAAGCCGGCGCCACTGTATCGAGACTCACGGAATCGCGTTTAATCTCGCAAAGCTTGACGCGATCCATCTTTCTTGTTCTTTCAAGTAAAGAAAAAGGAAAAAATAAAAAAGAGAGAGACGAAGAGAGAGAGAGAGAGAAAGAGAGAAAAGGAACAAAAAACATACGTCGCCGTCTTTAAAGTCTCCAATTCTTCTTTTCATCACATCTTCTTCTATTCTGCTCTATCGCCGTCGTTCTCATATCCATCCAAGTTGTCTTCAGCTACCTACGCCATTGCAGACGCAGCCATTGAAAATGTTCGTAACAGTCTCGGATCTCGCGGCACCGAGCTCCTTGTTATTGTTGCTTCTGCAACTGAGTAGAAGGCTGCACCTCTCGGAACAGCCGGAAACTCGGCCACCTGGGAAATACCTCGTAATGCCCATAAAGCTGGCTCTCTCTCATACTTCTCTCTATCTCTCCTCTCTCTCTCTCATTTTCTCTCTCTCTCTCTTTCTTTCTTTCTATACCTCCTATTCTCCCTCTCTCTCTCCCTTTCAACTTCAATCTCATCCTCTCTCTTTTATCTTTCTTTATCCGTTTGAGCCCGTTTTCACACTTTATCTCTTTCTATACTACCTTTCTTTCGTTTCTCTTTCTATCTCTCTCTCTCTCTCTCTCTTTCTCTTTCTCTCTCTTTCTCTCACTCTTTCTCCCTTTTTTCTTTTATACATTTCTTCGTTCCTCTCATACCTGGTTCATTCGTTACTCGCTATCTCTCGACCGCCATGAATGCCAGTACTCACTCGCAATAGTAGTGTAACGTACATACGACGAAAGAATGAAAGACCTTCTTGATTCGTCGAATAAAGCAATGGCTACTATTATTATGTATCACAGACAGAGCAACAATTTGACGCGTTTATGAAACCTAATAGATCGCAGTAAAATAATTAGGTTACGTTGGAAATGATTATAAAGTTAAAGATGATCATTCAAAAGATCGTTATCCTATATGTTTATTTATTTAAATATTCTTTAAATTATAAATATTTATGTATAGGTATTATGCATCATAGTAATATTTGTCATAATGTCTTATACATTATAAAAACAAATATTCGATGAATTTTATTTTATTATTTCAATTTTCTTTCTTCGATCTTTGTTTATCAATTTTTGCCTTGGTTCCTTTGTTAAAGAAGCAAATCAGTCGATAAATGATATAGAAAACGAATAGAGAGAAACAGACTAAAAAGAAAATAACGTCTAGAAGATTACGCTGATACCAAGGCTGTTCCGCTACGTCGCTGCGAATATATGCTAAACCATTTCCTCTTCCGACATATTCGATCCACCATATAGCTGTCTCCAATGGATTCTCTGGTCGATCTCTGAAAGCCTTTGAAAGCTTTTTCATATTATCCCTATACCTGAAATCAAACCAGAATATAGATGATTAACATTTCTTTAATCCAAAACATTAATACATATTTAATCGATAAAATCACGAATAAACAAAATAACAAAAATTTTATTCGACGAGGCTGATTTTTTTTATTACGTAGTTTTTATAATTAATTTGCACATGTATTTACAACTAATAAATTTCCTTAGTTTATAGGATATTTAACAAAATTTGATAACGTTGAAATTAATTCTGCGTATAAACGAAAAATAAATAGACAGAGTCAGAGAAAAAGAGAGAGAGAGAGAGAGAGAGAGAGAGAGAAAGAAATAAAAAACATTTGATGTCCAGAAAATCGATGCTTTAACATTCTACGTGTTTTCTTTCTTTCTCCTTTTTTCTCTCTTTCTAATTTTAAGTCTTTCTATCGACCATTTTCTACACGACTCATGTTTGTTGCCTAACCACTACGAGTACTTTTACTATTGCTCCGTAAAACTCCTTTCACAACGATGAAACTAGTGGACGCAACCAAATAGTGGCACTTCGTTTCACGTAGATCCGTTCATGAATGTTACATTCGCGAACACGCGAGGAATTGGTGTTACAACGACATCGTACCTTGCTTGAGTGTCATGCGAGTACAATGACGTTTAAAAAAAATATAAGAAGAAAAAGAAAAGATACGGGAACGTTATGTTCTATGAAAGTTATGTTTATTGAAGCATCAACATAAGTATACATAAGAAAAGAATAAAATTGATATATGAGAAAAAGAATATGCAATATCAAAAAATAAATACGATACATAAATTGAATATACGATACACAGACCGTACGAATTACAATGCAAAATAAATAAGATAAAAAATAAAATGAAAACAAATAAATATTTAGATTCATATCTATATAACGTCACTTTGTCATTTTGTGACATAACTCGCAATGTCACTTTGTCACTTCGTGAAATAAGCCACGATATCACTTTGTATAAAATTTATATATTTATTTATATGTCATAATTTAACCATGCATAAAGTTTGTACAAAGAACAACGTGTAATCCTTTTTAATAAAATAAAATATTCATATATCATTCGTCCAATTTCTCTCGCAAAGAAAACTTTATTTCGTGATTAAACACATAGTTTACTCTTCAGGATCAAAGTACCGGCATGGAATATCTCAAACAAGTCCAAACATCGTCTCTCGTATGTACGATGAGTAGCACTGAAGGAAAAGTGGTGATCTCGAGTGAGAGTATTAACGAATAGAGGGAGAAATGCAATAGGAGTTATAGAATAAAAGGAGAGAAACATCTCTCTCTCTCTCTCTCTCTCTCTCTCTTTCACACACAAACACAGACACGAACACACACCAAGCTCGTTCACTCGGACGAATCGGGACACACAATTTACCAATCGGTACTCTCCATTATTCGTGTTTACAGCTGCAGCCCGCGAATCAACCTGGTAGCCGTTATTTGCTTCGGTCAAATTCAGTCGCAGCCCTGCGGCGGTTTTGAATTAACCATCAATTTTAAGCGCGTCGGACACCCCGTACGTTGCACCCCGTTTACCACCCTCAACCCTCGACGATCCCTCGCCACGGAGATATCGATGTTTTCATGTTATCGAACGAAGCTATAGGCCGATGGAATTAATTCGTTACTCTCGTGATTGTCTTTCTCTCTCTCTCTCTCCTCTCTCTTTCTTTTCTCTTTTCTTTTTTCTCTTTCAAGCTACATATAGATAGAAAGAATCAGGTTTACATTGAGTTTATTCTTTTTTATTAAGCTTACTCTTTCAATGTGATGTTCAACTTTTTAGACTCTTGAAAAAACTATCTAAGAGGATAGACCGAGCATATTTAATAATTTACTTGAGATTCCCTTTCAAAATAGCTAATCAACTTGAAAATCAACCTCATTAACTTCACCGCGATAATGGAGATGTTTAAGATAAGGGTTCCACAGGTACGGAATTAAATATGGTATGTACTTTAGTTCTCTTTCGTGACCCGTTCGTCTGTTGCTAGTTGGAAATTCCCACGAAAGTATTACCATGATGATCGTTTGATTCATTAGAGATAACATCTGATAATGTTATCATGCTTACGTAACTCGTCTACATAGCTTAATAATTTTTGTAATTGAAATTATTGATTCCTCGACATTATAAGAAACTTCTTACTTTCTCTTATCAATATCGATAATATAGTATTGAAAAAGGATCGACTCGATTGAATGATCGTTATATTTTTAGAATCGTATCGATTTATTCAAAAAAAGAAAAAAAGAGAAAAATTATAAATAATCATAATTATTATCATTATTATTATTAAAATTATCTATATGATAAGAATTATCTATTGTTAAGAATTATTACAACTGGAACAGGCCCAATTATCCATTTCCATTTTCTAAAAATCACGTTTAGTCTCTTTTTTTGAATTTCTCTTTTTTTAGATTTTTCATTTTACTTTTGCTTCCTCTTTCCAGAAATCCTCGGCAAACTCATTTCAACTACCAAGCTCACAACACAAAAAATGCAATAAACCAATACATACAAGAAATACAACAAGTTACATGTAATTATACAAACAAATTTCAAGAAAACTTATTACTTTTGGGAATCGACCTGTCTGTTAGTAATAGAAAAAAAAAAAATATGGATCAGGAGAGAAATACGAGCAAATAACTTGGATTTCGCTTTTATGTCGCGTACGGTAACTACTACTACTACTATTACTACTACTACTACTACTACTACTACTACTACTACTACTACTACTACTACTACTACTACTACTACTACTACTACTACTACTATCACTATTACTATTGCTGCTACTACTACTACTACTATTACTACTACTACTACTACTACTATTACTATTACTATTATTACTACCACGATGACAACAGGAGAAGAGAAAACTCGGGTGTACTGAAAAAGTAATAGCGGTCGCTCGCACTCGCCTGAAGCATCAAGTTTTTGAAAAGTTATATAGGCCGGTGAAGCTCGCATTCTTTTTTTGCTCTCGCGGACTTTTATGACAATTTTCGAAGCGCGGATTTGTATTAAATGCAACCCAATTACTGTTGCAACATTATATATATATATATGTATATATATATATATATATATATATATATATATATATATATATATGTATATATATAATGTAATAATCATATATATATATATATGTATATATATATACATATGACTGCAATAGGGTAAAATGATATTTAAGAAGTGTTAAAGCTAACCAATAATAGATGTTAATTGACTGAAAAATGAAGTTTTATATCGATAAATCAGTCTACTTCCTTTCTTCGAAAATAGAAAAAGGAGAAACTCAGAGAGTCAGATAAATTTTTCACATATGTATAGGAAAATATGAGAGAGAGAGAGAGAGAGAGAGAGAGAGAGAGAGAGAGAGAGAGAGAGGAAGAGAACGACTAACATACTATTTGTCTTCAAACAGAACTGAGAGAAACGCCGTTAAGGTTATCAGGAAAACTATCTAGAGGTATTATTATAGGAACACATCGTGGTAATAGTCGAACGTCGAACGTAATGGTTCCGATTATCTCGACTTCTCTCTCTCTTTCTCTCTGTCTATCTGTCTGTCTGTCTGTCTGTCTCTCTTTCTCCCTCTCTTTCTCTATTTTCCTATCCCTTCTTCAAAAAGAGAAAGAAGAGGAGATGATTCATCGGAAATAAATTTGGTAGATAAGAGAAGAACGTGACATGAAAGAGGTTCGAGAGAGAACTGACCGATCTTCGTTGCTCGACGTAATTGGACGAGCTAACGTAGAAGAAGAGAACGTTCTATTGGCTAGTTTCTTCCTTTTTCTTATTTTTCTTTTTTTCAGCATGAAAGGGAAAAGGGAGAAAGAGGGTTTACACGTTGCCAGGATAGTTCGAAGGAAGTAACGTTATCGGAAGTTGTCTGAATTATTTAGTCACGAAAGTCTGAAGGCAGATGTCGCGAAAGTTACGGTAGAAACCATTTCTAGTCCCATTTCGGAGGCCGGATCGTATCTCCAGGGGATCATAATTCCCACGATATCTTGGATCGTTGTCGCTCGGCTCGAGCTTTCTCTGTCTCTATCTCTCTCTGGCACGTTACAAACTTACTTTCCCCAACTTCCGACTTGTAACGTTATTACCGAGCCGCTGGAACCCTTACCATCTCCCTTTCCGACCATTCTACACTCCTTATTCTTATTCTGTGATTCGACACCACGACCGATTCGTTCCACTCTCGTGTCTCTTATTCTTCTCTCTCTCTCTCCCTCTCTCTCTCTCTTTCTCTCTCCCTCTCTCGAATTAAAATAACATAATGTACCTATCGTATTAGTGTCAGTGATAATGATAAATTCCTATAAATCTATCTTAATCTTATTTTATTTTAAGGAACTTTAAATTGGAATTTAAAAAATATGTTATTTGATTTCTATCGTTGAATTTCATTTTAGAATTAAAGAAACTCGACAAAGATCGATTATAAACCATTTTAAACCTGACACATATCCTTTTCTATACTTATGCATCGTAAAGAGTTATAGATGGGTAAGAAAAATAATATGTTACTTTTGTTATCGACCGGCCGACCATTTTTGATTACGTGTCACGAAATTTCAAGTAGACCGAAAAGAACTAACTATATTCCAATATGAATTTATTACAAATAGTTACTAATCGATACTGTTGCAATTATATCAATTCAATTTTTTCATCGATTTTTCTAAATCCAATGAATGAATGCAGAAGCACATTCGAAAAACGAAGTTAGATTTACTTCGAAGTATACGATTACCTTTATGAGTCCACCATAATTCAAGAGACTTCTTTGCAACAAAAATAATAATCATTTCGATCTATCCTTTGAATTAAATTATCGAATTGAATGCGACGATTATTACGCTCGAGGGAGACATAATTCGCACGATATCTCCGCTCGTCGCTCTGCCAACAGTCCTGCTCTACGTTATAAACTTTGAGACTTGTAACGTTATCATAGAGATGCGACGAGACTCTCTCTCTCTCTCTCTCTCCCTCTCCCTCTCTCTCTTTCTGTCTCTCTCTCTCTCTCTCTCTGTCTCTCTCTCTCTTTTTAGTTGCCTCTGATAACTGATATATGCCATAACTCGTGCACGCTACTCACGTGTTTTCAACGAAAAACTTGACATAAAACACATACACACACACATTCACATGTAGCGGTAAATTTCAGCTGGCGCGATCGTTTAAACCTAAAATTCTGACGAGCTTTTCATCGAATATATTTCTCCTCTCGAACGATCCTGTCCTGTTTTATATTTGAAATTTTACAGTTTCGAAAAAGGAAACACTTTGACAATCGAAGTATTCGTATCGAAATAGATGTTACTAAATAATACGATTCTAAAGTTCGAAGAGCAAATCAAGTGCGAAAGCACGATTTTAACGGTCCGTCAATTGTTCAAAACTGGTCATCAAGCTAAATGAATTACTTTTCATATTTCATAATGATAAATGGAATAAATTTCTACATACGTATGTATTTATATATACATACACACATACACACATACACATACATCTATATACATGTATGTATATACGTATACGAATTTAACGAACTGTTTTACGGCGACAGTAAAATTTTCTCTTCGCTCGTTGAAAATAATTATTAACATCAAAATTTTATTATATTTCGAAATTTGCACCATTCTTAAATTAAAGACCCTTTAACTTCCAACAAAACAAGTAGATTCGAATTTTTAACTTTACATTCCTGGGTAATAGATATTTCACTCATTGAACAAAGCTACCGAATTAATGAAGCGGCGAATTAAATAAAAAAAATTAAAAAATAGAATAAAAGAATAAAAAAAAAAAATGAAGAAAAACAATGTTACTTCGATATAGAAAAAATCGGATTGCGAGATATCTCGTGTCATCTATATGTAATATACGTATAAACGATAAGCTATGTGTGATCGAAAAATTGTACTCGATCAATACTCGATTTCTATAATTCTTCATCATTCTCATCGAAACAACGAACTCGTTGATCGGGATTCTAGAAAAGAAAGGAACGATCTCGTTAAAATTATTCGTTACGTATATACGCATATATACACACATATACGTATATACGATTTATGAGTTTTTTAAATTCGTCTCGTCTATGGAATAATCGTTGCGATGTTACGCGTTGATCGTTTAGCAAACTAGTAACGGAATAATCTCTTACACCCTCGAGGCTTCTGCTAATTGGATCGAAAATGGAAAAATGCTTCACTTCTATATATCCTTAGATATAATATAGAACTATATCAGGTGTTTCAACTAATTCAAGCACTTGAAATGTTTCTGTTATAATGATATAAAAAAAAAAATATGTCGAAGAAAGAAATCGTTCAATTCGAATAAAAACGATTATTCAAATTAACATAAAATTTTAGTCAAAATCATTTTTCTCGAGATATTAAGACTAATGATATTCCTTTAAACAGATCAACATATTTTTATTACCGTAGTATCGTCGTCTATAAAAAAAACCATTTTTCAAGATGTAAATTTATTGATCTTCGGATGAATTTTGAATGATAAAATCTAAACTTTAAACATTTCAAGGCAAAACATTTATTTTAAAAAGTGTTCAAAATAATTCTATCAAGTTTGATACATTTTCAAAGATATTTCAAGTCTTCGAGTTAGGTGAAACATCCTGTATATATGACATTTATAACACATGAAACACAAATAATGTACAAAGAACCTCGATTATAAATGCATGAAAGAATAAACATAACCGTGTAGACAATAGATCATGTCCTTCGCTCGTTCCTTTTCCTCACTCACATGCAGATGCATTCTATAGGAATCTATTTCCACCTAAAGAATCTATTTCTTTAAAAACAACGTTTGACTTCTGGCTTAAAAAAGCATTATTAAACGATCTTTATTATTAAGTATCAATTCGTAACACGTGACTGAACTAGCAATAAAGAGCTCGCATAATAATCCTAGAGATTATTAAATTGATTTCTACGGCAATTCAACCGCGAACCAAATCATTAACCGGTTGGATGATAAGGTACGTAATAATGAAGATGAATAATAATAGCTTTAACCGGCTAGTCGAAGCGTCTAATAACTTCGAATGCAGTTTGATTCGAAGTAAGAGAGAGTAAGAGAGAGAAAAGAGAGAGAGAGAGAAAAGAGAGAGAGACATACATATATATGCATATAGATTATATAAAAAGGAAAGAAGACGGAGAAAGTAAGAAGGGGAAAAGAAGCCGAAGATTTAATCCGAGATTAATGAAATGCAGCCGATGGGTGCAGCGAGAGGAAACGAAGAAAAGATAAAAGTAAAAGAAATGGCTGAGCGAGCTTCTGAGAACGAGAGAAGCAGAAGATAGGGAAAGGAAACGGAGAGAAGAGTGCGACGAAGTTAAGGAGCCGCGACGGATTTACACCGTCTATGTTCTTTTGAAATCTTTCCAGCGGCAGCCTAGTGATGCACAGAGAAACGTACGTCCATGACAGAAAAAGAGAGAGAGAGAGAGAGAGAGGGAGAGAGAGAGAGAGAGAAGGAGAAAGAAAAGTGAAAAAAAGAAAGAAAGAAAGAGAGACGGAGTAAGTAAAATGTACGAAGAAGGTGGAAGAAAGGGAGATAAAGAGAGAAAGAGAGAACGAGTACGACGAAATGGCCCTCGGGCCCCGAGCTCCGATCCAATTAGATTTTTAATAAAAGTTTACCCATCCCGCCGTTCTCTATCCTGGCTCGGTCTATTCCGCGAGTCACGTACCGGTCCGCGTCCCTACGGGCTGAGAAAAAGATTAACCGGTTCCCAGGGAAACCAGCCTTTTGACACCGACCTCTCGCATGGACCTTCGTCGGTGTCGGATTAAGAACTTCTCAGGCCAAGTGTTACCACCACTACCATTTCGGCCATCACTACTACTACCGTCTTACTCACTTCAACGATTTCCAACCACGAATCCAGAAAACTATTGTCGAATGATGATACTCGTAATACTTACTGGACCAGGGTATATTCCCAGAGCGATTTTCAGAATTAATCAGAGAGAAATTCTTCCAAAATATTTTCCAAAGGCATTTTTCTCACGTCTAAGATAATAAAAATATAATTAAAAGAAACTACAATAGAATTTTATGATCCCACTTATATCATCTTTTTTAAAAAATCTAATTGTTTTCGTTTTTAACAAAAAGAGATAGATTAAGTACTTACATACATCTTGGGTCAAATGTTATCGTCAATTTTATCGCGATCATTACTATCAATCGTTATACTTATTCGTCGACGTTTATTTTTCAACGATTTTTAATCACAGATCTAAGAAATTATTATCGAACGATGATACTCTTGATACTGGATCAAAGTATAATCCCTTTTTCCCATGAGTGATTTTCAATATCAATCAAAGAAAACATTTCTTTTAATATAATTTTATAAACCTTTTTTCACGCCGATAATAAAAAGATAACTATGAGTGTCATATAAACTTGATAAAAGATATGGTTCGGATGATGGGAATCATGCGATGAAAAAAAGTTAGAACAAAAAAATAGAATATTCGGTTACAACTACAATTTTATTGTACTCGATGTCGTCAATTTTTGTTCTTAACAAACGCGCTGTTCTATGAATTAAGGCTGCAAGAGATACTATTTTTTATTAAAACTAAAGATTGAGTTTATACCAACTAAAAACCGGATTAAAAAACCATTATTATAATATAACGTAGTTTTGATTGTTTTTCAGTTAAACTGAGATGAGTTAATTACCTTTATTAACCCTTTCGTTACTACGGGCAACTATAGTCACTTTCCATCTAATTGTTTTCTTTTTCAAGAAAAAGAGATAGATTAGATACTTAAATACGTCTCGGATCAAATATTATCGTCAATTTTATCGCCATCATTACTATCAATCGTTATACTAATTCATCAATGTTTATTTTTCAACAATTTCTTGCTACAGATCAAAGAAATTATCATTGAACAATGATACTTGTAATATTGATAAAGTTATCGAACTGAAGTATATTTTCTTTCAAAATCTTTTTCTATAATACATTTCTCACGACGAAGATAGTAAAAAAGATAACTGAAAGAAAATAAACAAGAATTTTATGATCTCACTTATGTTTTCTAAATTCTAATTTTTTTTCTTTCTTCCACCTTGTAGGGAAAAAATGAAGTAAAATATTGTAAACGATTTTAAGCGAGAAAACGAACGTATATTGTTATAAACGTTTGAAGATTATCATGCAATCTTGTTGTTTGTACGGCCACCGGGTAAAACTTCGTGCAGTGTTAATTTTCCATAAACGTATAACGCCGAGTATGCGAGAAAATGAGAAAGGGAGAGGGAAAAGGGGGACTAGATGATGGTAGAGAAAAATAACCGTTTATTATGCATTATTACGAGCAATATAGTCCGAGGCGCGAACGAACGAACGAGCACGTGGCTTTCATAAAAGGTACTTTCCCGGTGTTCTTCGTGTGGTGTATAAACGCTTGATTTAGATTGCACCGACAATGTGCACGCAGTACTTTAATCGTAATACTTCGTTCTATTTCTCTCCCTCCCTCTCTCTCTCTCTTTCTATCTCTATCTCTCTATTTCTCTCTCTCTCTCTCTCTCTCTCACTCCCTCATTACTATTTATTCTTAGTGATAAAATAAAATGATGGTTCCACGCTATCGTCTTCTTATGTTCAATTTTTCATAATTTTTGTGTTTTCCCTTTCTGTTTTAGTACCTATGTATATCTATTTAACTAAATTATATATAATATTTCTCTTTACTTTTCTCTCTAATTATTACTTATTCCTGCTGTTGAAACAAAATTGTGATTCACCTCTTTATCACCGTTTTCACGTTTAAGATTTTTCATAACTTTTTAGCACTTATATATACATTTATATACATAAATTAATTAAGTGCATATGCATTTGCGAAAAAATTGTAATTCATATAATCCACTTTATTCGTAAATATATAACCCACCCTGAATTATTTATCTTTTACCTGTAACATTTTTTCTAACTGCAACTAAGAAAAAAGATACGGCTTATTACAGTTACGTGAATTACCAGGCAATATTTCAAAATATCTCGCGAGATAATTATTCTTTGACATTATAACATTTTTTATTCTGAATAACGAACTACGAGAAACCAATTCGTGCAAAAAAAAATCGTAAGATTCCCCTTAATGATACATCAATGACTTTGAAATCTCATAACAAATGACCTTGATAAAAAATTCTTCTTACAATCAAATGCGCCTTTTAAAGCAGAGCACCATTTTTTGAGCATATTTTCATAAAACCAAAAATTGCGGAGCTATTTTAAAAGATCACCCTGTACGATTTAATTGTATGAATTAATTATACTTAATAATAATATTACTTAATTTCGCTAAAATATACTCACATTGTTAGTGATATATTTTCCTATTTTCTAATAAACTTCGTTCTCGAAAATTAAATTTGTCGCATTTGCCAAGAACCCGAAAATGGAAATATACATTTACGGTCGTTGCCATTACAAGGACGAAAAATTGAAGAGGAAAGAGTAAGGTAACGACAAAGATAGAGAGAAAGAGAGACAGAGAGAAAGAAAGAGAGAATGAGATAAGAAGAAGAAGAAGTAGAAGAAGAGGAAGAGTATTGGAGAATCCAATACGCCTCCATCGAGGCGATCTTTCATGCGAATCTGTTGTGGTCGTCGCAAGAAGATCTGCATTTAGAATCTTAAAGGGCTCCGCCGTAGACCGAACGAATCTTTATGGTCGATTTGTTCTTGGAGACGGCCGGTCTACGCTTCTCCAAATAAGTATTTCGAGTTCGAGAATGGGCGGGATCCTTGGCAACGGCTGCCGATGCATATAGATCGGCTACCCTGTCCCTGACACCAATTCTAAATTATCGCATACCATAAAGGCAGGAAGACATAAAATCTACGTACACAGAAGCGATTGGGACACACCGGGTGTCCGAACAATCGTCGATCGTTCTCCTTCGAGACGAAAGAGATTTTTTGAGAATTCTTTTACGCTCCGTTGGAAAAGACATTTTTTTCTTTTCTTTTTTTCCCCTCCCTATTTGTTTGCTTTCCTTAAGTTTCATTAAATCCGAACGAGTTCTGCTAATACTTCTAGATTTCCATTAAAGTAGTTCGTAAAATCCCTATAATCACAGATTGATAAAATGATTCTATCAAATAATTTTCCTAAAAAGGAATTAATAAAATGTAAAAAATTCCACTAAATGATAGAAAAATTTCTTTAATGATTGATAATGAGGCACTGATTCTTTTCGATATCAGACAATAACCGATATGAATCCGATAACAAACTGCCGTATCGGTTATCGATCTTGGCAAGTATCGTATCCAAGATAGTGGAAAGTATAGGTAATCGATAAACTCGTTGCCAACTGTGTGTAAGATACAATGTAACTATCAAACATCACAACCGAAGAGTATTTGATATTGGATAACATTTAATTGTATTATTTATGGACTTATTTCCAAGATATTACTATCAAGATTAATAAGATTATTGATTTTATATCGTCTAAATGTACCTTTTTCTCTTTCTCCCTCTCCCACACACACATACACATACATACACATACGTTATGCATATATTACATGTATTTATTATATATTACATTCTCTTTATGTTAGCTCATATACCTACATACATAGATATATATTCACATAGAAAACCGATCTAGTTCCCAGAAGATTTCTCTCTTCTAGACGGTCACGGTGGTCTGGAAGATCCAATCGCTTTTCAACGCTATACGTCTTTGTAACTCGATAAGTCGCCCGAGTAATGCTAGAGAGAGAGAGAGAGAGAGAGAGAGAGAGAGAGAGAGAGAGAGAGAGAGAGAGAGAGAGAGAGAAGTAAGAGAGAGAGAGAGAGAGAGAGAGAGAGAAGTAAGAGAGAGTGAAGCAAAGTAGGAAGAAAATTTCGTCGTCCAGTGAGGACGAAAGTAGAACTTCCAAGATTCTCAAGGATACGGCAGAGCGATATCGAAATTCGAAAATCTCACTCTCCTTCAAAGATATTTGAACGTAAAGTTCTTTCGAGTTCAGGTGGCGCTACAATTTGGAAAAACGTTTCAACGAAGAAAGGTCTCCTCGAAATTTTTCTCCTTAAATTATAAAACTCGTGAAGGGATTCATAAACACGAACTATACTATTACATAATTTAAACTGAAAATTGTTGAAATTTGATTGATATTTCCTCTATATCAGATTTTCTTTTCAAATTATTTATATAAATTACAATCGTGAAAATTCGTAACGAGACACGTACGAAGACTTTTCTTTATTCGAATAAATGAAAAGTTCGAAGAAATAAAAATATAAAATATATAATAATTAATCTATTATAAATTTAATAATTTTTTTATTTTATTTGAATTTATTGAAATTAATTAATTACCAAACGAAGGCTTACGTAATCAGTTAAATTATAGACTGGAGAATTTATTTTTCTTTAAACATTAATAAAAAATTAAACATTTTCTAAACAAACTTTCGAGAATTAACGTTTATCGCGTAATTAACTAAAATCTTTTCAAACCCATAAATATATGAAGATATTGCAAAATTTTTTGTACGAGCATATAATATAACCATGCGTTCTGGTAATATCCAAAGTTAGAGAAAATATTTTCACGTTGAAAAAATCTGAAGGTCCAGTAAAAAGGAGGAGGAATGTACGACAAAGGTTTCAGAGATATAACCGAACGAGATAAAAATCCTGATATCTTATCCTTCCCAGGAAATTTCAGTGAATCTCTTCGGGAACACGTGGTGTGACGATTTAAAATGGAGGAACTTTTTCTCGTGACGTAAAAGAAGTTTTCATGTTCAATTCTTTAGGATCACCATTGAAAAAGGAACCTCTTTATGGATTTTTCGAATCCACGTTACTGAACAAACAATCAATTCGCGCTCACTTTCTATCGTTAAGTTTCAGTATCTCGTATTAAATTGTACAAATGATTATAGTCCTCTTAAACTCCGGTAAACTATCCTTCGAAATACTTCAAACACTGTCTTATAGAAATTAACAACGAGATTTAATTTTTCCTTTACATTCTAAAGAATTAAATAAATAGAAATTATCAATTGTAGAAAGAATTATTAAAATATGAAATAATATAATCTTATACTGTTTAGAAATACGAGACAAATTTGGCTTCGTCTCTCAATTCTGCAAACAATGCAATTTTATAAATTCGTTATTTTTAATAATAATCATTAAAAAAAAAATACAAATTCTATCATGTATTTTAATAGAGAAAATAATCGATTTTATAACAAAAACCATCAATAAAAAATTTTATACGGGTCAGTCTATATCTATATCAAAAAATTTGACCTCGATAATTCCACGTTATAGTATAAATATCCCAATAAATTTCAATTCCATTTTGAACCAACACTATGCGCTTTTACGCGAATAAAGAGAAGGCGACTCCGTATGTGAAAAGTTTTTATTTTGTGTCTGCGTCCGTGTATATGTGTATATATGTGTGTGTGTTCCCAAAAACGAGCTCGACGAATATCGCAAAAATACGTTCAATGCTCCTGTTCTCTCTTTCTATTTCGCAGGTCACCGTGGCGGATATGTTTCAGGATAGCTATATGCAATCCTATGTGTTTTATTTGTTATCATAACGCGAGGTCGGCAATTAACGTATCATTACGTATACATATTTTGGACGGTTACACGGCCGAATATGAGATAAGTGGAACAAGAATGAAATGTGAACGAAATGCATATGGAAAGTAACTAAACCTTCTGAACATAGACGCTATTTTTCATTATTGTTGACCATTTTTATTGCCATACCTTTATTTTCCTTTTTCGTATTAATTTGCTCGAAATTTCACGAAAAGATTTATATGTCTTGAAACAGAGTATCCCAAAACTCTGTCGAGCAAAAACGAACTCATATATTAATTCAAATGTCGCTCATCACTTTGTTTTTCATATTTAAAAGTCTTCATGTTATTTATACTTTTATTCATACGCATGTTTGAGTCTTATAAACATATAATTTACATTTGTTTCTAATATTAATTATACATTTTAATAGCTATTGTAAAAACTGAAAACTAGTTCAATGTCATTTGTCAATGTCATTGATAAAAACATTAAATAATTCCTAACTTATGAGTTATCCTGTTCCATGATTTTTCTGATATATCTGCTACAGTAAAAAAAAAATATATAAAAAATATATCAAAGATCTAATAAAAAGAACGATTTGAACGATTTCTTTTTTTCCATTTTTATCCGATATTAATGCTCATGAATTCTATATGTAAACTTATGTATGTATACGTTTTAATAGCTATTGGATATTTATCGGAATAACATTAATCTTGGTTAACATATAAATAAGGGATAAAATAAGTCGAAAAAGGATAAAATTAAATAACTAAGGCTTACTCTTATACATAAGTATATACAATGTCACCGACGGCGTTCACCTTTCTACGATCTGGTTAGAACTTCGTGAAAACATTGAACAATACAAAAGTGAAAGAACAAAAGGAGGAAAATAAAAACGGTAGTTACGTTATCAAGGGACAATCAACGATAAACATTTGTTTAAATACTTGTACAAAAATTAGAGTGAAACGATGTTGTTATCAATAAAAACATATTTATATATGTTCGATCATTTGCAGATCGATGACAAAACTTTATGATGGCAAGAAAATAGACATCATAATGATGTTCAATATAATACAAGTAGCGTATTCGAGACTCGATTTGTGCTATCGCAATTTTCAAAGAAGAGCACCGAGAGGAAGACTCGTTATATCGCGAAGACGATCAACGATTCTTAAGAGAAAAAAAAGAGATAGAAAAAGGAGGTCATCGTCTTCGTCGTCGTTGTCGCCGCTTGCGCGTCGTTACGCGGCAATGCTCTTTTCGCTCTTCTATCGTATTTCTCCCTTTTTTCCACCACCCTCTTTGAACCATTACATCCCTTACGGGCGAGCAGGTGCGTCGAAGCACTCGGAGCTTCCACAGTTCTCGTACTTGTCCCTGCAAAAGGGTGTCGTCTCGACCTTCCTATTCCACCCACATACTCTCCCCACCCTTTCCTTTCGTATCAGACAAGAAATAAGAGTCCCAAGCACATTTTGCCTCTCGAATAAATCTGATTGGTTGAGAGAGAGAGAGAGAGAGAGGGGAGGGAAGAAAGTAAGAAGAACAAAGATACTCCAATGTTACGTCCATGAACGGGAAGGGTAGAAACGTTCACTTGTGAAACTGGTACTCTGTAAAAGGGTTACAAAAGAGAGAGAGAGAGAGAGAGGGAGGAAGAGAGAGAGAGAGAGAGAGAGGGAGGAAGAGAGAGAGAGAGAGAAGGAGGAAGAGAGAGAGAGAGAGAGAGAAGGAGGAAGAGAGAGAGAGAGAAAGATAAAGATATATGTATACAGAGGAACAGATGGGAGGAGAGAGATAAAGAGAGAGAGAGAGAGAGAGAGAGAGAGAGAGAGCAAGGATGAGAACAACAGGGCAATAAAGAAGACAAGGCTCACCTCGTCTGCCACGAAGTAGAGAGAGAGGAGGATGAACGTGAGAACGCAGAAGAGTAAGAGATAGAGAAAGAGAGTGAAAGAGACAGAGAGGGAGAGAGAAAGAGAATGCTCTGTGTCGAGCTAACTCGGCGACGAAGCCGCACTACGTTATCCCTCGAGCGTAACCGAAGAAGAAGAGCAGAAGCGAGGGCGTGTCTCGTACCTCCTTACAAACTGTCGAAACTTTGAATATGTCTCTCTCTCTCTCTCTCTCTCTCTCTCTCTCTCTCTCTCTCTCTCTCTCTCTTATTATCTTATGTCTCATCTCGTTATTTCTTTTTATTCTTTACGTGGTAGCTTTCTTATAAATAAATGTTAACTATTAAGGCAGATTTCTATATCAGCTTAAAAGAGAGAACCATTATTTTCCATTTCGTTTTAAGATCCTGGTATGCCTTCATGGAACGGTGGAAATTTAACCGGGAAAATGTTTCTTTAAAGGTGGAGTAATATAAACGTATCGGGATTAATTTTATGAAGATACGTGCCGTCGCGTTTTAACGGTTGGTGTTAAGCTACTACGAGACCTACGTGATTCGAAAATCAAAACTATGTCACTCGTTAAAAGGGATAGAAGTAGAAATAGAAGAGAAAAGGGAAAAAGAAATAATCGTCTTTTACATCCTCGGAAACTCGAACTTTTCGCAAAGCGAACGAAAAAAAACATTAGGAACATCTGTTCAACATAAAATGAGGAATATGTTACGCTCGTGGGCAACGAATCGTTGAAATTTAACTTCCAATTTGAAAACAAATTCTATATTCATGATACCATATCGTTATCAAGTTTTATGTTATATGAATAACCAAAATCGATTTATAACAAATGAGCGAAGCAAATTAGTTGAATAGAATAATATCGTAATTATGAACAACGAAACCATTTATGACGAAATTTACACGAAGCTTGAAAGGAGGTTATTACTTTGACATTTTCATCATACACATTATGGCTTCGCATAGTAAAACTACTAATTATAAAACTTATAGATAATACACGAGGCTATATCCTGGCAAATGGGGTAAGACTAATTATATAAAAAACTTTTTAATTACATTATATTATATCTATGTATATATTTATCTCAGCTTCAAACTCTCGATCTGTAAAATGTACCTTTACTATTACAATATATCCTGAAATCGATTAAAAAGAATTACGAAAGACGAAACACAGATCTCTGGAACAAAGCGATCATTATATCACCACAAATAAAATCGAAATAACGTTCCTTTTTATTCTATCGTGAAACAATAATGATACCAAGGGATTACAAATAATCGATTTAATGGTCCATAGGAAATCCTCCCAAAGAGGATTGTGAAGAGCAAAAGGGTCCCAGGTTTGATTTTAATCTCTTAAAAACGACATTAGCTGAAATTATTTCTACTAGAGGCGTTCGCGATCGAGCGCAAAAGTCTGTTCCGTGCAAAGCATTAAGAGAATGACCGCAATAAAATCGCATGGTGGGCTTGTGGTGGATGGGAGGATGTTTAAACGCGAACCACATCGCAAGCTAGAATGAGGAAAAAGAAAACTCGAAAGTTGGCTTGCGAGCGCAATCGCGTTCGGAGATCTTGTGAAAGAGAATCGAACGATCTTCTCTTTCTCTTTCTCTCTGTCTCCCTATCTCTCTCTCTCTCCCTCTTTCTCTCTATCTATCTATCTATCTATCTATCTCTTCTCTGCCATCCTATTCGCAGTAAGGACGTAGAGAATCGACTAGCATAAGATGCACGAGTACTGGCACGGTTCACGACTCTCGTGCGATAGGTCGTAAACCGTGTTCGACCATATTACTTTAAAACCATTTCCGGATGGTGGTGGCTGTATTTATCATTTATCGATACGAAGAGGATCCACGCCAAAGTGTTCTGCCTTATACGTTGATGACCCTGCCATTATTGGGCAATTTCTATTGCACGAGGAACGTTAACTGTTATTACTATTCTGCAAACTCGTAAGTGTACTTACAATTCTCTTCGTGAACGATAACGAAAAAACTTTTTCCTTTTGATTTAACAATAAGTACTTATATAAGCCAATAAGTTTTCAATACTGTTGAAATAAAATTTAATAAATAATATTATATACTCGTATGGGATAAGAATGATTAGAAACTAAATTAAATAACGAAGAGTTGTTATAATCTTATTAGAAAGAGTTTACAAAAATATGTATCTTTTAGTGATCTTTACTTTTTATAGTTTCATTATTATAAAATTCGATTATGTTTTCAATATAAAGAAAAATAATAATTGTAAGTATATCGACAAATAATGAAAAATAATGTATTTATTTTTGAAAAATTATCTTATATATAAGATTCATCAAATTTGAAATTTAATAACTCAACAACGACTTATCTAAAATATATGTATAGATAGTGTTGGAAAAACAATTCCCTGCTGTATCGCAAATTCAGAATCCAAATTATAACATCGTAATAAAATAGCTTTAGAATTATATATGTAGCTATAATTTTGACGTGTTATAAATAATTAACACAAGTCATTGATATTTTAATGATTTTTTATTTTATTAAATTACGTTTGATTAACGTTAAAATTATTTGCTTTGTAATGCCGTATGCGGTTTCAGTCAAATACCCATTTAAACCGAATGAATGAGTTTGAAGTGAAGTTAGATCGTGTCATAAATTGGGCGACGAGCCACCATTTTTGTTTATTCTATTTCGCATGATCTGTTGGTGAGTATGTGTCAGGTCAGTCAATTTTTTAATTGTCAACTACTCACTTTGGTATATGTTATCTTAAAAGTTTATCGTTTTTAATAATTTCGATTTAATGTAAATTATGTATAAACTTGAATTTCAATTATTTAATTCTCTATGTAATACAAATAAGACTTTTTTTAACTTATAACTTCAACATTTTTCGATCTCTAAAAAACAATATGACAAAGAATTAAAAATTAACTAGAGGATTGAAATATGCATATTAAAACGAACGTATTTTTCTATTCAAAGAGCGTTTCACATTGGTTCTTGGTAGTTAATATTTTATCTTACTGTTATACAAATTATAATTAACTCTTCTTGCAGTCAAAACCTTCAATCTGTTTTTTATTTTTAAATTTTAAATTAAAAATTATTTCGTTAAGACTATAATATTAATGTTTAATTTATCTAAACTGATATTTAGGGATGCCTCGAATCACTAATATTGCAATTCGCCTGAATACCGAAATTTCGAATTATCGATTGACATTACATCAGATAGATGATATAGTCAACAGTATCATATAGGCCTCTGTTTGAATCCGTTATTTACACTATAAAATAGTACATTTATTACAAGAATTAATACTATAAATATACTTGATAAAAAGAAAGCATAAAAAATATATATTTATATTTATCGATAAATGCATCGATTGATTAAATTCAATTGTTTTTTGTCTGGAAGCACACGAAGTCCGAACAAATTATGGGATATATCTAATATTGGATATACACCAAATACTAATACCTGAAATACACCAAATTTGAAGCTTAATAACTCAACAATGACCTATCTAAAATACATGTGATGATAGTACTTTTGATGAAAACACTTTGATGTCTAGCTAAAAGAATAAATAATAAAGTATATAGAATGTTATTTAATAATGTAAATGTAAATTTCACAGGATTCTCCAAGGTCATTCCAATAATTATTGTTCCTCTTAACATCGTTCGAAACATTTGGTTACATTTTTAATATATAGAAAATTTATCACGTATATATATTTAATTCGATCATATATTTCATATATATCACTATATATTTAATAAAGTGGTTTGACGTTTAATCGTAATATTTTTTGTGAATCCATTTTATATTACCTATACTAGGATAGTATATAATATATATTGTTTTACGATGAATTTGATAAATTTTCTTTTTGTATGTTTGTGAAATTCTATTATTACCTAGAAATTTACAAAATTATTCAGTATTCCATCAAATCATCGACCGAATAACCAATCTAACCGAATATTAAAAATGTATGTTGATTAGGCCGGCAAAATGTAATATTTGAAGCATCCCTTGTGGTATTGAATTTATTTATTCAATTATACTTACATATTATATACTCAATTCTGTATAACTTTTAAGGAAATTTCTATATTATTTTGTTAAGTATAACAGTTTTATTTTAAAATAAAACATAACAATTTATTTTTAAAATAATAGAACTAAACATTATTCTGATATTTATTGTTCAACTTTTATTCTCCTATAAAAGGAACAAATTTGTGATCGCAATTGGATTTTGTTCCTTTTTTTTTTCTTTTTTTTTTTTTTTTTTTTTTTAATATAAATATATCCAATTTTTATTTGAAATATAAAGTTTTAAAATATATATTTTTCTTTATTCTATATATAAAGTTTTTCTTTATTCAGACTGTATATTTTGAAAAAATGCTCATATAATCATAAATACATATTCTATTCTGGCTGATTTTGTAATAATAACATAACAATAATAACATAACTTGTTTCGTATTATAAACCAGTTATGAATCCATTAAATGAATTGAAAGAGATGTATATAAAAATACTATCAAATAACTCCTGTTTTTGTAGAACCATCCATTACTAAAGATATTTCTTTTTCTTTATATTTCATACTTGATATAAATATTTACACAAGGTTATATTAAAAACTTTGTACCTTGATATTCAAGATATTTACTATTACATTTTATCTACCTTCAATAACAAATCCATTTTTATCAAAAACTGTACATTTATTGTATATATATCTAAAAAAAAAAAAATGTCTACCATAAAATAGTTATTTATTTCACAATATTAATTATTTCCATAAAAAAAAAAAGAAAAAATTGAAAGAGACTAATAACATCCAATAAGAATGTTATATAAATAACGTATAGACACGGAAATCGAAGCCGTTCATTGAAATTCGTATTCAATTTATAATCGAACATTATAAATTATTAAATAAGGATAACAATATCAATATCGTAGACGGACCAGTGGAAGAGTATTTTAAAATTAAAGACTCTTCGATGAGAAAATCGTAGGAACATATGTAGATACTTTGTACATACCTATGTATATACGAGAACCATGTATGTGTACGTGCGCACACGTGTGTGTGTCTGTGAAAACACCCGAGAGAAAAAAGAAAAATAAATAGAGAGAATAGAAAAGCAATCCCATGGTAGAAAAGATCGAAGCAATTTAAGCGGCCACATAAATAAATAAAAGCTATCGTTACCTAGCCATGAGATATCTGTTCGCAAGTAATCCAAGAGCGATTAAATAGGTAAGTCGTAAGAGAAATATCGAGAACATCCGGATTGGCAAAATCGATAGCTGTGGAGAACAGAATAGCATCTAAAATTCAAAGCCACCCTCGTAAATCCACGAGACTGCTAATTACACTCGCTCGGAAGGACGCGGACAGCGTGCCGCAACTCCGCTAATCGCAATATTTTCATATATCCTTCCGTGATTTATGATACTCATTCGTTTTTCTCTCTTCCTCGACTTTTGTTCACGTTGAAAATCCAACGAACGCGTTTTCTCGATACAACGACGTAAGAGGATATAGCACTCGGCGCGTAGCAGATTTATTTCTTTTATTTTTGAAAGAAAGAGAAAGAGAAAAGAAAAATAAAGAGAAGGAAAGAGAAAAGAAGAGGAAAAAATAGATAGAGAGAGAGAGAGAAAGAGAGAGAGAGGAGTAGGTCCCTATGTCGTGGGCACGCTGCAAATCACTTTTAATTAGATTCGGAAGTGTTTCGCCATTCCCCGTAAGAATGGTAAAGAAAACGAGAGACCGAAAGGGGAATCCGCGACGTCGTTAAAAATATTACCCTGTGTAATTAAATACGAGAATATCCCTTTCATTATACGCTGTTTTTAACGCCCGAAATTCGCGCTTGTCGAAAAAGAGAAGAGAAAGAAAACAGCGAGAGAGAGAGAGAGAGAGAGAGAGAGAGAGAGAGAGAGAGAAAAAGAGAGAAAAAGTAAAAAGTAAATAGTAAAATGTTTATAAGCATGACCCATATTCGTTAGATAGGACGAAAGAAAGAGAGAGAGAGAAAGAGAGAAAAAAAGAGAGAAAGAGAAATAGAAAGAGAAAGAGAGAGAGAGAGAGAGAGAGAAAGAACGCATAATTCTAGACGCCTCATGAACGAAAATGTGCGTCTGCTTAGGCTAGAACATTTAACGAGCGAGTTATCCATATTAGAACAGCTGCGCGTATGACATTCCTAGTAATATGTACATTCAAGCGTATTCGTCGAAAATTCAAGATATTCAATCGTAAATTCATACTGTATTTATTACAATTCATTTACTACCTTCATTAAGAGAACGAGAAAAAGAGCAAGAAAGGAAAGAAAAGTCACGTTGCGAGAAAACGCTCGGATCAATACTGATATTTTAATATTATCTTTCATTATTAATAAAACATTTAATTATTCGATACCGAAACATCAAAATAAAATGTTTGATATCAACAGAAAAATCTTACGATATTTTTCGACGAAATGGAAAAAGAATAAATTACTATCTTATATTCATTGAACTACCTTATATTCATGTCCGTCATTTATTATTGCATAATAGTCGATATAACACTAAATAAATAACTGCCACGCATGAATTTTTATTTCAGGAAACAGAAAATCAATTATTGTTCATTATATATTTGAATGTATTAAATAAAAGTAGTCTAAATTAATTCCAATCTGAATTAAAATGAATTAAAGAATTAATTAACAAAGAAGTTATTTAAAAAGAAAAAGTTGTGTTATTAATTATACGATCGAAATTATAATATGTATTTTCAAATTCATGACCATCTCCCTCAAAGTTATCTTAATAAATCTGAAGAAAAAATTTTTCTTAGATCGAAATATCAAAAACAATGTAGACCAGAAAGAGTTAAAGGCTCGGACTATGAAAAGAGAGATAGACGATTCTAATATCTCATTCGGATCTCGTTTGTGTTTTAGATAGCACGTTAGTCAGGTCCAGCGAGCTTTTTTGCATTATTCGTTAGCCTTAATTCTTTTTCAAGGAGAAAGAACACTTCTAATCAAGTATCATGCTTTGCTAACGTCACTCGCAAAAAAAACCAAAGCTCGTTCTATCTCTTTCTTTCTCTTTTCCTCTTCCTGCTCCTCCTTTTTCTCCTTCACCTCATCCTCCTCCTTCTTCTTCCCTTTCTATCTCATTATACCTCAGATTTGTTAATTAGCCTCGACATGATTACGCGACACCTACAGTAAAATGTAACGTGTCTTCATTATTTGAACGTTAAGGAGAAACTCCCATGGAGTCAGTAGAATTTCGCATGATTGTCGTCTAGCAGCTTGGCTAGCAACAACGACCAACCGGCATCGGTAACAGGTGCAAATGAAATTTGTTTAGAAATAAAATTAATATTTAACGTACATACATGGGTATGTACAGTTACGCGGGACACCGTTTTAACGAGGGTATTATCTCGACCGGTAGTCGCGGAACGTTAGTTGAGTACGCTTAAAATACAAGGACGGCTCTCGTAAATCGCCCTGCTAATTAGCGTGATACGGATCAGCCTCTCGTACGACGACATAGAAACGAGAGAGTCGCGTCTGCAAACGGTGTATATTGTACATTTCGCTCTTTATCTATTTCTCTTTCCTTCTTTCTCTCTCTCTCTCTCTCTCTCTCTCTCTCTCTTTCTCATTCATTCTCTTTTTCTTCTTCCTATTATTACTCCGTCGAAAGGCGTTATCATGTGGCGTACACGAGCTTCCATTTTCTACTTTCATCGTTAACTCGAAAACTAACTCGATGAAAAGTGAGACACAAAAACTTGAGATTTATTAACCAATTTAGGCATATTTCTGATAAAACGTATAAATCTAGGAAAAACAATCGGTACTAAGGAATAGAAGAAAATTATTCGGTTATCATTGATTACAAAATTATCAATTATTTCGTCGATCGACTGATAAATTTCGTTTGCTTTTCTCTTTTTGTTTTCTCTTTTTTGCTTTTCTTTTCTTTTTTATCTTTTTTTTTTTTTTTTTGAATAAAATTGTTGAAACTTTTAATCACCTACCATTGCGGTTTATTGAACGAGCGTACAGTTTACCGATTAAAATTTATATTTGATCACTTTTCAAAGTCATCGGTAATACACGATTAATAGCATTTATATATGAGGTGAGATTCATTAAAAAATAAATTAGCTAATTAATACTTTTTACATTTATGAAAGAAGTTTCAAAAAAGGGAAAAAAAATTATTCTCTCCTTCTTTCTCTATCCACTTTTCGTGAATCTTAATCCGTGTTTATAAACGAACGTTGAAAAATAAATGATTAATAAGTCTGATGATCGAGTTATCCGTCCCTATTCTTTTTCCCCTCTTCAAATTAATGCATGAAAATGGTTTAGCGAGTTTGTCGTGGTTTTGCGTGGATTATCGTCGACGATGTTGGTCAGAAGAAAGACAGGAGTCAGAAACCGCGCAGAAACTCAACCACTGCCGCTTCGACAGAGTGAAAGAGTAAGAGAGAGAAAGAGAGAAAGAGAGAGAGAGAGAGAGAGAGAGAGAGAGAGATGACCCGGTCGACAAGTTATTCGCGGTTCACCATTGAATAATTTAACGTTTAATTTCACGTTGGTTCGTCGTCGTCATCGGCATACCGCGGTACCGTTGATTCGTACCGTGAAACATTTAGCACACGCCAAATTTCCCATGCGACTCGCCGGGTAATACCTACCATACACATACCTACGTAGGGATAAAGGGACACGTATGTACGCATGCGCGCACACGTGCGTAAGCTCGAGAAGCGTGTTTCGCATTCCATAACTCCTCTTCACCCACCCACTCTCACTCCACTCTCACCCCTGTCCTCATCCACCCGTATCCATTTTCACTCCCTCGTATTTATTCACTGATCGAGAATGATCGCTATTGCTTAATCGATAGATCCATAAACGTTTCCTTGAAAATTTTACTCGATTTTACCGAAAAATTTTACGACCTATTTGTCGTTTCCAAAAATGAATGAGATGGGAAAATTGATGGATGAATTTTGTGCTGCTTTCTTGATACAACGAGTTTTCTGTATAAAGTTACTCGCAAAGTGATTGGATTCATAGAAAAATATAAAAAATAAATTCCTCGGTAATTACGAGACACGTAAATCGAATCAAATTAAAGTATCTAGTCTAACTGTTATATTTTAATAACATTCTTCTCTCTTATAATGAATAAAATTGATAGTTTCTTTTTTGTCAGATATTCATCGTTACATTCCACTCTACAATCCTCTCTCACTTTTTTGTAATGCTTCCCTTATTATTATTACTATTATTATTATTTATTACTATAACTAATCTATAAATTTCAATATTTTCATTAGAATTGTTATATCTTCTGCTATTATTGTTGCAACAAAGTAACAAATTGTTATTCCAGAACATCTCTAAACCACATTTCTACTATTAAAACAAACAAAAGCTTTTTAAAAGTTATCCCGTCCCTTTCTAACTCGTTCAACAACCTTTTCCTTCGCAGATAATCTTTCTTAATCCTACATTTAAACTCCGATAGTTTTATCTCAATAACTAAAAACACCAATTAGAAACGAGTAAAGAAATTCTATTTCTACAAAATTTCTATTAATCCATTCAATCGCATTACTCTCAAGGCACGTATTCTAATTATTATAATTATTAATGCCAGATATCTTTTCTGCGATCGAGTAAATGTCATTTTAATTAAAATCGTAATTCTATGAGTATTAAAAGTCTTATCGGTTCTAACAATAAGTATGATACCAGTATTATTATTCGCAATTCCCGCTTGACGGGATAAGAGTTGGTAAAAAGTTGACGGAATGAAAAAAGAGAAAATCATTGTTAAGAAGAGAGAGAGAAAGAGAAAAAGAGAGAGAGAGAGAGAGAGAGAGAGAGAGAAGGGATGGAGGAAACGTAGCGTCAAAAAACGAGCAAGCTAGAAGAAAGGGTAGAAACGGCAGTGAACCGCGTTACGGATTAACGGTGCGCCGGTACGGCAACGACGATGCACTTCCCGCATATCCTAGCGTCCGGACAGCTCGTGAGATATTCAACGGAGCGAATATCCGGCCAGATTATACGATTTTCCCCTCTTCCTATCGTCTTTTTTTTCCTTTTCTTTCTAAATCCTGTGCTATGATGCTGGAAAAGGGAAAGAGAGAGAGGAGAGAGAGAGAGAAAAAAGGAAAGAGCAGATAGCAACGCGAAACTTCAACTCGGAACCGATATCTTTTGCAAAAAAAAAAAAGAAAAAAGAGAGAAGGAGAAAATTGGCGAACTAACGATACACCAGTCACGGTTGAAAGAGATGAAGAAGACTACCTAGATAACATACCTGGTGTTATTGAAAATCTCGTCTAAAGCATGCCTGAAGATGTCCTCGTTTATTTCCTCGTATTCGAGTAATATAGATACACCTCTGTACTCTGCAGTCACAGCATTTACATACTGATCACCGTACATCGGTATGAGAACCATTGGGACAGCCGCGTACACAGCTTCCGTAAGACCCAACAAACCAGCATGACCCACATATGCTTTTACGTTCGGATGATCTGAAAAAACATTTGCGAAATAATTAATAAAATTATATGGATCGATATAAAATATAATATCTATTGTAAAATTCTTCCTATTTTTTTTTAAGTAAATAACAAAAGAAATAAAATACATCTCCATGATGGTCATTAATGTTTAATTGACAATGACATTTTCTTTAATATGAAGAACTTCGTCCGATATTGATCAAAAGCTTTTGAATTTCTTTATGATAAAAAAGACTCGTCCTTGGAAAATATAATCTCATCCAATACGAAAAGAACTTTTTAATAAATTCAATAATTGGATCACTATTAAGCGTTTTCGTTACAACCATGCTTAATAAGTAAATGTTGATGATAAAAAAGTTAAAATCTTTTTTTAATTATCTTGTTTTAAATTCTATGTTAATAGGATCATAATGTTATCGCATCGACTTGAAAATAAAAAGAGAAACGACTAACTTCTCCATCTACTCTTTTCAATTTTTTCCTCCTTTAAAACCATTCCAACCGATTTCCCCGGAAGGCAGAAAAAATAATTCCGAGTCGATCGAGCAAGAACGATGTAAAAGCAAGCGAAGCATAAAGTCTAGGAAAGAGACACAAACCGATGAAATTCGTTCATGATATCAAAGCAAGGAAGACGATCGAAGTGCACGTATACTGAAAAAATATAAGAAAAGAAGACATAGATAGAGAGAAAAAAGAGAAAGAGATAAATAGAGAGAGAGAGAGAGAGAAAGAAAGAGAGAAAGAGAGAAGAATCTCAACACGATTCGAAAGCAAGTAGCGATGAGAAATCGATCGACACATTAGAGGCCTTCTTCTAGGCGAAGAGCAAAGCACATCGTGTAATCGCAAAATTCGATGGAAAAATCGTTGCCGAGTCGCTTATCGCTGACGACAGTACCACCTTATTCTTTCTTTCGATCTCTCTCTCTCTCTCTCTCTCTCTCTCTCTCTCTCTCTCTCTCTTTCTCTTTCTCTTACACATATATACTTCTTAAAGCGTTGATGATGAAAAAGGATAGGCGACACACCCTCCTATTCGACACAGAATGCCACCTCCAGCGTCGATCCTAATGTCAAATTCCATTACCGCGGCACGGCAACCCTTCTTTTTTCTCTTTTCTCCAACCTACATTCACTCTTCAACCCCCATCACACTTCTATCCTCCTGGATAGAAATGTACGTGCCGGTTTGCATTACATCTCTTCCTTTTTGCTCTACCTATTTACCATCTATCTATATATATATATATATATATAGATATATAGATATATAGATATATATAGATATATATATATATATATATATATATACATATAAAATACATTGTAGAGGTAGACGTAGATGTGCGTGATAAATCGTACAATGTGCGAGTAAAAAAAAGTAGAAAAAACAGAGATTGTTTTTTCTCTTTCTTCTTTTTTTTTCTTTTTTTCTTTTTTCACAAATTTCCGCTGTTGAGAAACTTTGACAAATGTTTGTTACTTCGAATAATTTACAAAAAAAACACCCATTCAAATTTCAGTAACGCACTTATGGATAATTTTTCATTTTCACCTTTCGTAAATTTTAAATATAAATAAAATTAATTACGCAATATTTTGAACCCTCTATTGTATTCCATGTACACGTAGATATTCCTATAATAGGAAAAAACCTCTCCTATAATAGAAAAGGCATCTCTCTTTGTCGTTTACGATAGGTAAGCTAGGCGTAGTCGTTCTCCCGTCAATCGCATATATCTATGTATGTATGTACGTATCGAAAATAGAGAAAGAAAAAAGAGAGCAAACGAGAGAGAGAGAGAGAGAGAGAGAGAGAGAAAGAGAGAGAGAGAGAAAGAGAGAGAAAGAGAAAGAGAGAGAGAGAGAAAGAGAGAGAGAGAGAGGAAAATAGAATACGAATGAGAGATATCCATCTATCCATCTACCATCCAGCGATCGGTCTGAATTTTTGCCGACGAGTCGACAGCACCGAGGCGAGAAGACGAAAAATCGGGCGTACGTACGCGCACGATTTGAGCGAGATTTTACGCTTCGGCATCGAAGTCGCGTGCGCTCCTCTCTCGGCACAAACCCTCGGCACGTTCGATTTTTTCCCCCATTTTGCTTCTTCTTTTACTTTTTCTTTCTCTCTTCCTATCTTCCTTTCTCTCTCTCTCTCTCTCTCTCTCTCTTTCTCTCTGATTCTTTCTTTTTCTTTCTCTCTCTTTCTCTCTGATTCTTTCTTTTTCTTTTTCTCTCTTTCTCTCTCTTTCTCGCTCTCTCTTTTTTTTTTCAATTTCTGTCACCTCTGCTCCCGACACGATTATTTTCACCATCGATATTTTCGACAAAAAATTGTAAGTCAGAAAACACAAGTTTTTCTGGCATACCAATCGAAGCAAAAATAAAGAACATAATATATGGAAGTAATACGTATAATGTAATTAAATAAATATGAATAAGAAGTTTATTACAGTGAAGGAATATTTATTTACGAGTCAACCGAAAATTTATTACATTGTCTTGAATAGTTTTTTGTAACCCTTTGATAAGTGAGTAATAATTACGATAGATCTAATTTTTTTGTACGAAATTGTAAATTTTTTCCTTGTAGGATTTCAATGCGTTTCTATCATTTTATCACCGAAAGAGTTAATTTTTGTAAGTATCTTCTCTTGTTGAATTTCATCCATGAAGAATACATCTAATTAATTATTCTACATTTCCATTTCCTTGTTGGGAACTTTGTTCCAATGTCTCGTTATAAAATTTTTACGAAAACTCGAATATATTCTGAATTCTTTTGTTGTCTGAGCTCCTTCGTATCAGTTACATTGCTTCAGAAAAGTTAGGAGACACGCGGAAGCAGAGGTGGATGCGCCTGAAAATTCTATCGCTCTTCACGATAGACGTTTCACAAGGTACAGCATCGACAATATTTTCACTCCGTTCCCAATAGAGGCAACTCGAAGTCAGAGCGAAGCGATCGAGACTCGTAAAGCGATTACCGTCTCTACATCAGCTCCACTTAAATGTTTCTTCGTGTTTCGAAGCATTGAGAGCTTCCGAAACTCAAGTCGACGTCGCTTTCTCATTGAAAATTAAAGCTAATTTTTTTCTAACTTCGTATGCGATCAACTCTTCGCAGATACACATCTGTATAAATAGTAACGTTTAAAAAGAAATATATTTAACGAATGATTCAACGAAAGTCAGAATTATCTTTATTTTTGTTCTAAAGACGTCTATAACTTAATTTATATAACAAAATTTTTTAATGGACAACCTATTAATTTTCAGAATTTTTCTTATTCATAACAAATAATGATCATAAACAAGCATAGGACCATAAATTGTAAACTTGCTTAAGAGCAAAATATGCTCTTAAGCATATATGATGCATAAGATATACAATACATTTAAAATGTAATTTCTATGAGAAAAATAGTTAAAAAACTGTCTTAATTGAATTTAAAAATAATCTGACCGTGGAAGAAACCAAACGAAATTTCTTATCAGGAAAATTGTATCGTTGCGTTTAACCATAGCCCGTCGAAAGATATCAGCCTTCATTTGATATTCGAAACAGCCTCTAGCGAGATAAGTATGCGGTTTATCGAAAAAGAGAAGGGTGGATAACCATTCTCAAAGCAATGAAGGGTGCGGTCCGTTTCCGATAAGACTATGTTCATCGATCGATCGAATATGCATTGGTGTGAACAAATCTGATAGTTTAAAAGTTCTAAAAGATGCAAAAGAAAAATAAATGAAAAAGAACAAAAAGAAATAAAAATAAAAAATAAAAATAAATAGGGAAAAGTAACGGGAGACCATTAGAAGTCGTTTATGTGAAACGACATAAATACTGGTGAACAAACGAGAACTCTCTTATGTGTTAGTCGCTTAACGTGACACGCTGCGATATGAAATTTTACGCTCCTACCAACAGAAAGTACTGCGACAAACGTTCTGAAAACACATTCCCAGGAAATGGTAGATTTTATGGAGAACGATTTCCATTTATTCGTCCACTCTTTTAAACTTCATTTTGTCTTACATTGCCGATATCACATTATCGTTTTACTTTCTACGTTGACCAATCTCCGTTAAACAATTTTATAATAACAATATAATATAAAACGATCGTATAGACGATAAAAATAATCGTTACGACAAATGAAAGAAAAACAAATAAAGAAACATGTTAAAAATTGATCCATGTGTATCGATATACTTACGAACATAAGAAATAAGTATTTTATTTTATATAATAATTTATCGCTATTATCGTCTTCGGCAATGACGTAATTGTTTTCAAGTTTCTCGAGTTTCTCTTTGTTACCTACATTCGATCGTCTTTGTAACGACGTTCTATTAATTAGAATTTCCGGTAATAGATCGACGGCTGCCGTATCGATCGATACAAGGAAAATTGAGGATCGCGTATGTGACCATCCAATCTCCGGAACGTTTCATAGCAACGAGAAAGAGAGAGAGAGAGAGAGAGAGAGAGAGAGAGAGAGAGAGAGAGAGAGAGAGAGAGAGAAGTATTAAGCTACCGGACGAAGATAAATCAAGAAAGAGAGAGAGAGAGAGAGAGAGAGAAAGAGGAAAACGGATGTAGATGTTTCGTTGGAAAAGTAATTTGCAAGGAAAATAGAAGGCGAGCCGAACTTCGAGGAAAAGTGTAGACTCCCTTGCTCGACCGATATTAAATCTTTCACGTTGCAGTTTTCAAAGAAAAACGACTATAGCTTGAGTGGTCGGAACTTGGAAGACATCGAAACACTTACTCATTACTATATTTTCCTTCGACGATTCTCATCGCGAATTAAGAAACTCTCTTAATAATTATTATCGATTTGTTTTCCTTTTTTTTCCGTTCAAACGTAACGCATCTAATACGAATTAAATTCGTAATATTAATAACAATAAGAATTTATACGTTATCTAAAGAAATAGAAAAAAAAAAGAAAATATTTCGACATATCACGTTTTTATAAGTTTTGTATTTATTACAAAATATTTGTATTTATAGTAATTTCGCGACAGACTGATGCATGCTGAGTTTGTGTAAATTAATGAATTTTCTGTTACATTAAATCCGAAGAAATGCATACAACAACTAACATAATATAATAGATTTCGTCAAGTTCAATAAAAAATAACAATGTATTAATGTCCACGACAGATAAGTTGGTTGCTGAGATTCTTGATGTAACGCGATATGTGGTATGTACATGATATTCGTAAAAGTAATATGATTTTTCTGCTAGACATTTCGAAAGTGAAAAGATAATATGTGTATATCATTTGAGATTTTTGTAGTTGACTATCGTGTGTTTGTTTCCGACTGAAAATGAATAAGAGTGTTCTAGATTGAATGTCTTGCGTTTTGCGTGAGTGGTTTAAATCTTAAAAATATAAATGATATTGGTTTAGAAAATATTTCGCCTCCCTTAAGGATATAGTTCAAGGAAATGTTGTAGGCGTTAGATAGTAAAAATGAAAGTGCTTTGGATCCTATACTAATTTGGTATTAAACATTATCTTTATATTATATATGACAAATGTTTACTGTAAATGCTCAGAAACGTCTTCGATGGATGTCAATGTATTATTTCGTTTAACCTAATTGCACATAATAAACCTATCGTGTAGAATAAGTAAAATTAGTTTAAGGTCTCGAACATTCAGAAAACGTTTTATAGTCCCAATTATGCAGGGACCAGGTAACAGTAAATGAAAAGATAATTAAAAAAAATGTTTTTTTAACAGGAATGCTATTGTAATAGATTATTATTCACGTTGGAATAAAATAACAAATATTTATGCGCTGCGTTCGTAAAATTAATCTAGCTTATTCTCGATTAAAACCATATTTTTCTCAGATTTATATATATAACTATAATAATATATTTAGATTTATAAAAATGATGAATAAAAAGATAATATATAAAAATAATAAGAAAAATATTTTCATAACGCAATTGAAATATTTCATATTATGATAGTTTATAGATTATATAAAATTACTAATACATCTTATAATAAAATTAAATATATTTATTAATCTCCTTTATAAAATTGATACAATAAAACTTACTCTATGAATCATTCTTTATAGCGATCACTATCGAAAACAACATGCTCTATGCGTCCTAAATATTAACTAATGTTTTTACATTCGCAATCTTCCCATACATGCAACAATTTTCGAGCCTCACGTGCCATTGGTTTGCGATAGAATGCAAAACACGCGTTTCATGCGTCTGTCAATGCGTGCTAGCTTTGCACCCTGATCGATTTTCAAAGTCCTGGTAAATGTCCAAATGAAAAAAAAAATGAAAAAATGCGAAAAAAGAGAAAACGGAGAAATGTGAACGTAAATAAGAGAATTGTATCGTGAAATAAAAAAACAATAAAAGGAGGAAAAAAGAGAAATGTCAAAGAAAAACGAAGAAAAGTTGAGGAAAAAGAAAAAAGGGAAAGGAAAGAGAGGGAAATGGAGAAAGTAAGGAGATGGAGGAAAAGCTTCGTCGTTGGGAAGGTTTAACGGTGATTTATGTTGCCAGCGGGTCGTTAGCGAGTTGCCTAATTAAAGTCGTTTCACTCGACAGAGGCCGAGCTGCAAAACTGCTTACGCGAAAATTCTCGCGGTCCCTCGGCCTCCCATACCATCTCGATCTCCTTCTCTTCCTCCACTCTTTCCCCTCTTCCTTTCCCTTTTCTTCTTCTCTTTAGAGCCACCATTCCGTTTTTGCGAGGAACTGCCGAAGTACTCGAGACGCGTCGCTATCGAACGAGAGGAGTCGAGTGAGTATAAAAGATAAAAAGAAAAAAAGAAAATCGAAGTAGAGAGAGAGAGAGAGAGAGAGAGAGAGAGAGGAAGAAAGAATATAGACAAAGAGAGAAAAGTCGAGTTTGGCCGAGAACCGTTCATCGAGAGAGGGTAAAAAGAAATGGATCCTTTGAGTCGTTTTTACATATTCGAGGAGGTCTGATCCGTTGACTCTTGGGAGATGATCCTGATGATGAGAAAAAAAGAAAAAGAAAGAAAAGCGATTCGCTATACTGAATCCTTAACGAATTCGATCCCCCTTTTCGAAAGATACCTAATCATCTTTCCAATTTCTTTTATGATGAAAATTAACTCTCTATATAATTTTGTTCGTATGTAAAGAAAACAATTAAATCTTGTAAAACTAGTACAATTTATATTAATATACTTAACAAACATTAAGCTTTGGATATGAAGTATCAATTAATTTTCTTGCGAAAAAATCTATAAGATAAATGTATTTGATTGTGTTAAATATTAATAAAATTATATGATGATATAATAGATTAATAAAAAAGGTTTATATAATGATAGTTCGTACAAATATAAAGTTATTTTGATATAATTTAATCCAAAACATCTATTAAGTACACGTAGGTAATATGTACACATTTATGTACATATGTAACATATATACAGAATACATGCTGCCAAGATTAGAAACGGTAAACCAAAATGTTGCTTTCACAGACCGTTACTTTTAAAATAGAAACCATTGCAACGGTTGTGGCATTGCCATTAAAATTACTCGTTGCTTTTGTCCTATTCATGAAAAATAGAAGTGTTAGTATATGTGAATCTGCACGATTTATCACTCACAGAAAGTTCTCCACGTTTCGAACTATGATCACTACATTCGAACATTTCCTGATTCCTTTAAAATGTATCCTTATTGATTTTCTTTTCTTGCTTGTTTATTTGAATACATTTTTTTTACTCTCTTATACTTCAAAAATAATCTCAAACAAAATAATAATTATAAACTTATACTCTTCTATTAATATTTGTATATTATTGGATTAATAATTATTTGAAAAAACTCATGAATAGAATAGAATGATTAATTAAGAGAGTACTAATATTATTTTATTAATTATTACTTTCCAAAGAATTAAACAAAATGTCAAATAAATAATTAGAAAAAAAACAAGAAAGAGAGAAAGAGAGAGAAAATTCATAAGTAGCGCAAGAACTTTTCGCACATACGCTAACACTGATATGGCTTTTAAACTACTCTCCAAAAGGAGCACGAAATAATAAATTTAGATTGAAATAATATTAACTATGACGAGGAAGCGACCCAACTTATCACTTTCAATCTGTTTTATTTCTTTCGTTATAAATAATATAATGTTTATTATTATCTAACAAATGATTTTTCATATACTTTTCAAACCCAGATTCTAATACAATTTCATTTCATTCATGTTAATTAATCGACGATAATACGAATAATTTATATGCATTCGATTGGATAACCTTTTTCAATGAATAATTCACCCATATTGGCAATATCTAGTCTAAATGAATGAAAGAGCCAATACTATACTGAAATGATTACGCAAGAGAAATCGAATCGTTTAGGTATATACATACATACCTACATATATACACATGCGTGCGTGCGTGCTTACGTACGTATGGATGTGCGTGTGTGTGTGTACGTATTTCCAATGATGAAAGCGTAAGGCTACTTTTAAAAAAACAAATAGCCGATATTCGGCAGTAGAACAATTTCTCGTATTAATGCAAACGTGATAATTGATTTGCTTATTGAAGCAGTCATCTCTCGATTCAATATTCAATTGGCAAATATTGTATAAATTATATAAAAAAAAAAAAAAAGGTAAAACGTTGATCGTATTGCTGTTGCTTTTACATGAAGAATAATTCTTTTCTAAGGACAAACTACGATACAACGATCGATATGCCTCTTCACATCAAATCGTTGAATCCACTCGCTGAAATGGTTTCGAAGCTTTCAAAGCTTCCCGCCCATACAAGCAGCTTTTGAAGCTTCAAAACTATTTGCTGCTTCCAGAAAGGCCCGGTTGAATGGCGAATATCGAAGTTTCCAAATCGATCTCAATTGAAAAGCGGCTTTCGATATTTCATAGCAATTTACTAACTCGCTATGTAAATTAATACCATCGAAGATATCATTTTAGCTTTCTATCGGTAATGTGCTTCTTTAGACTTTAGTGTGAGTTAGTTTAATCTTTAAGACAGATAGCAAAAGAGATAGAGAGGGAGAGAGAGAGAGACTTTGTCTCGAAGAAAATTGCTATTATAACATTATTGAAACTATAATGTTGAAGAACGGTAATCGATACATTACTGTGAGATAAAAAATTGTTAACGAAGTATATAGAAGTTAATTTACGAAGCATGCTCTTTGTGCTTAGACATTATCGTGCATAACGTTATAACCATTATCAATATCTTTACAACGACGTTAAGCTTTTGAACATAAAAGGCAAGAAATTTAAAACGTTAAATAATATGAGGGTCACTCTAGATACTGCGAGCCGACACTCGATTTTAAAGACCTTATTTAAAACATTTTTCAAATTTCTTTTGTGACATATAGAAGACTGAAAGTATACTTCCTAATAAGAGCGAAATGTAATATGATGATAAATCCTTGTATATCTTTTATCTATAAAATGTTATGAAATTATTATTATTATTAGATGAGTATATTAATTTCCACAAAATTGGTACAGCAATGAGTATGAATCGTTCGAGTAATTTTTTTTTTGTCGTAGTCACTCGAGAAAATTTTATATGCTGTCTAAAATATCCAAGGTATGATCCACGCATAAAATAATGTGCTTCAAAAGCTTGTGAAACGATCGAGGCTGCATGCAGTACAAGTACTCTCGACTCAGTCAACGGTCGATCAGATCAACGAACGAACGAAAAACAAGGCGAATAGAAAAACAAGTCATCTTTGCATCGCTCATGTTTTCGTGGTCGTCGCGATCGAGTGCGTACGTGCACATATTACATGATATATTCCCTTGAGTTTAATGGTCACCGATTGATCGATAGTACGTGTACAATCTAACACAACTAAAGAAAATTTAAATATTGAATAATAACATAATAGAGGAACATATGAAATTATACAAAACATGTCACCGTGTAATGAAATATTTCTAAGAAAATTTTATTGAAACACATATCATAATTATTATCAAAGAATATAACGCATAATATAATGACTGAAATTGAAATGAAATTTTAAAATTATATTTTAGGTTTCTTTTGTTTTCTTTTTTTCATATCTAATAATACAATCAATCTGACCGAAACTCCCGCAATGATTCTTCCTCCTCTGAATAATTTAGCGTACACTAATCAGCCTCAGCGTGCTGACTTCATCGTAAGTTAGTGACGACGTCGGAAGGATCGCTTTACTCTGATGGCAAAAGAGCAAAGTCAACTAATTGGAAAGCTCGAAAAGCAATTAACCTAAGAGCTCAAAGATAAACATTACTTCGATAATTATCTCTATAGAATCGTACCGAACGCCTGACCAGTCCAATACGATTACATAATCGATTATGTATTCGATAAAATACAAACATACATATATCCATACGATCTACTAGTCGTTATCTATTCATGAGTTCACTGTCGAGTGAATTCTAACGATTTTTAAAATTACAATATAACGTAAAACTAACGTAATATTACGGAACCTAAAACTTAGGTATCTAAGATAAGAAAGATTTAACAATGAATTCATATCATTAACATAATCATAAGTTTATAATTACATATTATACCCAAAGTCTTGAAATCAACTGCATTATCTAATTCCAAGGATAAAAATATATAGTTAAATTAAAAGAACCATTCACGATAAAATGAGGAAAATTGAGATAGAGATAAAACTAAAGAAAATTTATTCATTTTTTTCATTTAATTAATTTTGTTTCGTTTCCTGTTAAGCACAATATCAAATAAAGATTATTTTTTATTTCAAATATACTTACTTTTTACTTCCAAAATACTATAGATATTTCTCTTGAAATTAATTTATGTTTGCAGTTTTTTCCTTTATATAATTTTGCAATATGTGAATTTTGTATAAGTTTATCGCGCTTAGTTCTATCATACAATTACCATAGAAACGTATAAAGAATTTTGAAATATTTTAATAATCAAATATCTAGTTTTTTACTATTCAACCATATAACTAAAAGTAACGAAACTGAATCAATGATAATGATTATTTTATATTCAAAAGAATCCTTTAAAAAAACAAAATTTTTAACTTGACAGTATATCAATTATAACTGCTTCTATTACTTTCAATCCGATTGAATTTTAACAGAATTTATTTCACATACATATTGTCAATCCGTTTATAAGATATACGATTTATATATCATCAATTTTATATTATTATATAAAATTTTATATTATCATATAAAATCAATGATAACTTCAAAATTAATATTGTTGTCAACAATCTTATAATAAAAATGCAATTAACGCAGACAAACCCATCTTATCGATTAGATAAGAGAATAAAAGGAAATAAATTTTTTAAATTGAACATAATTTTTTACAACATATTGTATTTAACATGATATTTAAGAAAGATCAAAGACGAAGAAGAATAGGCACGAAAAGAAAAGAGAAAACGTGAGAGATAGGAAAAAAGACGAAAAAATCGATATGCATGCACGGCAGGTGCGATCGTCGATCATCGAACGCGTCGTATGGCAATAAAAACCGTCAGTCGTCGTAAAAAAGCCTCGATCAGATTTTCACGCGGGGTTTCGTGGATCGAGATCGAAAAGATGTTGAGAAAAGAGAGAAGAGGATATCTCAGAGATTCGGCATTTCGAATCCACGAGGAGTCTCGAGTTATTGAAACGAGTGTCAGAGGTCGAAAGTCTGTCTGTCTTTCTCCTTTCCTCTTTCCTCATCCCTCTTCCTTCTCCTCCTCCTCTCAATAATTCCAAGAAAGTATCGACCACGTGTTCAAAAAGAGTCGCACACGTGCTCTCGATCGATGACAAGACAGGACCTTATGTGAGTACGTGACAGGTTTCATGACAAATGAAATCTTTCTTGATGACTCTTAATTGCATTTAATTTTGAAATTATAAAACATATTTTAATGTTTATCATTAAACATATAATGTTTGTTATTAATTTAACTCTCTTTTAAATTTTATTTATGTGTATACAAAAAAAGATTTCATATCATCATTGACAATGTTTAAACTAAGCAATGAAACAGAAACGTTGGTTCTAATTTTATTAGAAAAACATTTAATTGTTGTCCAAAAAAAAAACTGAAACGTACACATATCTGGACAAAGTGCTAAAAGTATAAAACGAAAAATTAGCATTTGGGTTGCCATCCACATATGTGTACTTATGTAACTCATGAAAAGGTTAATGTATAATGTAACATATGTGCAACAATTTAGTTTTTCATTAAATTTCATAACAAAATTTATACTAATATCATTTGTTCGTTAGTACGTTTATTCGTTAGTATATTTATTTAATAACTAATAAATATATTATGTTATTTTTAGCAATTTAAAAAAAATAGATCATGCATTAAAAAATTAATGATTGTTCAATATTCATTCATGTAAATATATTCATTCCTGATGCATTTTTTTTATAGACGGAACGCATGAAGACCTGCGGTATTCTAAACTAAATTTATGTGTTTCCATAAACATTAATCGTGAATATCTATTCAACAATTTCTGTACTATAATTAATCTTGTAATGAGATGCTTATTTTTAAGATCTTTGTACAATGCAACCTGTCTAATTTAAGATATAACATAAGAGCATACAATGACCAAGGTGAAATTCTATGCTGACGCAATGTCGATATATCTTAACGTTGCTTTTTTTAATAAGCATGACTTGCACAATTGTATGAAAAAAATGCAGTTAAATATCTATTTATATAAAAGACTAAAAGATTTTATGTTTTTCGAAATTAGCTTAGAATTGTTTCGATTTGTAAATATTGATTACGGATTAACAATACATAGTTTATTAATATAATTATTTTTATAATTGTGAAAAATCAGTTTTTTTACAATTCAACGACTTAAACTTAATAATCAACAGTTTATTATAGTAACAAATACTCTTTCTTCACACACACTCTAACATCATTCTATATACTTTATCGTGCAATCATTATTATATTAAATAATTATACACTATTATTTGTGAAAAATAATTGTAAAAATAATTATTGACTTAATATCCACTCATTAAATTTGATTATTCTCTTATCCAGTGAAAAAAAAGATTTTACAACTTTAAATTTATAAATACCTTCAGATTTTTTTTTTCTTTTTTTTTTATTGACTTTAAGTAATTCTACTTCCATGGAATTATAAATAAATTTATTAAAATTATATCGTAGCGTGTTAAATAATGTAACGTATTATATTGGATTATTGAATTTGTACCTACATGTAATACGACGTGTATGATCGACGTTATAAGTTAATATTATATCAATTATTAAATTTGTTTACACATTTAAGGGGGTATATTTTTTTAATACTAATATCAGTATGAAACAAATCTAAAGTTAATGGATTTTCATGCTCTGATAACTGTCATATATGACGTTTGCTGTAGTTTGATATCTCTTGTTTAACTATGAGTATTCCCAAATCGTTATGTATTATATCATTGTAAACGTACCATAGGACACTATATACATTGCGAAGGATTCTCGATTTGAAATCTTGAGATCTATGTATATAAAATTTCTGTATTCGAATTGCAGACCATAACTCACAGTTAGTAATTCGTTTTGTAATTTTAATTTAAAATATCTTCCTATCAGCCAGTACAGCTGATTTTTACCTTTTATTTAAAGCCGAACAGATTTCGTTTGTATACGTTTTTCCCCACTTTAATCTTTTGTTTAAAATCATATTGAGTTATTTAACTGAGTATATGAGTCCTTTTGTAGAATAACTTATTTACTTATTTAGTTATTTATTTATAGTGGAGTTACTATTTTTTCGTATGATAAAAATCACACATGGTTTAGTTTATTTTTATTTATTCCAATTTTTAAGTCATGTAAATATCTCATGTAAAGATGTTCTTTCAAGTTTTTGATAGCTTTTAGTCTTCATAAGAGGCAAAAATTGCCCAATCGTCACGCAAATAGCTATAGTTATTTTTGTAAAAATTGATATATCTGCAGTATAAATAAGATACAAGACATATACAAGCATGCTTCCCTGTTGGATTCCAGAATTGATTAGATAGGCTAATATAATTATTTCTTGAAATTGCAATATCTTATTTTCTTTTTAATAAAATTAATTTAGAGATCAAAGGAACATAGATCGTAAATGTCCAGTAAACGACGCGAAACTACTCAAACGTTAATTAATTGATTTCGTTTAGCACGACCACGATTTCTTTATACTCGATATTTCAAGAAGGAAATTTATAGCTGAACGTGATACGTAATATCACCGTTACGAAGATATTGAACCATGCGATGTCCTACAGGAAAACTTCCATTGATCGTCTCTACGTCAAAGCCATTCGAAAAATCTTTTTACCTGCGTACTTACACCGAAATGAAAAATTGACGGGAACGATTGTTCACGATGTCTAAGGATCATTAATTTCCCGTCAGAAACATCAATAAGAAAAATGGTTTGATTCTTTATCTTCTGTGTTATTATACACGTCAAAAGAAAATAAAATTATCAGATAGTCGAACATTTGCTAATCTAACCTTCAATTGTCTAATCTAATCATAAAACTTATTTATTGCTAAACGTGTATTATATGTATATTACATGGTCAGAGTACACGCACGCACACGCACGCACACACATACACACACATAAACACACATATATACATATATATACATATATATATATACTATAGTTCGTGTGCGTGCGTGTGTGTGTGGGTGTGCACGTGTGTGTTATCTATGTCTACTCTTCTTTCTCTATATAGCTATTATAAATATATAATATACGAATGTTTATTTACTAAGTATAAATACAGTACACGTACGATACACATAAATAAAAAAAAACCCATTTCGTATGGGAAATCAATCTTGTTGATCAATAGATGAATTTCAATGACAAAGTGCAAAAGGAAATATACAACGCGATTACGCCATTGATAATAGCAAAAAAAAACAAGAAATACAAAGATCAATTAGCTTTAGAATCGATGCCAACAAGAACTCTATTCGCCCTGACTAATTCTAGATTGATCGAATTGATCGATTTGTTTTCTACTTACTTAGTATGTCGAATTGTGGTAACCATTTGCTGATAAACACGTTGTCAGGTTTCTCAGGGAAATCATCAGTTTCCCATTTCCAGAGTACCTTTCTTGGTATAGAACCGAGGACCTTGACAATAGCCTGAAGTTTAGCTGGTGGCATCGATGATGTTTTGATCATAGATCCAAGGCAAAAATACAATACACCTTCCTTTGCCTCATCAAGAAACTTAGCAATGTCTGGTGGTAATGGCTTCGTTGAAGATGGCAAATGAACTCCACCAATTTCAATGACGTTCGGAAGTAATGGTCTAGAACCATGGAGAGACCAATGTGTGTTCACCAATAAAATCGATTGCTTTTTGGCAATATCTTTAAATTTTGGCAAATCGGATCCAAAAAGTTTTTCAGCTGGGACACGATGATACCAATCGTTCCAGAAATCAAATAGAATATTTTGTATATGGATCCATAGTAGGTTTGCAATTCTATCGAAAAAACTCATTGGTTTTTTTCTATGTCCAAATACGGAAGGTATGTTAGCTTCGTCATCGGGATTTCCAATATGATTATTCGTCCAGGACATGATCTGGCAAGTTGTTATTCCCACGAAAGGTATCTTGTACTTATATACTAAACTCAAAAAACAATCGGTGTTGAAATTCTCCAAGAAAATTAAGTCGAATTTCTCATTCGATCGAAGAAGTTCGAGAACCTTTGGATTGCTCAACCCATTGTCACAGCTAATTTGACCACGATTTTTAAGCAAATTTAATTCCTTTAACAAAGTAATGATCGGTAAGTGACGTATCTTGCTTAGATTGACCGAATCCTCGGAAACTATATAATTCTCATCAATTTGACTGATATCCTTATAATTAGGCAATGGTTCCTTTGCTTTGCTACTGTTCGTTCTTGGGAAATACGAGATCACTGTTAGTTTGTGTCCACGTCTGGCCAATTCTTCTAATATAGGTTGAATAACGAAAAAATGACTTTTTCCGGGATGTGGGAATATCCCGAGAATGTTTAATTTTCTGTCGGGCGATTTAATAATAAATTCACTTTTCGTCTCGAAGCAAATGAAACAGGACACAATGAAAAAATAAAACCACAAATTAATCCACCGTAAATACATTTTTGTAGAACTCTTAAGCAAACCGTCCGCACATACATTCGACTTAGTACTGAGATCTATCCAACCTCTACCAGATAATATATAGATACACAGTATTGTATAACTATTATTCGAAAGACAAAATTTTAAGAGGCCATTCACATCTATTTAATCAATCATGCTTCCGATGATATTACAAATTAAATTTAATTTACTATTATATGTTTATCAATTTCTTGGAAACGTTTGGTTATATCTGACTTTAATTAAGAAATTTACTAATCAATCAAAATACATCTGAATAATTTTATTCCCGTACATATATTTTTTTTATATTATTAATTTAAAAATATGAAGAATTGTTTAAAAAAAATAGTTCCTAAGGAAATATCACTTACAATGATAAGATAAGAGTATTATAGAAAAATTAAATAAAAAAAAAAAAAATACAAAAAAAAATTAAATTGAAAAATGTATGCCCCTTTATTTTACGTACCTGGCAATTTGTTCGTTCCTCCTCTTCTCGAATTGGAACAAACTAGATTGGTTATTCTCGGCCGTTGATCTGTTTATCTCATTCATTTTCTCTCTCTCTTCCCCCTCTCTTTCTCATTCTTTCTCTCTTTTCCTCCTTCTCACTTCGCTACTTGAATTTCGCTACGCTACGAGCGATATAAACATGAACGAAGCCGATTTCAATGAAATCTTTTACACGCTAATGGAGGCCTCGGGTGTATTTCTCGTTTCACAAGCGGCTCATAACCTATCAGTAGTGCGTATAGTGTAAATCGGACTCGAAAACCGTGAAGAAGAGCTTCAAGCTAAATCTCGAACACGAAACGAACTCTCATTAAGATGAAAATTACGCTTCCTTGATGCAAAACTTCGTGAGTGGCTGGATAGTCTGAGTGAGCGAGCGATTTTGATGTTCAGTGAGAAGAAAACTAATATTACAGAGAATAAGTAATTTAGAAATTTTCACATAAAGTTACGACAACGTTAAACTGGCTTAATATCTCGTACGATATTACGCTCTTTTTTTTAAATTATAAGAATATGAAATTCATAAAATAAAACTATTGTTTTGAAGGTGGTTATTTGTATATAAGTCCACGTGAGAATAAAATAATTGCGAGTTGCTCTCAACGGTTTGTATTTCTTGTTAATGAAACTTTCGTTTGAGAGTAACTATCTGTGAGTGATTAGCTTTCATGCAATGCATTCAGAGCATACTATCAAATAGAGAAAAAGAAATGTCACTATTGGACAGCTCTTTTAAAGATAGAAATCAATTTTGTATTCTGATAATAGTTATCGGAAAATAAAATGTAAGATAAAATTGTAGGAAATAAGAGACTTTCGAATTAATAACAATATATGAAGTAAAAAATTCAATATTTTTGAATATAGAGATTATCAAATGAATGTAAAGGTTATTTCTCTCTTATTCTAAAACAAACAGAGCTGAGAAACGTAAATATAATACTTATTTAGATGGGAATATAGACGAATCTCCAATAAATACAGCTCTAAGCATTCTGTCTCTCGGCGAGCGTGTTAGTGATTATTTGAAAGTAAAAATTCTTGAAATTGTTCTCAAATGGATAAAAATGTCAGAGTACTTTCGAAAGTAATTTTCGTAAGAAACTCTCAAGTGGATCACTACTTTTAATGTTCTCTGAAACGATTAATCACCCGGCAAACCAGTTAGAAAAATTAAGAAAAAAGGGAAAGATAAAAATAAAAAGAAAGTAAAAAAGATGAAGAAAAGTGAAAAGAAAGGAATATTTGATTGGTTAGAGATGTATTCGTATTATTCGACTAGATTATATTTAAACAATTTCATATGCGATTCAATGCACAATATGACTGTACAAAGTTATCATTATAACATAAATATTTCAAAAGTAAACTTAAGACAAATATTTAGTCTACAAGTTTACCTTTTAAGTTTTTCTCCGGTTTAGGATATTCCAAAAAATTGAATATTCATAGAGATTGTCTATAACACAAATAAGCAATAGTTAAGGATTCTTCATCTTGTCTACGAAATCTATTAAATAAACACCCAATGTATTCTTAAAGACAGGCATTTCGTATAACAATAAAAAATAATAGATTCAACAAATCTTTATGAATCAGGCATTTAAAAATCTTTGATAGATTCTTTTTTCCTCGATCTTCCTTTTACGTTCTTCTTCTTATTTTATTAACCGGATAATATCCAATGAGAAAATATAATTAAACAAAAGCCATTTATTTCGTATTGAAATGAAATAGAATATTGGACATGATTGTATTTCTTAGCAGGTAGAGCAGCAATAACCACAGAAACGACGATACCAACGTTCTCGAATACTCCCAAGGGTTAACAATGTCTTTAATGACGTAACATAATTACGAGGAAGCTTTCCCTCACGATGTACGTCACCGGCAAACGCGGGAGCTTAATTGTAAAGCCTGGAAGATCGAGGCTAAGCGGCTAAACGAGCACGATCGTCCTTGACGAAGGACTCTAAGGTAAAGCTCCTAATCTGAACTTTTCCTTCTCTTTCTCTTCAAGCTGCTTCTTTACGTCGTCTCATCGATATAGAAACATCAAGAGATAAACCACAATGTCATCCCGCGCTACCATTAGAGAGTAATCGCTTTAGAAACAGCTTCTCCTTTCTACTTTATCATTCTCTTGCTAGATTTACTCAAATCCCTTTTCGAAAGACCTATTTAACACTTATGATTATGTATTCGTATAAAATGACATATTATATGAAACATCATATGAAATATTATTATATTTAGACATATTTAACAATCACAATTATATCGTACTCGTGTAAAATGAAATTAAAATAAACGAATGCTATTAATATTTACGTGCATGAAATTCTCGCATGTAGATTACGCATTCTCAGAAAGTTTCAAACAAATGAGTTGCCATGATCACCTCGTTATTTGTATGAAATAGCGAAGTGGCTCTTTAAAGAGAGACAGAAGAAGAAAGAGAACGAGAGAGAAAGAAAGAAAGAGAAAAAAAGGTACAATATAATATGCAAATCATCTAAAAAGATCAATAAAACAGGTAAAATAGATTAATCGAACATTTTCGATCGTGCAAAGCAATTATGCTAAGCTTTTATTAAAAGTAGCAACGTAAAATAAATAAATAATAAAATTAAGAGAACGTTTTAAAGACCCGTTTAACCTACTGAGAATAAAACAAGGTGTATGTTATACTTCAACATGATTTTTTTCTTTTTCTTAAATTAATATTGTATTGTTTTACAAAAGAAAGAAAATACAGAAATCTAGAAAGAAAGTAATTCGTGTAATTTTGCGTTTAACGAAGAAAAACACGCAGAAACGCAATTATGCTTCTAAGAAAAGAGCTTCTGGGAAGTCGACAAGAGGACAAATAAAAGCGAGATTCCTTCAAGTGTTACCTTCTTGAACTTTCATACTTAGGAACCTTTTGTTTAGGAAGGATAGCTTGAAGGGTGGCTTAGATGGTTCGAAAATAAAGAAAATTGCTGATCTTGAATGAACCAATGTTGCCAATGGGTCGTAGATAATTGCTTAGACTCCATCATTTTCTATTTTGTTTTCCTTTTTTCTTCTCTCTCTCGCTCTCTCTCTCTCTCTCTCTCTCTCTCTCTCTCTCTCTCTCTCTCTCTCTCTCTCTCTCTCCCTATCGAATTTCCCATGAGTAAGAGAAAGGGGAAATACCAGCGTTCACTCACACATCTTTAACGTGTTTCCTCGCATACGTTACCGCAAACATAACAGTCTGTAGATGTAGAGCTAGCTCACGTTGTTTAATTCATGAATCGGTGCTAGAATGCAACGTAGAAAGATCGCCTACGAATTAGTTGGAAGGAAGAAGCCCAAAGGACCGAAGAGCCCCTGATATGAAACTCGACGATAGAAAATGAAGATATACTTCTCTTTTGCCATGGCCGCAAAAATCTTCACGAGAGATTTATGTGCAGACACTAAGAAAGAAACTTCATCGTTCCGAGGGAAAAACGAATGCGATATTTGCACGTAAATATCTGTGAAATTGACGTAGTCGACTGTGCCTGACGAAAGTTTCGTGAAATCAAACTTTTTCGATAGAATTTTGCATCCGTTTATTTATTATTTTTCTTTTTTTATCTTTTTCTATTTCCTTTTTCGACAATATCATCAGACTACGGATGTTTATGGACTTAAAATATGTTGAAATATGCAAATAACATATTGAAATATGAAAATATAATATGTGAACATATGCATAAATATAACAATATATATATATATGCAAAAATTTGTGAAATATTATGAATATTTTGAAACTGTGCAATAATTAAATTATAATTATAATTATAATTTAAATCACAATAAACTACAAGCACTTTTTTATATTAGTTGTAGATAATTAATAACGTTTATTAGATAAGATTAATTTGTATAAAAAAATGATCATTCAATATTATCTACACGACGTGATCGGAGAATATTTGAATCTAATGTAATAACGAGATCTTTTATTTCCACTGATTTCTCAACAATTTTGCTTCTTAAAATTTTAGCGATTTGTAATATATTGTAGTTTTATATCCAGAATTTATCTTCAAAACTGCATTCTATTTCGAAATAATTATCTCTCTAAGACTTATAGGTATAGTTCTTAAATTTCATTAAAAAAATAATTGAATAAAATTAGTTAACATCATTCCACTCGTCTCTAACATTTTCATATTATTTGATAATATTTAATAACATATAAGTTTTTATGAATACTAAATTTTGTAACTGTTCATGTTGAAATAAATCTTGTGTTAATGTAAAAATACAAATCAAATAAATTTAAATGCCGCATTACAAATATTAATGTTACAATAATTCGCTGTTTTGAATTGTACTGAAGTATATATACCAAAATATTATCGTAGGCTTGTAAGCTCAAGAACATCAGAGTTGCATTTGTAGTCATTTCATGGAGAATTACTTGGTACTGTATACAATATTTGTGTATATTACAGAATGTTATAAGTCTGAGTAAATTCACGAAGTTTTGATTTCTCTTGCGGCAAATTGCAAAATTGAAAATGCAGTAAATATTATCGAATTATAAGAATAAATATAACAATCGTAAATGAACTATGTAGTATAGTTTTGTATATGTATGTAGCATATTTTTCGTAACCCTACCTAGCAAACCTCGGATCACTTACTCTGAGTTAATAAGAATTTTATTAATGTATGTATTACAATAGTACAATTCTTTACGCTTAGATCGTTCGATTCAAGGCCGCCCTATATTCTCTTTACTCTGTGCTTCTGTTCTCAATACTCTTTAATTAGTCTACTCAAGACTGTCTTCCGTTATTCTTTTTCTTCACATCTACTTCGTAGCTGTTCTCATCATACGTAATTCAGCATACGTAATTCCTATCACTATTCATTACTTAGTTCTATCTGTTGCCTGTCTCACTCACGCTGCATTTCTATCTCATTCTCACTTCCAATATCTCAGCGCCCTCTCGTACTTCTATAAACAAATGCACCTCACAAAGGACAGACCATGCTCTGTTCAACTGTCGTTCAATTTGTCACATACACATACAAACTATTGATTTTAAACCCATCATTATGTATTTATAGTACACTAAGTTAACGATAATATAAATTTTATTTTTCTCTCAATAAATAATTATTAATTAATAATTATTTTAATTATTTTTTAGTTATTTTTTATCAATAATTATAGTGCGATATAATTTATCAAAAGTAAGTGTTAAAAAGATTTGTGACAAAAGTGAAAAGACTGGAGATGCTGAAACGAAATCAAAAACTGGGCGAAAGCGAAAAACAGCACGTCGTCAGGATAAATTAAGAATTCGAAAGGTAAAAAAGGATTCATTAGGGACAGCAAATAAAATAAAATAAAAATTTAATTTACCCATTAAACTAATACAAATTCAACGAAGAATTACTGATACATAATGTTGCAAGAAATCATTAATATCAAAAATTAATATTGTCAATTTGCATATGAATATTTAAATAAATCGATGGTCTTTTGGAAAAATATTATATGGAGTGATAAGTCAAAATGTGAAATCTTAAATGATAATAAATGACATTATGTTCGGAGAAAAATGGGAAAAGATATTAAAAAAGACAATGTAAAGATGACCGTGAGAAATGAGGATAGTTTTATAATGATTTGGGAATGCTTTAGTACCCGAAGTTTAGGAAATTCAATATTTATTAATGACAAATTAACACCAATTAAATACATCGATATAATAAAAAAAAATTTATTCGATTCCGCGAAAAAAAATGTGTTTCCAGAAAAATTTCATATTTCAATAAGATAATAATCCAAAGCACAAAACTAAAATCACTATGAACTTTTTTAAAAAAAATAACATTCTATTGCTGTAGTGGCCTTCACAAACTCCAGATTTAAATTCAATCGGGTAGTTATGGGATCATTTAAAAAGAAATTTGCCTAAAAACGAGAGAAAAAATAAAAATATTTGTATAGACTCGTTAAAATCTAAATCTAAATGAAATAATATATAACAAATTAATCCGCAACATACCAAATCGCCTTAAAATTGTAATAAAAGCGATAAAATACCACTCACATTATTAGTTCATTTAAAATAAATAATATTTAACATATTTGTAATGGATAAAATATTTATTAATAAATTTATTTATTAACAAAAAATTAAGTTATTGTTTTGTTCTTATTTATATAGTATAAATAAAAAGATACTAATACATATTTCATCATTATTAAACATATTCGATTATCTTCATATAACAATCGTTAACTTATTTTTTGAAACAACTATAAATTTCATATTATTATCATTTTTCGATAAAAGTATGCATTTGCATGAACATTTGCAATCTAATTATCAGACTTCTATTATTTCTTACGTTTTTTTACTTGCATCACATTTCAACCGCTCCTCTCTTTCCCCCTTCTCTCTGTTTTATGACGAATCTACGCTTTTTACAAAATTATGCTTCCTTCGTTTAAGAGCACGCACTATTCCTATTAAAAGCATTACATTTAATTATTCCTGTCCATGTCCCACGCGTTTATTTTTCTTATTTTCTTTTTTTTTCTTTTTTTAAAATGCAAATCAAGTTTAGTGCGAGCCGTGAATTCCTGTCGGGAAATAATCGAGAATAAATTTTCGTATTTGGAAAAAGAAAGATCCTTTTAAAGAATAGTAGAAGTAATCGACAGAAATACATTAAAATTATTTTGAATTTGATTAACCATTCGATACTTTTCGCATTTGAAGTTTTTCAAAATTTGCTAATTAATCGTCTGCATTTAATATAAAAAAAAAAATGAACACCCAACCGTAACCATTCATTACAAATTAACAAGGATACTCAAGCTGAACTTCAATTGTTTTTTCCTTTTTTTCTTTTGATGTGATACGATCTGATGAATTTTCCCCAGTAAATCTGCCTCAAGCGAAAAAACAGTAAAATGAGAGAGACAATTTGTATTATATGACGGTACAACATGACGCAATTAGAAATAAATTTTCCCTTCAAAACGATATTCGCTTACAATCGATTAATCGCACGACGTTACCAATGATAGATATGTGTACGTAGCAGAGCAGCAAAAATATTCTTTCATCCGGTTTCATTTACGTTGATGCAATTAGCGAAGCACACCTGGCCCGTTCGAGTAAACGAAAAAAATGTCGATAAAATGTTTTTCTTCGGCAACAAATTTGTGCGGATTTGCGTTTGAATGTAAACAAAAAATAAATAAAAATAAAAATAACTTTGAACTCGATACAATCACACGTAACGATACTAACTAAAATAACTCTGCAAAATTTTCATGGCGATATTATAAAATTACGAATACCAAGGAAGTAGTTTCCTAAATCAGGATGAAGTTACCTATTTCTAAAAATTACAGAGCCATATCGTGATTTTACAAATAGAGAAACTCGAACTTGTTTGACTCGAAGAAGAATTCCTTGAACAATTTCGGGGACTTGCATCTCTTGGAGAAAAAATAAAAGATAGCGAACGAAAAAAAGAAAAAGTGAGAAGGGCAGAGAGAGAGAGAGAGAGAGAGAGAAAGAGAGGGAAAGAGAGAAAAAGTACGCCATAGCCTCGCAACTTTTTTACCTCTCGACAATCGCCCCTCATAAAAGTTAATAAGCCGACGGGGCTGAGTTTGTTGATCCTGAGAAAATTGCAGGAGACCAACACGCTCCTAGCAGCTCCCTCCTACCCAGCATTTTATGTTCCTGTTCTATTCGACGTTACAACCAAAGCACTCCTTCGTACCTTTTACCCCGACTCTCTTCGTACACCCCCTCCATTTCACCCCCTGTCATCTCTTTGCTTGTCTATATATGAAAACAGCCCTTCGTACGTCTTCCTTCTCATTTTTTGTCTCTCTCTTCCTTTCTCTCATTTTCTCTATCTCTCTCTCTCTCTCTCTCTCTCTCTCTCTCTCTCTCTCTCTCTCTCTCTCTCTCTTTTCTTTCTCTTTATCTCTTCTTCTTATTCTTGGTAGCTCACAGACCACTCAAGACATATATTTCTTGCAACGACGCATGATTATGCTCGTATGTTTCAAAAAGGAAGAACCACGTAAAACGATGCAAAAGCACCGTTAGAAGGGCCGAGTGGCGTCTTCTCTTCTCTTAGGAGCGAATAAGAAGAAGACATACCTACTATATACGTACTATATACGTATTATATACGTACGCGTTAGACTCGCGATGGCGAGTAGGTACGTAAACGAACGAAGCTAATGCGCTTCTCTAGTAAGTATACTTCCTTCGTAGGACGACGTTAATACGTGCAAAGCTTTCTCACCAAGGTGAATGGATATCACCGTTCTAGTTGGTACCTATCCTAAACGCAAAATGCGATCTTTCGAAAGCATCAACCAAGTCCCAGAATTAACGTACCTGTTTTCTCGCGTTTCTTATATTTTATCAAATTATTAATAACATTCGTACATTTCAGATCATGTGATTAATTTAAACCGTTTTTAATAACGACTGCAAAAAATTTTTTTTGTTGTAAAATTATTATTATATATTTCTTTTCATGTTGTAAAATTAATTGAAGTTATCATAAAAGAAATAATTTATGCCAGAATATAATTATTTATAAGATTACGAATATCTCATTTACAAAATAACTTATTTTGTATTCCATTGATAATTATGTTTACAAACATCATTAATTTATAAATGTTTTATATATCTGTTTTAATAAGAAACGCATTGGTATACTTAACGAAAAGATCTGTCTTGTATATCACAAAAATTTAAATTCAAACGCAATAATTACATATCATTTTATATGTTTTAAAACGATAATATATGACGCGAAAATACTTATATCTATCGACACGATAAAATAAACATGACTAACTGATAAGTGAACGGGTGAAGATCATAACCCAGAAGATTAAAATTAATTCGAAATGTTTCTTCCGAATAGAAAAGATAAGGAGAATAAAATAAATTCTCCAAGTCCTACGATTTACATATATCAATCAAACGAACTATTTAATATTGTAAATTAGAAATAAATTGTAATTTGTGTAATTCATTTCTTCTTAATTTATTAATTTTTCTAATTTATTACGAGTTTAACATCACATGTCATTCTTACAAATATATTGAATACCAAAAAACTTGTTTCAAATTAAGAAATAAAACCAATTCGTACATAATTATTAAAGTTTCCTACGAAATTTATTTTTTAATTTTTATTTATTATTTATACTATCTAATGTTTATACTATGTAACGTCAATTATATTAATTATATTTATATGATGATCATCAAATCATGAAATCATATAATTTTATTCGTTTCGTTCGATTTTATCAAAAACAATAATTATAATTTAATAATAAAATTTATTATTATTATGAAGGAAGGTGATAAAAAAAATCTTATTTATTTGTCAATCTCATCGAAGATGTGAATATGTTAGAATCCGACGGAAAGTCTATAAAAATTCATTACCTTCACGAAGAGAGTCAGAGTACACAGAAATATTCATTACTTTTATGGATGTCGCACGAAAAAAAACGGAAGAAAGTGGAATATCGAATATTCGAAAAAGACAATCTTTTCCCTATAGAATAATTCTAAATGTTGCAACACTTTCCGATGCAACCTCTCACATATTTATTTTTTTCTATCGCAACACGAGTTTCGCATTTCCCTCTCTCCTTCTTTTCTACCTTTTTAATCCCACAAGTTTTAATCCCCTTTGAGAAGTAACTCCACGTGAAAATGTATCATCGTTTGGATCTGCCTACAAAGAAGAGAAAGAAAAAAAAAGAAAAAAAAATACCAATTCTTTAATATCTTAAAAAACGAAGTAGTAAAGATAAAAAAAAAATAGAGACGACACTTTTGATATCCTAAGAGAATGTGAATCTTCGAAAAATGTTATTAAAATGTTAATAAAAAGCGATCGGTTAAACGTCATACAATGTAAAGACATCTATTTATTCTATATTTATTATACAAGAAGAAATATCCTATGAAGCATTAGAGGATATATTTCCTCGAGTCGCCTTAAGAAAAGCTACTTACAATGGAACAGAGAGCGCTGAGGAGCGCATTACAAGCAAGTGCTGTGAAACTCGTTAAATACAAAACTATTTTGGAGGATATACTAGACAGGACGAAGGAGTTGGGGCTAGCTTGCCTGACTCCTTCCTTTCCTTCTTAGATATTACTTTTCCGGATTTTCATGCTTGACAATCTTCAAAAGAGAAAATATAGTGTATATGCCGTAACAAGTGAAAGGCAGAAAACGTGAGATACAAAATTCATAAAAACCGACAGGAAAAAAATACGAAGCTTTCTAAAATCCTCAACGATTTTCGGACCCCATCGTTTTCGACCTTCTATATACGTACGTATATACATACATACATATGTATGTACCTCGATTCAAATCGTTCATCCGTCAAAAAAAAAAAAAAACAAAAAGGAGAAAAAACGAGAAAGAATACACTGGAACAATGAGAAGTTAGAATATAAATGAGATAAAAAAAATATTTCTCAACTTTATTTCTAGGAAATTCGAGGAAAAACCAAACTATTCGAGAGTGATCATGTTCTGCTTGCAATTTAAAAATATTCCCATGTGAAAATCGAGGAATATGAATCAACGAATTCAATCCATTCGAACGAATGAAAGTACATAGCTACACAGTAGCAATATTGAGATAGTACCTGTAGGACTTGTTAAGAGTTAATAGTAAAACATGTATACGTATACATACATTCGTAAAGTTAATTGAATACAAACATATTCAAAGAAATTTTATACAGCATACCTTTATAAAGAAATAAAAAAATAAAAAAAAAGAGAAATAGAAAGAACTAGAAGGAATGTTAGGAGAAGCAACAAAGAAGAAGAAAGATCGTGAGGAAACGAGGAAACTGTTAGGGAAAGCACGAAAGCATAAAAGAGAGAGAGAGAGAGAGAGAGAGAGAGAGAGAGAGAGAGAAGGTTGCCGAGAGAGTAGAGACGCATGACTCCCACGGGAAATTTAGGTGCGACCTCCATGTATCACCGAATCTACCGTAAGTAGCTACGTAACGGACGTATGTAGTATATATACCATTTACGGATATTCCACGTGCGTAGAAACACAAATGTATGCGTGCCAAACATGAAGCGTCCAACATTGTGTCATACGTTTTTCTCTTATCGCTACTGAATACTTTCTGTTTTTCTTGAACACATGTTACTCCTATAGATAAGTATATTTATTCATGTTTCGATAATACTAATGAACTTTTCAATTAGAATATAAATAATACGATTACAGTGATCAATATTTAAATTAAAAAACTACAAAAAAGAACGACAACGTCGAAACAACAGCTTTAAAATATATTTCGAAACGTTATAGATTTGAAATTTGCAAAGTTATAAAATGAGCACATGTTGATAAATCTCAATAAAATTTTGACATAAAATTTATATGTGTATTTTGTTTTTTTCCGTATCATAATTAATGAGTAATAAATATAAAATTATGTCAATTCTTTCTTTAATTTGTTCCGATTTTATCGAAATAGATAGGTAATTTTGGAACACTATTAAGTTATGGTGAACAATAAGATTAAAAAAGATAACGATTCTTTATTTCTAATGATCATTTCATCAATTCTTAAAAAAATCAAGCGAAACACACGTGACCGAACGAAAAAAGAAAAAGAAATACCATCATTAAGAGCCTAATACAATTTCAATGCACGAGGGGTCTTTTCAACTCGAAACAACAAAATCACTTCAATGCAGCTACAAAAGCTGCTTAACGCGGAAAATAATCAAACGTTTTCTCTTTTAATTACTTTATTATCAGGCCGGAGTATTCGATTAGCATTGCTGTAATCCGTGAGATTATCCAGGAGGTAAAATCCCGATAGTTATTATTATTATTATTATTATTATTATTATTATTATTATTATTATTATTATTATTTATTTTTCACCTAAAAAAAACATGAGAAACCGGAAAAATGAAATGGAAAGAGGAAAAAAAGAACTTGATAAATTTATCGTCCAACTGTCGCATTCCTATCTATATGTAAATGTCATAATTAACGTTGGGATGTAATGTACGACCATCAAACTTAATTATGATTAACATTATAAAAATGAATAGAGAAATGCATAAAAAGAAAAAAAAAATTAAGTAAAAATATTCGATGCAGCGTGTCACGAGAAAATTAGCGAGCGAGCGAGTGGTTCGTTTATCGTTAAAATAAAAACGATATCAAAATCGATCCAATCGGAAAAAGACGCTCGGCGGCAATGATTTCGTGTTAAACGACGTTCGTTTCGAACGAAGTCTTTCGAAAATTTTTGCTGCATTCAATTGCATCTTTTGTAAGCTAATTCGAACTATCATACTGGGGTAATAAAAAGAAAAAAGAAAAGAAAATAGATAAAGGTCGAGAGGAGAATCCAAGTGAAAATATAAAAGTTATTCGAGTTATGTGAAATCTCATCGCCTATTTTTTTCTCTTTCTCTTTCTCTTTCTCTCTTTCTCTCTTTCTCTCTTTTTCTTTTTCACATTGAACTCACGGTGAGAAAATCAGATAAAGGGGCTGATAGCAATAAAATCGATGCTCCGGATCTGCTTCAGTTTGTAATTGAATCAAATTAATCACCCTCGTCGACCTTCAGTCTGCTCTCTCCCATCTTCTTCGTCCTCGGCTTTACTCCCTCCCTCTCTCATTGCTCTCTCTTTCTCTCTATCTCTCTTTCTCGCGCGCGCCCGTTACCATCCCCAATTAATAGCAGAAGGTTCCACGTTTCGTCGGAACTTTATAAAACGAATCCAGTTACGGGGGACCGTTTGTCAGAAGCTCAAAGCCACTAGAAAGCTTTACCCTCATTCGGAAATGATTCTAGCGCGTGTTCTTCTTCTTCTTTTTCTTCTTCTCCTTCTTTTTCTTTTCTTTTCTTCTGTTTTTTCTTTCTACTCTTCTTTTCTTCTTATTGTTCATCTTTCATCCTTCTTTCCTGTGTTTACTATACAATATACGAATTGAAACGTTGACAAAAAATTAACAATTACCAAAATTATATCGTGTAAATATTTTTGTAAAATATAATTGTACGTTAATTAAACCGATCGTAAAGTGTCGCTATTATCTATATTTGAAAATTTTCAACCAATGGGCTCAGAGATTTTTCCTCGTTATCAAACGCCAAGGATAAATCGTGAAAAATGTTGGCACGTGTCCTTAACTAAAATACTGAGGTTTTAGATGAGAAAGTGCGTCTAGTGATGCGATATCTCGTGGAAATCAATTTCCACGTTGAATCATGACATATGAGTCTCTAAAACAAAGGTGCATACGTATCTGTATGCAAGAGTATGTATGGCAATTCGTATCATAGCAACCACGTAAGAAGTTTTTTTTAGTCAAGAACCGATCAATCTAAAGAATACGAAATCGTTAAACGATTTATTATCTTAAGCTTACTCTACATAAACTATTAAGTGAAAAATCTGCTGTCGATCACGATTAAATCTCATTTTTCGTAACTATAAATCAACATCAAATCGGCATATAATAAGCTTATCATATGTTTTACAAAGAAATTTATTCTTTTTTTATATAAGATCCGTCATTTAAAGGCTACATTTCTTAACAATAAATACCTTCGTTCATAGATCTTAGATTTTAACATAACTCGACGAAAAGTAATAAGATGAACGTTTGGATTGGACGTTTTATTACTTAAAAAGCTACAACATTTAAAAACGGCATAATTGAGAGAGAGAGAGAGAGAGAGAAATAGCAAGGTATACCAAAATTTAGAACAAAATCAAAATCAATCTACAATCCAATACTTTTAGATGAAATTATGGAAAAACAAACAATTTCTGAAGTGTAAGTTAATATTACTATGTATGTTTACAATATCTCTATTAATAGAGCATAATACATCTAAATATAAAAAAACATTTGTAGAAAAACAAATGTAGACAACTATTTAACTAAAAATGACTTCGAGGAAGCTCTCACCATATACAGTAGTAGAATGTGGTTCGTCTATTGGATATTTACGCTGTCTTTCACATCGACTATACTAAATGGTTTCCACGTGATGTCCTACGTCTTCTACAGCATTACACCGAAGCACTGGTGCTCGATTCCAGTGTTGGAGGAAGCGAATTGGACGCCCGAGCAAATACGAGCTGTATCCAGTCCCAGGTGGTTGATAATCCGTACTAATGCCAATAGGATCGAATTAGATATATATCTCATACTGATTCACAATCGAGAAAGAGAAAGGGAAGGTGGGGGAGAGGAGGAAGAAGAGAGGGTTGGACAAAACAACACGAGGAACGACGTATTCATTAAACTTGACAAATTGCATCGTGATGGGAACGTAGTGGTATCGATCACAATGCCGATCCCAACCCTCTTTTATTCTTACTATCGTTGTACGTACAAAATTTTGCGACGTCCATAGAATGATAAATGATGTCTCGTACTAGAAACGAACGATCGACGATGTAAAACACAAGATACGTCTGGGCATAATTCTATATCCGCGCTACCATAAGCGTAAATAAATTATCACGTGTGTATGAATGATTGAATGAACGTATGTATGTATCTACCTGTATATCGAATCGTACAAGAAAAAACTGCCAAAGTATCGCTGAGTTATACATCGGTCGAATCTTTTTTTTCAATCTTTTTTTTCTAGTCCAGACGAATTGTCCAATTGCGAGTATTATAATTGGGATTACGAAGAATTACGACAAATGGGTTATGACAGTGCTTTAGAAAAGATAAAGACCTATAAAAAACCTGAAACCATTCTTTGCGAACATTATAATTATGATATAGAATATGAAAATTCATCTTTCGTGCCGGAGGTACGATATAAAAATGATAAGATTAGAGATCAATTAAAGATCACTCTTTCGTTAATTATAAATTATTATCCGTTCATAAGCTACACAACCTTCCTTATAGTGGAATATGATCTGCAGTCGTTTAGCGATGAAAGCTACGGTTCAAACTGCAGTATCTATCGGCAAATTTGTCGGTGCGTTTGTCTTTGGAATGTTAGCTGATAAATACGGTAGAAAGGTAACCTTTCTCCTTTCTTGTTTGATATATATTATCACTGGACCAGCCATTGCCTGGACACATTCGTATCTGATCATGTTGATCTGCAGAGTTGGTCTCGGAATAGCTGGAATCGGCATCTACCAAGCAGCTTATTCGATACGTAAGGTCACACAAATTATCATATGTGTTATATATATATATATATATATATATATAATATATATACTATCTTATCTAACTTAACTGCCTTAAATATTTGTTGTGTTTTTTATTTTTTTGTTAAGGTAATTTCTTTGAAAATATCAACTGTTTATTTGAATGAAATTTGAAACTCGTTAAAAAATGATCAGAGGAAAAAACTTAGTTGATCTTGAAATATATCATACATATACATAATAATACATTATATCTCGCTATTGATGACTGATGATCAATGATTAATAAAATGTATCCTTTCTTTATCTTTATGTTAAAGTAATAGAAATAAGTCCATCGAAGATGCGTTCCACATTAGGCGTGATGTTCAATGAGAGTTACCCACTTGGAATGATTCTGATTGCCATCATTGCATATTATGTCAGAGAATGGAGATTATTGCAAATATATATTTCTATGCCGTCGCTCATTCTAATCTTGCATATGTTAGCTATGCCGGAAAGTCCAAGATGGCTTTATTATTCAAATCACAAAAACAGTGCTTGGAAAATGATGAAAGAAATAGTAACACCTGAGAAACAAAAAATGATGTACGTTATCGAACTAATCGATCGATAGTAAAACGTGTTTTATTGAATTTCTTCAATTGTATCCTTTCTTATCTTTCTTTTTCAGTGCTGAAAGACGAATAAGCGTGGAATATAAACAGGAAAAAACTTCTCGTTATAAACAGTGGAAAACAAATTTTCAGAACTTTAAACACATTCAGATAAGTGTGAGATTAATTTTATGTTGGTTCATTTGGTGTTCTACGTCTTTAGGGTATTACGTATTATCGATAACCTCTGGCCATTTGAAGATAGACCCATACCTTTACACTGGACTTTCCGGTAAATTTATATTTTTCTCGGAAACTCTTCAATATTCATTTCTACTTATAACTGACATTCATTTTTGCAGGTATAGTTGAAGGACTCAGTTATATCATAGTTGTACCTATGTTGCAAATAATTGGTAGACGGAATACATCATTCATTTTACTTCTATGTTCATCCATGTCATTTACGATTCTTCTCTTTATATCAGAAAACATGAAAAATACCAAAATGTTCATCGCTCTTTTTGGTAGACTTTGCGTTAGCAGCGTGTTCGTCGCTGTGATAGTTCATTGCAGTGAACTTTTCCCAACTATTATGAGAAACATAGCAATTGGAACCAGTTCTACGTGGGCACACATTGGCAGTACATTAGCACCATACCTTGTGGATTATTTTGTAAGTTAATAAAAAAGATTTTTGCCAAAATATGATGGTCTTTTGAAGCTTGAAAAACACAAAGAAACGCGTTGTTAAGTTTTTATTAACACAATTAAATATCTACATCGTTTGTAATAAGAATGTCGCGTTTGTATTAAGAATTTTTTTTTAGTACTAATACGAAAGTATACTACCTATCATAATTTTGTTACGCCAAAAGTATTTTCAATATATTAAAAAATATTTTTTCCCCTGCAAGCCTTTTAAACCTCATTTATATGATTCAGAATAGATACAGATATAAAATAGTTAGGAGGTACTTTGGTTTCAATTATACAACTACATATAATTTGGCTGAAGAAATATTTCATGTAATGTCATTTATCGTGGCAGTTGAGAAATTAAATTTTGTATATGTATATGCAAAAAGAGGCTTACATTGTATGTATGCACATGTACATGTGTATATTATATATACATACTTGATTTATGTACTTCCTCTTCGTAATGTCTGTTAAAATATCGAAAATCAGTTAAATAAATTTCCATAAGTTATTTTTCAACATGATTATAAGTTCTACTAATTGGTGCCAGTACAGTACGATCTCCGTATACCACTTCTGCAGCAAAATAAATGGGACAATCCCCGAAAAAGCTTATCTAGACTTTCCAAAATTCATTGATAATCCAAATTGTATTATACTATTTAGTTAGTCTATCTAAAAACTTTATATATTACTATATATTATATTTATATATTACGCGAAAACATGTATATAAAAAATGTAACATAAAAGTTATAATTCACATAATCATTATTGCATAACTTCTGATATTAATTTTTAAAAAAGAAATTTATCTTTACTCTGTAACAAATGCTCTTTTTATAATTATTATATCCCTTTCCGCTAAGTAAATATTTTCATCATAAAATGCAATATCATATATAATAGACTAAAATCCAAAAAAATGGGATGTTCAAGATACAGAAAATTTTAAATATAATTTCATTATAATTACAGGTTATTTATGGATGGTGGGTACCAAACTCCATCTGTGGCTTAACAACGTTTATCAGTGCCTTGTCTACACAGGTATTCCCAGAAACTAAAGACTTAAAGTTATATGAGACTATGGATGACTTTTTTTCAAGATGTAAAGCCAATCCCAGAGAACAAATATCTTTTAAAAATAGTATAATATACACTCTACTTATAAAATTGAATATTGTCAAAAAGCCTACCTCTACGATGACCACTTAAGAAAAATGAAAAGCAATTCCATGATACATTTGTTCACTTCGTATAGAATACATGCTTTCAATGTCCCCTCGGAATTTTTTGAGCTATATGTATGTACAGCTTAAAATTTATGAAAATATGTACTATAATGTTTTATAATTCATGAAGAAAAATTATACGGAATGCAGGAATATACATTAATATTCCCTTTTAACTTTCATACAATAAAGCACTTCTACAATTTAACAGCTTAACAATGAAAAGTGTATAAAGTTAAAGCCTTTCTTAATTTAAATTATTTTTCCTCATTAATTATAAGTTCTTATAGTACGTATGCCTTAAAAAGGAATTCTATTTTCCTTCTATATTAATTTAGGTTTATCTACATATTGTTTTCCATGATGAATAATGGTTGCAAAAGTTCCTGCAACCATAGCACCCCAAAATAACATATAAAGCAAAACTTCTGTAGTATATCGAGAGGGAAGAATTATATGTGCGACAAGCATTGATGATGCAACCAACAAAACTAATGGGAATGTAGCGTATCGCCAATTTCGTTCAGATTCCAAGGGACATTGAATCAAAGTACATTCGCCATCTTGCACGATATAGCGACCTAAGAATAGTTCCAGTGAATCCTGTAGAAATATATAAATTAATATTAATATTAAACCGACAATATAGAATGAATTACGCACCTGTCGATAACCATCCGCAAAGTTATTTTTATAGTATCTTGTTAATGAATTTATACCATCTCTAAATGCACCCAATTTTGTACGTTTACCAGTTCGTGTAAAATCCGTTTTTAATGCACCTGTACCAGAATATTGTATACTTACAATATCCGCATTATCAGCCCATACCTAAAATAATAAACCAATAGTTTTCTATTTCTAATGTATGATTTTATATTTTATACCTGCTTAAAAAGATTTTCAAAAGAAGGATGATCTTCAATCTTCCGTAGTACTTCCAACTTCGTTAATACTTCATTCAAAACTCTTTTCGCTAACATACTTTGAACAACGTTAGTACGATCAAGACAGTCGATACAATTTGTACGGAAAACACCATCTTGCACAGAAAGCAATAGTCCGTCTCTTGTGAGAAGAAAATAACTCATTTGTTCCTGATCGTGAGCTAATCGGTCCATCAAAATGTTTAATCGATCCCATCTTAATCTTCTACATTCCGCATGAAAATCGAAAGCTTCATATCGTACGTTTTGATTATTAATTCTCTGAACAACATCATGATATGATTTTTCTAATATAGCTTCTGGTCCATGATGGTCAATCTGTAAAATGATATATATTTCTTTAGATGAAAATGATACACATAAATTTAATATCTCTTAACTTACCAAATTTACTAAAATTTGTTTTCCATAATGGAAAATCTGAGAATCAAAATGCCTAGCACATGCAGTCTGATGATCTTCATGAACACTTAACTGGGGCTTAGGTTTATATTTCAAATTTGGAGCTTGGTACCAAAACAAAGGTATGGAACCCCGCGTTTGTACAAAAGAACTACGATATCCATTTACTTCGATTAACTGTTCTGTTTCTACATAATTAGAAACATTTCCAGTAGAATCTATACCACGCGAAAAAAGTCTTGTACCAGCACGATGTATACTGCGTCTTGAAACTATACCCCAATTAAATGCAATACTATTGACAACAACAGTGTTCAAAGATATAACTATTGATATTGAATGTCAAGAAATATATTAATCAAATCAATATTCAGAATATTAATCAAATTAATATTTCATAATAATTATAAACAATGAAATTAATGTAAACAAAGATTACTACTACATTAAAAAAAATGTAAATTTTAAAAAGGATACATCCATGTATAATGGGTAGGCAAAATTTGTATAACTCGATCCTTGCTGTTAAATCTTGCAAAAGGTAAGCATTCCATACAAATCGAAGGTCTGCTCTATCATAAAGTGTCATCTAAATAAATCGTAGACACATTAATACAAATTTCAAATACATAAACACAAACTATTGGAATATCCATATAGTAGTACCAACCTGTAGAAATTCAGGTGTGGTATTATGAAGCCTTTGGATAGTGTGACTGAGATCGTATGTATAACTAAAGTAAAAGTAAGGTGTATTTAAAACAGATTTAACCATTTCTAAATATGTGGCATTATTCTGTACTTGTTTTTCACTCAAATGTAAAGACGATCTTGAATATGGTATCACATCTGTGGAAACAATTTTATAAATTTGTTGACCTGCTATTGTTCCAATCATTAGCGCATCTGTAATTACTATGAGATAACGACACGCTAAGAGACGGATAGATCCTACTATGCCCCATATTTTTCTACGACTCGCAGTAGATGGTATTAGGCTGGCTGTACCAACTAAGAACAGAAAGAAATTTATCTAAAAACATAATTTTAAGTAATACAATATGTAGAATCTAACTTACCTTGAGTATAAACTTGTTGACTTACTCTATCGACTACAAGTAATACTTTAATACCAGCTGGCTCAACATAAAATTTTTCTGGCGTAGCATATCTAAAAAAAATGAAATATGGATAAGTTTTTATATATAGATAAGCTTAAAGACCTAGATGATACCTTGTATAAGAATTTAAGAAATTTAACAAAATTATATTAAGATTGAAATACTTACAAATATAAGTTATCATACAGATCAGTACTTAACTTCATATTGCGTTAAATGTGTAGTGCTAAATTATAAATTTATGCAAATCTGGGAAAAAAGATCGTTAAATAAAATGAATTATAATCGTGTTGTAACTCGTAATCGATTATAGAAATAAAACCATAAGAATAATAATAGAAATATGCCTAAAAAACGTATTGACAATTTATTGGAAATTTATTGTCAATTTAATTTTGCAACTAACATTATTTGTCAAAATTACAACACAATGACCACTGTAGTTAGGTTACGGTTGATTTTCTTACGCAGAACTATCTCGATGCACTGATGTCTTTCGTGATTGGCTAATGTTAAAGTGCTTACTCAATCCGTGAATGTAAAATGAAATACTTAATAATTGTAGTTTTGTAAAAAAATATTCAAATAATTAAAAATATTATAATTATAGTTATAATATTATAATTACACGGCTAAACGTTGTAAATCTATGAACGGTTATATATTATATTAAAATCTCTTATTTCTGATAATTAAAATTGAAGATTCACATATAAAAATATATTTTTCACAATAAAATTTATGAATATTTCATCTAATTTTATAATTTAAAATTTCTACTACTATAAAATATTACGATATAGACATTAACTTGATTTTGATGAAAACAGGAATTTAGTTGGCTTCCAATCTTAAACTAAAAAAATAGTTAGTGCATTTGCATAAACAGTATATCTGATAAGAATAGTTTATTTTTATAAAATTCAGCAAAATACATCGAATATATACATTTTATACGTAATATAAGATTGTACTATTTATAGCAATACACAAAAAATCTACGTTCTTATTGGCCAGATAGAAATAATTGAACTCCAGCGTCCTTGTTTAATTTGCTATCCAGTGCATTATTGGAGTGATTGAACGTCATTGCTTGATCAAACATACATGATAGTATTTCCACCATTTTTTGTAGGAATATTTTCATCGAACTTTATCAATAAAATTGAATAATTACGTAGTAGAACTACCAATTTAATTTGTTAAGGACTGAATAAGGTAAGCTTTTTATATTTTTATTGTAATTATTGTTTTAAAAGTATTACAAATCTGATAATTCTCATGAATTTCTTTTATCATTAATATACCCTACATTTAACCTTTGCTCATAAGATCATTCATAATGTAATATTTAATTATCACATTTTTCTCTTTTTATAATCTAACTACTTGATTGAATAAATTTTATTATTTACCTAATAAAATTTATCATTATGCAAACTTGCTGTAAATAATTTTAAGTTTATTTACTTAAAGTCTTAAATTATAAATATTCCATAATTTTATTAATTTATGATATATTATAGATCAACATTTATTTTTTTAACTGGTTGTTTTTCTATAATAAATCTGTATATTAGTTAACTTCTATTAAAAATATAAACTTCTTGATTTCAGATGGAGCCGATAAATGTCGTTGTAACTGGGGCTGCTGGCCAAATTGCTTATTCTTTATTATATCACATTTCATCCGGATCAATTTTTGGTCCAGAACAACCAATTAATCTTAAATTATTAGATATTCCACCAATGATGAAAGTTTTAGATGGAGTAATTATGGAACTTGAGGATTTGGCGCTTCCTCTTATTAGAGGTAAATCATCTAAATTATAATTTTCTTTAATAACTATTTTCTTATTTTCCAGAACATTACTATTATTATATTCATGTTAAAGTTAAATACTTTATAGACAGTTAACATATTACATAATAAAAAATGTTATATATAATATAATGTATTATATACAATGTAATACTTTAATATATTGATACTAATCATTTTTTACTATTACTCTACAAGTTAAATATATGAACAAGAAAGCAGACTTGAACTTGGCTGTATAATGGAAAATTACTTTCTTCTTAGAGGTTTAAAAAAATGTAAAACAATAAATATAAAGTTAATAAGAATACAATTAAATATAATGCTATAAACAATTTGGTTTACAGAAATTGTACCAACAACTGATCCAGTTGTAGCTTTCAATGATGTAGCAGCTGCTTTCTTAGTTGGCTCCATGCCACGAAAAGAAGGAATGGAACGCAAAGATCTTTTAGCTGCCAATGTTGAGATTTTCAAGGTTCAAGGTGAAGCTCTAAACAAATACGCACGTAAAGATGTAAAAGTGTTGGTTGTTGGAAATCCAGCTAATACAAATGCCCTTATATGTGCACATTACGCAACATCTATTCCAAAAGAAAATTTCTCAGCTATGACTAGATTAGATCAAAATCGAGCACAAGCTGCTTTAGCAATTCGATTAGGTGTTCAGGTAAACTAAGATTCCTAATAGAGATATTATTTTTTTAATCTACAATGAATATATTTCAACAATCTTGATTCTACAATCTATAGGTTGATAAAGTAAAAAATGTTATTATTTGGGGCAATCATAGTTCAACTCAATATCCTGATGCAACGCATGCTACTGTAGACTTCGGGGAGTCTTCTAAAAGTGTATCAACTGTAATAAATGATAACGATTGGTTAGATACTACTTTTGTAGAAACGATTCAAAAACGCGGTGCTGCTGTAATTGCAGCAAGAAAAATGTCATCTGCCATGTCAGCAGCTAAGGCTGCAGCAGATCATATGAAAGATTGGTGGATAGGAACGAAACCAGGTGAATGGGTGAGCATGGGTGTTGTTTCAGATGGAAGCTATGGTATAGCAAAAAACATTGTTTTCTCTTTTCCTGTTACCATAAAAGATAAACAATACAAGATTGTCCAAGTACGTATTATTTATATAATCTTTCTTTCATTGTAACTGCAATTTTTCATTATATTAAGCACATTCTACATTATATTACTTTTTAAAAATTGATTGCACCTTTTAATTGAAATAAAAATTATTTATTACTTTGCAGGGACTTCCAATGAGTGAATTTGCTCAATATAAACTAAAAATCACAGCCCGAGAATTGGAAGAGGAGTACAAAGAAGCAAATAACATCCTTCAGAATTGACTAGAATCTGGAGAAGATTATACTTTGGAAAAGAAACTATCTATGCCAGCGAAGTTATAAGAAATACCTATTGTATATAGATAATATATAAGGAGATATGGGAATAATTATATTTCTTATTGTTAAAGAATGATAATTTACCATTGAGGGAATCAATATTACAAATATCAGTAAAAATTATGAAAATAAAAATTCAAATTTGACTTGATAATCATTGTTTTAAATATTACTTTACATTTATAGAGAAACTTTCTATGTAATGTAAGCCACCAGATTTAATCGAGCATAATAAAATTGAATTATTGAAAAATGTTTCTGGAAGTTTTACTATACAATTATATTTATAATACTTGGAAGCTAGTACTAATTCTGAGCGTTTAAAAAGTTACAATACAACTGAAAATCCATAAAATCATTAACATGTAACTTTGTCTAATTCGTTCATAATTAATTATAGATCCAATAAAAATGTAAACTTTAAACGAAATATATACTTCATAACGTTTTTTTTTTTTTTTCTTTTATTCTTCTCCCCAAGATTCAATAATAATTTATATTACAGTAATAGTAACTATTCTTTATGTCAATATTTTCACTCACCTTTTCTGACAATTATATTATTTTTATATCTTTTTCCCTAAACACTATTATTACAATCATACTGATTTTTGCCTACAAATAGAATTATTTTGTGAGCATTAAGTAGCATATTGTACAAAGATGCAGAGTGCTTGGTTTTACAAAGTTTCTATAACGCTCGCATTAAAATCAAATTATGTACTTGGTTCGCTTTGTTTTGCAAATTTAATTTCTGATGATACTTAAGTTTTAAAGATATAATAACCGTCTAATAAAGACACTTTGTTAGAAGGACAGATGTTTAGATGCTTTAATAATTGGTCTGGATGCTGAAAAACATCACTTTGATAGTGATAATAATAATAACTTCGCATTTCTGCAGATAATTTTGATTTCCATCATTTTTATGTGATACTAATAGCACAATGCTTTATTATGACTGAAGTATTTTCATAAAGAAAATATAAATTTTCTTTGAAATTGCATCTCATATGAATCATTTTCCAAGCACAACAATATTTCACAAAAGACGGTACGAACATTTGTTCTAAATTTAAGGAACTGTAAAGTTCTTGTTCCATAAAAACAGCAAATACACTTGAAAACACTCGCAAATATTACGTTTTATGGGAAAATACGTTCTCTCATGTTGGACAAAACTTGCAATATGTTGTACGTTAAATACCTGGAACAGACTGGAATAAACTATTGTTTATGTATAAAATATAAATTTGTTGTTCCTCTTGTAATAACTAATATATAATAAATTAACAGATCCTTTTATGTTACAAATAGAACATAATATTACCTAATAATACGTCTGCTAAAGTGCGCAAACCTCGTGTAAAATATAATTAGTTCGATAAATTCTTGTTGTTTAAATTTATGGAACCGTAAATGAGGGCCCAGATAAAAGATATTTGACGTTACCAAATGAGATTGATGAAACAGTTAGAGATGCAATACATTTTTCTTATTACACGATTGTGTAAATTACCAATGACTAGTAAACATGTAATATAAGCGATATAAATCATTAAAGAGAGCTAATATCACTCACTATGCGGTACACGATAAATATAGGATTTAATTAAATATTTCGTTTATATAGTTACGTGAATAAGCCCTCTTGTGAACAAATTTAACAGTACCTTATACTGCTAAACATTCAATTCTATGATTCTTAATTTTGTATTCTAATAAGTGAGAATCATTTTGACATACATATATATATATATAGAAGAGTATAATGTAAACACAATGCTTCCGTTCCAGGTTACGTACATCATTATCACTTACAATTGTATTATTTTTCATTGGACACGGTTTGACGTAATGGTCAAATAACATTTAAAGGCCGTACTGAGTTTTCATATCTAAATTGCACATTTGAATCTGCCAAATAAGTTCAAATCGCGCAGTTAGCGAACGAGTATTTCTTTTTGCTATAAAATAGTTTCTTGTTTGAGCAGAAACATTTAATTCAAGTGAAACCCTCTTTCCCTGGTAGCAGCCAATAATCGTTCTTTCAAAATTTCTTCTGTAGGATATTCTGGCAATTTTAAATAATGTACGCAAGTATTAACGGAAGGATAACCGCCAGATCCAGCATCTACTTTGCGTACAACCGTTAATCTAGGATGCAAATTACATAAGCCCCCTGGAGGTAATGCTGAACATCCAGTAGCAAATTGTAGGAAAGCTTTCCTCTCTGAACCAGTTAGTGATACTAGTACATTGACAAATCGTTGGAATCCAGGACTACAAGGGAAAAAATAAATTGATATTAAGATACTAATAGATGACAGAAAATAAAAAATATTAAAATGTTTACCTTTCTCTTGTATAACCAAGTTTTGGTTCTGTATAATTAAGCAAATCTTCTCTAGTCCACTGTGGATTTTGTTCACCGCACAACATAGCTCTCACTTCTTCTGGACTGAAGGCATGTAATTTTTCCATAGGAAAAACTTTAGAGAAGCCAGATTTAAATGCTTCAAGTTGTCTGCAAATGCCTCGGTCCAAACAGTAAGCGTTTGTTAAATCAGCATATTCTTTAGCATTCTCAACAGTTACAGGAATCTCCGATCCTCCTTCTATTAATTCCACCTGATCATGTTGGAAAACTCTCGAACTTGGAGAATATGTCATAGTCAAAGCCAGATCTTCGATAGCTACTGATGTTCCAGATGGATGAGTGATGCATAATGATGTTTCTTCATCGGCAGAACTGCGTCCATCAGAAAGTGTCCTATCACGTTTGGCCATTCTATTTAATATTTCTTTTAAGAAATCACCTCTCACTGGATCGACAACAACGAGATCTTCAATATCCAATAGACCACTATACCATGGAGAAGGTTCTAATGTCGAATATGCTGTGTCAGCCTCACCTTCCTCTGAGATGAAACTACTCGACATACTAGACGACATGCTTTCTTGTGTAACACCAGTCAAACCGATTTTTTCATTTACATTATTTGTAATATCACCACGACACATTAGCTTTAAGAAGGGACGAGATAACGGTAGATCGACTAATCTATTATCTTGGAGAACTTTCGCCAAAAATACACCAAGAAACCAAAAATATCTGACAGCACGATCACAAGCTGTAGAATCTTGAGGTAGAGGGGCAGGAAATAATCCACTAGGACGTACAACATAATATCCAGCTGGACGCACCTGCTCTCCAGAGACACATGTTTGTTGATTATCACATGATTCCTCGTCGTCGCATAGCCAAAGGCTTAAATCTTTACGTTGTAATTCTGCTGCAACTAGTGCAAAAAATTCCAAGGTTGGTCCCAAGCCAGTACCTTCCTCACCAACAAACTCTACCTCTAATATGCTCTTGCGGCTTGCATGTACCTATGTTAAACAATAATAATAAATTATTTTATAATCATATTTACATAAAATTTGTTATAGTTCTAATAAGTTAATATCAAGCATATACGATATTATACCTTTAATACTTGTTCAGCCCAGTCTAATAATTTCTCTCCCCTTGGTACACTGACTCTTTCGTGTTTAAGTCTACCCACGCGAAATTCATGACTGTCATCACGTCGTGGACTTAATCCGGGTGCTCTCTGCCTTTCAAGAACAGCATCTCTTTGTGTTTGCAACCAAACAATAGATCTAGATGCACCGAATGCAGTGCAACTAAAGTATAATCGCCTAGTCTCAAAAGGTAACAAAAAAGGACAGCTTCTTGCTAATTCTTCACACCAATTTGGTAATGCACCAGCAGCTAAAGCCAATGGGTCCTGAATTTGTTGTACTACTTTGTTTGTTATTTTTTTTGAGGTAAAATCATCTGGATGTACCCAGCACATTGTATCCTCTGATTCTACGATGTCTGATACGTTGTTTCTACCATCATCACGAGTAGTACTCAAGACAAACACATGTCTTAACAATTGTAAAACATCTTCTACCGTACATGCATTTGTATTTTGTGTAGAATTACGAGAATACAGCGTTACAATTGGGGTCGCTCTACCAGATGATTCTTCTTCTCTGGCCTCTTTATATATTATACTGTAAATAAAAATATTATTAAATTTTCGAGAACAAAATATCATTGAAAAGTATTTAATATTCTTCATAGGTTATTAGATATAAACCTAATATAGCTGCTGGGTAGATAATTGTTAATACAATCTATATCAAACAAATAAAATGTTTTAAAAATAAATAGACATATTACGTGTATGTTGGTTCCCATATTCTTCTTAATTTTTCTTGACGACTGCCTAATTCTGTTAACTGCATCAGTTCTTGAACTGCTTGGAAGATACTGGCGTGTGGTTCTAAAAGTGGTAATTCTACGTCTGGTATTCCTGGAAGTCCTGGACCTTTTAATCTTAATGAGAGTCTAGGCATTGGTAATGATCCAACTCGCGTACTTGTTTGCGTTTCACTACCAGGTGGTGGAACTTCCAAATCTGTTGTCTATTTACAACATCATGTTATAATATTGTATAATGTATCTTATTAAGCAACTAAAACAATAAATAGCGATGAAAAGAGAGTGATATTTACTTGATTTATATTAGTTCTACCGGGTCTTGGGTCAAAAGCAGGAATGAGAGCAGAAAATTGACGTTTTAGAACAAATTCATCGTCCCATGCACGTCTCTTACTGCTTTGTGGTGCTTCTTCTTCCATGAACGCTGCTAATAAATTACGACTGACCATAACTTCTTCATATTCTCCTTCACAACCATCACCTTCTTCTTCATTTTCTTCATCATCTTCCTACATTTCACAATTTACAATTAAGCATAAGACGCATATTTGTATTACATGTTATTGGAAATACTTTCACTTACTTCTTGATCATTTTCATCATTATCTTCCTCTTCTTCTAATACACCATCTTCGTCATCCTCTAATTCGGTCAGAAGAGTAGGACCACCAGTAGTTCTACCGCCACCTGCACTAGAGCTTGCAACTCCACTGCAGGACTCCAAAAAATCTTCAAGACTAACCTGAAGCCACAACTACTCATTACATTAAGGAGAAAGGTGTTATCTAAGTTATTTTTAGCTCTTTTACATTGTTACAATAATTTTTTAATAACTAATTTGCGATAATAACGATGCTGATTCGAAACAGATTAGTTTTTACCTGTTCACTATCACTACTTGTGCTAGTAAGTGACATAGTAAGTGCTTGTCCTAATCCTGCTCCAGTCGTTGTTGTAACTCCACTACCAGCGACTTGACTACTACTGGTTAAACTTGGATAACTCTGAGCAGTGCTAAGTAAACCACCAGGGAAATTAGGACTTAGTGCCAATCGAACAAGGCTTGAAACCGAGTTGGGTCCACGTGGATTAGAACCAGTATTAGAGTTAGAAGCTATATGCTGTCCACCTGTAGGCCCTGAAACAATTGGTGCTTAAATGACGATAGCATAACTTGTAAATTATTTTTTATAATTGAATAAACTTATAAACTATTCGCTATTATCGTTTGTTATAAATATTACATAATTTTATATATGATATAGATTACAAACAAAACATGCTTACATGCATTATTATTTATAAACTGACCTAACGTTCGCCTTCTAGCCATTGCAGCAAACGTTTCCAGTAAGCCGGTAGCGGCCGCTGGTTCCAAAGTATTGTTAGTGTCAGAGCAAGCAAGATTGGGCACAGACACAGACATAGGATTCGTAACCACTACAGGACAACCTCCTGTAGTATTTTGGGCAGATGAGCTAGCTTCTTTGTCCCGGCTGCATTCTTTACCAGCTAATTGGAGAATAAAACTGAACTTCGTGAGTACTCACAATTTCACAGGATGAAGACGAGAAAATTGACAATTGATGTAATTCGGATTATGTTTCTTTGGTCACTTCATATTATGTAAAACGTAAAAAAGAAGTAGGTATGCTAATGAACTTCCAAAAGTTGGACTGTATTATATTTGTTGCATATTAAGTAAGAAAGAATGAAAAAAAACATACCATCCGTGATACCAGGATGATGTCTTGGCACAGGCTTAATTCTAAGTGAATTTTCATCTGTCTCTCCAGATACACTGATCCGAACAGGCACCAAACCAAGCAATTCACCACTCAGAAAGCTATTTGTATTATTACGCAATCTATCAGCTCCTTCTCTCATACGATCTAGTACTTCTGCAGCTTCCAAACTCAATAATCCTCCACCAGGCTAAAATATCACATCATAAATAACAATATAATATTTCATATCCAATTACTATATATTGCTGTAACAGTATAATATCATAATATAAGTTTTATACCTTATTTCCTCGAACAGCAGCAAATAATGATTTTGAACTACTAGAAGCACGATTGCTATTACTATTTGCTGGACAATCCGTGTTAAGAGCAAGACTTTCGACAATAGTAGCTAAATCACTTGTAACTGTAGTATCGGGTCTTGGATGTAATACAACGGAAAGTTCTCCTGTTGAATTTGCTCCACCTTCGCCAGTTACAGCTACTACTGCTTCGGCACGAGCAACTGATAATACGCTTTCTGCTATCGATTCAGCTGCTTGCTATTTGCATTAAATAATTCTACTTTTAATCAAATTCTATATAATTCTATATATTCTATATATTCTATATATTTCTAGAAAGTCTACTATTTAGTTACGAATATTTAATCAAAGTTATGTTATACCTTAGCTGCAAGATTGTCAGCACTCGCTGCTTGATCAGTTGATGCTACTGAGCCACGTATAGCTGTATCAGTACAATCAGGTAAACTAGGAGTACTACTAGATTTTCTTCCTGTTAATACTCCTCCACCACTTTTACCTTTTGCTCCACCATCCACGTCTATACAAGTACCAACTAATCTTAAGTCGTATTTGCCTTCTGCTCCCATTCTATATGAATTAGAGCCACCATGGTCCCATGTTACATCTATCCAACCATTGTGAAGTTCTCCTGTAACTGTACCTTCGCCTGATTTAAAACAAAAAAAAAAAAAAAACGTTAGTTTGTATAGTTTTCATATCAAGAATAATATACAAAATATAAACCTGGTGGCACACCATCTTGATCCCTCCACTTCCAATCCAATCCTCTAACGACTCTAGCACCTGCGACTAAATGCCTTAGAACTTGTGTTTTAATTAATCTTCTTTGTTTCCGCACACCGGCTTCTGCTTCTCTTGCGGCGCGACCAAGATCTTCACAAACACCTGTAACTTCGCCATAAACTTCAAATCCAGATACAGATAAATAATGTGTTTGACCGGAAGCATTTTTCCCAATTTGTTGTAATCGTAAGTGACGCCATCCTTGTGTTTCATCGCTCGGTGGCTCAAGAGTCCACGTAGCTGTACTACCAGGCTCATTTAAAGAACAATCATCCACATGAGCATATAGTGTTGTCCAAATAATACCATCTTTTGATGCCTGAGTAAAAATTAAATAATTTTATGTTATTTAATAAATTCTTTTGCAGATATCCAGAAAGATTTACGATTGTTATAAATTATAAAAAATACGATGTGCGCGATATTTATTCTTACCTGAAACACCCAGTTTCTCAATGCACTTCTACCATATCCTCTAGCATGTCTTAAGGTATAAACGCTTGGAATAACCCACACTCCCAAATCTATTGAAAACCAAGCTCTTTTGTCATCATTAGTATGACAATTCAATGCTGAAGCATCTCTACTAAGTATATCTTCAAGATGCCCATACGGTAAGTTCCGTCCATCGCTTGAAGTAACAACAACTAAACCATACTGGCCAGGATTTACCCACTCTGCACAAGATCTAAAATACAATAATAAAGAATAAATACACCAATTTTTTAGTTTAATTGCTATATATTTTTCTTTTTATCAAAATCATAGAAAATTCATTAACTGTTACCTTGCATTGGTTCCAATCCAATATAATATGCCATTTTCATCAAAATCATGTTGATACTTAAATGTTAATTTATTGCCTTCTTTTAGTTTTTTCACAAAAGTAAACGTTGATCTATCGTGATCATGCCACTGTTTCGCTACCATTTTTAATAAATGATTTTCTAATTGCTGTATAGTACTCAATGGTTCCATTTTTAGACTTCTACCGGATCTATCAATAAGAGAACTCTCTCCTGAAGCTTTTTCTAAGCGGAAACGTAACCTCCTTGTTAAAATCTGTGTAAGAGAAAATTTTATGTTAAATTTATATTTGCGATATATAAATAAAAAATACGGAAATATAAAAATATTACTGACTTGAAGGCCATAACCAGAACCTGGAGTATCATACAAATAAACTGGTAATTTTTCTATAGATTCTAATACCGAAACAAGTTTATGCACTAAAATTTTTGCTGAATTATGTTCTCTATTAGCATCTTTCGTTTGAAAGCAACTTTTAAAAACAGCTATCCTCTGTAATCGCATCTTTGTTGTTCTGAGCGTTGGTGGCTGCGGTCCTGGTGGTGCAGCCAATAAAGATAATAATGTTTGTACCAATCCACTAGAGTGTAGTTCATATGCAGAAACTCTTCCTTCTTCATTCAACAATATTTTAAGCTCTTCTAAAGAACTTTGCAATATAGTACGCCACTCACGATTTCCGGATTGTTGCTTTTGACAAGCTTTCTCTATTTGGTTTACAATAGCTCCGAGTTTGGCAACTACTCCACGCGGCTGTGCTTGAGCAGCTTTAAAGTAACGTTCATAAATATCTTGAGCTTGCACTTTAACTTTTTGTTTTATAGCTTCAGTTTTTGATCTTAATCTTTTTCCTCGTTTTCCAGCCCAACCAGCAGCAAATTCTGGACCTAAATAATAATAAGTAAATTAGCAAATATAAATGAAGAAGTATAATTATAATTTGAAGTATAAACTTTAATATACCTAAACTTGTTTCTGCTGTAAAAGAATGCTTTGTACCACGATTTGATTCAAAAATAAAACCGGGTAGATCCTCCCTCAATATAGTGGCCTGTTGCTGACCATCACTATTATGTATACATAATTCACTTTCTTTTCTACTAGATAATGCCCAATTTCCAACAACTAATCGAGTGGGACCAGGACGGGATAGCACAGGTTGACTGGCAGAATTTGGTTTTACTTGACTGCGTGCTCTCTGGAGTTTCTCCAAAAATTCACCGCGGTTTTCTGCAAAAAACATACGAACGTAATTAAAATAATTTAAAGCCACAAACAAATTCATCATTTCCTATGAAGTGAAACATATTATAGAGAGATGTTTAAAATATTTCCAGAAAGAGAAATTTTAGGTTTAGACTGCTAAACTGTATTGAGGGGTAGGAAATGCGTGCCCAACAAGGAGATATGTATACCTACCTTCAGTAGTAAGCGACTCTGTGTTCCTCCCCTTTCCTGTAGGCAGTTAGTAAAACCGGTTATTCACTAAACTAGACCCCTCGTAAAAGTTAATCACAAATGAAAAAGATAAAACATAAATTAATGCTAGCTTAGAGAAAATGAAATTATAACTTTGCATGTTGGTAAAAAGGGACGATAGGATCGTTTCAAGAAAGATAATAATTAGATGAACGATATAGTTGGATGAAACATTGGATCATACTATTTAAAAAAATAAGCATCTACTCACCTGATGTGTCGGTTCCACCTTCTGGGCTTCCACTAGAGTACATTGTTGCTAATTTGCCGTCAAGTATAAATCTAAACCATCCATTGCTTCCATTTGATAATTCTAAAGCAGCAGCATCTGACCAGACATATAAACAATCTCGACCTCTACAAATGCACCAATCTCTCCAGTGATAAGCTCTTCCAATTAACAATTCTCGAGCATCTTCCATGGTTTGTTCCTGTCCTGATTGATTTTGTTCTGCTTCTGGTTCAGGAGCAACTTCTTGTGGTCCAGCTAATGAAGCAACTTTAGAAAATATTCCAAGACGAGCAAAATGCTCCAAAAATTCATCTTTTCCTTTAATCATCAAATCTTGTATCATTTGCAAAACTACTAAATGTCCATCTTCATCTTCCTATTAATGTTAAATTAAAAATAATTTATAATATGAAGATACTATGAATATTTAAATATGAATCGAGCGAGATAGAAACAATACATTTTTTCCTCACTTAACAAACGCAAACACTACACAACTTTTTTAAGCACTAGAGTACCAGCGATCTTTAGTTTTGTTTAACTAAATCATATGAGACACAAATAATATAAAATAGACATTTTTCGAGCAGAAAGTGAATGCACTTCTGTGAAGTTTAAGCATATACTTTTGCATGTTTCAACTGCAGGAGACAAACAGTTGACAGAAGTGGACAAATAATTTCATTAGTAAAAAGAAAGAATTAAAAAATGTTTATAATCAGCCCTCTTTTGAACGTACTGCCAGTTACCTAGTTCATAATCAACCAATTATTTCAAATTTTCTAATATAAATATATATATAATTGTCCTCTTTTGTCAAGTTTTGTGTCCAAAAAGAAATAAGACACTATGTCACTCATTAATATTAGCACCACTGTATAAAGTCAATATTTTTGCATTTTGTATAGCAATCGATACTATGGTGCTATAAGACATTTTTGAGGCTTATTGAATATATATCCTTTTTCTGAATAGACGAGCAATACATGTGTAAGTTTGTTAGATCTCACGCTTTAAATAAATTATGATAGGTGCATCATGTTAATAATAAATATAGAAAGAATATTTATGTAGTCATTAATAAACTCAGCAGACAAACTGAGTAAATGAATAGGATAAGGGAGACAAAAGGGACGTTGATCTAGTGAGCGGTAGAAATATGGTACAGACGTTACCGTCTTATCAAGAATGTAGTTCTGGGAACTGGCAAACTTGCGTGATGAAATGCAGGGCAATTTGGGGCCAATGATCGGCTTGAGAGGCAGAGGCGGTGGCGATGGCGCCTTTATCTCAACCTCCTGTGAACAATCTTAACTAAATCACTGGCACTCTTTGCTTGTGTGTCTGTTTGTCTATTGGAACATGTTCTTGGGTTATTAAAACGATTCAAACAGTCATACTTTTTAAAGGCGTTTGCTATGGAAGTATTAAAGAATATCTAATATATACTTAAAGCATAAAACGAATTTTTATCTTACCTCATTATCTAATACATTTGCAATAACTTCCACAAGCATAGCACCACAGCCGCCTGTACTATCAGAACCACATGTTTCAACGAGTAATTCTGGTTGTATATAATGTACCATTTTTCTAATTAAACTTAAACTTGCTTTTCTAACACTGGGGAGCATCGTTGATTGGAAAGTTGTACAAAATACTGGTAAAAGTCTTTTTAAATATACTGGAGCCATTTCAGGATCACCCTTTGGTTCTGTAAATTCTTCCGTTTCTGCTTCTGGCTTTCTATGCTCTTGATTTGGTGGTAACATCCACTCCCCAGGTGATTGTAATATAGCTGCGACTTCTCTATGACCTTCATCAACACGTTCTCTAGCCTTATCTAATGGAGTTTTTCCGTCTTCGTCTCTAAGATCAGGATTTGCTCCATGCCTAAGCAAAACTTTTGCAATCGCTGGCCTTCCAAAACAAGCTGCGTAATGTAGACTTGACGATCGTTGACCTTTATTAACATCTGCACCTCTATCACATAAAAATTCAACCATTTCTTGTGTACCAAATGCCGAAGCCCAATTTAACAATGTTTGACCAACATCATCCATAAAGTTGACTTCAATACCTCCAGAATCTATAGCTTCTATTAATGCATCTGTATCTTTGGATCTTATACAATCAATTAGTTGTCTATGAGACTTTTCACCCGCACTATCCAAACGTCTTAATCTTGGTAACAATGGTCCTGAAGGACCTCCTGTAGTGCCACGACCAAGGGCTGATCTACCCTCAAACAATAAAACTAACAAAAGATCAACTAATCTCATAGAATCGAGAGCACATCTTTCATCTCCTTTTAGGGCCTTTTCTATTGCATCTGGTAATTCTGAACGTAGAAGATCGTGAGTTATCGATGGCGATCCCCTACATAATGTAGATAGAAGACTGATTATAGTGGAAACTGAAGCGCAAGACCTTGGTTCTGAAGTTGCTGCAGTAGTAGGCGGTGGAGGTGTCTTTGGATTACTGGAAGCTGCTGTGACAGATGTACCAGGTCCTGCAGCGTTTGATAATCTATATGGCAGATTAATTTAGAATATGCATCACAATCTATACACACACACACACACACACACACACACGCGCGCGCACACACACACACACACACACCATACATACATACATACATACATACATACATACACACAAAAACACACATATATGTATATATATTATGTGTTAATTTTTATTTGTTATTAATTCTTACCTATACAGAAGTTCAGAAACCAATCCATTGCAAGCTAATGGAGCAGGATCAGTTCCTCTCCTGGAAAATCTATCAGCCAATGATGCAAAGCAACGAAGTGCACCATCCGCCACATGTGCATCCTCGTGCCTAAGCAAAGTTGATAATGCTTCTACACAATCAGGCAAAGTTTTATCTTGAGGTTCAACTTTGCCACACAGACGTGTTACAACAGCCATTGCAGAATGTAATGTATCTCGATGAACGCGTGCTCCATGTTCTCTGATGAAACATAATGCACATGGAAGGCCTCCTGCTTCAAACACAGCACCTGCTTCTCTTGCGCAAACGAGTTCTAACACCTGCATATTATTTAAGATATGAATTTTAATATTATTATAACTAATATGATTATCATTCATTTTATATATGGAAAAAAATCCCTTCCTTCTTTCTCTCTTTTTATTTATTATACCTTTATACATTGTTCTGCTAGGTCTCTGCTAGCTCTGGAGCCTAGTCCAGCGCCAGACAGACGACCACAAATAGCTTTCACTGCACCTTCCATAGCTACTACTCTGCGTGTACATTCTGCAGAAACATCTAAATAATATGTTATGGCTCGAGCTGTTACTTCTAAAACACTGTCAGGTGCAAATTCATCTAAGAAAATTCTACATAATGCAGGCAAAAATGTGCGTGGTGGACAGCTGAAAAGTTAATAAATATTAAGATAGGTAACTAAAATAATTGAAATGAACGAACATATAATTATTACTTGTAATTATTACATACCATTCGAAACAGCGATCGACATTATCAGACATAAGTAATAACATGCATAGTTGTTCTAATGCAATTAATTGCATATCTCTTTCGTCTCCCTGGCCCATACTGAGCCATTCTAGTAATGTCTCCGGATCTACGTCTGTCATCTGAATACAGATGTATAAAAAATATAAGATACCATTTTAATTTATGCAAATATGGTAAAAGTACTATGATCTTAATGAGACAACAAATAACTATACTCTCTTATATTTGTTACAATAATAATAATAATTTATATAGATTTCAAGAAATAACACTTTTACTGAGCATTAATTCTAAATATTTTAAGCAAGAAACAAAGGAAGATTATTGTCAGTGAGATGTTATAAATAGCTCACTTTGTTCTATCGTTATAAGATATATAGAATTTCAAAATGCTCACCTTATGTCTTTTATAGCACCAACTAAATGGGTTTCAATCTGACGATCTGAAAATATAATATTGCACTATACTATGAAATCATAAATTGCACAGCTAAAATATTTAAGATTGATTTGCAGGTTTTTTTACCAAAAGTAACAAACGCACGTCAAAACGAGGGAAATAATGTAAAAGAATTCGTTATTAATCGTATTTCAAAATTCAATATCGGACGTAACGTATCACAAATAAACACAACTGTTTCTCACTAGTAGCAGCAGCTCTATATTAAGACTCACTTTGACAGCTTTCTCTCTCCCGTGGTGTATGGCTTTGGCTGAATGTTATTTTTCTAGAAAGAAGCGACGACGATAATTGAGCGCTGCGCTTGTTAAATGTTAAACACACGCTCCGAACGGGACTTGAACAGTTCGATAAATAAAGGCACGTGGCATTGAGAGACAGCAATATCCTATATATATATATTGGTACTTGCCGTTAAAACACAAAGGATGGAAAAAAATTTGACACGACAATGGCAATCATTAGAAATTTTCTTCTTCATTGAAATAACGTATAAAATGCAACCTTTGACCGCATTACGTACACAAATTAAAAGGAAGATAAATCGAAGACAATTATTGGAATCATCTGATATTCACAACATACTATTATCTATAACTCTCCTGCTCGCGAGTATGGCTCAACACACAATGAAGATACATTACCGTTCCGCACAGTGTTCCATCCTTCGTAAGGGGTCAGGTCGCCATCCTTTATGAAACGTCTCGTTTCCCGATAAGAAAACGAACACGACAACGTACTTGCACCGTCGTTTGTACGAACAAGCTTATCGACGTACCACGAACGGACAAAGTGCTCCAAGCGAGCAGGGATATTCTTATTTTCCGTCAGTATTGTCGTATATATTTCGCCATTTACATGACATTCGGTATAATTCGGAATCACGAACTAACAGCAGCGCTCCCAAGCGTTTTCAATGGCTTTCAACGCAACGATTGCAACAAGAAGTTTTCGCTTTGGTGGATTCTCATGTATTTTCCCATTCTTTCCTTCTCCCACTTCCCTATTACTATCTTAGATCTCTTTATCAGACAGACACAATTTCATGCCTCTTCACCTTATGATTCACGGTCATACATAAAACGAGTATATGTATTTAACACTCGTTATCCTTATCTACCGTTATGATTACGTTCCTAGGTTTTATTATATCTCAATATAATCAAAAATATTCATTACCTGTGGGTAAATGGTTTCCAATATCGTCGACTGATAACATGCATGACGTGGAATTTCTATTGTTAATTCATAAATTTTAAAAGTCAAATCGATCCACTTAACTTTTTGCGCACAAGGCGCTCCTTCATATCGATAGACCGGATGTGATAATCGATTCGATTGTTCGACTTACGCGGTTGCTTAAATTACCGTTATTCTCACATACATTTACACAATTTTACAGATTCACATATTAATCATATTATCTATCTACTTCATTTATCTTCATTAGTTACAATCAAATTTAGAAGATGCGATCCTTGAAAAAAAAGTAGGCACATTCATTTTTAGTATTTTTTTCTTTTTTATAGTTTTCAATATAAAAACATTTTCATGATACTTTCTTAACTAATATGCTTTACATATTTCTCAAATAAATTGTAAACATAACTGTGTCCTATTATACAAGAAGTCATAACATAACCAAAGCTTTTCTTTTTCCTTCGCTCAAAGCAGATATTAAATAGAATAAAAAAATTATTTTAAGTATGTACATTGTATAATTCACGTGTTATATATTTTACAATTTTGTGTCTTATTCTATTTCTTATTTTTTACGGACGTTTTTCTTCTTTTCTAATGCTAAAACATATGCATAATTTTATGATAAATATAAAAATAAAGGATAATGTAAGTATACACTTGAGAAAGGAACATACCTTTACGTTCTTCTGCAATTTCCGCTCTTCTATCCTTCATATGCATAGGTAATTTATCTAACATCTTTTCTATGAAATTATCTACAACTAAAGACCTGTTCATTGATTTAACTGGAGCTCGACAAACTGGACATTCTCTGCGTTTCTTATTCCATGTATTAATACAATGAAGACAGAATGTATGCATACAATTCAAAGTCGTTGCTTTTATAAATAATTCAGAGCATACACTACATGTCAATTGTTCGTCCATTATATTACTAACTGTGTCCATTGCATCTTTGGATATGATGATATTGTCCATATTATTTTCTGTCAGATCTATAGTATCTATAATACGTAGATTCGAGGTATCCACAACTTCAAGCAATATACAACTGTCTTCCTTAAGCATGCTAGATCCAGGTGCTTGTAATTTTAGAGAAAAAAAAAAAAAAAAAAAAAAAAAAAAAATAAATAAATAAATAAATAAAGCAGTGAATGAAATATTAAAAACAAGTGGAAATTATTTAAATATGTACATATTTCATAATTAAAAAAATACCATTTTGTGATCGTACAGAGACTGATTTAATTTCTTTATCTTTTAAAGCTTTTTCAGTTTCTTTAAGCTTTTCTTCTAGTTCAATTTTTTCAGTTAATAATTGCGCTTGGATATTTTTCTCTTCCTTAACTCTATTCTCCATCATATTCTTCCATTCTGCTTGTTGCTCTTCCCTCCATTTTTCCATTTGTTCTTTCATTTTAATTTCCAATAATTCTTTTTCTTGTTTACTTATATCAAGTGCCTCTTGCCATTTTTGTCTCTCTTCATTTAAACGAGCTTCAAATTGAGTCCTTTCATTTTCTAACTTTTTCAGTAATTTAGAATACATATTTTGTAAATATTTTTCTTGGTTATTACCAGCTGCTATTTTATCTTCTAATTCTACAATCTGATTCTTTAAATCTTCCTTATCATCATGTACCATATCCCATTGTTTCAACAAAATATTCAATTCTTCTTTTAACTCTAATTGTTCTTTTTGCTTAGTTTCTAACTTATCCTTTAATTCTTTTCTCTGATTTTCATGACTTTCAACAAATGTCCTTTGCTCTGTCAAGACGTCGTTAAATAATTGTTTGTCAATTCGCTGCTTCTTAGGATTGGTTTCTTCCGTAAGATTAAGAGTAAACACATATTTATAATTGCTATTTGCACTAAGTTGAATAATATCTCCAACCAAAATTTTTCTTGTACTTCCTGATTCAAGAACAACATCATTAACAAAAGTATAACTAGAACTTAAATCTTTGATAGTCCATTCACCATTCCCTTCATATCTTATAATACAATGTTTTCTAGATATCAATGTATCCAATATAATCTCATCGTTATCTCTTGCTCTTCCTATTTTGAACTGTTCGAAGAAATAATTTGTTTTTTTTATAATTCTTTTTTACTAATATAAAAATACACATGCAAAATATAATGAAATTCCAGAAATTAACAATAAAAAAGAATTGATTAATTACAAAAAAATAATAAGTAATAATAAACAATTACCTCAGATTTATCAATATGAATATCACGAGCTGCAGCACCATTTCTATTTAATCTTACTAATATTGGTTCCAGAATCTTCACTTCATTATCCGGCATAGGACTTCTTTTCATGGTTGAATTTTCCATTTTTATAAGAAACAATGAAAAAGATGCAGAAACATCGGATAAATATAGGTTATCTATTTTGATCACATTTATAGTTTATTATGCTTTTCTTGGTCGCTTATTTGTTAATAATTGATTATAATAAATATTTAAAGCAAAATATTTATAAATCTATTGTTTGCTTAAAAAATGTTAGAGTTTCAACGCAGTTAATATAAAAAAATTTAATTATTGACAATTTTGTACTTAAAACAAACACGCCTCTCTCACTTCCTAAATCGCGCCACCTCGTGAATTGAACTTAAACGAATATCTAAAGAAAATGCTTTATCTTAGAGAGTTAACTTAGAATTCTTTTTTATCGATATATAATTTGTAATTTACGATATTTTTTTTTTGTATTTCGTAAAATATTCATTATCACAGCATTAAAAATAATTTCATAAGAATTGTAGATGAAATAATAACTTATATGATTTTTAATTTCTATCGTTAAATCCAATCCATACATACTTTAGAATGTAAGCACACGCGATGATATATTTATATATATATATATATATGTGTGTGTGTGTGTGTGTATACATAACAGGTGAAAATAGATTCAACATCATATTATAAGTTCTGAATGACAACGATGATTGTGGTAATTCAGATAATATTTATTTGATAAATATATAATACATTAAATTTGCCAGCACATGTGGGAGAAAAACACTTCTTTGCGAATAATACTTCCGTTTATCCCTAAGCTACTGCTACCGAATGTGATCTCCAGTTTTTTCAAAGAGAGCAGATTAGAGTCAACTTTGCATCCATTCGATTCTCGCTTCAGCTGGCATGATTTGAGCCGATACATAACTTCGATAGGCTTATGCATTTACACGGTATCTCGATCTCGTAAGAAATTTGAACGAGTTCGCACCGCTGTTAATATATCGGTCTATCATAATCGTATTACGTATAAGCTTATCGAAACTGTAACACGAAGAAATCGAACGATAACATAATTAGTTTTTTGTTTTATTTATTTTTTTTTTCATCATGAAAAGGTGAACAGCGAATATTGCAATGCACAATTGTTCCAAAACTATCACCAATAAGAGTTTTTTGTAATACAAATCAACTTCAAACTCAACTTCATATTTATCACACTGATTCAAAAAGACCGTTAGTGATCCCTCGAAGAAATGGCATTGCGATAATTCGCCGCTCTTTAGGCTGTGGCTATAGTGAAAATCAGCCATTTTAAGTGTAAGCGCAGCGAATATTTTATCGATGATTCAGGAGGAAGGAGACGGTATGTGATGTAACGTTCTTGACTATATACAATTGCGATAAAAATTAATTAATTTATAAACATCGTTGCCTATTTACAGACTTAATGTAATCGCATTCTTATAAAACGGACATGTGTAAAAGTGACACGAATTAAATAAGTAATGGCCCAGACGACCGAAACATATTTTCTCCTTATACATGATTAGATAAATCCGTTAACATATACACATCCTTGGCCAAAATTTAGGCACCTGTATACATTGCAAATAAAAGAATGTTTTTTTATTTTATTTTTTTTTTTTTTATTTTTTATTTTATTATTGAACGAAAAGATCGTGAAATAGGAAAGGCAAAGAGGAAAAATAAACGAGAACGAAAAAATAATAAAATATTTTGCAATGAATCAAAGGACTCATCCAATGGAACGAAAATCAAGACACTCGTCTCATTTATCATTTCATACATTAATAATTAAGAATGTCTAACAATTTTACACAATATTCTTGTTCACGACAACATATGTGGTCAACTTTACTAAAAAAAAAAAAAAAATAATAAAAAAGAAAAAATTGAGAAAAAAGAAAAAAAAAGAAAAAAAAAAAGAAAAAACCCATGAAGTCATAATAAAAAGATACAAGAACAAATAAAAAAAAAATTCTTTCGATATTGATTGATATCGAATATCACGTATATATGCGTGCACGAACATTCGACGTTAACTTTTCGCTTTGTACGCGTATTTTCTCTTCAAATCTTCGATAGAAAGATTCTGAAGAAAGAAAGGCGTCGAAAGTATAAAAATGCGAGCACGTAAAAAAGAGAAAATATAAAGGGAGATAGGGTCGATAGGCAGGGCAAGCGAAATGCCATCGTTTTACGGTCGTACAAACGAAAATCTTGGCTAATTTATGTGTTAATTGATGGATTTTCCCCAAGCAAACTGCATGGGAAGACGAGGTATATCGCTGCTCGTAGAGGACTCGTCCTCGCTGCTGGAAGCGGAGGTTTCTTCAGAGATCATGGCTTCGCCACCAGCTTCCTGAGGTGTCTGACTGGCGTTGCAATCTTCGGCAGCTGCGGCAGCGGCAGCCGCTGCAGCTACTGCAACTGCAACAACGGGATTGGCTGGAGCCGTTGAGGAGGATGAAGTTGTCGACGAGGAAGATGAAGAAGAAGAAGTTGAAGAGGACGATGGGTCGCTTCTAGGTCTTCTTCGTGCGTTAACCGGGGTAGAGGTGTAAGGCCAAGTCGAATCTTCAGTTCTCGCAGAATCAGTCACAGAGATGCTCTTGGATCTGGCTCTCGTGTCGATACCAGTCCTCCGTGGCGTAAGTCTTAAAGAGCCTTGTCGAGGTACCGATAGGGAACCCTCCGGTGTTAAGAGTTTCGGTGGTGCGTTCATAGGTGTGTGTGCTTCATCTAAGTCAAGTGTCCACGAAACCGAATCGCTTTTCTCAACAACAAACTTTATCATAGAAGAGGATTGTTGCGGGTTTTTGTCGAATGATAACGAATGATCTATGTGTTCAGGACCTAAAGATCTAGACAGTCGTGGCGAGGCTAGTTGATTCGCCAGGACTGTTACTACTTCGTTTTTTTGACGTAACCTCCATTGTAATTCTTCGTTACGTTGCAAAAGACGTTTATTCTGTTTTGAGACCTGATGCATCGATTCATGGAGCATCTCGTTATTATGAGAGATCTGTCTCTCCATCGCCTCCTTGCACTGAAGCTGAGCCTTCAAGTCTTCGCATCTCGCTTCGAGCATCTCCACTCGTTGCTGTAATATGTCCTTGTCCTCGATCTCCCGACGTATGCCGTCCAGTTCCGATCTCAAGGCCGCGTTCTCTTGACTCTTCAATTCCAAGACAGATCTCAAGGACTCGACTTCCGCCGCCAAGGCTGCACCTTGATCATGGACGACTGATCTTCTTTTGGTCTCTGCATCTTTACGCATCAATTCAGCCTCATGTTCGGCTCGTAGCCTCGCGATCTCTGCTCGGTGCTCCTTTGTTGCCTCGTTCAAGCAATTATTTAGCCTAAACTCGCATTTCTGTCTCTCCTCCTGTAAGTTGCTTTCCAAAGATGCCAGCTGGTCCGCGTGCCGACTCTCCACTGGAAAATATCAAAGAGAGATTCGTTCTTGATAATCATGTCTAACCAAGAGATTGAAATAAACGAAACCGAGCCAGGAAAAGAACAAAAGCGATAGAAAAGACAAGAACGGATGGATCACACACTGGCCGAGCGTGCCAACCTATAATTAACTTTTCTTCGATCGATGTTACGAGCTCGTTCGTTGGAAAGCAAATAGCCCTTTCGAATTTCGATAACGTCATTACGTCGTGTTTTTCAAAAGTTTACTTGAAATCGACCTCTACGACGTCGTAGAGAGACGTGTGATGTGCGTAGGCACAGCAAACCCATTGATTTTAATTAACAATTGCTCCACTTCGTCCGCTCACCGCTCACACCGGCATTACGACCATTATGCTCGTTACGATGCGAACATCATAATGGCATAATGCTATGTGCCATGCGATGAAGAACGATAAAATCGTTCAGAAATTATGACTCATTCGACTACTAAGTATAGCGTTTACTCGCTGAGCTGATTTATAAGCACAAAACGGACGAATCTATCCTCGAACGATTGTTGAATTATTGATAAAATCTAAAGAAAACAAAAAATATAACGATCGAAGAAATTATGAAAAGGGAGCAAAGCCATCTCTCTCTCTCTCTCTCTCTCTCTCTCTCTCTCTCTCTCTCTCTCTCTCTCTCTCTCTCTCTCTCTCTCTGTCTCTACTACTACTACTACTACTACTACTACTACTACTACTACTACTATTTTCTTCTAGTTTTCTTATAATTTTTCGCATTCGTTCTGGCTCGACGTCAAATCGAGTTATTCTAAAAATATGTATAGAGCTATAATGTAATATTTTGGAACGACGGAGTTCGCGTTGATGCTGGTGTTTGCGAATTGCGTCACATCGAGTTTTCGCCGTAACGAGTCAGAATACGAACGGAAACACAAATACACTTGGCACGGTCTTACGATCTTCGCGAAGCTGATCCAAGGCTCTGCAATGATCCTTCCTCGCTGTACTGAATCTTTCCTCTATGGTAATGTATTTCGCTCGTAGCTCATCTATCTCCGAGCACACTGCTAACCACTCGGTCTTCATATTTTCGTTATTCTTCTTTAGTTTTGGTGTTGAAAATGCATCCAGCTGAAAGAACGCGATACCATACATCAACAAGTGTTATTCGAAAAAATGAATGAGTATTTTTATCGCTCTCTTAACACATATATAAATAATAAAGTCATTATCAAGATTAGATCTTTATATCATTAACATTATTAATTCTGACATAGATATGAGCCTTTTAGAAATCAAATAGATGATGTTTATTACTAATCGTATCCTTATAAAACTGAAAGAATAATTCATTTAAATTCTAATAAATTTTTATATAAAAAAGAAAAGAATGAATTTAATTGTAGTAAATAGAAAGTTTGAATTCACTTTGTTAATTGAAAATTGAATTAGAGACTTCGTTACGCTCCAAATGGATTCGATTAAAGTGAATTAAACTTACTTCGTATGCAAGATATTGTACGGTGACGGACAAAGCTTGGACAATTTGTTCGGCCCTCTTAGCGCGATGAACATCGTAGGGTACGTCCGTTTGAGCAGCTTGATCGCAAGTTTCGATGTTGGTGGTTCTTGTCACCGCATAACCGTTTGTATTATCTGTAACCAATGTCACCGGTGCCATTACCGACAGAGGCGTTCTTCGACATACGATAACGATCATTCGGAATCCTCAAAACCCGTTCATCTCACGAGCATCTTCCATGATACGTTTATCGAGCTCGTCGAAAGGAAAATTCGTCCAGCCGATGTCGTCTTCGAGGTCGAAGATGATTCGAATTTTTCAAAATTATCATGATGATCATTTTGTCACGAACGAGTAAAGTTTACAGATAAGAGAACTCGATTCCAATGGAAATCAAAATCTTTCTATTAGATCGATCTGAGATACTATATATTTAAATCTATCGAAATTTTATTCGAGTAAATGAATTCGTGAAGTACATCAGGTTGCCTTAATAAAGGGGCAAAAAGGCCAACAAATCTATCTACACGACGAAGATTTTTGGTCTGTTTACGTCACCGATCGAGCTCATTCTCTTCAGACGATGACGGACGTGAAAGCACGCACGGTATTATGATCCTCACACCCCGCTCGTTTCTTCTTCCTCCCCGATCGCAATTCTTCGATCGCGTCGGGGAAGACTGACTTGAAAAAAGTCAGCGCACTAAAGGTCGGATGAACTTGATCGCGTTACTCGTCCAAGAACACTCGCCAGTCTCGACGAAGGCATACACTGGGTTAAGGACGACTGTCCGATGAGACCGAGAAAGATAGATACAGAAAGAGAGAGAGAGAGAGAGAGAGAGAGAGAGAGAGAGAGAGAGAGAGAGAGAGAGAGAGAGAGAGAGACTCTCGGAATCGTGGAAAGTCTGCAAGGAAACCAAAGACGTCTCTGCGATCACCTTGGCCCGACTATCAGAGACGTTTTGTACGTACGTACTTCCTATTACTCGACCATTCTCTTTCTCATTCTCTCTTATTTCTGTCTGAACACCAAAAGCAAAGTATTTTAAGAACGGATATCTACGTACTTCCCGATATTTACAGTTTCCTTTCTGTTTACGTAGTCGATCGAAAAAAGATAAAAAAGAAAAAAAGAAAGGAAAAGAAAAAAGGAATCAGTTCACCTAGATTCAGGTCTCTTCTAGATTAAAATCTGTTAGAGAAATTAATCCTTTACCTCACTCTCCGATGAGTTTCTTTTTACTTAAACGAAAAATAAATACGATTGATCCGATCGTTCTTCCATAGAAAAGACGAATAAAATAGAAAGATAGAAAACTCTTCTCGAGAAAAGAACTCTTTTGCAGGAAAAAAAAAACGATATGAAGATAAAGAAAAGTCAAAATTATTCTAAGGAAGCGTCAAAGTGGTGACAAAGATATCAATGTCCTATCGGCGTCGCGAGTCAAATTAGAATCGTCACTCGTGGCGATTTGTTGGCCGAGTCCGCTGTTCGACTGAATTAGCACGAGCCGCAAGCTGCCTCGTACAGACGATACATTCTCCCTCCCAGCACCACTATCACCACTACCATCATTGCTACTACTACTACTACTACTACTACTACTACTACTACTACTACTACTACTACTACTACTACTACTACTACTACTACTACTACTACTACTACTACTTCTATTACTACCAACACTAACATTAACATTAATACTAAGCCACCTTGAAACGAAGTACATCGAAGACGATGGATGATGATAAGCACGGATGAACGGTCTACGACCGGACACACAATACGTGTTTATTCATGCGTGTGTGGGTTTGCGCGAGCGCGAAACTGACCACTCCAGGGATGGCGCGAAATAAAAAGGTCGGAGGCGAGATCATGCACGCGTGCGCGCTCACGATCGCTATGAGTTATTTCAAGGAGTCGTGCTCTGAATAAATTGACTTTTCCATTTGGAATTGGTCGCCCTTAGATGGCGCCGTTTTGAAATGATTGATTTTGACATAAAGAAAATGATCGATCAGAGATGAATTTGTAGATTTGTGAATTTTGTTATCAATTTGATTTTTCAAAGGTTTATATTATAAAAGGATCTAAACAAGACTTTCATCCGATCTTAATCAATCAAGTAGTCCAAACTTGACTAATCTAATAAATAATTTATATAAATAATAAAAATTCTTCGCAATTTTATCATTTATGAATTGTACAAGGTCGCATAGAGGTCTAACGAAGGCTTAATGCTTCCTTCAGGAACTCGGTAAGGTCATCGAAGCTAACCAATCTCTAATCACTGTAGACTCCTTCCTGTCTCGATCGTTTTCATAGCGAACAAGCACGCATTCGTTCAAGAGACTGTTCATGAATGATTAATGAAAGCGTAAATTAAATCGATTCTATTAAGAGAAGGAAGACGTACGAAAGTACGAGTCGTAGAAATTCAAGCTATTCTCGTAGTAGTAGGCTTTTGGTTACATCTGATCGATGAATCGCTTTCGATAGAAACCTCGAAGTTTCCTTTTTGCTAAAAGAATCTTTGGAGAACACTGAGAGTCGCGGTCTAAGAAGAGACAGGGATTCACAGTGGTAGAAGTTAATGTGTGATCCAGTGAAAGCAGAGGAACTTTCTTCTTCAACGTGAAGCCAACGGATTACACAGATAGATCATACGTTTTATATATACATATGTGTATGCGTATGTATATATATATATGTTTGCGTAAACCAGCGTGGAAACGCGCGTACGCAACGCGAAATGACCGTGGGACGTTTTTAGAAAACGCCCATTACTACACTTACTACTACTCTTATTACTACTGCTTTTATTACTACTACACTACTACTACTACACTTCTATTACTACTACACTACTACTACTACACTTCTATTACTACTACACTACTACTACTACACTTCTATTACTACTACTACTACTCTTATTACTACTGCTTTTACTACTACTACTACTACTCTTATTACTACTGCTTTTACTACTACTACTACTACTACTACTATTACTATTACTACTACTACTACTACTACTATTACTACTACTACTACTATTACTACCACCACTACTATTGTAGCTAATCGTAGCTAGCGGTCAATGAATTGGAAAGTCAACGTGAGCGCGTTTGTTTCGTGCCGCACGAGATAACGTTTAAAACGCTGTCCTCTTTCGGAAAAGGCCTTACACGAGTTACTTGTTCTCTTTCTCTCTCTCTCTGTCTCTTTCTCTCTCTCTCTTTCTCTCCCTCTCTCTCTCCCTCTCTACATTTCTTTCTTTTTCTTTCGTTCTACATATGGAAATTTACCAACGGCCAGATTTTGACCGGTCGTTAGACAACGAACTTTTACTGCTTTACACATGTGAGTATGAGGAATTTGTACTTCAGAACGTGTTTTCTGATTTTTCCTACGTGAAAGCTCCTTTCTAGTTTTCCGGGAAAAAGGATTTTCTTCTTTTAAAAAAGAAAGTGAAGATACTTGATTAATGTAACGTTGCGATCAGCAGAATAATAAAGGATATAATAGAATAGAAATTATGTGAACATAAAGATTTCAAAATGAAAATATGGGAAATATCTATTTATCCTGTTATTCGTATGTTTCTGTTAGAATGATGTAATATTCCGATGACTTGAATAATAAACTAATACAACAGAGTAGAAAATATATGAACATAAAAATTTAGAAATACATATCGTTAATATGAATTTTTTATATAAATAAATAAATAAATAAATAAATAAATAAATAAATAATTATATGTATATGCAAAGAGTATATTTATGAATTCTTGTAGATTTCTTTCGAGTAATCAAACTTCCATCGATATCTTTATAAATAAACTACGTGATATAGCAAGGTCAAAAAGGTATCAATCAGTAAACAAATCATGTCTTATCTCTTTCTATCGGCTTTCTACGAGCATCGAAATTAGCTTGAAAACGAGCCAACCGAAGTACGATGAGAGAAAACTAAAATAAATTACCGATACTATCAGCAATTCCAGAGGATTACGAATTTCACTCGTTGACAGACGATCATTAATATCGATATCTATTGAGCCTAATGTATTTGATCCCGATTTATGAACCAATGTCTCATCATTCCGTTCTATTTAAATCTCGAAGCTTGTTTCCGCTTCGATTTCGACTTCCGGGCGTCCTAAGGAAGATGCTCGAGTAAAAGTAATAAAAGATTTCACGAGTGAGTAAAGGAAAAAATATTAATCTGTTAACTGAAGAAGATGAATTAATTCGTAACGAAAATTTATATAATCATAAATATTTTAAAATGTATTTTTATGTATTATTAACATAATTGTTTTATATAACTAAATAGATATATGTTGCTGTATAGATGTATGAAAAATATTTATTTAATTTTTAATATATATTTAATTTTTAGATATATGAAAAATATTTATCGAAAAATATTTATCTCTTACTCAAAGGTTTTCACCGAATAATTGGACTTCCACTATTAATAGTAGTTCATAAACAAACCAAGTAATATAACAAAGTCGAAAAAATATATCTCTCATATTAAAAGAATAAATAAATCATATTTATTTTTTACTACTATTAAAAATCATAGTTTCCTTAATTAATTAATTTAATCCAATGCATCTCGTCTTCATTAATTTGATTTTGAATGAAAATAGATTTCATACATTGAGATTCGCTAGATCATAAATGTCCTCAGTTAAACAAATTAACTCTCTTAACTTGATTAATATATACCTTTTTCTGTTGGCCTCGTGGCACGTTGTTGTTGTTGTTGCTGCTGCTGCTGTTGCTGTCGTTGCTGTGACGGTTGCTTGGCAGGGACGTTGGCTGTTAATCTCCTGGTAATCGGTTGCTTGCGCGACACTGTCGGGCTCTTTTCTGCAACATAGAAGACTCGACGTTAACGAGAGTATGCCGAACCACCAACAGCTAACCGGTATTTGCTACAAGTCTTGTAACGATGATAGCTCCTCCGAGTACCGTAACAGCGTGAACCGTTTTATCGCCCGTATAAGATAAAAAGGTGCGGGTCTTTGACGCTACACTTTAAGTCGTCACGCCTTTACCCTTCCTACCTTTCTTCCATTATTTTTCTTTTCCACATAAGTACTTCCTTGTTTAGAAAATTATTTTAAAAGTTGACAGGAAAAGACTTTTTAAAAGAATTTTCGTACGGAATCATGAAACGAAAATGTAATGCGGCAATGAGAGTAGTTTGACAGGTTGATCGAGAACGGTACCATTAAACGCGAGCTTAATTGGATGTATAACCGATCGGACGTGTACAAATAATCGAGTCTCTTGATCTTCTTGGGAGTCGAACCGATCGATCAAGAAAATAAGAGAGAGAATTTGTTACTCTATGTAATTACGAGAGAATTCTACAATACTTGTTTCTTTCTTTTTTCCTTTTCTCTCTCTCTCTCTCTCTCTCTCTCTCTCTCTCCTCCCTCCCTTTGTCTCTCTCTCTCACTTTCTCATGATTTTCTTCGAACCTCGTCAGATTTTGTATTGTGTAACTATAAAACTAAACGAGAAAGTTCTATGATCATTACTTAAAATACGCTAAATTAAACGAACTAATTTAAAATTATTAAAAATTTTTAATTAAAGTTAAATTGTCGTATGAAAAGAAAGAAGAGAAATTTCCATATATCAGGCAAATTCGTAATTCCGAATATGACCGAAAATACCTTTGACCATGTTTCGAAACGTGCACACTTCGGGAATATAAACAACTGACTGAAACTACTTCGATCTTTCCCTCGAATGTTTATTTACAATCGATATAAGATTTATCTATTTAAGGACACAGTAATGTCATGAATTTTTTGTACTTAACCAATACTTTACTCAAAACTTTAATATTTTGCCATTCGATGAGCGTGATTTATAACACAGACATATAAATATTCAATGAATACGTTAATTACAAGACATATTATCATTTTTACTTGTATACTGGCTAAAGTTGACTAACATCGATTATTCCAACATAGTAACATTTTACCAATTGACAAATAAAATATGATTACATCATAGATATATAAATATTTAATGTGTATGTTTGTTACGAATAATACATGCTATCAATTTCATTTGTATGCTAGGTAGAATCAATGTACAAAAAAGAAAGGAAGAAAAATAAATAAAAGAAAAGAAACGAAGAAAAAAAGAAAAAAGAAGATGCATATACTATAATACGAAGAAACCAAGCTGCGTTGGTTCCGGTCGACTGTAAGCTGCAGTTCGTGCATCGAGCTCGACAATCTCGATCGCCCCGCGCGAACGTTGCCCACATTCGGACGGACTTTAATCATCACTAATGCTGATCACGTATCCCTGTCACACAAGTCAGCTCACAAATCACGTTCTCACTGCTGTGGAATATTTTGGTTGACTGTTACTCGTTCCCAAAGAAGCTTTCTCTCTCTGTCTTTCTTTTTCCTTCTCTCTATCTCTCTATCTCATAAAGTACAGAAAATTCTTCAATCGCAGAGACGCACACATTACATGTGTTCGCTCGTTCGCGGCTCTCGAAGAACTGTTTGCTGGTAGTTCGCGAGCGAGCAACATTGGGTTTACAAATGGAGGTAAGGAGAGACGGTTTGGCCTCGTCGAAACGTTGGTGAGGGCTCGTACCGTTAAAATTTTGACCTGTCTCTTGTTACAAAAGAATCTATAGTTCTTGTACTATTGTTGGATAGTTAAGAAAGAAGATATATCTGTCTTATACTTAAGAAGACTTTCCCTTTTCCCGACAAAATTACGGGAAAATTTATAGGATGACATATAGACTGTATTCTATTCAAAAATGGAAGATAAAGATTAGATATAATGTATGAATATTACCCAAATTTTAGAATAAAATTCAAATTTTTTGAAATATCTAAAATATTCCTAAATAATTTTTTAAATTCTTTTGTTATGTTAATATTGGCAACGATAAAATAAATACTGACAACGTATGATTCGAAATAGTTTTCATCCTCATTAAATAATACGTTTAAAATGTCCCATTTAAATATTCGTGCTACGGACTGTCACAAACGAATACTAACATGAATTTAATTATAAATTCAACGTTTATCGCGATTACATCTTCAACCGAAATGTTCCTTGATATAATTTTACAAGCTTCCTTTAAATATCTTCAGGCCATAACAGAATACTTTCCAAATTTCATATGAAAGTCCAATTATGAGAACTGTCATTAACATGCAATCGAAAGAACACCGTTAATGATGTCTACCATTTGTCTTACAAACGAACACGTACAAATGGTTGCATAAACTCAGGCGTGAGCTAAGTAAAGGGAAGCCGCTTTGATCGTGTTGGGTCTCCAACCGGAAGTACGCAGAGTTGCCCTCAGCCTTGTGTCTCTGCGCTTCATCGACAAACACGACGTATATAAACTCGTCGTAAATTTATCAGCTTGATTTATCAACCATCTCTCTCTCTCTTTCTCTTTCTCTCTTTCTTTCTCTTTCTCTTTCTCTCTCTCTCTCTCTCTCTTTCTCTCTCTCTCTCTCTCTCTTTCTCTCTCTCTCTTTCTCTCTCTCTCTCTCTCTCTCTCTCTCTCTCTCTCACTTTCTCTCTTTCATTCCCTTTTTCTCATACGCAGACGTCCCTTTTGTTCTCCTCTGCCTCACACTTACCAAGATTGATTGTCGCCACGGAAGAACAATTTTTCTTTTCTTGAAAACTATTGACGCGGCCCTGTTGACCACCACGACCGTTTGCCACAATTCTCCTTGGTGAACTTCCCGACGTCGGTGATCTCTCTGTAAAGGCAAACGTGAAATAAGATATCTCGCTTCGATCGCTCAACTTTGTAAATTGTAAGGGACGAGAAACGCATTAAACTGAAAAAGGTTAAATAATTTAACATTTTTAATATAGTTAAATTATATTAAACATTTAACAAATATTAAATAACTATAATTCGGATATTAACAATTTTGTGGCGAAAGAAAAATGAAATAAGACTTGCAAAATAAACATATGTGTAAATGTAACAATATTGAGAGTTGAGAAAAAAATAAAAAAATAAACAAAAAAAACAAGAAAAAGAGAAAAAATGAAATTGATGCGATCATCGAGGATTATATCATAATTTCCTTAATATTTCTCAAAAAAAGGAGGAAACTCGAAATTCGATATCTAATGATTGAACGATTGTGAAACTTATCGACCTGGAACATCCTATCGGTCCCCAATGATTAACACTTTTTCGCGCATCATCGGATCTTGTCCTCGACGAGCCGATACGACAAGCAGAGCGAAGTTTACATCGATCCGTATGTCGATTACGTTGCTAGCGAGAAAAGGAAAAGGTTTATAATATATGTATGTATACCAGCAACCAGTGGTCGGCGTACCTTCTAAACGAGTACATATAACGGGTCGTCGTTAGAGGTTCACATATTTTCGCGACACAAAACTTCTTATAGCAACTTACATTTCGTTTGCTTCTCTAATATATCACGAGCAAAGTTAACGTAATCGAAATATATCGAAATATAATAAACGATTCAACTAAATTACATCACGATGATGTATATATGTATATGTGTGAGTGTGAGTATGTATAATATTTATATATATATATATATATATATATATATATATATATAATATAAATATATTATATGCCGTGTGAAAGAAAATAAATATTTAAAAAAAATTGATTCTTCTCTCGTTTGTCCAAAGTTATTAGAAACTTGATATAAAGGCGAATCACTGCTATAAAAAAATGAAAGAGCTATGTCAGAGAAATAACGTATGTATGTAAATACATAAATAGATATGTTATATGACATGTGAAAAAAGTAAGAGGCTAGGGTTTTCTAAAAATTCTCCTCTCGTTTGTTCAAAGTCACTAGAAAGTTGATTTAAGAACGAACTATGACGATAGAAAAAGAGCTATGATAATGTATGTACATACATAGTTACATATATGTATAGATATATTAAGGACGTATTAGAAGTCTAGTGTTTTAGAAGTAGTTCATTGCTTTTTTATTTCTTTAAAGTCACTAGAAAGTCGATTAAAAAGCATACCATCACACAATAAAAAAAAAAGGAAAAAAAAAAAATAAAAAAAAAAGAAAGAAAAGAATAATACAGACGATGCGCGACCAGATTCACACTTGACGGAAAAAGAAAGAAAAAGTCATGCGAGCGTAGTTTCATTATGTCAGGCTAATAAAATTCTTTAGGAGGAGACGACTATGGCAGGAAGGCTGCTGTTGGGGAACGAATGAACGGGACACACTTGAGCGACGTTCTCACGACATTATTTTGCTACTGGTCTTATATATCGTACATCATGATCTTTCACCATTTTATGACTTGATCTCGTGGGATAACAATTGATCCTTGAAGACAATAATGCATATTTCAAATACTCTTGCTTGTTTTCTCTATACTTTTTTTTTCATTTCGACTTATTCTACTTTTTGCCTGCCATCGACATCAATGAATCAATCGAACGAAGATAAAAAGCGTGACGCCTAATTCACTTTCGTCGTTTTATAAGCAAAGTAATTCGTTGTATTATTCAAACGATTTTTTTTTTTCTAAGAAAAATCTCTATTAGAAATATATTATTATTATATTATATCTCGATATTATTATATTGTATAACGACTTATTTGATTTCTTGTCTATCATCAATAAAGATGAATCGATAGAACGAAGAAAAAACATGACGCCTAATTAAATTTTATTGTGTTGTAATGAAAGTAATTTGCTGCATCATTCGAACGATTTTTTTTTAATAAATCTCTATTAGAAATATATCTTATTATTTTTGAACGAAATCGAGCATATGTTAATTTGTGCTCTCTCTATGCTCCTTGCGCCATCTATTTTCCAATCATCCCGATTTAACTGAATCAAGAGGGAAGAGAATGGAAGAGAAACTCGGTTATTCAGTAGAAGTGGGATAACTTTGATTCTCCCTAAAATACTTTGATCTCTGGAGAAATCACTCGACCTATCATTCAATTCTATGAATATTCGTGCAATGTAGTTAAATCGTTATGGATATCGAAACTTTCTATGTTAAACGGAGCACGAAGGATCACGTGTGAGGATGTAAAAAGATCTCAAATTTTTGTTGAAAACAATAAACAAGTTTCTATCTATATCTTCCTGCCCTTCGAATCTCTAATATCTAATAGTTCTTTATTTGCAAGTTCGTAGATTATTTTAGCCACGTGAAATCATTCAACTCTAATAAAATTAAGCAACAGAAAAAAAGGAAAAGTAAATATTTTGCAAATTGCACATACAACGATTTTACAATCGTTTAATTAAAATAACATCATTATTTCGTTAACATTAAGAAAAATATACAAAACGTAATTCACATGATATTTAATTAAGAGATTATATGAATTACCAATTTAACCTACTTGCGAATTCTTTTAATCAGAGAAGTAGAAATTTAATTAAAAGATGAAAATTAGAGAAAGGTGAAGACCGTAAGCTTTTCTACCTCGCTTAAAGCTGCCTAATCTCATCTTCGTCGAATCCCTCACGAAATCCGTCCGAAGTGATGGTCTGCCCTTCGATCCTTGTTGTCCCATCTTGAAGGCACGCTTTTTCCCTTCACTGATACTCCATCGCAAGGAAAGCGATCTGCGATAGAAACTTTCACCTGATCCTCTCTCGAAGGTTGAATTCAAGGATCGCTTGGGTATCGATCGAACTTGGGATCGCGAATATTTCCGATCGAATGCATGATCTTGCCCGCATTTTTCTTTTATTTGTAGCTTTAAACGAAACAACAAGCAATCCTTTTCTTTTTATTTAATATTTCTGTTTTATCCGAATAGTATCCAATATATAAGTCGATTTTAATCCATTTTATTCGATTTATAACTTTAAATGAAATAACAAATAATTTTATTCTTCAATACTTTTGTTCTTTACGAAAAAAATAGTTTTCCAATTTGTAAATCGATTTCTATCCATATTATCGAAGAAAACGAATTTATTCTATCTCTTTTGATGTTTCAGACTTAAAGTTTTTTTCAACATTAAATAAAGAAAAAAAACGCAAAGTTATTAGCACGGATCGATATCACATATAAACAAGTACACAAGCACACAGGCACAGCAATGATTAGAGTAAACACATTCTGTTTTGCCAGATTTCTCAAGATAAATAACTCCAAAGCGTTCGTTCTTTCACTGAACGGATTCGTCGCGCGTCCACCCGTCGTCGTAGGTTTAACATCTGATTCTGTTGCGTAAGTAGGTAAGATCGGAGTGTTCCAACGATGATTGGTAGTGGTGGTGTCAGCGGTGGTGGCGCAGGACCGCTGCTCGTCGGCCTTGGAAACGCACGTGGTCGTCGGTTCTTTGCTACTCAGTGCACTTGCTCGTTCTGCCGGTTGATAGAATGAGAAAAGGAAAGAGAGAGAAAAAGAGAAAGAGAGAGAGAGAGAGAGAGAGAGAGAGAGAGAGAGAAAGAGAGTGGAGTGAGACAAGTGAGATGAGAACAAACGTGCTCCGTTGAAGGAACGTGCCGCACGTACGTAGAGTAAGTAAGAAGGTAGAAGACAAGGAAAGGCAATGCCGGAAATAAACCAAGAGTGCCGTTGACCCGCGAGTGCTCCTCTTTGAGTACGACTATTTGAAACGTACGAAAAGTCCTACGATTTCAAAGTTTCTTCTTCGATCGTTCGATATACCTCTCTTTTATTTTGTACTTGTCTCTAACTCGACAATAATCTTTACGGGATGAAATTTTGCCCCCAGGACAAAGTTCCTAAGGAAATCTATTCTTTAGATCTTAAACGAATCAATCTCAAAGAGCATGATGAAGATTTGATCTCTTCTATCTCTGCTAGTTTATATCTTTTTCCGTCTCTCTGTCTCTCTTATTGAAATCAATGATAATTCTTTCTTTTCTTTTCCACTCATCGTCACTCTTGTTATCGTCGTCGTTGAACCTTGAACTTTAGAACAAGCATTCCTCCTGAAGACTTTTCTTCGTGCGCTATTACAGGAAAGGAACTCTCTATAGTATGCATTTCACGTTCGGCTCGTCGAAGGTTCCGTTGGTTGCTTCTTGATGATGATAGTCAACTAATGTACTTGTTCATCTTCTTTGACCAATTTGATCTCACTTCTACGACGAAAGAAATTTCTAACGCAATAAATACATTTCTTCATTTAAGGAAAGGAATTACGAAGATCATTCAAACTTTCCATACGTAGAGTCGATCGTAGTTATTCCTTATCATCGCTTCATTTCATCAAATTTGGAAAAAATTTTAAGAATGTTTAGATGATTTCGTAATTTAAATGATTCGAGCAACATCAAGCTCGAATTCTGAACCACGTTTTCTTTCCAACACCGTGACGTTCTCGATGGCATTTTAAAAACGTAAAGGAGAACTGTTTGCCAAAGAAAACTCTCTTCTATTAACACCGAAAGTCCCTCGAGCGTGCCACGACTCTCTTCTTTCCTTTCTCGCAACGAAGAGCGCAGCCTCCAAATCGATTTCAGCGAATTTCTTGAGAACAGCGCCGACGATCACGTAGTCGTTGAAAGTCCAAATCAAAGCGAATCAGAATTTATTATATTCGAACGGGTAGTAAACGAATGTCGATGATATACCTCAATCGAAATAAAACGAGAAAAAAGATGACGAAGAAGAATAGGAACGAGGTCACGACGACGTGCTAACGAACAGTCTCTTTCGAACGCAGCCGCGACTTGATCTGAACCCTCTCAATTACCACCTTAAGAAAGACGAGAAAAAGAGAGAGAGAGAAAGAGAGAGAACGTTCTAATCTCGATTTTAACTACAACAACGACATGATATGACAAACACAAAAAAACACGGTTAAACAACACGTTCTTCTCCTTGCCGGTTGATATCTCTTTTCTTGTCTCAAACGTTTTAATCAAACTTCGAGCATCTTCGATATACCCGAATGAGAAAGATTAGAGAGAAAGAATCAGGAGGAAAGGGGGAGATGGAAGGTGAACGAAAAAAGAGGATAGGAGCTCCGGAAGTGTAAAAGAGAGAGAGAGAGGAGAGAGAGGAGGGAGAAAAAGAGACAGTAGAAGCACATATATGCAACGTCCGAGCGTGCACGATGCTCGCCGAGTACTGCCGACTGGATGCTGTCTCAGCCTCCTCCATACGGTGGAACGGCTTCGATGGAAAGCAAACTATCCAATGGCGCCGGAAGAGGGGCGCCCGTCTTTACCTTTCCTCCTTCAACACCCTCAGCACCAACCTTCGTGGCCGAGTTTCGCGAGAGACGCGCCACCAGTCATCGGGTCGATAGAAAACCACCCTCTAGTGCAAACGACGCACATGCTCGACGAGCAAAAATACAGATTCGCCCTCTCTTCTGACGTAAGTACGTACGTTCCTTATACTGGCCGCCGCCCTAAAGAAATCAGAGGTCAAGGGTCTAACCGTTTCGAACGTACGTATCTACGTTGATTTCGTATCGATGTCGGGGGAGAATTTTATCTTGGAAAGGGATCGTCTGGTAGACGATGGAAATTCTTTTTTTTTTCTTCGATTAACTTTTTCACGTACATATACATGTACATATATAAACTAGCGTCTGAGAACTCAGACGTTAATTTTTTTTTTGTACTTTTAGTACTTCCTTCATATATTTCTTTCATAAAAGAATAGAATCTAAATGTCTATTTTATTACTAAATCCTAACATTATTAAAAGTAATACATTATAAATAATAATCTTTTTGTATATAAGAATAAAACTTGTTAAAGTTATATATGTGAGAAGATTTAGTTAGATTAACGGCAAGTAATAAAAACGAATGAAATTCTTAGATCGGAGGAGGACGAAGTTCAAGGACACGACGTATGAATAAAAAGTTAAGATAATAGAAATAGTTAGTTAATATTATGAAATTTTTTAGTCGTTCCTAAAGAACAATTGCTCTTAATGGAAAATAGTGTTTAAGGAATAAAATAGCAAGAATTAGTATTGTTGGCATCGAACAAACTGGAAAGGGTAAGGTTTAATCTCCTCTTTTATTCCCTCGTTTTACCTACGTCATTCCACGCCCTTTTTCTTTCATGGTTTCAACCGCAATGCGGCATCGATGGACCATACGCCGAAATTATCGTCATAAACAGACATGGCCGTCGGCAACGATGAGTACGCGTATCGATGCCTTTATCGTTCTTTGTCGTGAAAACGTACGCGATGAGGGAACAATATGTGACATGCGCAAAAGGCTCCCTCGAATTATGACTCTTTCGTATCGACGACATAATCGAGCCTTTGTTACTAACTTGATTTTGGACACTCTATGAGTGTCCAAAAATGTTAATATTTATATTCAATAATTTTTAAATGATCTTCCAAATATATTTATAATATATTTCTCAGTATGTTAATTTCAAATGAATTTTAAAACCGTAAAACTAGCAACACACATGAATACTTTTAAGAAAATAAATTTCCATTAATAAGTTAATAACTGACATTAGAGACGGTAATAAAAGATAGTCACGGATAACAACGGGAACGGTAAACATATTAACGATATTAGTTCTTTGCTATTTAGAGCGTATATATAAATGGTACAATGTTATTACAGTCGGTACAGATAATAAAAATTTATGACGTTAGATTATATAATTGTGTATATCAAAACGCGTTATTACGTTTATTCATTTCGAAAAATGACATAAGAATAAATAAAATACAATTTCAATCACTTAGATCTCGATATTAGAAACAGTAGATGATTGTAAAATTACTTTTCATTGTATTTTATTCAACCAGCAGACGTTCGTTCTTCAAGCCTTTCTATCTCGTGTTTCATAGCCCGGTTTTCATTCTCCACTATGTGGATGCCTGCGATAGGAACACATAAGCTAACAACCGGCCGACATAACTCTCGTCGCTTCTCTTCGATCCTTCCAAGAACGCGTAAACGTACGTCACGGATGTAGCACGTTTTACGAGCGGCACGAAATAGCCTCTCGCGTCTTTACACAGTATCTTCGATCATTAATATGTTGCGATGGAATTATTAGTTCATAATAATGGACGGTAATGATAAACGGTAATTACAATGCTATAAAAATCTTTTAATTTGTTGGATTACTTTCGATGAATCCAAATTGTAATTTTACTGTCTTTTGCAATGCTACATGGAAGTAAGAAGAAACGTTGTTTTGATTTAAAACGACTTCCACTCATCATATCAACAACACATTAAATCTTTTCGGAATGTTGCATTACGATTATCATCATAGTATCGTTCATATATGTCTAACGCGATTTAAATATCGCAACTGAAATATCCTCTTAGTACGAATTCCAGGAACTCATCAGAGAGATTTTCCTCTGCACGTCTAAGTTTTCCATTACGAGCGAAACGGCGCCGCGCCATAAGTTTATTCCCGTAAATAGGATTTGCTAGGTATGAAAGAGTCGTTGTAGTAGGAAAACCAGCATTGCCGGTGACGAAAAAAAGCAAGGGAAGAAAAAAGAGCGATGAATTCAATTTGAGAGTAAAGCAAATGAAAGTTAATTTACTTACTACGAGCTTCTTTACTGGGAGCACTGCTGAGATCACTCATGGAACTACGAACCGAGCTTCTAGCTGTCTCTTGTATAGGTGACTTTACTGTTTGTCTTCCACGCGTTCTTCTATAAATTAGATTAGAATTACTCAGTATTAAAATCATTTTCACATTCACTTTTATATAAAAGCGTTTTTATTAATATATTTACCGCCAAGCGTATTTTGATAAATGTTTTACCAACGTCATTTAGATTATATTATATTAAAAAGAATAATAGAACACTGAATTAAATTATAATATCAAATTCCACAAAAATATGATACGTAACATATTTATTTGCTTGTCCTCCACCTAACTGTATCGGCGTAAACGAAAAAAAAATCGTATAAAGAAAAGCTAAATGACGATCATCAGTAATCAACATGACGGTGAGTGTATAAAGGTACAATAATATCGAAATATAAATTGAGTTGAAGTAGAATATCAATTATGTGTTATATTAAATATATTAATAAAAATCCTTTTGTACCTTTTATTATCCTTGCTATTGTTATTATCCACATCAGCAACTTTTTGTAACGCTGTTTCAGGAGACGTTGATTGTGTTAAACCTTGTAACACCCTGGATTTAACTTCCTTTCTTAAGGATCTCGTTCTTTGTTCATTTTTACCAGCCTCAATCTTACTCATCACCGCATCCCATCGACTTCCTTTCCTTTGAGATCGCTGAGACCGTCTAGCTTCTTTCTCCGCCTCATCTTTTGGGCCGGATTCGATCATCGCTTTAATTTTCGAAACGACATTTCTCTTGGGCATCTTGTATTTTTTCAAAGAATTCGATTCTGTTTTATTCGAAGATTTTATTCTAGGTATATCATTTGCTCTATTAACTTCGATCACCGTAATTTCAGCAGTTTGTAATACAGTTTCCGCTTCGTTTGATACATCTAAAGTGGTCAAAACCTAAAAGAAATAGATTTTGAAAGTCATTAACTTTGCAAATACGTATCTACGTGTTATATTGAACTTAATGACTTAGACGGAAAAAGGCTTACCCGTGGACTCATTTGTACGAAATCTAAAAACACATGAGTAGCCTCTGGTTTAACGGGAGACGGTTGACTTCTCTGTGAAACTTCGGTATCAACAGTATCCGGTGTATGATCCTCGTTTTCATCTAACGCCTCTCCAGGAACGTGACGTTCGTCCTGTTTTTTATCAAGATCCGAATAAATACCACTGGAGTCCATTTCTTCGCCAGTGAAACTGGGACATCGTCGTCCTCCAGGAGCACAAAACAGAGTCCCATCAATCACTTGTGCTTTTCTATCACCACGTACAATTTCCTCATGAGCATCGGCATCACTTTCGGTAAAGAAATCCGAATCAGTCATAGGATCTTGTCTACAAGGAGCTGGTAAATTTGGTGGTGGAGCAACGGAGGGTGGATCGGCCCCACGACTAGCTGGCCTTGAATTTTCACCGTCGCCCTGGTAGCCAGCTTCTAAACTGGTGATGCTAGTCACCGACGTAACAAAGCTTACCGGGACTACAGATCCTCTTGCAGGTTCAGCAGGTTTTGGATCCAGTGGAAGTTCTTCTGGTGAAGGTGTACGCTCGCTCGAACCTTCTTCTGTCGGTTCAGCATCAACCGATGGTCTTGAGGCTGAAGCTCGAGTCAAAGCTACTCTTGAACCTCCGGAACCAGTAAGATTCTCGCAGGATGGTGTCCTGGAGCATTCTAGCGCAACCGTAAAGTCGGTCATCTGGTCAGGCGTCAATATACCAAGACTCTCGTCGTGTTCAAAAGAGTTTTGCTTGTTTAGCATCAAATAGTGCGATGGTGTACCGGATGTGTTGTCATTATAGGAACTCAAGTTGACATCTCTGAGACAGCTGTCGCCGACGTCCTCGATCCTGTTCAACGTGCCAGTGGTTTCGAGCAAGCTGAATCAGAGTAAAAACGTGATGTATTTGAAAGGTGATTATGAAACTAGTAAGAGCCTACGATTTTGTTCATTTGTGAAATGATTTGCTTCGTTTTCGTTTATTTTTCATGTTCCCGTTCGTTCAACGGTAATAACAGGCGTTAATCAAGGAGCGAGACGAATGATAAACGAACAAGAAAAGTATTCAAAGTCTAATTTTAGAAATGAAAATGCACATTTATCGTAGGTATTTAAAGTAGCTACATAGTAATTTAAGAGAGACAACTCTCATAAAACATGTTAATTCAACGTGGATTATTTAAGAAACGGTGTTTATGAAATTGTCTTCGAATTAAAAAAAAAGAAACCTACAATAAGATAATTTCCATACGTCATCACTTTAAAAATCCTTCTTAGAAAGAGATTACACAAAATCCTGATATAAATAATATCCTCGAAACAATTTTAAGAGAACCTAGCTTTTCTTCTACGTCAATGAACACGATAAGTCTATCGAGGAAACCAACTGATGACCTTGCTTCGTACCTAAAGAAGTTGCTCTTTTCTTCGCTCAAATAGACCAACTGTTGCACATCATTTTCTTCGATGTCCCACACAGGAGATATCGCGAAAATTGTGTTCCCTGTATTCCCTAAAACGAAAAAAAAAACGAAATTTACAAAACGATTCGTTTCAGCTTGGAAAAAAAGAAAAAGAACACGTATTCGTCTTATCGGTAAAAAAGTTACATAACTTCAAGCGATTACCTGTAGACAAAGGAGTCGAAGTAGCCCGTGTAGAACACTTTGGGATAGGTGTTGAAATATCGTCTTCCGCGTTCACCGATTGCAAACAACTAAGGACAAGCGATCGACGACGACCAGTACCGATTTTTGTTCCTCCTAAAACTCTTCCTTTGGGAAAAAACGATGGTCGAGCCGCTCGTGGCAACGGTATGCGGCTTTCTCCTACGTTCTGTAACCAGATAAAGATTTATGTTAGTAATAGATATGCAATTTAACGAGTTTTTGCTAACCATAACCTTATCACGCATAATTACTTCGCCGATATTCTTTATCGAAAAGAGCCAGTCATTTATAAAACTGACCTTCTGCAGATAAACAACATTTGTCATGGATTAATGATCGTATCGTTCTTCTTTTGTAACCTACAATTAAATAGCAGCTATCTTGTATCAATATGATACTATAATAGAAAGTTTATTATCAAATTTATGTACTTTATTTCTCTTAAATATATAGCAGTTTTAATTGCCGTGGTTGTTAATACGTCAGACTTTTATTTGGATATTTGATTTATTTACTGGAATGAATGAATTAGAACTTTTTCATGAGAATATGTGTGTTATGTGTGTGTAAGTTATCTGAAAATAATAACATTATTAGTTAAGTGAAATAACAGAGCCAACCTATTTTCAAAATGATATAAAACAAATAGCGTTATTGAAACAGCGGCCATGGAATACCTGTTTTTCATCAAATAATATTGTATATATAATATCCCAAAGGTAAATAACCTTCAAAACCCTAAAAAATTCTAAAATTTTGTCGTGTTTTTCAAGGGCAATTGTAACAGTTTGACCCGAAGATCATCAGCATGCCGAGTCCGTTGCCCTTGGCCCATCTCCAAATAAAACCCTCGGTGCTGAGGTGAATCAGAAGTGTCTCCAACACTTGGTTAATTTAATTTTAGTTCTCGTCAAAGATGTTTCCCACTCCACCTTCTCGAAGCATTACTTTTGTCTCTGTACTATTTCGTTCCCTCTTCCCCAACTTGCTCTCTTTCTTTCTTTCTTTCGTTCTTTCTTTCTTTCTTTCTTTCCTTCTTTCTTTCTTTCCTGCGTAAGAACAAGCGTAACTTGTTTCTTCCTCATCCTCTAGCTCCACCTTCACATATAAAACATGCATAATTGATGTTATCGAAACGAAGAGATATTCCAAAGATATTCCAAACAATTTATCAAGTACTAAGTACGTAACATAATCTATAAATTTCACAATTTCCTCGAACTAACAACGAAATATTCCCAACAGTTCCAACATTTATGATCAACTTAATCGTCAGCATGAATCAAAAAATTTGCTTGGATCAAACTGATGTTGGCCATTTAATTCAACTTGTTGTAATTATCATCTAGAGAGAGAGAGAGAGAGAGAGAGAGAAAGGCAAAGAGAAAGAGACTTATGATCCAGTCGTTTACGATCGACTTAAATAGATAACGTGATTAATCGAGATAGTACCCGAGGATAAATCGTTCGCATCGCGACTTATTCGATCGTAGCGTAGCATCTTCGTAATGCAACCGGATACACAAGAAGAAGAACATAGATAAATAGAGAGAAAGAGAGAGAGAGAGAGACAGAGAGAGAGAGAGAGAGAGAGAGAGAGAGAAAGATAAAGAGAGATATAGGATTAGAATAGGAAGATAGAAAGAGAAGATATGTTAGAGCAGTACTAATAATAGTGTTACCGATGCTCTGCCTGAAGCGAAGAGAACCGGGTAGATACGAAGAGTTGGAGGAGAGTGCGTTCACCGACGACGACCCTGTTGGACGGCGCTAGAGCTGAGAACTGGGTTAGCTAACACAGCTATGCCTCGGTTCGAAACCCCCTTAGCACGCGAATCTCACCCACTCTTGTAATATTATATCTACATGTTTCTCTTTGCTTAAACATGTATTTGCGATGCCAACGTTTTTTCAATAACGGTATCTAATCTTTTCTAACACATCCGCCATTTTGGTACCATCTTTTCCTCATTTTATACAATACGAACAAAAACGACGATGTGAAAAGTACTTTTAAACTTCTCATAAATATAGAATGTACTCATTGTGAATATTCATAACAGAGTCGAACTCAATAATGACAGGGTTCTATTGAATCTTTTCTTGTAAATGCTTCCAACAATTTGAGGTCGTTCGCTGTAAACATACAATGTGTTATGTAATTTTTATTTTCATCACATCAATAACATAATTTATGTTATTTAGGAAACCTGTTCGGCTTTGAGTGTACCATTTTTATAACTCTCATATGTTTAATCGACCTAAATTCGTTAGATTGCCCTTGAACAAAGTAAAGATCATCATACATATTTAAGAAATTTAGTATTGTTAAAGTACAAAATTGTCCATTATTATTTAAATGCATGTGTAACATCGTAAAAAAGATATTCTCAACGATGATCGTCGTATTCCTTGGTAGTTCTCGTCGATGCGTTTACCACCACACCGTGGAGTAACTCGAGTTACATCGTTTTTCTTCTTGCTCACGTACTTGCTAGCACGAGTTATGCCGAGCCATTAAATATACCGTGTGACGTATCTAGCCACAGTTCTGCGTATGACCTTGAGAACTTTCCCATCGCGTTAATAGTACGATTCCTCTATGAATTTTTATTATTCTTCTAAATGTCGATCGCGCGCCTAAACAGTTTTTTTTTCGACGACGATATCAATCGATCGGTCTATTCAAAATGTCATGGTCACAAAGATTCTGATTGTATAGGTGTATACATTTTTTTTAATTGATTTTATATCTCTTCTTCTTCATCGTTGTCGTCATTCTCGTCTTCGTCTTTGTCGTCGTCTAAAGGAAGGAAAACGTGAGCGGAATAAAGAGGCATTGCGAGCAAAGGCCAGGCCAGGCGTGTAAGTTTATTTCATTAGACCTCAATTCGTACCAATTCGAACCGCCCACCTAGTCGCTGTATCTTCTTCGTAAGAGACAATAAAACTGCGATGTTACCCCTTTGCATTACTTCTTCTTTGTCGGTCTACATCTGAATAATTTCTTCTTAATATGAGCTCTTTTCTTTTCTTATCAACTGAACTAGTTATCAATTGAATTCTATGGATAACGTATGTTCATATTCGCAATAAATAATATGTTCATCAATCCCTTTCCTCTTTATCTCCCCAACAGCATTATTATAAATACATATTATTACATCAATAAATTTAATTACATTGATTGCAATCCCTTATTAATTAAAACTTATGCATATGATCTTCTTGAAAGTTAGTTTAAGTGAAATTTTTGTATTGATAGTTTTTGCAAGAAAAAATTAAATTGTATTATTACCCGTATATAAAATAAGTAATTATTTTATTCCAAGAATTAACCAGCAGCTTCTTTATTATTCTTGATAGATCACTTTTTCAAACGATGAATTAATAAATAATGATTTAATGTATCGACTGACCGCATTAGAGATCGATCTTCGATCTTATTATATGTTATATGTTATATACTTAGTTTCACGATATAACGGAATCTCGGATCGATCAATGAATTCAAAGAGAAAGAAAACATCGTGAATATTCCAATCGCTTCTGTGTTAAACTCCTGATTCTCGATAACACAGTCTTGCTTGTGGCATGGTAAAAAAAATCGTATACATCGTCACCTTGGTTGACCTTACATCGACTTACGCGAGGCATCGTGATCGAATCGCGATATTCATAGTTGAGGTTGACTTATCCTCTTCAACTCTACTAAACGCAAGAAAGTTGATAGAAGTTTTAATTAAAAACCTTGACTAAAGTACGAAATACCTGACTCGTTGGTAAATAAGAAGAAAAAAACTTGTTTGAATGATGAAGGTATTGCAGAGGAAGGCAAAATGAATCGAGTATCGTTTAGTTTTCCTTGAGTATTTACATTGCCTCGTAAATATTTGAAAACATTTCGAAGGACAAAAAAATGATAACACAAATATATCGTCGTCGAAGAAAAACAATTCCGTTAATATTATTTTAAATATTTCTACTGAGTTCGAATTTTTTTTCGTTGCATATGATATATTTTATAATTGTAAATACTGACACTTTAAAATAAAATAATTCGATTAGGATTACTCGTGAATTCTCGTTACGAATAATCTCATTTTTTATATAAATTTAAAATCAATTTATTTAGCTATATAAATGATAAAATTAATAGACATGTATATACAAATTTAAATTTTAATATGAAACCTGAAGATCCAAAATGGGTTTTTGAATATCTCAAGAAGTTTCAAAGATAATTCTGTTAAATTTCAATTATAATAAACTTTGATTTTGTTATATGTAAGTACTTTGATTAATTGTTTGATAATATTTCGCTATGTCAAAAATATACGGAACTTCTAATGATCGTGGGTAAAAACAAATGAACTTTAAATTGTTTAAACGATAAAGTAAAAATTACACGAGAAACGCAAAAATAATCGAATATCTTTTAGTTTTGCATCGTAAACATTTAAGAACCTTTCGAAAATAAAAATAACGCAGGTATATTATTATCGAAGAAGAACAATTCCGCTACAATTTTTTTATAAGTCCCTGCTGATTTCGAATTCTTTCCATTGCATATGTTATATTTTATAATTGTAAATACTGACACTGTAAAATAAAATAATTCGATTAGAATCACTCGTGAATTCTCGTTACCAGTAATCTTATTTTTTATATAAATTTAAAATCAATTTATTTAGCCATATAAATGATATAATATTATATTATATGATATAAAATTAATAGACATGTACATACACATTTAAATTTTAATATGAAACCTGAAGATACAAAATTGGTTTCTGAATATCTCAAAAAGTTTCAAAGATAATTCTGTTAAATTTCAATTATAATAAACTTTGATTGTTATATGTAAGTACTTTGATTGATTGTTCGATAATATTTGTTAAACTTTTCGAAAACATATGAAGCTTTCCGTGATTGTATCTAAAATCAAATAAACTTTAAATTGTTTAACCGATGAATTAAGTTCACGAGGAAGGCAAAAATAATCGAATATCTTTTTTGCATCATAAATGTTTGAAAACATTTCAAAAGGAAAAAAATTATGAGAACATAGATATATGATCGATTCGACTTGCTTTTTATTTACAAGAGTAGAGATGCTTTTTCGAAAAGATACGTAATAAGAACAAGAGATTTGGACTCGTATTCCTACTCAGATGGAAAGCGTAAACCGAAATCTATTATCGTGTTTCGCAGGAGTCGTGCCTAGATCGACGAGAAAGCGCGAAATTTTAGGTCGTCCGGAGTAGCAGCTTCAGAGAGATAGCACGTTGTATGTATTTATGTATGTGTGTCGACGCTGCGAAAAAGAGAGAAACAAGAAAGAGATCGAGGGAAAAGACAGAGACGGAAAGACAAAGATATATATATATATATATATATATAGAAAGAGAGAGAGAAAGAGAGAGAGAGAGAGAGAGAGAGAGAGAAAGAGAAAGAGAGAGAGAGAAAGAGAGAGAGAGGAAGAGAGAGAAAACCGTGTCTTTCTCGATCCAACGCACGTAACACATGCTTTATGATCGTCACAAGTCGCATAACTTTGACTTGTCGTAATTTCAATGGAATTGATTACCGCACCTGTATTACTGCATACATACACATGGAGTGTCATCTCGTAGAGCATAAATTATATCAATTCGATTAAATTAATTCTCTATAATCTAATTTTATATATATATATATATACATAAAATATATAAAAAAAAAAAAATATATATATATACACACACACACACACAACTATACTATATTAAGTATAACTTATAGATTTAACAAATATTAACTGATAATTAATTTTATAATGAAAAAATTAAATAAGACGTACGAATATGCGATTTTGAAATTACATGACGTTATAGATAGTGAGTTAAAGAAAGAAAGAAAAAAGCGTAAGAAAGTAACAAAGTATGACAAAATATCTCTTTATATATTTCTTTTTTTCTTTTTATGCACTTTACCGTACTATTCTTTCTTTTCGATCATCGACTTTTAGCGATCAATAGATCGCCAAGCTTGAAGGCATATCCTGTTTTAGAGTAAGTTGTGAAAGCCATTAATTATGCAACATTTTTCAGGGAAGAATAAAAAATGCACGAGTTCGAGTATTAAATTGTACATTCTATTTATGGACTTTCGTTTAACCGTTAAATGTCTATTAGACCTTTTTGTTATCTTTTCTTTTTTGTTTTCTTGATAACCCTTATTTTCAAACGGTTTTCATACTACAAGTGCATTGTCATCGTAGAGTGCGTGCATCGGTCAGAGAAGCGATGTTGTAATTGCATTCATGTGTTAATAACGTTATATAAACTCAACACTCGCGACGAAATGGCCTGAAAAGTTTCTATTCTTTAGAGTATCAGTAAAGAATCATAAGTGTCACATTTGTCGAACGAACGGAAACAACGCAAAATGAATATTTCATCGATGATACACAGTTATTATTACTAAAAACATGTCGCCTCGAAAGCTATGAGAAAAAAATGACACGATCAACGAGAATTCTATCGAGAGATACTTGAAACGTTCATAAGAAGAAAACGTTACGATTTCTAAAACCGAAGCGAAACGAAACTTAAAGTAAAGTCGTTCCGTGAACTCGATGATCGATGCGTTTCTTTACGCACGAAGTAGCATAAATTGAAAAAGAAATTAGAAAACTGAATTAGAAATGTGTACGCACGTCTTGTTTCTTGAACGCACTTATTTAACTTATTTCTTGATCAAAAATGCATGAAAAATAAGAGAGGTAAGTAAATACCAATGAGAAATCTCTCAGTCATGCTTCGTATCACGTGACATTGACACGTGCTGCATTACTCCTCTTTCTCAGATAATACGTATCGAGATTAGATGTAACATTCTAGGATGTTGTATGGAATTATCTAAAAATTATTCTATTAATAGAAAAACGTTTAAACTTAGGTTACAATTATCTCCACAAAGCGGTATTTACGTCTTTTCATCGTTGTTCAACTTGCTAATTATTTTTATATACCAACAATCTATTCTTTCCGTAACAATAATTCTCATTTCTTCGATAAAAACTTCGATAAAAACCACGATCACATACTTACCGCATTGGCGTGTAATATTTATCGATTAAAAATATCACGCGAATATCATGATCGCATTATGAACAGGAATCGGTAAAAATCCAAAATTTTATCTTCTTTTATCTATCCATAAGAATAACAGAAATAGATAAAAACTTTTGTCGTACTCGTGTTCAATGAAAATAACTATTTAATTAGACGTCAGCACCATGATGATTTATCGATACTTCGATATAAAATAATCAATTAATTTCGCAACCGAGAGACGATTCGTTAACGACGCAATCACTTGCGTAACGAACATAATCGATAAGCAAAACATCCGAGGACAAATATATTACGATGAATTCGATGAGGAAACAACACTTACAATTTTCATTATTTAAATCAAATGTATAACGTGCAACGAATTAAGACTAACCGATTTAAAATAAAAAATTTTCTTTTCACTTAAAAGAAAAAACTAAAAACGAAGAACACTTTCTTAAAGATGTACTTGACGGACTCCAAAAAGATTTCACACTGTGAACATTAACCAACTGGAGAGATCAAAGACAATTGACAGAAAAAGACTGTCTTATTTCTCCTCACTTTCCATCTTTTTGAGGTCGTACCATAAAATTCACATTGCCTCTTCTATTCGCTCGTAGACAAAGGATAAACCCTCACGCTTTCTCTTCGAACTACGAAAATTCCATTGGAAACGCGGGTCATCCGTTAGCTACGATAGCTACCTTTGTAGTCCGGATTTCCTTCAGGCGAATAACGTCCTTGATAGACTTAGTAGTAATAGCGGTAGAGTAGGAAGGAAACATAAATCAAGACAGGACCTACCCCATCGTATCGTTCTGCACGGTCGATTCATTCGAGCCAAACGAAGAATATTTGCACTTATTGTCTTATTTAGCCTTCTTTTATAAAACCTTCCTTCTTCAGTATCGTCTTCAAATTTGGAACTTTTAATGACAATGAGATATTGAGAAAGAGAGAAAGAAAGAGAAAGAAATAGAGAGAGAAAGAGAGAGAGAGAGAGAGAGAGAGAAAAAAAGATAGAGAGACGAATCGATAAGAGAGCAATCGCGAGCAAAGCTCGCACGACAATGAAACGGATTCGCTCGGTGATCTCTAGCTTCTCCACCTATGCCACCACTATGTCCACCCGTCCACTACAATACTTTACTATACTTTCCTATACATATACACATAAAACACGTATCTACGCACACGGAAACGTTGGTAAGTAACAATACCAAGCAAGAATAACGAGATTCGCATACGCGCATATTCTCTATCTTTTTTCATCTCCAGTCCATCCTAACACTACTCTCCTCGACGGCACCAACGTTATTACTATTCTCCTGAAACGCGCCGTTTCTGCATTCACCGGCCCGTGAATCCGTATGCCAGTCGACGCATATGTTGTATGTATTATGTATGTATGTGTGTATGTATGTGTGTATGTATGTGTATGTATGATGTATGTATGTATATATGTATATATGTATGTATGTACAGATGGATGGATGGATGGATGGATGGATGGATGGATGGATGGATAGAATGGATGGATGTATGTCATGTAGAACACACTACAAAACCGAGACTCCGCTACGCTAAGCGTCATCGTTCGCGTGAGGAAAGTTCTCTCTCTCTTTCTCTCTTTCTCTCTCTCTCTCTCTCTCTCTTTCCCTCTCTTTCTTTCTTTCTTTCTGTTTGCCTTTGAGATAGGCTACGGCCATGAAAACATCTCTCTTCCTCTCTTTAATCTTCAAACGATAGCATTTGCGTCTTCGAAACGGTTTTTCTGGTTTTCGAAATAATTGTTATAAAAGAAAGGATCAATTTTATAATACATACTCTTCGTCAAAGTGCATGTATAGAAATGCATCGATTTTCGCCGTACGATATATCTCTCCTATTCTAGTATGTGAGACAGAATGTGAATCGTAATATGTTTCCGCAAGGACGACAAGGTGCATTGTCCATTATCGATCGTGTCAGGGCTCAGAGATATTCTCGAGGTGAGCGATGAAAGCAACCGCCAATGTCAAAATATGGTAAAATGATATATCATGATACATCGAATAGAAAATTTTATTATTTCATATGTTACGTACTTATGATAATACATATGCATAAAATGCTTTAAAATGTAAGAAATAAAATTTTAATTAAAAAGAAAATGAGTTTCTTTTTGTTATTTCAATTTCGAAATACTGTTCTTTATCATGTATATAATAAACTATAAAATGTAATAATTTTTTAATAAAAAAGGAATGAAAATTTTTTGTTGTCGTTATTTTTATTTCAAAATAATCTTTTTTTCAAAATAAATCTCGTTAACAATTAATATTATTAACAAAGAATAAATCACAAAATGTAAAATATAAAAAATCGAATTTGAATAAAATAATAAAGAATCTTTTGCTATAAAATAATAAAGAATCTTGTTATTTTTATTTGCTAAAATACAATTCTCTATCCAATAATCATCATCGATTGCAACATTATAATATTGCAACATTATTATAAAATTTTAATTAAAAAAAAAATGAGTTTCTTTTTGTTATTTCAATTTCGAAATACTGTTCTTTATCATGTATATAATAAACTATAAAATGTAATAATTTTTTAATAAAAAAGGAATGAAAATTTTTTGTTGTCGTTATTTTTATTTCAAAATAATCTTTTTTATCGTTAACAATTAATATTATTAACAAAGAATAAATCACAAAATATAAAATATAAAAAATCGAGTTTGAATAAAATAATAAAGAATCTTGTTATTTTTATTTGCTAAAATACAATTCTCTATCCAATAATCATCATCGATTGCAACATTATAATTTTGCTCGAAAAAATGTTGAAGCGAGTAAATACTTCTGTTGAATTTCGAGTCTCCCGAGAAACAGATTGCGACCTAATAATAATCCACATATTACCCAAACTAATTCCTCTCATCCTGATTATTCGAATTCTCCTAATTGGTCAGCTAGTTGGGTAGCATGATTGAATGCGGACGAGCTCGTACAGTGCGCTTAGAGAATATAATCGATCACTAAATAGGAACAGCGGCTCTAGACATAATGCGAACAAGAGCGATTCAATTACCTACCAACTAATGCACAATTAATGTCGTTAATTTATAATAAACTGAGTGCGTAACATACTTTTTTTATTCTTTTTCTTCCTTCTTTTTCATTCTTTCTTACAATTTTTGTATCATGATATTTAAATCACGTGCGTTTTAAGAACACGAAACGATCGACAAACTGAGAAGTGAATAAGAAAAACTCGTTAGTTCGACAATATTGTTGTGAGAACATCGAAACTTTAAATCTACTGTCTTTGTCGTTGATCGTTACTATACCACAAAACGATAAGCCGATACAACGCACGCTCGACGTGTAAAGTCACGTACTAAAACACCTATACTATAGTTGTTGCAACTATATTCTCTTTTCTCTGTAAAATAATGTATATATTTCTTATCTTCCAAGAAGATGGTAGCATTGCACTAAGCGTGATCACGACAATAAACTAAATATCAATATCAAACTACGACGGTAAATAAAAAGTCATAGTAATATGGAAGTACGATGGATATTTGATTTAAATTTAACTCTTGATTATTTCTAAAGTTATTGTTAGTAACGTGAATATAAATAGATGATTTGAACCCTTAAATGTATATGGTTTGGAAAAATTACAGGATATCAATTTTTAACAATATAATAAAACAAATTCTTGAAACGAATTTATCACATTATGTTGCATTTTTTCTATAATATTATATATTCAGTTTTTACCTCATTTACAGATTCTAGGTTGCTATTATAATATATTTTATTCTTCAAAATATTTAAAAGAATTGTTTTATTTGATAAAACGTTCAACAACACTTGACATTAACGTTATACGAATTATTATCTATTAACCATCTTTTCTTTTCTTTTATCTAAAATCCGATAACATTTTCTAAGGCGCTAACAATCCACTGTTATCTCGTAAGGATAATATACACTTTTATTATATGTTATACATTTAAATTATCGTTACTCCATCGCTGTCGTTCCAATCGATTTTAATCAGTTAACAGTGCTTCTCAATTTGGCTTAACAACGAGGAATGTTATGTTCATATTCCTTCGATTTAGTTTAACTGAAAAAATCACAGAACAAGATACTGTCACTCTTCACCATATAAAAGACGAATTCAAATTAAATCTCTCTCTCTCTATCTCTCTCTCTCTCTCTCTCTCTCTCTCTCTCTCTCTCTCTCTCTCTCTCTCTCTTTCTCTCTCTCTCTCCCCCTACATCCCCGTTATTCGTCGTGGAACAAGGCAGTTATTTTAATGTAATTACGACGGCGACACAGTGCTACGGCGATCATAATGAAATCATATTAACGCGATAGCATGGCCTAAATGTTATTTCACGAAGGCGAGCGTAACGCCTGGAGTTTAATAAGCCATGCGATTTTAAACCTCATTATGAAGATCACTCGAGTTTCTTCCTGGATAATCTTATTAAAATAAAAAGAAAAAAAAAAACGTCTTACGATCTTCTTCAGCTTTTGTCACGATGAAAAATGTAAGATCGTTGCTCTTTAAAAAGTACTTGTCGCCTGAACTCTCCAGAGTGAAATCGTAAATGTCATTCACGAGTATCGGTTCTCCCGTTCTTTAAATAACAAACTTTTTAATTTATTTTATCGCTTCATCGTTTGACTATGACCAACCCCTTCACGTCACTATTCGTGAATTTTATTGGCACGACTGAACTTCGAGCCGATATTCTTGTTTCCGTTCACTTTTCTTAGAGTCTTTTTTGAAAGATTTTTAAAACATTGTAACCAGATCACTAGAAATATTTCATGTTGCATATTATTACATATTTATTAGTTACACATTAGAGTTATCCAATAATAAGAGAAAAAATTCTTATTTTCGAGTAAACATAATATTTTTAATTGTTTATTAAAATCATTTAAATTGATATGAATATTGAAATGATATAAGAAATAAAAATATCTTATTCGCAATGTATTAAAAACCATCTTCTCTTATCATCTCTCTTTCTTTATCAAAGAAAAATCCACCAGAACCAGCATGTTTGACTGTATTTTCAAAAGTGTTTTCAAAAGTGTTTTCAAAAGTACGAACCCAATTCGAGCACAATTATGTTCTCGTTCACGGTTAGTTTAACCGCAGTCATTATGTGAAGATCAGCTCATTTTACTTTTTTTTTTTTGGTTCTGTTGTGATCTGACACACCTATCGATTTTAGGATCGTTTCGCGTTAGTTTCGTTTCGCGGCTACCAATCGACAATATGTCAAACCCGGTCCTCGTAGTACATCCGTTCCCTGGTATAAAAATCCTGAGAAAAGACCTTGAGGGACCTCTCCTTACTACATAGCTTCAACGTACGTACTTATGTTTGTATATATACACATATGTTGTATATACATGAACAACATCGTATGGACACGGATCGGTAACCCTATCAAGTAAGTACATGCAATGTTTTCTCATTGAGTTTCTTCGTGAGTTGCTTCTTTTACTCGTGAGACGTATTCGAGTCTACGTAAAAATGTCTCTTTTAATCTTTCTCTTTTAGTCTAACGTCTCGAACGTTATTACTATATTATATTATTTCTTCAATTTTTTTATTCTATCTTACGTATACAAGTTACATATGAGTTTCCCTATAAACGATCGATCGAATGACTCTCAAAGACCCTTTTTTTATTGTTTTTCAATTTATCTCGATGACTAACGTTTGTTAAAATCAATTATGTTGGAAAAGATCACCTTTCAAAACAAAATTTAATAACTCACTTTCTTGCTTCTTTCATTCTCTTCAGAAACAAAAAATATCCTTAAAGATTTTCTTTCTCATTTGCGAAATGACTTTGTCTCTTATAGCCGTTAAAAAGATCGACTGAAAGTTTAACGAAGACTCGGTCGAATCTGTTTCGCTCGTATCCCATCTGATAATATGATGAAAACACATAATGGATTTTTTATCGATCCTGGAAGGAATTAAACTAGGGACATTTCTATAACCGACCGTAAAAACTTCTCCGGAAATGTTCGATCGCAAATGTTGAACATGGAGGGTGCACTCTTCGTTATTGATTTCATGTCGTATACGTTGAAAACTTCAAACGCCGACGCTTGTCGTTGTTGCGAGAGAAAGAGAAAGAGGAAGAAAGAAAGAAAGAAAAAAGAAAGAGAGAGAGAGAGAGAGAGAGAGAGAGAGACGTATTACTAACACGCTTTCATTAAATATTTACACTCGGCCTTTCTTCTCTCTTTTTCAGAATAAATAACAATAAAATGTAAATAATTGATTTACCGGAAATATCTGAGAATTAAAGAACGATTGTATTAATAATTACAAAAATCAATAAGATAATCGAAGAAATCATTTCTTTTTTCTACCAATATCAAGTTTCAACATTGAGATAAATTGTAATTGATTTGAGAATAATTACATGAAGATTTCTTTGCAATAATTAAGATAAATATATCTAATATCGACTATTATAAAATGGTAAAATTTCAATTAAAAAAAATAAAAAAACAAAAAAGAAAGGAAAAGGAAGAAGAAAGAAAAAAAAAAGAAAACAATCGGAAGATAGAGAAAGATTTAAATTAACAAATATTAAAATAAATAATATTCACATATATAATAGAAAAATATAAACGACGAAAGTATAAAAACAAGATTGTAAGTGATCGTTACTTGAGCAACAAAATTTTTGCGGTCCTCGGCTTTTTTAACATACATCGAAGACCGACTACGTGTTGACTATACATAATATACGTACAACATGCTTATCGATCACGAAAGATACGTGGTTGTTATACATGAACATGTACGCGGACAATCTCGTGCATCCTCTTCATATATACATATGTACATTCATACATTCATACATATATACATACATATGGACAACATACGCGACACGCCTGTAACGCGAACGAAGCACGCCTTAGGAGCACGAAGATAAGCGCTTTAAACCATTAAATCTTAATGGAAAAATGGAAACACGATAAAAATGTTGTATTAGATGAAATCATCAGTCGCTCGAACAGCAATTTATTTCTACTTTGCATTTCAAAGATAATAAAAATGGCAACCATTGATCTTAAAATCATTCAACGTTATCTAGAAAAACGATGATTATTCTTTCATATAATTCGATTCATTTGTTCTTTCGTAATTAAATAGCTATATCCTAAAAACTTTTACAAATAAGAAAATAATTCATTTAATTAATAAAGTGTGTAACAGGCTACTATTGAAGTGTCGTTTTCTCAACACGAAACAACGTTTCTGATACATCGCATGAGAGGAAAACGCTCGAAGACTCTCCAAACGCTTTTTCCCGCGTTCGAGCGTTGACCACTTCGATGATCGTTAATAATAGAGCACTCGTTGTTTTTATCGTCGAAAGCAGGTCTGCTTCTTGATACACGTTGCGGGTGAATTAGAAACCTATTACTTCCACGTGTGTCCCGAGATAAAGATAAAGGAGAAAGAGAGTGAGAGAGAGAGAGAGAGAGAAAAGAGACTATATTTACAAATACATGTTAAGAGCTATTTACGTTCATTTGGTATTTAAAAATGGAGGATAGGCATCTGTCGTCCATCGTCGAATCCTTTCGACTCCTACTAACGAAACACACCCTGATAACCGATAGTATCTCTAAATGTTCCATAATTAATTGCTCTCGATCTACTCTACATATAATCCTTAACTGTTCGTTACCCTTGAACGAAAATTTCTACTCGGTTAGGTCATCTCAAAATGGGTCGATCGAAGTACATCGATATAAAATACATATCCCAAGAACGTTTCTGACCCTCCTATCGAATCAATGACGCCCACGGTCAAGTGGAAGTCGTTAAAAATAAATAAGAAAAAAAATTTCTGTTCGAATTTTTAATTCGAATAAAAATCAGTTCGAAATTAATATTCTGCTAGATCAAGTTTTAATAATGCAATTCTGCAGGTCATTATCAAGCAAATGCATTCACAGTTTGAAGTTTTTGAACTTTATTCTCATAGATAAGAAAATGATTTACGATTATGATAATTTTTATTTTTATTTATACACGATCAAAGTAGTATATAAGTACTATATTCTTCTAGAAATACGAATTATTTATTGTATGTGAATAAAACAAATATTAAATCGGTCCTGTTCGATTTCATTCGATTTCATTTAAATATTTATCGAATTTAACTGATTGAATACCGATATAAATAAAGCAAATTTGTATGAAGTAAAACAAATATCCTTGAAAATATCTAAAATAATTTTATTAGAGATTTATATAAAGCAAACAATATCAGATCTACTTAAAAATTCTGTCCATATTAGTATGAATTTTTAGCTTACAAGGACGAACTATTTCATTGGAAAAAAGTTTAAAAACTTTCATCAAGATGAGAAAAAATAACATTAATAGAAAATTACAATATTATTATATATACAATGCTAATAAAATATTAATAAACAGTATAAAAATTATTTTCTTCTACTTAAAAAAAAACATACAAAACTTTCAGTTCTTATAAATGCTACAAATCAGTCTTTTCTATTGAAAAATTATAAAATTATAAGAAAATTATAAAAATGATACGACAAAATACAAAGATCGTAAATAATAATTATAATAATTTGAAGCTTACCTTAGCCATTTCCTCGTCCTGTTCGTACGGAAAACCTATCGAGGAGATACACCAGTCAATCTCCAGCTTCTGGTCCGACGTCGATTCTCTCGAGTGGGCCTCTCTGAAGCGGAAATTCGCGTTCTGCAAAAGGCGGATGAACGATGATTGATCCTCGAGTTCATTCCTCGTTTTAACTCAAATTTCTTGTATATAATCGCGTTCGACGCGAATAATTTGATCACAATACAATGAAATAAAGAAGGAAATAAAGAAAGAGAGCTAACGGAGAAAAAAACGGAGGAGCCACCCTCGAACGCTCGATCGTAGGTGCGTGTGCGCGTGACTTTCCTCCGTATGTCCTACTCGACGCGTCGATTCCAAGCGAAATTCACTCTTGCGGCTCTGCCCTCGCGCAGCGACGCTTCACCGACATCGGCGTCGCCGAGAACGACGCTCGTTATTGATCGGGGCCCGTTGTCGAGCGTCGGAGGCGTCGGAGGCGTCGGTGCCCGTTGGAGGCTACTAGTAATACTGGAGGTGGAGGTGGAGGTGGAGGTGGAGGTGGAGATGGAGGTGGAGATAGAGGTGGTGAAACTGCATGTGGAGGTGGTAATAGCGATGGTACTACTCGTGGAAAATCGGACAACTTACTTCTGTCTTTCTCTCCCTCCTCTCCCTGTCTTTCTCTCTCTCCTCTCTCCCTCTACCTCTCTTTCTCTCTATTTCCGAAAGGGTTGGCGCCGCTTCAATGAGAAGGAGTACAGCTCGGTGGATCTCTTCTCTTTCCGGTCCAAAAAGACTTCTCTTAGACAAATTTTTAAGAATTTTAAACTAACGGAACGAGAGAGTAGTCTTCTTCTAGTAATGATCACTGTATATAACTTTTATAAGGATTTTCTTTATCTATAATTATCAGTGATGACAAAATTTATAAGCGTTACTTTTGAGATACGCGTTGAAAATTTAAAAATTAATTTAACTTTTAAACTTAACTTTTCATTAATAATTTCTGTACTTGAGAAAAGATTTCGTAATAATCCAAAAACAATATTCTTTTTTCTTTTCTTTTTCTCTTACAAATTCTCGAAGATTTTTTAAAATAATGAAATTTATTTAAACAAGAAGTATGATTAAAAGATGAGATTTACGATGTAAAAGATTTAAAATATTAAACTGAATTGTATAGAATAATTGTAACTTCTTTTCAACAATTTCTCTAGTTAATACAAGTTTCCTTTGATAATCCAGAAATAATCTTGTTTTTTTTACTGATAAATTTTCAAGAATTTTTAAGATAATTTAATACGAGTAAGCAAAAAATAAAGAAAAATGATATAAAAAAATATATATATTGATAATATTATGCATGACTATAATTCTTTCCTATCAAAGTTGATAATATTGCCTGCATTCATATAATAGAGATATTATCATCAAAGCACTTTTTTAATTTCCTAAAAAGAAATTTCCTGAAAAAATTATATTTCTTAACATAATTAAAATAAAATTAATTCAATGGATTAGATGTACCAATAATTGATTGAGTATACATCATTTATTATGCTAGCAAAAATAATTTCGACTAATGGTATACTCATATCTATAACTATTATGACTGGAAGGAGTTAAAATTACACACAGGCTTTGTACGGAATATGTACGTCAAAACTATATATTCTATGTGTCCGGAAATACTTTCGATTCGAGGACAATGGTTCTTTTGTGTGCCGCATATACGCTGTTTCGAGTCTCTCATAAAAATGAAGATCGAGTTTAGATCCAAAGAATACGTATACTTCCCCCTCTCTATGCCTTGATAAATTCTTCGACAATATTTACAAATAGTGCTTGGCATGATTCGAGGAAATAACGATAAAAAGTATCGCTGGTTTGGTTATTATGTTGGATATTTGATAACAGATTCCGATAAATATTAATTGAAATTATTGATAAAAAATATTATCTACAAACATATATCAAACAATAATGATAAAAATATTTCCTTGAAGTAATATTACATGCAGCTTTTAGCCACTGTTATACGACCAACATTTGAGAAAACGGTCTGTCATTAAAAAAGTTTTTGTTCCGTATCATAATTTATCGTTTCGTAAGTGGGATTTACCATTACCTTGCATGTTTTCCGTAGGTATATGCGGACGCACGCTCGAATGCTTCGAAAAAGCTAAATTGTTAGATACAACGAAAATCACTAAAACTGTTTTTTTGTCCTATGTTTCTAAAAAGAAACATGCATTTTCTATCAATTTCGCAACACCGGAATCACTGCGAAACTGTGCCTAAGTAACGTTTGAAATATTACAACATATCGACGTGATTATTAAAAAAACAATTGAAAATAAATATTTCGAACAGGAAACTATTATCAATATTTCTTATTTTTACAAGTGTCGATACGCGTGAGATAAGACAATCGCAATAAGACTATCGTAGAAACATTCCACATAATAAAAAAAAATAAAAGAAGAAAATTGTAATTTAAACATAGAAAGATACATTAAAAATCCTTCACATGATAAGATATTGTCATGATGTTGAGCTTACAATGATATTTTGACAGCCGATGAGAAGAGCCACGAACGATTTTGAAGCCACTATCGTTTTCGAAGGAAGAAACAAAAGATCGAATCACTCCGAGATGATCTATTTATCTTCGAGATAACGATACCGATCGTTCGTTCTAAATGAAATTCCTTCTTTCTCCCTCTCTTTTTCTGACTTTTTTGAAAAAAATATTCGCGTTACTCAAAAATAATACCGAAAGAAATATTAAAATATAGTAGAATGAAATAGTTAGAATAAAGATAGAATAAAGAAAAGAAAATACCATGACTGCACTAAGCCACCGTGTCGAGTATTACGAACCTCTCTTCGCGGAGGTTCGGGTGACACTGTTGGCGAAATTATTAGGAAGTGGTGACAACTCGGGTAACGTACTCAGGTCACCTTGGTGGCGTCGTTGACGAACCGCCGGGATGAAAATAATGGCTGGCACAAAGCGATTACAATCGTATCTTCGGCTTATCTCGGATAATACTGAAATAAATTTTAAATCGTGTTACACCAACGTAATTATTTATTAATTTTAATTCATTGATACTCTACCTTACGAAAAAGTTCATTGAAATATAATATATATTGATAAATATAAATGCACGCTGACAAGTTTACAACACAAGTTTCAATATAAATTCTACACATGAGAACATGTACATATGTACGAACAATAGATATGTATGTTTAACCTATAAATTCGTTTTACTGGTTTACTGCATTTAACATTTGTTCGTAGTAAAAATTGATAATCTATAATTAATTGTAAAGAAAGATTTATTTATTCAGATTATTCTGGATTATTTCGGATTATTTTACGTCACGTAAAATATCCGATCAAAAAATCGAAGGATCGACGTCGTATTATTACACGTATAACAAAGCCTCCCGTACAATTAAATAATTCCTAATCGTATTATATATTTTGCTTCGTGATCGATACATTGTTAAATCCATAAAAATTATTTGCATGAAAGTATTAATTATTTTATCTATATGCCACAATAAAAACACTGTAATTGATGGTGAAACAATGTTTGAATTTTCCATTCCGAACTGCTTCTATTACGTTGGCCAACTTAAGAAAGCAGATTGAGGGCCAAAATTTTCGACGATTGTTTAAAAAACGTATATACATAAAATTACTTTAATTTTATGCCATTTACTAATTTTATTTACAAATAACATTTTTCCGCGCCTTTACTTATTTATTGATATATACTAGAAATATAATATATCAGATGAAATTTTTTATACAAATATCTTAGGCGCGCGAAAATTCAAACGACCGACTTGAAATAATACAAATGATAATCATCGAAGAAAATATAATTGCATCGTGTAATCAATTTTTTCATTGTAAAATAAATATTGAATATTTCGTAATTGGGAACAACGGATATAAAAAGGTCGGAAATGATTGTAAAAATAAATGAAACTACAATGTTTCATTGCACGTAGATACACATGTAGGTACTAACTTTTATTCATACTCGGTAGGCTTCACAACACACTGGTTACCAAAAAAAAAAAAAAGAAACGCAGACGTAGCGTCACAAACAAGAGTATCTCTGTCGTCCGAGCAAATATCTTTAATTTAACATTAAAAATCATGTATATATGTATGTTGAATCGGAGTGCATATCTTTCTATACTAAAGTTCTAAAATGAGTTTTGTCTTTTAACATACCGTTACATCGTAAATCAACGCGTTTCTGAATCTATAAGACACCTATATTTTGTAAATATGCCGCTGATGTCAATTGTTCCATTATCGAGTGATCAGCGGCCTCGGTATTCCGGAAAACATGGAGGAAAAACGGAAGGAAATATCGTTGATATCATCTCTAAAAGTTAAACGTGGAATGGATTCCGAAGGCGTGTCGTCACACCAATAATTATATTTATTTACAATGACTGTCATTAATGAATTACAAACCCGTTCCCAAATCACTTTCTGCATTAATATACTTCTATATATACAGTTATATATAAATACATCTATATCTTTTTTGAGGCCATCGATATTGTCAAGTTGAAATTTTCATTTTAAATTAGCCATGTTCGTTAAGAGCAAAAAAATGCTTCCAACAAAGCATAGTTTTTGTTTTCATGAAAAACTATGCTATAATTTTCTGTTATATAATGTATAAGTTTATATACGATAATATAAGAAGCATTCTCAAGGCACAAATATGGGCAGCATATAAGCTATGCTAATTCTAACAGAATAAATAGACAATTTCTTCCACGCATCTTTGATTTACATATTTTCAAATTGTAAGGCTTATTAATATACTTTCATAAGAATAATGCAGATGATTTGTAATCGGGTCTTACAAAAAGGATTCAATGTATATGTTTCAATTAATAAAGTAAATGAGAGAGTTGCAAGAACGTAATTTAAAGCTCTTAGTATACAGTACAGTGCGGTAATTGTACATACATGTTGCGACGAAGCATCGTGCTTATTTCGATTGCTATAAGCTCAATACACATAAACGCATGTTCAATCTTATAATATTTTATCGATATTGATGGTGAATATAATTCATTCTTAAAAATGTTCTGTTAACGTCGAGGCTTAACAGGCAATTACATGAAAATGTAAGGCAAACAAGATTGTATCTAGTATTGTTGGCGAAATGTTGTTCTTGTAATTACCGATTATTGTCACAATCTCTTGTATAACTGTCGTTATGAAAATCTTGTATATTTCAGTCTCTCTTTACGTTTTTGTTTCGTTATGTTGGCAAATTTTCTTAATTGTTGATCTCCCGATCGTAGTTTGCTAATTTTGGTAGCAAAGAATCACAGCTAGACACATCGGCAAACGAGTGTTATTTAACAAGCGGCAGTGATTTCTGTTTCACGGTCGTACGATATTCTTATTTTAAATCATGTAACGTGTTCGACTTTTCCTAAACTTATACTCAAAAAGTACATAGAATATACATAAAAAGTAATAGCAGTTCATAAGCCAGAAATGCGTCTAAATCTATGTCGGAATACAAACATCATTAAGTGTGTGTTATTCTTAAATGAAACTTAATATTAATTATGTACATTTTGATTAAAACGATATAAAAGAAAATTATTTGTCATAAAAATTTCTAAAAAAGAATCACCTATTTCAATACATTTGTAATATAACTTTTACATGATGCAAAATATTTCTTAAACATGGCCAAACTTAAAAGTTTACTATTTCTATTGCACTTTCATTTTATTATTCATACGACATTCCTGGCTCGTTATATAATAAAAAGTGAAAGGAGCTTATATTTTTATATTTATATATATATATATATATATATAAATTATTTATTTAAAGTCAGAATTCCCTTTTTTAGAAAGAGAAAAAGAATGTTTAAAAAAATAATTCTTTCATTTTATTAATATTACACAAATTATACTGTATTATCTTAAGAGATAATTTTAATATAGTATTGAACTATATGGTTATCTTAGAAAATACATCTTGTACTTAAAATTTATATATACGCATCACGTATGTCAAATTTTTACCAAAAATTATTAAAACATTTAAAGTTTGAAGAAACCATATGACAGTTCTATATATTTATCTCACTCTTTCATTGCTTTGTAAAGGGAAATCTTACTTTAAAAAATCTTACTTAATTCATTATTGAGTTATGGTCACACGACCAACATAGCATAGCATACATAAAATGTTAGGGAAGCTTGCACAAAAAGTAATCCTTCCAAGGATTACTAAATTTAAAGTTTCAATAGATTATTAGATGCAGTTAACTTTAAAGTGTCAACGTGAGATCAGCATCCAGCATTTCATATCGAAGTATCAATTGCATTGTAATCAGTAATGACAAAATTAATTATTCTTATTTCAGGATTATGATTATAATGATAAGTTTGGGTAATCTAATCCTTGTTAAGTATAAGTTGTAATTTTAAAGCACGCATATTATAATTCGAACGATTGGACAATAGAGTATTATATATTTAATGTATAACTTTCGTACGATACGTACCAATTTTAGAGCCAAACATGAATTTCTGATTGTAATCTCTATCCCTACACTTATATATGTATAATTATATCTATACATGATTTGAAATGATTTAAAATCAGGTTAACATATTCAGCTCTAAAGATTAGGTATTTATATTGATTTAGGAAATTACTTTCTTCTATCACTTGATAGATAACTTGTGCTTGAACTTCATTTTTATATTGTCCCTTAAGATCATCTAGGAAAGCATTTGCAGTACGCTAGTAGCGAATATCTTCAGAACAATTTCCCATATAAAATAAAGTATTATGACTGTTAATAGATTTGAAAAATATTCCTCATATGTATATAAGATATCCTATTTCTACTATAATTTTCTCCATACATAACAGCCAAAATGTGGTATAACTCTAAACGTATACCACGTTATTTATGAAACTTTTATATATCAACAATCACTCTCCATCTATCTAATTTTTATAATTGTTCATTTTCTTTAAAATATTTCTTCAACATTTTTAATTATGCTGAAATTAAACATGTCACAATAAGTGACCATCTTTGACACTTACACCTCTAAACACTTTCCTGAAAACACTATCTCTTGTATAATCCACATGATTTGTATGTTTCTGCACTAAAACTCACTTATCTATTACCACTAATGGTTTTTTCTGCTTGTATTATCAACCAGTATACAATCTATGACACAGAACTTATAGCATTATGTGGTGAACCCATTTGTGTTAGCACCTTATCCAACCATTGCAAAGGCCCATGTAAATGTGCTTCTATCCAACAAGGTGTAGATGTAACATCTTGCCGATGATACTCTGCACCCCATCCTTTTACAAAAGACATTCTGCAAAATATTGTATAAAAAAAATGTTAAAAACTTAATGAAAACATGAAATAATGAAAATATAAGCATACCTGATTGTACACATTTTTGTTAATTCATACACAGCTTCGAATCCATGATTAACACTTTGTGACAATAATTGAGCAAATTCTTGATTATTAAATATTTTGAGCGAGCAACCTGGAGGAATTTTACAAACTGTACTAGGATGGAAACCATGATGATGATTACAATTTCTAGATTGAACGAATATAGCTGAATCTGAAAGGCATTCTGCATAAACTTCTCCACCAACATAATAGAGATGTACTCCTTTTCCAATATGTCTTCTAGTATTTTCAATAGTAGAATTTCGATTTACGTTAGACAATTGGCCCAAGCAAAAACGATCAGAATTATTACTTGGATTCGTAAAACCATCTACTATAATAGAATGAGACTGACAATGAAAAACTTCTCCTACTCTACAGTTTAACTCATAGTATGCAATAGAGGCCCAATACAGTGGTTCTTGATAACACACTGGTGCTACTTCAGCAGGACCACCTGTGTCCATTGCCACCGGATCTGGTGGAGGAGATTGACCAGGTTGTGAACCATCTTCTGGAGGGGAATATGCCGGCGGTGGTGTTTCTGGTAATCCATTTGTACCGTAAGGACTTTGTGGATTCGGCGAAGTAGTACTTCCTGGACTAGGTACAGAGCCAACAGAAGACATAGGAGAAGTTGGATTTACACCAGTGGTAGAACTTGCATTAAAGCCACTGGATGAATAAGATACATTATGTGGCATGGTTGGTTCTGCTAATTGTTGAAATGGTAGTAGAGAATGACCAGGGGCATATTCTGAATGCCTTGGGACGAGTACTGGTGGAAGCACAGGACTTTCCACTCTCTTGTAATGGTAAGGATTAATGCAAACTTCTTTTTGTTTAGCAGAAAATGGATATTGACACAATTCAAGTGGTTTCAATTCATGATGAGATTGCAAATCTGGCCATCTCCATACTCGACAATAAATTACATGCGGTAGTCCCTTGCGATGAGATACTTGCAATCTACCATCCAAGCTTCTTGGTATCGTTACACACTTGCTTGGTGTGCCAGGACAACTTAAGGCCCGTTCCAATTCCTCTATCGCACCTTTTCTTTTCTTTAATTTCTTTACCAAAGAATCTACTGCTTTCTCAGCCCATTTCTCTTCTTCGTCTCCTTGTTTCCAGCCAAGCAATTTTTTCACAGCTGGACTAGTGAAAGAAAATAAACTGTTTAGTGAAGACATAGGTCCAGAACTAGATGAACCTTCTTCATCATCCATGTTTAAAATATTTATATATTGGTTCTGTCAATGTTTTTTTTAATTCTCTCTTCGAACTATGGTCTGTAACAGAAAATAATTGAAACATAGATAGCATAGAATTCCTTAATAAAATTTTGTAAATATCATGCTTTTCATATTTATTACACCTGGCTTTTTGCTTTCATTTTATTCCCAATAAAAAAGCTGTTATAAAAGCTTCTCATGATGAATTCGAAACGTATGCTTTAGCAAATAAAAATATATAGCTAAGTGTCAACTCCAAGAGCCAGTTTTCCGTGACAATTCATCGTATCGGAAAATTGAAGATTTTTCCAAGAATCGCGGAAACGAAAGAAAAATATCCATAGTGAATGTGAAAAGTTAGGTTAGATCTCCGAAATGTTTTCAAGATCACGCTGTCGAAAGGAAAAAATAGTGTAAGAGTTGAACGCGCGCGCACGAAAACGCATCAGAAATTCATGCTCATGAAGCTCGACTTTTGTACTATAATGGGACAAGAAGATTTGAAGTATTTACTTACGTACCACATGCTACCGTTTTAGCATCATTGTTTTTACAAAATCTCTCTCCCATTAAGAGTGACTCGACGCCACGCTCTCGCCATCGCGAAATAACTAAAAGCGCCTACAACCGCGTATCGATTCTTCTCGCGTTCGACTTTAGAGCTTACTTAATGGCGCGATGACGATTCTTACGAATTTGATAATCATCTAAGTAAATTTAATGTCGATACAATATTATCCACTTCGCAGCATTCTCACTTTTTTCTCCCTCCCGCCCTTCCAATCATTCTTACTCCCTCCCTCACTATTTCTCTTTCTTTCTTTCTTTCTTTCTCTCTCTCTCTCTCTCTCTCTCTCTCTCTCTCTCTCTCACTCACTCACTCACTCACTCACTCACTCACTCTCCCTCTTCGTTTCTTTCTTTTCCTTTTCTTTCTATCTCTCTTCCTGTCTATTGCTCCCTCGCGCCTATTTGCACAGCACGACAAGGGGATTTCTGAGGAAACGAAAAACTCGGAACTTTCACTCGTCAGTGAGTTGGGAGAGTATTGTCGAAGAAAACTTTTATCCTTACTCACCAAGATTGACTATCGAGATGATTATTGTTGATGTATGTACTCGTCTTCAAAGACTTAAAAGTTACAAATTATTAATCCTTTTGTATCTCGTTTGCGTGAGCGAGTGTTTACTCTACAGAGAATGGGACGTCGCATAGCAGCATTATGGCGTTGCTGAACCATCATGGCGACGTGTTTATGAGGTTCGCATTTGCCGTAACTGCTATACCAGCAATCGCATACGTCCATCACATTTCTCTTTCATATCGAAGACTCTTTTGATACGTTCTCGTGTGCATTATTGGAATGTTTATACCATCCAAAGAAACATTTGCCCTCCTTGCTTTAGCATTATTAATCACTTTTTGACGCACATTTACATACTCATAGTTACACACGATGATAACAGCGCGATTCGATATGATAAGAATTAATCAAATGTAAGGACAATGTGGACTCTTATTTTCTTCGATGATTTTTGATAATTTTCTATGACGCAAATATTGTTTTTATCTCTTTGTGATATATAATTACCCAACTGTATCTACGTTTTTCGATATCTTTTAAATTCTTTATAATATAGTTAGCATATAACATTGTTTGTGTCTTATATGTATGTAAAGCGCTGATTGGCAAAGTCTGCGAATGAGAGAAGGGTGGGAAATTCGAATAATTGCATTACCGAGAAAAAGATAAGCGTTACGAAATTTACTCAAATTATGATAGTAGTAAAGATGACGTGCCTAGATTACCTATTTTTCTGTCGTACAATCAAGTCAACATGTAGTTATGTCCTTTTTTCTGAGTCATCTAAAAAGTATACATACGCAAACGTTATGTGTCCGTATACTACGTACGAAGATAAAACTAAAACAATTACCTTAATGCTTCATTAATCACGATATTAATCATCGATTAAAAATATTATAAAACTATAAATTTTATTTTCCTAATTGTAAGAATAATATACAACTTATATACAATTCTTTTAATACACATATTGTTTTGTTAATGCTCTTAAAAATTTTGCTTTTCTTATATTTGCTGCTTCTCTCTGGATTTCTTCATTATTATTAGAATTCAACTCTAACAGACCTATGATCTTAATCTGAAAATAATGATGATCTGAAGATAATGATGAAAAGAAAATGAAAGTAATTTTTATTATATTGTTAATACTTACAGCAAGTTGCTTTCTATGATGTTCACCACGTTTAGTATGTAAATGAATAAGATATTCCAATATTGTTGTATCCCAAATGCAATGATAATATGCATCCATTGCATCTGCTGTTGTACAACTTTTTTGATCGCTTCCTGCCATTTTAAATGCCAGAGAATAATCTACTTCTTCCAAAAATTGACATAATATAGCTGCTTGCGTATAACATTGCAAATGAGCACAACATTTAATCATTCTTCTATAAACAAGATCATCTATTTGTGCACGTGGTATAGGTTGACTGAAAAAATCGCTAGCAACCATTATTGCTTCTAGGTAATATTTCATTGCACTTTCATAATAACCTAAAACTATTGGAACATTTAATTATTAGTATCTGAATAAAGAAGAATATCTTTTTTGCATCATCTATTGTTTGAATACTTACCAAAGTTAAGATCACCTGTTAATCTTAGCCAAGGAATATTAGTGGGGTGATATTTTAAGGCTTGCATTAATAATTGAAATAATAACTCTCCAATATATCTAATATTATAAAAGTTAGTACTGAAAATTGTATACACATTATTAATACATATTTATAATGTTAAATAGAATTAAGGAATGTAATATTTACTTTAATACTCCTGCTGGCCAGAGAGTAAGATATTGTGTATGCAATTCTAAACTAGATTCATCGCGTAATACATTACGTAAACGTGCTAAGAGAGAAATAACAACAGTAAGAACCATTGGTTCACGTAGTCTATTTAAGGTCCCTATTATACTAGCACTGGCATCTCTTGATGCACTTCCAGTAGTAGTACCACTATTACCACTACTGCTTCGTTTTTGTGGCTGGTCTCTAGGTGCTCCAAAAGCTGTCAAAACTTATTTATTATGAAGATTATTTATATTTTCATAAAAAAACAAGTAAAATATAATAATTTAAATTAGTTAATGACGAAATATTTACTCATATCCCATGCTTCTCTAGGAAATTTCCGTGTCCCTTTATATTTAACAATATCTTGACAAACACTACTAATAGCAGCTGCAAATTCTGTATAACTCCATCGTTTTTCTAAACTTGTAAGATAATCCCATTCGGCCATATTTAATAGAAAAACAGTACAATATTCAATTATTTCTTGTCTTGGAATAACTTGATCAGTTGCTTGCAATGCACCAAGACACTGTTTACTTCTTGCAACTAAATTTGATATATTACCTAAAATGAAACAATTCATGTTATTACAGTTAATTTCATTGAGGATTTAAATTATTTTTTTCAATTTATACTTACATATGTTTGTTGCTGGCCAAGCATGGAGACATCTCCATATATCAACAAGTAATGACTCCCAATTTATTAACTTAGATAATTTATAAATTAATGTATTTCCACTCTGTGAATGCTGTTGTACTTCCTTCTCTAAAACAAGTAATAATTCAATAGCTCCTTCAAAGTCTTTAGATATTACTAATTCTCTGCTTTTAGCCAAAAGAACATATGAATAGTCTTGAAGAAATCCTCGAGGAAGAGACATAACAACACTTTGTAATGGTATAGGTAATTCCCAATAATTGTTTATATGCCATAATGGCTTCATACGAAGTTTGCTATCCAAAAGTAGTAAAGTTTCATGAATTTCTTGACTATCATAAGATTGTATGAGTTTTTGTTCTAATTCAAAAACTTCGATCCCTGTATTATCTATAAATTAAATTTATATTATTTTTTATGAATATTTATAACATTTGCCTACAAATTTATATGCTAAATATTTACATGCAGATCTCATAGGTGTAATGCCCCAATCATTATTTAATAATAAATTTGGTAATTCCATTTCTTCAATAGATGCCTTTTTTTCTATTTCATGTAATTCCCTTTCATTGAAAAGTGCTGTATAAGCAGAATCATTAAGTAATTTAGATGCCAATCCTTCTAAATTACTTGTATTTACAAGATAAAGTAAATAACGAGAGATGTATTTTTTGTCTACTAGAGTTGCTTTTTCCAGAACACTATCAAGAGCCTATAAAATAATTTTGTAAAAAATATAATTAATAAGTTTGATTTAAATATTTATTTTTAAATATTAACTGTTTAAAATCTTGCTTACCCAGAAAAGCACATCAAGTCCTTTAGTACCAGCTGATTGTATTTCAGAAACATAATCTCCAAGAATAACACTTTCATTGAGTATATTACGAACTAAATTCAAACATTGAATTTGTAATAATAAATCACGAGCTACTACAAGTTTTCTATTTACAGATCCTCCTTGAATATCTAATTCTAAATTATCCCTATAGACTTTTGGTATATCTCTTGAAATATTATCAGTTTGCAAAATTTGCAATATATTCTAAAATATGATTTTCATATTATATCACAGAAACATTATATGATTCCAATTAATAATGTGTTCATTAATAATGTATACATACTACATATTGATCTTTGATAGAAGACTGTAACTGTTGCGATAGAGTGGACATAATACCATCTATAGGTACTTCACAAGCTAAACAACATCCATCTAAGAATTCCTTTTGTATCTTGCAATATATCAATGAATCTGAGGTATCAAATTTGTAAAATATTTCTTTTGCTTGACTAACATGGTTCTTTGCTTCTTGATATTCTTCTCTTAATAAATGAAATACAGCCAAATCATAATGTATCTAAAAAATAGTTGAAAAGTAATATATCACATTATAATTTTTTAACAAATTACTTTTATGTTTATCTGAATGATACCTGACATTTAACTTCTTCGATATTGATAGAATACATATTTTCCCAATTTTGTTTAATTTCTGTACTATCTTCGGTAAGCATTTGAAAAGTATCAAAAGAGAGTGCTTTCAATTTTAAATCCGTTGATTGTAAGACTGCATTTAAAGTATTAACACTATTGGGTATATGTGTTTCTAATTTTCTAATAATCTCATCCACCATACCTGATGGTACGTAAGTAGATTCCTGAATACCTGGTCTAAATAAAGAAAAAAATGTTCATATAATAACAATAAATATACTAATATATATATTTATTAAGATATACTAATATTATTTGAAAATTTTAAAGTCTTACATATGAAGAAACTGCTGTTTAGATTGCTTATTATGCAGAGCTCTATAAATTATTGCTCTTATATGCCACCTGTGATATAAGACAATTGTGAACAGTGCTTGATCAGAAACATTATGTATAGAAAAATCAGGAATTGCAGGTATTTCAACAATAGCATCTGTTGTTATATAGAACAAATCTTGTAATAAAGTTACTTGTATTGGTAAAGGTAATTTCTTTTCCAATATATCTAAATTCCATTTTAAATGCGCAGCTACTTTTAAAGAAAGAATCTTTAATGCAAGATTTTTATGTGACCATTTTGTCATGCTAGATTTTGTTTCATTTACTTCTACATCTGTCGATTTTGTATCACTCTCCTTTTGATCAGAATTAATTGTTATAAATTTAATTATCAAATCAGTAGATGATGGGTCTATGAATAAAAAGAATTCGATTAATGAATGATCATTAAATATTTCTATTTCTTTAGTTTATATCTAATTAATCTGTTTACCTGGATTGGACTTTGATAAATGTTTCTGTAGTAAAGACGGATTTAATAAAAATTCAAACCAAAGAATTGTATCTGGTGAAATAGGAACCGTTCCTGGTCTTAACAAATCTACATCCATATTTCTTGTATTAATATTATTAAAAACAGATTTGTACTGATACGAGTTACATTTACTGTAAAAACAAATACGCAGGTTAGATGCGTAGTTTAAGCCGCTCGGTATGTAGTATGCACATACGTTCCAAATAATCTCTCCATTTTTCGTTGTAAATTAACTAAATATATTTTTTATTGTCAATTTTATATATACATAAATTTTTATATTATATCAATAACACAAAGAATATATTTCAAAACATTGTAAGAGTAGAACAAGACATATACTTCACTGATGCTTTCGAAGCAAATGACGTCCTTCCTTTTCCTCTTCTAACCTTATACAATAAATATATATATATATATATATATATATATATATATATATATGTACGCACTATTTTAGTAACCTTATACAATATATATATACATACACGCACTGTTATGTAGTAATATGACAGTAATACTGATTATCATATAAATATAATAATAATATAAATTTGTGTTTATAATGTTAATGAAAACATTTAAGATTTTGGAAATATGGAATACTATTAATTTATTAATAAAACATGCTTTTGATCATGATTATGAACTTTATAAAACTTGTGATTGGTCCATTGTACTATATGATTTTTGGCGATCAACGTAACGCTTGTTTAATCGATGAAACTTAACTTTATATTTCAAAGGTTAATACCTTTTTGAATAGTTTTCAATCTTTCAAATAATTTAAGAAACAGAAATTGATAATTATGGTGAAATTAACATCAAAATTTATCGAAAAAAAGTATGCTCAAGTTCGATCAAGATCTCTTAGTAAATCAAATAAAAAGCAAGAATTATGGAAATTAACGCACTTATACATGAATGGAATGTTTATCAATGAAATTGTAAATTAATTTTTACAAAAATTATGCGACCGTTCAATTTTCATATTAAACATATAATCTTATTATAGGGTAATTTTGCGGTATGTAAAAATTTAAAAGTGATATATCTTCAAGATAATAATATATCACGTATAGAAAATTTACACTTTGCGACGAATTTAACACATTTATATATGCAACATAACAAAATAAAGAAGTTAGAAAATTTAGATTGTCTACAGAATTTGCGCAAATTCTATGTAGGATATAATTGCATTAGTGTAATTGAGGGATTAGAAAATGCCGAAAATTTAATAGAGCTACATGTAGAAAATCAATCCTTAACTATAGGTGAAACATTATGCTTTGAGCCGCGCAGTGCTGTAACATTATCTGTAAGTTGTTTCAAAATAATTTTGCATATTACATTATAATTGATTCATAGAAATTTATGTGTTAATATTATGCATATTATGTGATAATATATTGCAGAAATGTTTAAAAAAGCTTAACATATCAAATAATAAAATGACGACTTTAAATGATATAGCAAATTTTAATGAATTGGAAATTTTGGAAGCAAAAAATAATTTACTTGAAGATATTGAAGATTTAACTCAAACAATAAGTACATTAATTTCACTCAGAGAATTATATATGAATGGTAATCCAGTTGTTCAAAAACACAGATATAAAGAAAGTCTCATTGCTAACAGTAACACATTGGGTTGGTTCATTGTATAGTTTTTATATTTGTTAGTAAATATAGTAGTTAATATAACTTTTTGTTTTTTGTATATAGTAAATTTAGATGGAAAAAATATTTCTGATATTTGTCGCAAATTTTTACAAACTTTTAAAGAGAAACGTTTTAAACAATCTATTAAAAAGATAACAGTACCACTAACAGATGACATTGCAAGTATGTTTGTTTATTTAAGTATTAACTATTTGTATCATAGTAAATATTTAAAAATATTATATATATTTTCATAATTATAGATTCTCTGAACTTGCCTCCTGCATTTAAGAAATCTGTATGTAGAGCAATATTTCAACATCCTGGACCTAAACTATCTATAGCAGTTATATCTGCTATGGGTGAATTACAGCCTCAGAGTTTTCCATCATGGAAAACGGGTAAAAATATTAATAATATCAGGTAAAGATAAATTATTATTGGTTTAATAATAACACTTTTTTATTAGCTGCTGGTATAAACAGTCTAAAAGATAATCATATAACACCAAGACCATTTTGGAGGGATACAACTAACAAAAAAGAAACGTAGAGTAAATTCACTGAACAAAAATCAATCATATTACCATTAATCTGATAAATATTGGCAAAAATAATTATTAATGTCAAATATATTTTGTTACCTATTATCTATATATTGGAATTTTTTAACAACTTTACATTCGTATAAAAATAAAAATGATAGATTGTATAAAAAACTAATAATTTCTTATCAATTACACAATAATACTTTTATACATTTTAGCACTAGCACTACATTTGATCTATTAGTACTCATTTATATAACTTGATATTTTCACTTAAACCTACTTGTGAACAATACCGTATGAATAAAAGTGTAGTATGGATAAGGTGTAAAAAAATAAGAAATAGATAACTACAAGTATGTAGATATTGGTTCATTTCAAGAAAGATATAACACTTTTATATGTATTCAATCTGTAGTAATATAAATACACTTGAAATAAATGAACAATAAAAATATCAGAATGTAAACTTATATACTACATTTGTACGCTGCTTGAAAACCCATACATAATCTTTAAAATTCGTTTTATGATAATTTAAATCCAACTGAACAATACAAGAGTCAATGGTACTTCAAATATTACACAAGTATAATAATTTAGTTTCTGCCTTTTTATTTAATATCATAAAAGTAATTAATGCTAGACTATAACACTGACACAAAAGCTCATACTATTTCTAAGCTGAAATAATATATAAATATAATAATCTTTTAAGAAGTTCTAAATAAATAATATTCAAATGATACATTTTTTATGATACACAATTATTAGTTACTACAAGCATGGAATGTTAGACACAGTACAAAATGACATTTTTTATGAAATCTGAAAATAAAACAATGAAAATCGTTAAAAATTTGTTATATGTATATATATATATACTATATATATGTTATATATATACTAAACTCTCAAAGAACTTTATATTACTATTTTCAAATAATTTCAAGATTTTTAAAAATATAACACAATTTATCCGTTATTTTAAAATTTCATGTCATAAAGTATTCATAAAATATTCAAACTGATTATGATTATGTGCTTTCGATAAATGCAATGTTAATGCAGCGAAAGTACATAATACAATACATTTGTAGTTACAAAGCATATTTTAATTTCGTAATTAATGCTAATGCAAACAATTTCTAGGATTTTCCTTAAAAAATAATAGCAGATATTCTTATAATTAAAGCATTTTTATTTTGATAATAAATGAAACAAAAATAAATATCTTTATAGATAATTGAAATTGATATATTACATTGTTCAAAACGAAATATTTTCTTTTTAAGTGTATAGTTTGACTGAAATATTTCCAAAGACAACGTAGCATAAAATCTGTTGTTTGTCAATTATATTTTGAAGAATGAATATGCACATCTATAATAAAAGTATAAAATAAAAATAACCGTTAAATATAACATAAAGCAAAATTAAAAAACTTTAAAAGTATTTTCTCATGGTATGTACATAAAAATTAGAATATATATCTCTTTATAAGCCTGTAAAAGTATAAAAATAAAAAATTGAAAAATCTTTATAAGCAATAATCATATAATGCTTGTAACACTGTATCATTTGTGCAAGATACATATTAACTAATAGCAATAAAGTATTTATACCATATATATTATCTCTAAATTATTCTTAAATCAATAATTCTCTAATTTATTAAAGTCTGTAGTATTAGAAAGAAAACTATATGTAAAAAGATCAACTATTCATTGATATGCATATCCTTATATACCATATCTCATATATATAGTATATATATCTGTTATAAATATCAATATATATGCAGAATTGTGATAAATTCAAGAAATAGTTTAAATTGAAAATTACATAAACGACAGAAGAGAGAAACATTGTCTCCTTTAATTTCAGTACTTAGTTGTACAATAAAATTGCAGTTATTAAAATTCTAAAATATGAGATGAGAAAATGAATTATCTTCTGAAATGTAGTTCTAAAACTACATAAGCTATAGCTAAATTTAGACATATACGCTGACCAATGCATCATTGCTGTTGGTGTTTATTTATATAATAATCTATTAATCTCTATTAATATTTTAGTAATTATTATATCTTTTAAAGTAAAATGTGGAAATCTGCACAGTTTCCAAAACTGTGGTGTCTTTCATGCACCAACGACATTATTAAATGAAAATTAATTAGCACTTCTAATAATATACTTTCTTTGTTTTGTATATTGCTTAACACTAACATTATAGAGTTGGAAACTTTGAAGATTTCAATTGTCCTCGTAGTACAGCATAATAATACACAGATATATGTATAAATCGCTGAACAACTAGGACATATTCTTATACTTACTGTTATTATTTCGACCGAACGAGTTTTACTCGATATCGTTTGGGAACTAACAATTTCATTCTGTTGTACTGTAATTCCCATCCTCATTTTTTAAAGCAACCTTCCTTGTTTCAGTTGTGACACACACGAACATACATAGCAATTAAGCTAATTTCATTTGCATTTAAGCAGTTGAATGGATATTACATGTGTATTTATTACTTATCACTTACAAATTTTACAGAATATTAATGAGCAAACCTTGTATGCATGGAATAATAAAAAATTGTATATCTTGTAAGTAATTATGTAATACTATTATAAGACTGTTCAAACATTTGAATGAAACTAGTCTGTTCTATTGTTATCTATATAGACCATGCTCAAGGATTAATCAAATGATATAGAGGTCAAAAATATGACAATGCATTAATAGCAGAATTAGTGACTTTATACACTTTTGAAATTAGTAATATCATTTTGTAAAAGCTATCTTTTTTCACATATGAAAATTATGAATAGACGACATAGATTTTTTTTTAAATCAATATTTAAAATTATCAAAATTTTTATCTGAAGGGCACTCTGTCCTCTTTTCGTAAATATTAATGGCTTATTCATTTGTTTATATACATACGTATTTATGTATATGTAATATGTATAATAAATATCAAGGTATGTGTATACACATACACTTTTAATTATCTGAACATGAACACGATTGTTTATGGTATAAGGTACTACGTTCCATAAAAAACTTTATTAATGACTTCTTCTTTTACTAACGAACTTGATTTTCAATCAAGCTTTAACTCATATAATTGGGTAAGCTTCAAGAAGCAATTTCCCAAATCCTTTAAGGAAAGGCATCATAATTAAATGAATGTACGCAAGGGCTTATTGACGATAATTCAGTCTGACGATCATGCATCAAACAGATGCATAACAGTATGCAATATGTAATAAATGCAAACACGTATCTTCATATTTCTTTGCTTTGAAGATATCATAGCTTTTCAGACAGAGTGCCATATAATTATAGATTCTATTTTAGAAGAGGTTGTTACTGTGCCATCTGCTGTTGGATTTCTATTTTTTCAACTGTCATATCAGGATTTGTTGCAGCAGCCTCTTGAATAGCTTCCTGTAAAGCTTTATCATGATCAATCGGATCACCATCCGATTGTATTGTTATTTTCTGTTCTACGCGTGTTTCCACTACACCATCCCGTTCAGTTTTGTACTATAAAAAGGGTATTAAATATATAAAAATATAAAGACTTATTATAATAATTTACTTATTATAATGTAACAATAAACAATTGTTATACTTACTGTTATTGTTTCGACAGTACGAGTTTTACTCGATATCGTTTGGGAACTAACAATTTCACCTGTTGCACTGTAATTCCCATCTTCGCTTTCTAAAGCAACTTTCCTTGTTTCAGTTGCAACTAATGGAACTGTCGTTGTAGTTGTTACATTACTATCAGGTTCTCCAGTATATACGTGCGTTTCAGTTACTACTATATTTGCAGGATCACCCTGTATAAAATTAATGTACAAATACTGCTATTAAATGAATGTTAATGAATCGACCAATGTTAAGTTATTATACATATATATCAGATATACACTAGCAACACATGTTTTTATATTATACAGAAATGATCAATAAATAATTTCATACAAATAATTCCTTTATAAAATTTTTCCATTAAATTAGAAATAACACAAAATAACACATGCACGTCCTTTTAAAAATAATATTAAAACTTTATTTTATAGTAGGTATTTTACATAAAAATATGATTATTAATTTTTTACTTTTTCAATAAAAACAGAAACCTAACAGTTATCAAACCTGAACATAAACAACACTAATCAAGATAATAATTTGCAAACTAGTTTTTTTGGTAAACACAACAAAAAACGTACATACTTTGCTCATTTGATGAATAGAAACATTATAACTAAATTTTGTGAATTACCTGATAATATTGATTGTAGAAAGCTTGTTGGTCATCATCAAGATCAATTGGTGTACCTGAATCTCCGCTGCTTGAACTAGATGTACTGAGCCTTCGTGAAAACAGCTATTTCATGCAACGTGTTAGCCAAGCCGCCAAAATTAATTATGATGTAACAAAAAAAAAAACAAAAAAAAATTGGATTAAATGAATAATGACATAAGTTAAATTATTGTTAAAATGGCTCAACTTCTTGCATAAAATAAACAATAATCCTTTCCCATGTAATTAAAAATTTCGTCATATATATATATATATATATATATATATATATATATATATATATCTGTATACATAAAGGATTATACATGTGCTATACTATATAAGTTAATATATACCTTTTAATTGTATTGTTTTTAAATGAACTAGTTAATCCCTTTATTTGAAGATCAGATATTAGTATGGAAAAAAAAATCATATGAAAAACTTTACACTTTCATAAATACTAAAACTAATAACTAAAACTGATAATGTTTAGTATCTCTCAACGTATTTAATAATTAAATTTTTTTACTACGCTTATATTGTTATAATATATAATTGTGCGTAAACATATATACAATAAAAAAAACAAATGAATTTTGTATTGGACAATGTTAGTATAAATTCCAAATAGTGCACACAATTGTTTACATGCTTTGAATAAAGTCTTTAAGCTTACACAAATACATTATTAGATATTAAACTTTATTTCACCTGTTCACCCGAAAGCACATGACTTGTAGTCCGAACTTCTTGTGTTACTACTCTTTGTTCTTGTCTTGTTGTACTGGTCGCAGTTGAGTATGCTACAGTCTTTTCCTCTACCTAATGCAAAAGAGCAAATTATAATCTAACATAAAGAAAAGCATTGAAGTGAAAAAAAGTAATAATTCTATGGAATACTCTAATATACTATAATCTCAAATACAATACTCTCAAATTTATTCCAAAACAATTATAAATTAAATGATTTGTATAATACGATTCCAAATTATTGTAATGCAAATACTGATATTTCGTAATTTGTAAAAAAGAATAATTTATGCTTCGTCATATAGAGTATTATAATATATCAATGATTTACAAACCTGACTTGTTTTCTGATTTTTTTCAAGATCTTCATGCATTGTTGCAGTTCGTGTAGTAACAGCTGTTGCTGTCATGTATGGGGCTCTACCATCATCTGGTGTTTCTGCCTACATATAACTACAATTTACTAATGATTCTAAATACATTTCATAAGTAATTAGGATACAAAAGATTATGATTAATAAAGTCAGCCATCAAAATAACAAACCTGACTTGCTTTTTGATTTTTGTCATGATCTTCATGCATTGTTACAGTACGTGCAGTAACTGCTGTCATGTATGGGATTTTACTATCATCTGGTACTTCTGTCTATATACAACCGTAGTTTTACAAAGAATTCGTAGTTTTACAAAGCATGGACATTATAATGCAATAATTAAAGCACGACGATCACAAACCTGATTTGTTTTGCGACTTTTTTCAGAGTCTTCAAATATTGTTGCAGTGCGTGCAGTAACAGCTGTCACATAGGGAGTTTTACTATCATCTGGCATTTTTGTCTACATACAATTACAGATTTACAAAGCATTCTACACGTATTTAATAAATAGTAAATGGATGGAGATTATAATGTAACAATTAAAGCATGACCATCACAAACCTGACTTTCTGTTTGACTTTTCTCAAGATCTTCATGCATTGTTGCAGTGCGTACAATACCAGCTGTTATTGGAATGTATGGAACTTTACCTTCACTTGATGCCTCTTCCTACATAAAACTACAATTTCACTGTGGATTCTAGATACATTTAACGAATGATATAAGCACGGAAGTTACAATAAAGATATTGAAGCGTGACAATTACAAACCTGAGTTGGTTTTAAACTTTTCTCAAAATCTTCATGCAATGCTGCGGTACGTGCAGTACTAGATGCTGATGTATAAGGGGTTTTACCGTCTTTTGGTACCTCTGCCTACAGAGAACTACAATTTTACTATGGATTCTACATATATTTAACAAACAATAAAAGCACGGAAATTATAATGAAAACATTAAATCATAACGATCACAAACCTGACTTGCTTTTGGACTTTCTTCACGATCTTCATGCAATGCTGCAGTATGTGCAGTGACATATGCTGACGTGTAAGAGGTTTTACCGTCATTTGGTACCTGTGCCTACATAGAACTACAAGTTTACTGTGGATTCTACATACATTTGACGGACAATATAAGCAGATTAAAATAAAAAAATATATAAATTAATATAATCACAAACCTGACTTGTATTGGAACTTTTGTCAAAATCTTCATGCAACGCTGCAGCACGTGCAATAACAGATGCTGAAGTATATGGAGTTTTACCATAGTTTGATGCCTCTGCCTACATAGAACTAACATTTTACTATAGATTCTAATTGATTTACTAAACAATAAAAGCATACAACTATAATAAATAGAAAAATATAGTCATAAAAATCACAAACCTGACTTGCTTTTGGATTTTTTTCAAGCCCTTCATGCATTGCTGTAGTTCGCTTAGTAACGGTCGTTGTTGTCATATGTGGGGATCTATCATCATTTGGAGTTTCACCCTACATATAACTACAATTTTACTAAAAGTGCTAAAAGCATTTAATGCAAAATATTTAAGTTATAATGAAAAAATTAAATTTTAATAATAATAATAGTAATAGTAAAAAAGAAAATTACGCATATATTTTATTGAATAATTGTAATATTAGTTACAATTACTACTAGTTTTAGTGCTAAAAATTTCATGTAACTTAAGAGTTATCAATTTTGCAAAATTATATATCTATGATACTTACTATTATAATATTTGGAACAATATACAGCGATTGTTGTTGTACTTTTAAGCTTATATAAACATACACACACAATTACATGTCATGCACAATACATGCATATAAATTCGAAATTACATGACAAATTTATCATGTATTATGTGTACAAAATATAGATTCTTTGTTATTGTTCTGGTAGGTTACCATATTACTATATCATATTTTGTGTATGATAAAGTAATATTTTTACTTTATTAAAATTATTTATACGTACGCGATGGAAAATATTATGACATAAAATGAATATCCTCAATGAATATAAATTAAATCTTTAAATTATTTTCTGTTAATAATTAATAATGCATATATGTGCATGTTGCATTGTAATAAATAGAATGAAAATGGAATTATTTAATAGTTATTCAATAATAGCAACAAATCGCCTTTTTTGTGGCATAAGAAATAGAATATAAGAATTCTAGGTGTAATGCAACACATATGGTTTCATACCTGAGAAGAATCTTTTTGATTAGGTAGCCTGTAAGTTGTAGCTTTTTGTTGTTCTTTAAGACCAGCCGACTCGACGTAATTAAGTCCAGGAGTTTTTATTCCAGCTTGTTGTAGTTTATCTATGTCTTTTGTTTTTCTTTTCTCCACTGATTCTACTACTTTTTTTTCTTCACCTGGAGCATAATTAAATGCTAAACCCGTTGCTTTGCGACTAGCTGCAGTAGGAGATTGTTGATCTCGTACACCTGGAGATGCCGGTCTGTCTTCGTAAGAGAAACCATGAGGCGTAAACGGTTTCCTCGTAGATGAAGTTTCTGTTTCTTCATAATCGTACGGTTTTGTATAACCAGGACGATCAGAGTTCATAACAGAATCTTTTGATATATCCGTGATTATTTTTTCGCGTATTTCTTCCGTTTCTTTTCCCAACGTTGAAACATCTGATTCGATATCATGTTTTTCTATCGAGTCATCCAAATCTTTCTTTTTTTGCTTTTTTTGTTTACTTTTTTCTTTTTCCTTTTCTTTTTGTTTCTCTTTTTCTTTCTGCTTTTCCTTCTCTTTTTCTTTTTGTTTTTCCTTTTCCTTTTCTTTCTGTTTTTGTTTTTCTTTCTCCTTTTCCTTTTCCTTCTCTTTTTTCTTTTCTTTTTCTTTATCCTTCTCCTTTTCCTTTTTCTTCTCTTTTTCTTTGTCTTTCTCTTTTTCCTTATCCTTTTCTTTATCCTTCTCTTTTTCTTTTTTGCCGAAGAGGAAACCACCAACAGGACTCTTTCACAATAAACAAAAACATGCAATACAAAAGAGCTTTCATGCTGTATCTATCAAAATAATCTATACATAAAATATATATAAAATAGTATACAAACATACTAATTTCTACATATAACAACCATATCTTTAAAAGAAACTTTAATTGACAAACATGCGTATGTGAATCATAAACAAATCAAATTATTTTGATAATTTCATGTAATAGCAATATCAAGTGATAACTGTTATTTTTACTTTAGAATTGCTTACTCTTCAATAATAGACATTTTAAATAAAAGATTAAGAAATTTTTGATACTATTTATTGATAAATAGATATGAATAACGAAATTCAATATAGAATGTTCTATATTGTATTTAATCAATATTAATGATGCAACTATATTGTGATCTTTTTTAGAATCAATTATATTATTATTATAATACTTTTTTTCTCAAATCTAAGATATTGACACTGATTAAATAAAGTATAATAAGTTACAGATGAATTATCGGCAAGCAATGAACTTACCTTAATTTTTTCCTTCTTTTCTTTGTCCTTTTTTTCTGGAGTTTCCTTGTCCTTTTTTTTTAAGTCTTTTTTACTGGGCGATTTCTCATCATTGTTATCAAGAAGAGCATTATCATTAATTAAATTAGAATTGTTCAGATCATTATGGTTTTCCTTCTCATTTTCATTTTGTTTATCCTTCTTCTTCTTAGAAAGACCACCGGGCGGTAGGACTGCAATTCCTCCGACCGGTTTCTACAAGTAAAGTGATACAATCACACGTCTTTTCATGCACAAGCATAAAGCAACTATAATGTAAAGGTAAAATAAAGCATATATCGCACTACAATTTTTTGGCACAAATCGCATGCTCCATAAATAATTACGGTCTGCGCTCTCAAGAATTTTTAGTTTGCTGTTCTAGTTACAACTGTTTCACGTATCATAATATTGTGGCTAATGGTATATCTATAAATTTTAAATATTGAATTATTTTGATGTTATAGAAATATTAATGTTCTTCTAATTATCCATGCTTGTAAAGTACTGAGATACCTATGTAACTATGAATTTTGTTATTGAGGCGTTGGCCGTATTATCTTCAACAAAGCTGTGAATGAGAATCAGCGGCATGCATAAAAGAAATGAAAACATTAGAAAATCATCACACTGTAGTGTAATTACAATTGTGATAAAACAGTGCGATTTAAAAACAACAAATGAAATTATATACCTTTTTGGTACGATCTGCATCATACTCTCCTTCCAGGCTACTGGTACTGCTGGCAGATGTTGTTCCAGCACTTGTTTTTCGTGTGAGCTATTGATGTTAGTTATTGCGTGAATTAGTTATTATAGTTGAAGCACTATATTCTGTATATTAGACTCGTCTGATAACTCTTTTGAAGTAAGTTATTATGTATATGTTTATCGCGCGTATATATATGTTTTATACTCTAAAATCACTTTATAATACTACAGAAAATATAAGTGTTTCAAAAAATCAGTAATGATAAAATAATATTTCTAATCTTTCTATAAGAACGATGCTAATGCTTCTAAATCATTAAATTTGAATGTTGTATTTAACTTAGATAAATCTTAATATGCAAAAACTGTATGCTTTGATACATTCATCCATGTCTAACACATGATATACAGTACTAACATGCTGTCACTAAATGTAATAACCGATTATTAAAATGGATGTAGAGGTGCATGGTGATTAATTAACATATTACAACTATACATTCTCTTCAGCTATTAACACATTAATGTTATATATTACCTAATTTCTATGAAACAATTGTGTTCTACAGCGCTTCCTAGCATCATATATATATATATATAAAATACATTGCAAAAGTGTTACTTGATAGTACTTCATAAACTGTTTGTATTAATCTGTCTATTTGAAAGCGTAGACCGCAAATTGAAGTTAAAAGTGTTTGTTTTTTAGTATCCGTTAATATAAATTAACATTATTCAAAATTTGCATGATAAACTCATGCAAAATCTACAAACTATATATCTATAGACTAAATTCAATTAATAAATATAATAATTGATTAAATATATATGTTACCTTCTCCTTTTGCTTTTTAATAGGACTAGGCCGTTGATCAATGTGTTCCATATCAGGAATCATTTCAGGCTCGTAACTCATAGTATGACGTTTACTTGGTTCTGAGCCGTAAGTTTCAACTGGTTTAGGACCACCTAAGGCTGTATAAAACAATTATTTTATTTTAACGTATTTCACCTTATTTTTAATAATATTTGTCATTTTTATAAAATATTAACTAAGAAAATATATAGGAAATTTATCATACCATCCATGCTACGTGATGTAAGACGACGACCACTTAGAGATCTCTCAAATTGAGGAGGTTGTCGATCTATAGGAGTCTTTTTCGTTTCATAATGCGTTCTCCCAGAGTATCGGAAGCGAGATCCTAAATGTGGTAGTAATCCAACTTTCTTTACAGGCTCTGGACTCATGAGCCTGTAAAAATAAATAAAAATATATTGTTGATATGCTTAAGTATATAAGAGGATAATAAAAGACACAAATTAAAAGTATAGGCAATAAAAGTATCGAATAATTACCTGAAGAAAGTATGATGCTCTACGCAAACCTTCCACAATTTTTTAGCTGCTCTATGATTCGCAAGTTTGAAACCAATCGTGGATTCAAATTGCTCGAATTCACCAGGCCGTATTTTTATGAAGAAGTTATGCCTCTTGTAAGAAATCTTTAAAATTTTCGGCCATGCAAACCTGTTTATCCTTAAGCGATCACGATAAACGAGAAGACCAGATGAACAGACACCTAACATTATATCAACGCCTTCTGAATCTTTCGCCGGATGTAAATCAACTCCATACATCGCTAATTTCTTTGCATTCTCTAAATAATGCAGTTCTGCTTCGGCTGGAGACTGACCTCTGCAAAGATATTAAACATCGTATATTTAACAAAGTTCATTTTTAATTCGCTGCAAAATGTAAATATTTTTACGAGAATCAAATGATAAATTTGTTTAAAAAGAAGAAAAAAAAATCAGAAACGAACTTATGTGTTTTGTGAAGATCCATAACTTTCTCCACTAATTCTGGTGTCTGATTGGGAGCAAATTTAAAGTCTTTCAAATACGTTCTTCCATGTTCTTCCGGGTCATAATCTCCAATTTCTGATTGAACTAGATAAGATCCAAGAAGAGCATGGGTTACGAAAGAGCACGGTAAACGCTCTTTAATAATATCGTTTCTAATTTGTAAGCATAATTGGTAGCGCGTAATATCTTCTTGTAACTGAGCTGGATCCGGAGGATAGAACTTCACCTCGAAACTGAATTTCCACGGTTCGTCTGCGAAAGATAGAAAATATCAATTAAATGTCATTATAATTTATTATATTTTGATATTTTTTATCACGGATCGCTTACTTTTGACAAATTTGACAATTCTTTTATCTAGGTCTAACCAGTTCCTTGAATCATCCTTATCCTCGTAGATAAGGCCAAAATAATCTTTCTCGAGTAAATTCATACTTTGACATATCATATCGAGGAGATCCTGTCCCTTCGCCTTTCTCTGTAACATGATTAAGATTATATGTAAAATATTTTTCTCTTTATTCATTTATCGTCACTTACATCGATATAAAAATCTTTCACGGTGCCATCTAATAAAGTGATTTTCGCCAAAGCCATTTTTCCTTTGCTAACTGGACTTTTGGTTGGCGAATTAGTTCCGGTGCCATTTTCCGCTGTGACTTCTGGCGGTATTGCAGCAGATTTTTGTTCTTCCGGCATGTTTCGGCTCTATTCTGAAAAATTCATTTAAAGTTCTATTCTTAAAATCTTTATCCTCGTACATAATATTCGTTCATTTATCACATCCGTTTCATTTCGAGCAAAGTACATTCTCAATATAAAACATATATAATAATATATTAACTTTCTCCTATTATTAAATTGGAACGGTAAACAATCATAAGAAAAACATTTTTTTCGACGATCTTTTCGACAATAAGTCGATGTCAAAGAAGAATACAGAAAATGTTTTATGTTTGATCGAGATATTCAAGTATAGATCCCGTCTAGACTAGAGGGTGCTTTGTAGAGAGAAATAATCAATATTTGTGAGAGTACTCTCGAAATGAATGTATGGTTCAGGTACCTTAGGGGATAAATATCGCACTGTTGTGACTTCGACGACGAAAAGAAAAGAAGAAATTATTCGCTTGGGAGAAGTTCCCTCGCACAGATTCACCGAGCTTGTATATCCGTCCAATAATTAATGAGAAACAATTAATTTGAAAAAATCTCTGGAATAGAATCTCAATAGTGTTTCGATAAAATGTGAAATTAGTATCAAACTGTAAGAAATGTATATGATATATTAATAAATTCTTATCAATTATTACACTATCACTATAACTCTTTTATTTCGATACTAGAATAGTTCTGGGATCTATAGGATAAAGTGTCTTTGATTTCGTAGGAGTTTGAATTGAGTTACATGACAGAGTTCTCTCTCTCTCTCTCTCTCTCTCTCTCTCTCTCTCTCTCTCTCTCTCTCTCTCTCTCTCTCCCTCTCTCTTAAACGCGCGCGCAATACGATGCAGCCAAGTTTCTTTGCTACGGGTCATTGGCCCTTTTCCAAGATAGCAGGTATACATTAAAATGTGTATGTGTATGTGTGTGTGTGATACTCGAAGTTTTAAGGAAAAAGCCGATATTAATTTAAAAAGAAACATTTTGTAATTATCTACTATCGTTCCAACGTGATACGTGATTCCGTTACGAAACGTTCCCGTTTTTAATTTGAAAAATTCCAGACGATTTAAAGAAGCAACAAAATAGAAGAATCAACAACGTGACCGGATATCGCACTTTAACTTCAATCATCATTGATCGATATCCTGTTACGTATATGCGTACGTAACTTACGAGATAATGGGTTAACTGCAAGTACGATTCTAATCATGTATTTCGTTGTTAACACGTTCTGTGCCAAGCCATTTTTGCCTGACTTGTCGTTCAGGCCATTTGATATTTTGATTAAAGAAAAAAATACCACCACCGGTGGTACACATGGCACGGTATGTGTTAATATTTTCATCAAGCGTATTTTTTTTTATAAGAATTATATTTGGTTTCAACGAAAATCAAATGTTACCAATACTATATAATTTTAAATAATTCATAAAATACATACATACACGTCTTATACAAAAATTAAATATTAAATTATATCACTCTCTCTCTCTCTCTCTCTCTCTTTCTGTATATTGAAAGAAGTATATTATGTACGAATAATCATATCGTTGTATCGAGATCAGATATAATTACTATTTGAATAGAAAAAATAATAGACAGATCGGGAAAATTAAAATTCCCCTACGAGTTCTAATGCGGAAGAGTAGTATCTCCGTGTCTTGTATGCGACCACTCTATATAGCGTGTTCGATAATGTTATATGTATTACGTTACCGTGGTGTAAATCCCTACAAATAAGCAATCACATGAGTTCATAGAAAACCACGAGAGAGATATTCTGTCTCTCAGAATTTTCGACATCCTCCGTTTTGTTGTTATTTTCGACTTCTCGGTTAGACTCCCATCGGAAAACAAGAATTAAGCTAAAAATGACAAATTTTGGGGAAGGTAATTCGTAAAAATATAATTGAAATATATTTTGCTATTAATAATCGTATAGAGAATAAGTGCACGTAGTATCATATTATTAAATTACATAAAACTATGATATGTATATATTTATAAATTATTTGCGAAAATATATAATATATAATACACATTTATATATATATATATATATATTCATATAATTATATATTTTATATGAAAATTTTGATAATTGAAATTGATTAGTGAAATAATATTTCAAAATTCAATGAAAAGTAATGATGTATGCATTATCGAATAAAATGAAAAAACTATATAAAAATTTGATTTGAAAAAAATATTTATAGAATATCGGGGGAGAGGGTAGAGTATGAATTTCTTTTTCAGTCGATTGTAAGAGGATTACGAACCGTTGAGAGAACGGAGAGAGAGTTGCGAAATGTCGTCATCGCTGGAAGCAGGCGTCCTTTGCACGTTATTCTCTTTGGCAGTAAAGAACGATGAGGCAATACACCGTGTGTGGATAGACGACGACGACGATGATGACGCGATAAGTCACACATTGAATGTATCATATTAGTGGTGACCTTGATGAGACTTATCGGTGAGCAAAAATAATCAAAAAGAAAGAAGAACGCAAGTGAAAGAGATCTCTAACATGTAACGATTCATACAAATCGAGTCTATGCCTTGGTGGTTCTCTCTGTTTGTCCATCTACCAGCAAAAAATTTAATAATATGGAAATTGTAGATTGTATCAATTTCTACTTAAACATACTGTAAGTGCGTTAAAATTAGTAAGCTCACGCGAATTTCATAACTACGATAAGATAAAACTATTTTAGTCGAAGGTTAATAGCCAACCTCCTTTCTTCCTTGAATTTCTGGTAAGTGTGATGTCTGCATACATATGTATATCGTGTACCATTAGTTGCTTTCCCTTGATATAGCTTATGATATGTTTCATCGCTTTTATCGAACGAAAGTTGAACATGCAAAAGAAAAAGGGAAAGAATAATTATGATCGCGAAAATAAGACACGAGTGCACATATATAAGAAACATTTACATATTAAACTAATACATTTCATTGTACATTTTATGTGTTCAATGAAGGTGAGAGTTAAAAAAAGACTTGACATTTTTTGGCACCCATCAAGAAAAACTAGACATTTTTTTTTAACACGTTCGTCCCAGATTCAAGAAAGAGGCAAATACGGTCAATAGTTGTTTCGCTGACAGGTCGGTTTAAACTTTAAAGGGCCTCATGAAAAGGGCCACCTAGGGCTTAGGCAGTGTTGAAAGAATCTTTTTCTCTCGTTGCGGACTCCTTTCAGAGGCGCGTGAGCTCCATTTGGCCGTGTGTCAAAAGGGCTGATTGTAAACGAGGGTCGCGTGATCCCTGGCATACGCCTACACGTACACTCACATTATTAACGTTGGTGCCTTCCATACTTCTTCTCTCTCTCTTTCTCTTTCTCTTCGTCTCTTTCTTACCAATGCACCAGCTTAATGAAAGAATTTATGTCTTACACCAAGTTGTCGGTGATATTATCTTTGGCGGTCGTATATAAACTATTCAAACGTTAAGTGTCTCGATCGAGTTATATCTTTATATTATTCAATATTTTTTGAATCATTAATATAACTTCGACAGCTTTAGTGTAATAGAATTAAAGCATATAGGTAACATATCATTAATAATAAATATATTTCTTTTTGAATCATTATAACATATATATATATATATATATATATCATATATATTATACATATATTATGTATTATTTACTTAATAGGTATTATAATATTTTTCTTAAAAGTTTCGAAAAAAAAGAAGGAAAAGAAAAAAAAGAAATTTAATCATACATTAAAAAATTAATTGAAACATCAGACGATGTTACAGTAGAAATCAGGAAAATTTTGTAATCTTTCATTTATCGCATACGTTAATAGATTATAATGAAGGCTAACGAGACTTCCGATAGACAGATGCATTCGAAATACTCTTATCGCATTCTAGTTCGTACACATATTTAAAGTGATAAAAATATATATTCAATCGAATTATCAAATATTTACGTTCGTTCTACCATCCAACTGTCTATGAATTATTACAATTGTCTAAGAAAACTAAAGAATCTATTAAACTCGTAACGTAATTGTGCAGCATTGTGCAGTGAACGAGATAAATCAGTGGCCGAGAAAAGATTGTTCAATACAGCGAATTGTAATCGACGTACATCCACCATATATATATATATATATATATATATATGCATACATATATACGTAAATATGTACATACATCTATGATATTTAAATGTACTAACGTCATCGCCAAGCAACAATTCGAAGTACCGTACTAAGAGCGTAGTCATCGACACTCCCCGAATAAAGGAAAATCCGCAACGCCCAGTAATTAGTCCTTCGTGCTTTAAATGCGACGCCTGCACGTTCCCTGATTTAATTGCGCCGATGAAATACGGTTCGAAAACAATGGATGCGGTTGGATGCAAATAATGTCGCGAAGTTGTTGAAAAAAGAAAAATCGAACGAGACGACGAGAAAGATTCACGGTAAAACGAGTTTCGTGTTTCATGAAAAAATATCACATCAGTTGTTTGGAAATTTATGTTTTTCTATATATTTTTTTATATCACGTATATAATTCGCATGAATGTTTTTTAATTACGAATTTTCTTGATATCGAAATAAATATTACAATGACTTTGTTGAATTTTTCATTTTCTCGAATTTCTGGTAAATGCAATGTCTGCATACAGATATTATATATTATAATTATATATATTTATAAATTGTCTAAAATATAATAATTTATAAAAAGGTTTGTTTGTTTTGTTTAATTCCGTATTTTTTTAACATTGAAATAAATATTACTATGATTGATTTACGTTGAATTGCTAATTCAAATATTATAATTATATATTCATAAATTATATAAAATATAAAAAACAAATAAAAAGTTTTGCAAGAAGTTTTCTTTAATTTCAAATTTTCTTAATATCGAAATAATTATTACGATGATCTCATTAAATTATGTTTATTTAAAATTGTTATAATAACATATTTTTAAATTATATCTGAAATATAGCTAAATATATTTAACAAATATATTTATATAAATATATTTTATAGTAATATATCACACAAATATTATACGACTTAATTTACGACTGTTTAAAAATAAATACGAGTCACATATAACGATTAAGTCTCCGTATTCTTAATCTTCGTAGAAAAAAGGATATACATTACTCAAAGAAGTTAGAAGAAGCCATAAGGGCGAGCATGATGATGATTCACGATGAGAAAAGAAAACGTGCTCGTTAAAACATAGTACTTCAAAGTTGCGACACTTAGCACTACGGAGAACGAAAAAAAAAATTGAAAAAAGAAATAGTGTGTGTGTGTGTGTGTGTGTGTGTGTGTGAGAGAGAGAGAGAGAACATGATATAAAAAAATATATAACAAAGAAATGTATATTTATAGAAAACTGTAAAGAATGTACAAATACATTTTTCACTTGTTTTAATTATGACGTATAATAAAAGAACGATTTTACAAAAGAAATATTATATATATATATATATATATATATATATATATATATATAAAATTAGAATATAAAATGAGAGAATGATTTCAAGAGAAATATTTTATTAAGTCTTTCTTTAAAAAAATTATAAAACGTATAAATTAATAGTTTAATATAAAACATATTATATTAACAGATTATAAGGAAAAGAAGAAAAAAAGAGGATGCAAACGAGACGATTTACAAATGATGTTTACCATTAAAAATGTCAGAGAGATACAAAGATGAAGACTGTTTGTATCGATTGCATGAGTTCGTCATCTAAAGACTTGAGACGGAATTCTGTATGCACCCTGTCGGTTATGCTAACTATATACCGACAATCGTTTGATCGATCAACCTTTTCCCGTTTCGTAGAAAGATGCGCGAACTAACAATTTTCCGCTTGGTGAGTACGAACTTATACATCTGTAACTACATATGTAATATACATATACATACGTACAGATATATAGATACATATGCGAACGTAAACGAACGTGTGAGAAAGCGAGAATTTAAAAAAAGCTATATATAATATATTGCACGTTCATTTCTTCGAAAACGAGACAAAAAAAAATAAAAAGAAAGAAAAAGAAGAAAAACTATATCTCCGACCTTCTTGCAGTTGGCAGCCATCGTTTTTCTTGTTCTCCGATAACGAATAACATTTATGCACGGCTGCTCGCGTGTCTGGAAGCTCGACAATCCGAAACACGAGCTCTTCTCTCTCTCTCTCTCTCTCTCTCTCTCTCTCTCTCTCTCTCTCTCTCTCTCTCTCTCTCTCTCTCTCTCTCTCTCGCGTATTCGATCACGTGCTTACGAATTTCCAAAGAAATAACTTGAAAAATAAGTTTATGAGTACTGTCGTTGATACATACATGTTTGCTCGAAAGGGAAGAACAAGTTCTCTCGATTATACAGGAATTTTATCATTCTAGTATTGATCATTTGAATAACCAGTTCGTTCTAACACGATCTCCTTAAAAAGTAAAAACAGAAAAAACAAATTAAATAAGTTGCTTGAAAATGAAACTTCACTGAAAGAGACAAGTAGATACATGTTCGCGTTTGTCTTGTTATAATTTTACGCGCCTGCATAACCGTTTTGACTCTTCGCAAAACAAAATAAAAGAATTTTTCTTCCGTTTTTTTTTTGTGTCTTTTCCTTTGTTGTTTTTTTTTCACGTAGAACAAAAGTTATACGTGTTTTCTAGAGGAACTCCTAGAGCTAAATTAACGAACACTAAACTGACTGTTTTTGCAAAATAAAAGAACGAAAAAAGAAAGACAAAAGATATTATATATAAAGAATATACGTATTATATTAGGGGAACCGGAAAGTAATGTCGCTTTCTTAAATTAAATTCAAACGAATAAATTTTTAACAAGTTTTTATTTTTAATCACAATCAAATATCGACATGCGCAGAAACGACATTACTTTCCGGTCCACCTAATATTTATATACAGAAAAATATATGGAATATATTTTTATTTATATATAAAGTTGTATATGTAATCTTTATATATAAATATTTATAATTTTTTCTTTTTTTTTTTTTTTTGAATTAATTCCTCATGTAATTATGAATAAAAAAGTACTAGTCTGGATAAAAAGATGTTTCTGACGAAAGTTGTTTGTTTTTCTTTTCTTGAGTAAAATAAGATGCTAAAAATTATATGTTTCCACTAAAAAAATAATGTTGATTTTAAAATAACATGGATAACATACGTCGAATCACAAATAAATAATATTGTTATGTTTGCCCCTTCCGTCCGAAACCAAACTTTTGTTTCAAACTTTTTTCCAAAAATGCGTTGTTTTCGAGATTTTAGCTGTCTCAATTTAAAGGAACTTACCCTATATATATTTAGAAAGATAAAATATATTATACACATATACATATATCTCTAGTGGGCAAACAAAAGAGTATAAATAAAATTTTCGTCAAAATAAGATAAGTACACTAATATATTTTACATTTCTATTTTTTGCTTATATGTATGTTAGTATGTATATTTTGTAAACATAATCGGATAAGACATGTAGTATCAACTTTCACATTTCAAATACATCAAATCTTATTTATTTTACTATATTACACTTTAAATATTTATTAGTTTAAGTATTTCTCTGCAAAATTAATAATTATATGACTTATATATTTTTTTGTCCGTCCACTAAGGATATATAAAAGATATTATATACATGCACGCACGCACACATGCATACACACAAATATATACATGCATAAAGATTAGACAGAAAAGTATTTTTCACTTTTCATCGAATTTCTTTCTTTGACGAAAAGAATACGAAATAATTGACATGTATTTCCAATCTCAATTTCATATTTCAAAGTGATATACGAAATTCGAAAAGATTTTATCGTCGATCTCTAGGGGTGTCTTCCACGTTCTTCTTTTTTGTCTTTTCTTTTTCTTTTTTTTGTCTTCTCAAACCCTTCTTTTCATTCGCACGCCCACGAACGCTTGCCGACTACTCCTTCGTCTGGGCGCCAAATTCAAAGCATGCTCTTTCCGCGAGAGAGGGTTGAAAAGTATTCTAGTGATGGTGATGCTGATAGTGGGGGTGTGAGGGGATGAGAAAGGGAAGAGCTTGGTAGACGAAAAAGGGAGGGCAAAAGCGATGCAGCAACGGGTGAAGGGACGGGCGAAGGATAGACGACGACTCTTTGAAGCGTGAGATTAAAGGGTCCAATGCTGTAAAAATACTATCGTCGTTACGTTCTAACGATGATTCGCGAAAGCACGATCTTTGTTTCTCTCTCTCTCTCTCTCTCTCTCTCTCTCTCTCTCTCTCTCTCTCTCTCTCCCTTTCTTTTTTTTTTATTTCTTCATTACTTATGATCCGAACAATTTCTCTCCCTTCCAGAGTTCTTCTTTTTTGATCTCATCCAATATTATCCTGCGGTCAGAGAACGCTCGATAAAAAATACAGAGAGAGATAGAGAGAGAGAGGATAGATAGATAGATAGAGATAGAGATAGAGAGAGAGAGAGAGAGAGAGAGAAAGAGAGAGAGAGAGAGAGAGGCAGAGAGAGAGTATAATATTTATACTTTACACAAACACGACAATCAAATCCTCTTGCTTTCTATGAACGAACTGAAACGATTCCAAAGATTTCCTGGGGATTCTTCTTTATCTCATTTATGTTGAAATTAATCCCGTTAAAATTAATTGTTTGGATAACAAATAGAAAAAGAGGTCAAACTAGTTTAGTGACGTTATTCTCGTTATTTGATGAATCGTTACAATCGTTTCCGTAGTTTCATTTCTAACGCAATCGATGCGAGATTCGACAGGATATAGATTATTTCGATGTCCGTTGTGAATATCAATCTCTTTTTGTTTATTCCGTATTAGATCTTTTTTCTCTTTTCTTTTTTCTTTCTTTCTTAGACAACTTTCCGAAAATTGGAATCTTTAATTGGTAGATCTAACATAACATTTTTTTCCTAACTTTTCGGCCATTTATTTTTATTCTAGAACTATAAATGACAAAAAGGAAAAAATAAAATTGGCAGGGGAAAAACAAATGGAATTTGAAATATGTCGTCTTTCTGGTTTTTCATGTTACGTGATGTATCACGTGTATGTATATGTATACACTTATTATATGTACTATATACAGTATACGAATGTTATATATATACATATAAATATATATATACATATATGTTGGCTCGTTACTCCGCATTGTTACATGACACTGCACGGTACCGTGATTCTCTCGACCTTCCGAGATTCCTCTTAACGATTCCAATGTTTCAGATCGCTTTCGATAATTGCTAACGTTGGATTCGTGCCAAGTGCAACGAGAACTGTCATTTTCATACATACGTGTTCACGTATATAAATATATGTGTAACAAATACAACATCTAACAACTAACTAGAAATATCACGTAGCGAGAGAGAGCATTCTTCTCTTTTATTTTTTTCTTTTTTTTTTAACATAATGAAGATAAATGATTATCTAAATTGAAGAGAAAAGATAGCAGAAAATAGTAAACATTAAATCTATGCAAATTTAACGCTTACGTAACGCATGTGATTGCGAAATTACAAAATATTAATGTTTAATGTAAAAATTTAATTTTTCATTCAATTTCGTATAGAAAATTATGAAAATATAATTTTTTCATCATTTCCATTTAAATATTTATATGATAATTAACATACATAATATTGATCTCTTAATGTTATCTCAAATAAATAAAAACATCATGTATTAAAGGTTTAAAAAATAATTAGAA